>NC_141689.1:1112987119-1113627119 GCF_964263255.1 Lissotriton vulgaris | reverse complement strand
TGAATGTGGTGAAGGACATCTACTTGGTACACACATATACCTATTTGCTACATCAATCAACCAAATGTAATTACATAACTGTGGCTAACCCTTTGCTTTCCACCCTGTAGGTGACAGCGCATATGCTGTGCGGGACTACATCCTGACACCGTACCTCAACCCAGCCACACCACATGAGCAGAGGTACAATGAGGCACACATAAGCACACAGCATGTGATAGAACACACCTTCGGGATACTGAAAAGTCATTTTCGCATTCTTCACAAGACTGGTGGAGCGCTTCAGTACAGCTCAGAGACCTGCTTGATTGATTGTGGCTACATGTGCCATGTTGCACAACATTGCCACCAGAAGAGGCATACACCTTGAGATGTCCGAAAGTGAGTCTGATGGGGATGACCAACCCCCCGCACAACACCAACAGGCACATGTGGCGAACTCAGCAGAAGGACAGAGGAACCATGCACACATCACCCAACATTATTTCTGAGGTACGTAATGATGACCCATAACAACTAAATGGTGAATGCAAAGGTATTTATTGACATGAGCCCATGTCTAGCCAAAATCAAATAAGTGCAAAATATGACTGTGATTGCATTAAGGTCCAAAGTCAAATTAACTGTTCCACGCACTTGATAGCAATCACTAGTTTGTAATTGACCATGGTTACCCCACTATGGTCAAAAACGGAGGACATGCATGGGTAGAGCCTCCTGCCACACACCCCTAGCCTCCTTTCGCCTGCCTCTGCTAAATCACCCTGATGTGTGACAGAAGATGTGTTGCTGCGTGAACTGCACCTCCTGGCAGTGGTCACTGGCACTGATAGGCTACTGACGCTCGATGCCCCCTCACTCCCCTCCTCACCTGTCAAGTTGAGACCACCCACAGTTCCGGTCTGTATATGTTCCTCAGCAGTGGTCACTTGTCCTAGGTCCCTGGCAACATCCCCACAGAAATGTCCAAGATCTACTTGCATTGCCACAGAGTGCCGTGCCAGCAACGCAGTGGTTTTGATGAGCTTGTTGATGGCCCTTGTATTGGCTGACATGCGGATCATGCTCTGGCGATGCCTTATCCACTTGGTGCTGCAAGCACCGCCCGGGTCAGCTCCTGTAGGCTCGAGTTTGCCTGCCTATTACCTTCGGCAACCACTATTGTAAGCTCACGCACTCTATCTGCCATTGTGCTGATGTTCTTTGCCAGCTTTGCGATCTGTAGATTAATACTGCCCATGTGTCTTTCCTGCAGGCACTGACTGCAGTCATACCATCTGTGACTCCACGTCTCCATATACATTTGGAGCCTGCTCCTCACGTGCAGCAATACGTGCCCTGGACCTGCGCCATCGGACCTGTTGGACCTGTGCTTGTGGTGGAGGTGGTGTTGCAACACCTGGCTGGCTGGAGCCTGTAGTGAGTGCAGGAGTCAGCTCAGCCTCCATTGACTGCAGTGAAGGGACATGTGCCCTGCATTTTGGTGGTAGGGGTGGTGTGCATGCAGGGGCCACAGGAGTCTCTACATTGGTCTCAGGAGGTGTCTCTGAGATGTGAAGGCGGTCACTATCTTTGGAGTCATCCTCCGCTGCATCTGAAACAGTGCAATGTTATTTTTGGTTCATCCTACAATTGTTTTACATTTGGCAAACTTTGTTCTGATTAAATCACTGACTACAAACACTGGCTGCCATGCAGTATTGGTGTGTTTTGCTTGCCATAGTTGGTTTTGAATGCCCACTTGCCTAACATGACTACAACTCCCATGATGCATTTGGTGTATGAGAGGAAATGTGGCCTGGAGTTTTAACTGTACACTGTGAGTTGCATGGTGTATGTGCATGATTATACATTACACAAAGGATTAACGCTAGCATGCATCTTACCTTGTGGGGTACTTGCTGCGCCAGATGTGTCCAGTGAGTGACTCCAATGACTGCCTCAGGCTGGATTGTAGTCTCAACAAGGTCATCCAGGGCTGTGTTGGTAAGTGCAGTCGATGGTCCCCCTCCTGTGGCACCTGCTTCCTTCAGCCTTTCAGCAATGAGCTCTTTGGCATGTATCCTCAGACCATACCACCTTTTCTTCAATTTGTCAATGCAGCGGTGTGTGACTCCCACAACATTTACTTTTGCCTTGATGCGCAGCCATATCTTTGGCTTCTCTGCCTCAGGCCTTTTCAGGGACAATTTGCCAAATAATTTATCATGGCTTCTGCTGACCTCCTCAATTAGATATTTCAATTCCCTCTCAGAGAACTTCACCTTCCTCTTCCTGGGCATGGCACTCTCCCCTGATGTTATTTTCACCATCCTGTGTTTAGCAAGATAGCTGGATAAAGATCTGGAAGTTGTTCAGCTCTGCCAGTACTCTGCCTCCTCCTCTGAACTCCTCAGGGCACTAAATGAAGCATGGGCTGGCTGACTTTCTGGTTGTGATGTCATCAGCCTGCCTCCAATGCGACACGCTTTTTGCAATTTTCGCTAGAAGCGATCTCGCAAATAGCGAGTTTCCTATTTGGATTTTTCACCTTCAGCGCCTCGCAATTTGAACCTTGCTATCTATTTTGTGATTATTTGAGAATCGCTATTTATTCGTGATTCTCTTCATGCATTCCTGATAGCAATTTTTTATTTGCGATTCCTTTTTTTCGCAAATAAGAAATCACTATTTTGGGTTTTGATGCATGTGCCATTAGTGTCATGACTTAGCAATAATCCATTCATTGTGTGCAGTACACTCAGGAAGTATCAGAAATAGCAACAACATACAGAAGATTTTTTTATGTTCTTGAAATATTAAAATCTAAAAAATTCAAAATAAAGAAGACATTTTTTTCAAGATATGATTTTTTTAATTCAGAATAGAAACATTAAAACAAAAAACAAAAAAATGTAAAAATAAAAAAAACATTCGAAAAATCAAATTGAAAAAATTAAAGCTAAGTGAAAGTAGTAGAAAACATATTCATTTATTAAACTGCTATCATTATTAACCATCCATGCAAGCTTATGGCAAAGGTCCACACTGGCTGAATGTACAGAATGGTTGCAGGCCAGTACAACATGGTCATCAACAACAACTAACACTGAGCAAAGGGGCATGGCCACAAAAAGAGAAGGCATGCAGGCCTGTGGGGAAGCACAGTGGCTGGCTATAAAAAATGGCCACCAGCCACATTGTCAGAACAACAACAACCAGCAAGGAGGCATGGTCACAGAGAAGATATGCAGGCTTATGGCAAATGCACACTGGCTGGCTACACAACATGGCCACCAAACAAATGGTTAGAAAAACAACAACCAGCAAGGTGGCATGGCCACAAACAAAGAAGACATGCAGGCATATGGGGAATGCACACAGGCTAGCTACACAAAATGGCAGCCAACCACATGGTCCGAACAACAACAATTAGAAGGAGTCATGGCCACAAACAGAGAAGACATGCAGGCCCATGGCAAAAGCCCACTGGCTGATTACACAAAATGAACGCCAGCCACATGGTCACAGCAACAAGCAGAAGGCCTAGTAAACACAGACCACATGCATGCTTATGGTGGACAATGACTATACAAAATGGCCCCTTACCACATGGCATGGGGAACAACAAAGGCAAATGGTGGCCTATGGCAAACACACATATACACACCCTGGCCAGACAAAATAGGTATGGTAACACAGAGAACACATCAGTAATTCAGCAATGTCACAAGATTAAAATAACAGGACTAAAAAATGTTATGCCAACACACATCCTCCAAAGCCATTACCCCTTCTATACACTGTTTGCAGGGGAAAAGGGGAAATACCACTTAAAAAACATATTTTATATTTTGATATAATGTAGTCCATGGCCTAAATGATGTTTCAATTCAACAGACACAACAGAAACAGTTGTTTCATGCACCCATGAATAGTACAGGGCCTCCTGGCTGGAATACTAAGCCACAAACTGAATTAAATCAATATTGTTAATGTAATAAAAACCGGGGTGAAAATGTAGTAAACTGTGCAACATTTTTCCTTCACAAAAGAAGAAACATTAAAGGCAAAAAAATAACTAGGCCCCTACTAAAACTGCAGGCTACCCACCACAATACATTTTAAAAATCGAATAAAAGTACAAATAAATCCAGGTGCATGCCCCCAAACAAACAAACAACACCCTAATACACCAGTTTTTCAACTTACTTGTGATATCTCAAAGTCCTTAAATTGAATGGTATACATGTATCAGACAAGGAGCATGATCCTTCCAGCTCCAAATCCCAATGAAAAGTGAGAAGGGGAGGGACAAAGCACTTGGAGGAGCATGCTGGACAGGAACAGGAATTGGAGTCTCTGGAGCACTTTCTTCTGATTTAAAAAAAGAAATGTTTTTAAAAATGGCTTACCGCACAAAAAAAACAACTCCAAAGGCCAGTTGAGAAGAAAACCCACTCCAGAGGTCTCTCTGCTGCATTCTGGAGCAGAAAAACTTCTTTACCGCTCTGTTTGCCATTACGCTCAGCACTAAGAATACTAGATTGGCACTGTCGCGGCTGGAAGTAATGCGAGTGAGGGCGAAGTCTTGTGGGAGCTCACTATCGGTGTGAGAAGTCTTACGCAGGTTTGCAAGCGGCCCAAGACTTGGGGTGCTCGCAGTTGAGAGACAAAAGAAAACTCAAGTGCACAAATGGAAAAAACACAATGGCGGAATTCAGGAATTTGGATGCTCCTCCGTGAAGCTCAGAGTGCCCGAATTCCGAAAAACTTCGCAGTGGACCGGAGTTTGCCACCCGGGTTTACTCCCAATATTGAATGACCAACAGAGCCAAGAATCCAACTCCTCTTAGAAGATGACCTATCTGCAAACCAACAAATCCAAAATGGGTGATAATAGTTTATCTTCCTATTAAGTGAATGAACTGCAGTGGTTTAACATTCATATAAAAAAAGGATGTTTACCCTGAGGAAAGTCTAGAAGCAAGGTAGAAATCTCTATAGGAAGAGAGGATGGTATTAGGGCCTTCCCAAAAAAATAATGAGTGAAAAACCAAGTACCTGCCTAGAAGTTTACTCAAAAGGAACCCTACATCCTGACCTGCTGTGGGCGATTTATACAATCAATCAAGGACGCTCTCCAGCCTCAACCCAGGCCCCGTCTTTGCCCTTGAATAGTCCAAAAGGTCTTCCTGTAATACTTTAAAGGGAAGTCAGTAGGAACCCCCCACTGACGAGACCTGAAAAAAAAAGAAGAAAGGAAAATTCTTACTTACCCTCTCAAACACATGACAGTAAATGGAGCACTCAGCATTCTGACAGACCTCCGTCTCTGCCCTGGAGGAAGCAACTAAGACTGGAGATTTCCAACGAATACTACTCAAAAAAAGGCTGCTTCAAAGTTGGGTTAAGCTGCAATGCACAAGCCCTTTACCTGGGATCTTGGTCTAATGATGGAAAATGTTGCACTCAAGGAGAATGTGAGGAAAGTAAGACCAGGAACTTCAAAAGTCTGATGGGCAATTGGGGTAGGTCGCAGAGCTAAAGACATATGTAAACAAGAAAACAAGTTCCGAGCCAAATGAATGCACTCAATACTTGCACTTTACTAGAACTTTTTATCCTCACGTAAGGGCATGTCCAGGATTATGGCTCTCCTTTTTTTTTAATGATTTTTTTTTATTATTGTATGGCAATGGTTTTAATTAACGTAGGCAAATAAATAAATTATAAAAAATAAGAAAAATTAGCTTTGCAAGTCAATTGATAAAACCTAGGGAAAAGCAAATAGTAGGAGCCGGTCTGATATCCTCTACAACAACACAAATTTCTCAAGAAAAAGGTTCAAATCATTGTAGGGAGCCTGTGGAATGGCTTGACAGTGAGGTATTCCAAACAGCTACTAAGGGGTCCATTAGGATGACGGGCGGACTTTGTCAGCCCGTCATCCTAGCAGGGATTGGGACCGCCCGCCATAAGGGCGGGGGTCCCGTGGCGGGCACATCCTGCATTTCTAGCATTGTGGTGGGCGGTGCTCTCAGCACCGCCCGCCACAATGCTAGAAATGCATTTCAGCATTTGCATAAACAAAGCGGCAGGCACCACGCAGTGTCTGCCACTTTGTTTATGCAAATGTGGGGGGGTACCACAGGTACCCCCCGTGTGCAGCCCCCACCCCTCCTTCACTCTGAGGGCCCGCAGGGGGCCCCCAGAGTGAAGACCGCATGCCTTTTCGTGGCGGCATTGCCGCCACGGAAAGGCATGCCTGACAGGCCATACTAATATGTCTGGCGGTGTCTATGAGACACCGCCACCATATTAAACATTTTCCGCCCCGGCCGCAAGGCGACTGGGGCGGAAAAGCGGCAGACGGTTTTTCCGTCCGCCGCGGTCCCCCGCGCCATACTAATATGGCGGGGGGAATTCGGGAATGGATGTCGGGCGGATTGCCTCCGCCAGGCCGGCGGTGGCTACTGCCAGCCTGGCGGAGGCAATCCGCCCGACATCGTAATGGGCCCCTTAGTTTCCTGCACATGCCTAATTAAAGGAGCTCTCTGGTAGAAAGCAGATGGCTGAAAAGGAACAAATAATTACTGAACCTATTAACTTTACCTCTTAGGATTGACATCAGGGCTCAAGATAAAGTATCAGAAACCCTAAAACTATTGTTAAGACAAAGTCCTAAATTCACACTTTCAGTGGCCACTTTACTTGATCTGTCCTTGTTATTTGCTATAGAATGTAAAACTGATCCTAGAAGCAGCATTAGCTCACCGAACTGGGATTTTAAGGTCAACAACCATAAATGACTGCCTTCCCAAGAGGGTTCACAGTTTGCCTTACCCTCAAGCAGTAGTTTTATGAATATTATGCACCCCTTTTATTATCAGGATTTTGATATAGATTATTTCTATGCACTCAAAAAGGTGGCTCTGCAATGCCTCTTTCTTCAAATGAAAATATCATGCTCAGGACAAGAATTGGACAAAGCATGAAAGAAGCCCTTTACTATAAATATTTTGCTAACTTTTCCTGTGGTCCTTGATGGCTCGGAGGCTGTCCATTGCTATAACAAGGTGACAACAGATAATTTTGAGACCATTCAATCAGCAAAAATGCTAGGATCAACATAACTGCACAAGTAATGTTTTTCTTCTCTTTCTGAGAACACCAGCTATGAAGAAGAATCCTGTATCTATACTATGATGCTGGACTGCCGCAGGACAACCAATCATTTTCTAAGTATCCTTTGACAATGGATCCATCATCGCTCAACCTCCATGCTGAGATGATCTATCTTAGAGGGGGTTGTCCTTCTACTACTCCACCCTGCCACTTCCCCCCACTTATGGACAGTGATGGAGGAAGGGCGGGGTGTGTCTACACACAGCTGCTTTTGGTATTTGTCAAACCAAGGTTCCCCTTTAACCAAAACACCAGGGAAAAGAAAGCATTTAATAGTCCCCTGGGCCAGCTCAGGGACAATTCCTTTAATTTTCATGACCTGGGATCTGGAATCCTCATACAGAATTGATGCAGTAAATATCGTCTCAGTGGGGGAATAGATCTGTGTAGGGTATCACAAATCACAATTCGATATTCTTGAGTTTGTTTGTGGACAGAAATAGTCTTGTGGATTATGAGACAGTCCTTTCGAGCTTGTCTGCTTGAGATTTTTTTACGCTGATTTCATTTTAATGTTATTTATTGATATTCCATAACCAACTGCGGGTCATATTTACAAAGGCTTTATCTCCGCTTTTTTGGCTTGCAAAGCCAGAAAAGCAGAGATAAAACAAGCACCCTATTTACAAGAGGGTGCTAACATGCGTAATCGCATGTTAGCACCCTTTTTCCCAACGCCTCCCTTTGCATAGCCAATGAGATGCAAAGTGGGCGTTACTTGGCGTACTCCGGATGGACTACCTTGCAAATATCGCTGATGTTTACATTGTGATATTTACAAGGCAGCCCACATGATATTAGCACACATTAGATTTTGGCAAAAACAGCCGTTTTCACCAAAATCTAACGTCTGCTAAAATCCTGACTTAGTCATCCCTAGTGGATTATGCTGATACGACCCACAGGGTCGTATCAGCAAGGTTATTGCCGTTTTGCAGGGAACATCGCTGGAAAACCAGCGATGTTCCCTGCAAAAGGGCGATAACCTCGCAATCTCTGGAGTTTTTATCGCCCTGGAGTAACACGTTGTTAATAACGCGCTACCAGGGCGATACATTCCAGAGATAGCCTGCGATAATATAATTATCGCTAAGCACGGCCAGCGATAATTATCGCGGGCCGTTGTTAATATGCCCCTGCATTTCTCTTGTTTTCCTAAAAGTTACAAATAGCCCTGTTTCCAAAATGCATATGCTGAAGCTGAATACTGTTGCATTTTGGCAGACTGTGCCACCAGGATGAATTACAATCCTCCTGCGACAAAGCATGCTGTAATTGCCGATGGTTATGAAATCCAAGTAAAATTAAAAAAGAGATTCCCTAAAAATGGGGCAAGTTATGTGGACGAAAGGTAGTGTTTGTTGATACTCAAGAGACAAAGGAGTACAATCTAGAAGAGCACTCCACTGAGGCTATCTCATTGCCAGCATGATTAGCCTTCAAAGAAAACAAAGGCCTAGCTAAGGCAATTAGCATTATCTAAATAATAACCACTCTTATCTATATTTAGAAAAGCAGTGAGGGATCAAACAAGAGAGCTATTGGCTTTGTCAATGTTTTTAGCTATGATGTGCAGCAGCGCTGCTGCTGTGCTGCATGACTGACAGTAAAAAAACAGTGCTATAATGCAGCAAGGGCTAGCAACATTATATTATTTTTATTTAATTGCTAGTGTATAAGAAGGGCAGAGCCTGAGGCAAAACAGAGGGAGAGAGTGCGGGGATGTACAACACAGGCCAAAAATAAATTTTAAAAAGCACTATGATGTGGCCAGCGCCGGCCTCCTCATTTCACTTTTGGTTTTATTGCTGGCAGGGATGGAGATCAGGTGGGAGACAACAAGGAGGGAGGGGGTATATGTGTAGGGCAACAATGAAAAGAAGGAAAGAAAAAGGGCTATCACAAGGCCATGCCATAGCATTTTATTTTTGTATTGCGGGCAGGAGTCAACACAAACAGAGAGAGGATCAAGATGGAAGACGGATAGAGGGGGCAGGCAACAATGAGAGAGGGTGGGCCTGCAGCAAGGGCGGAGAGCAAGCAGACAAAAACAAAATATACACTCGCTGGTACCTTCAAGAAAAGAACGATGTTTCTCCCACAATGCAAGTAGCTGAAGGACCAAAGTACGTTGGCCATGCTCAAAGGAGAGTCAAACACTAGGAGAGGATATAGAGCCCACAAAGGGGTTAACAAATAGGAAGCAAGCAAATGAGAGTGACAATGAAGTCAACCAATGGAGGCAAAAGGGTGGGCTTTAAGCCTACTCTAAGATAATACAGTGGCTTGCAAGCCACAGAGCATGTGTTGTCTCAGGTAGGGCTTTAAATGGGCTGGGTCCTGCCGGTGATCCGGGCAGCTCTAAAAAGCAGGTGCAGAAACGGATGCCTATCGGGCACTCCATTTTGGCGTCAGGGTGAAAAAAAATCTTAACACTGCAGCAGCATCACCCTTCAGTTCCTTTGATGTAACTTCAAAGAGACTCGTTATATTTCTTTCACAGTCTCATCATTACAGAGCTGAAGCACTTTCAATAGTATATAAGCTGTAGCCATCGTTGTTACTTATTTATCTCATGCAACTATCAGCCATTGACCAAGCCAATAGCCCTGGCGTGTCGTAAGTGTAATGTTGCTTGTTGCATGATATATCTGGATGCAATGACAGAAACAGCAAAGTACCAGTCAGGCAGCACACTATGCTAATCACTCGTTTTTATCTTAAGCGCTTTTAAGCCACGCCCTTAATTACATCGGATGCTTGTGTGCGCGAGGCTGAACAGAATACCGTCGTAGCATTCCAATGAACAAGAACATACTATTTCCGTACTAGCTAAAGAGGTAGTCAGAGAGAATCATTCCTGTTCTGCGAACTAGATGGAACAGACATTTTGCTGCAGCAGCGCACTTTCGCCCATCGATCAAAAGCTGCTACAGGGGGTTTAGGATGGCGCAGTCCTGCTCCAATTACAAAACAACTCAATGGGAAATTCGCTCGGTGCAAAACACCGATCTGTAATCAACAGCTAATATTTCAGTGGGCCCTGAAGGGCTGTTGACATCCTGATGCAGGGAGAAATTTCAGTTGCGAAGCCGCGCGCTCTGTCACAGTGAATCGCTTTGATATTGCTTCAGACACTTGAGCCTGAAGAGTATCAGACAAATATGATTGCCTTTATCAGTTGCCCTCTAAACCCCTAAAGTGGCAAAAGATCTAACGGGTTGCCAAGTGATCCATCACGCTGCATTAAAACACACCATGGGGAAAGAGAAACGTCTTCTCGAGGAGCGCCTGCCGTTTTGGAAATTACGTTATGTGCACCGGGCTGTTAACCATGTTTATTTTCCTCTAGAGCAGCACACGTGATTTTCTAGTGATCAGTTGATTCCACCTCCCTCTCATCTTAAACAAAAGAACGTTGTCACTTTGTATGAACTCGCAAAATAAAAAAATACGTTCCAATATTATCTGCCAATGTTTTAGCAAGTGTCAACATACATTCTGGGAGGCAGCCATTTTCTGCCAAGCTGTAAATTTGCACTGTCAAATTAATAAAACATAGTTGCCTAGTATGATTCTGAATATTATGTTTAATTTATGGGCCTCGTTCCCAACGTATTCATCCACGCATTATATATTCATATAGAAAAAATGTTAGCTCTTATTTTGTTCCCTGCTATTTTAAAATGCAGACGACATCAAGATGTCACCAGCTACCCTTCCATGCACTAGACAGAAGCAGCGTGCAATGTTGGCCAAGTTTTCATCTGAATTACATGGATGGCGAGAGCTGATCAGGGAATCTCCTACAGGGCAGAATGTGAAATAGGAGTGGAAACATTGGGGCGTGCAGCAGAGAGATACCAAGTTTACCATTTTAAGTAAGTTAAGTGCAGGTACTCTCCAAATAAAAATATTATGGGGCATATGTATAAGAAGTTAAGGCCGCCGTAGCATCAATTTTTCGATGCTACACAGCTTTTTTTTATCGCCCCATTTACAAGTTGCCGTTAACCACAGTTAGTGGCAGTTTTCCTACATAAACATGCGATTTTTGGATCACCACTTCTGTTAGAGGGACTTAACGAAAATGATATGCAAGGTGGGCGTTGCCATGAAGAAAATTACTGCAAACCCTACTTCACGATATTCACAATGAATGTTCAGTACGGCGATACTCCCCAAAAAATGCTTATGGCCAGTTAGCGGCTGGTTTTTAAGGCCAGAAAAAAGCGGGTGTAAAAAAATGGAGTAAAAAAACATAACTTAAGGGAGACAAACCCAGAGACTTATTTGCTCACCTAATGATGCCATGGAGGTACTGCTCCTGCAGCTTGGGGCCCCAAAAAGACCACAACCACCACCACTGTCACCGCCACCAGGACCACCACAGAGGGAGCGCCAACGAAGAGCTTGGGTCTACCGCCAACGCATCACCCTGATAGACCTCCAGCCAGAGGACGTGATAGCACACTGCAGGCTCAAGAGGACCTCCATCTTATGCATACTCACACAGATATCACCAAGACTTCAGGCACCATACCAGTGCTGCACAAACATCCCTCCGCAGGCAAATCTATTTGCTTTTTTTTTTTTTTTTAATTTAAAATTTTTATTGACACGAATTTTTAATCCAAACAATGCAGTCATGGCATTCAATATATTAATACATCAAAATATAATGTGAATCTAATTTCATTTCACAAAAGCGATATTGAGAACATTTCTTAAAGAAAAAACATTAGAAAAATGATCCTCAAAGCAAAATGAAATTATATAAATCCTACTAAGATGCCCAGAACTAACATGGGGCAGAAAATTAACAATAAACCAAAAAAAGAC
Organism: Lissotriton vulgaris; assembly: GCF_964263255.1. Lineage (NCBI taxonomy): Eukaryota > Metazoa > Chordata > Amphibia > Caudata > Salamandridae > Lissotriton > Lissotriton vulgaris. Next base: position 1,113,615,110 of record NC_141689.1, on the reverse strand, counting down.
ACAAAGATAAAAAAAATCAATAAAAAAAATCTATCATTTTATCTATTCCTCAACCGGTGCCCAGATCTTAGATGCCAGCTCCCTCCTCCGCTTACCCTTGAAAGAGAAAAAGGAAAATTCAAGCCTGTGAATAGCAAGCAGTCTAGCTCTCCAGTTCATAAAAGTTGGTGTTCAGAAGACAACTATTGCGAGGTTATACACAGCTGGAGCTGGGACATAGCTATACACAAAAAGGCTGGCATATGCCACGTATTTCCAATATTCCCAATATTCCCAGGATCAAAGCCCATTATCTCCATTTCTGGAGTCAGAATACACCGGATCTTGAGCGTAATATTAATGAAATGCTCAACTTCTGATAACAATTCAGAGAGACGCGGGCAAGAGTAAAACATGTGAATGGTATCTGCTGCAAACAGCCCACACCTTGAGCATGAGTCCCCCTTTCTACTGCCCATTTCAAAATTTTTGCCGGCGTATAGTATAAGTCAAGCAATGCCATATAGCTTTGGGTTCTAAGGCTACCAGACACCAACACCTTGCTGGCAAGCTCCAATGCTGGCTTTAAATCGATACCCGGCTTTCCAAGTTTGCCTTCCCATTTAGCACTTTGAACCTCTAAATCATAAAAAAAAACTAGACAGTAAATACCGATACAGCATTCCTATTGTAGCTTTTTTCTGAATTAATTCAACTATGGGCAGTTTATCAAACATAGAGGGTGCTCCCTTCAGATGTTTATGAACAAAACTTTGAACCTGAAGATATTTAAAAAAATCATGTGGAAACAGCTGAAATTTGGCCTTCAAAGAAACATAGGATAATAATTGCCCATCACCAACTAAGTCCCCTATTGCCCGCAGTCCCTGAGCTTGCCATCTAAATATTGTCTGATCCTGAAATATGCAGGGCAAAAGGCAGGCAGCTTTAAAGGGGGTATATATTTTAAGATTGGGAATAGATAGTTTCCGCCTAATTTTCTGCCAAATTAAGAACATAGCTATAATGAACTTAACTCTGGTTCTTTTAAAATAGCGCAGCTAAAAAGCCTCCAGCAAGATACCCTTAGCCGCAGTGCCTAAGCTGATCTCAAAAATAGTAGGGCGATTACATAGTGGCACCTCAATGTTGTCCCCAAGCAATGGTAATCCCAAGGATTGGGCTATCACTGACCAATAATACAATACCAAATTTGGTACAGACCAGCCACCATGGTCCAGAGGAAAGCACATACACTTTGTGATAATTCTAAAAGAATTGTCCGAAATAAATATAAAAACTTCGGAAGTACTAACATTTTAAGGACACTACATCGTCCATAAAGGGAGAGGGCTAGATGGTCTAACCGCTCTAATTTAATGTTTACTGCCTCTACTACCGGAAGGATGTACAAATCCGGGAAAGTTTCGACAGCGGCGGTTATTCGAACACCTAGATTCGTTGCTTCTTTAACAACTGCCGCCTCTGAGTGTGGCATATCTGGCGTTTGAACTACCTGAGTTTTGGCAACGTTTAGCTTATTCCCTGACCCAAATTGCTCCGCGGACACCTTAAGTGCACTTAATGCAGATGCAACATCTGATGTTAAAACAACAATATCGTCTGCGTAAGCTAAGGCGCTAAATACTGTATCACCAACCCTTATCGGTGCTATGCTCTGATGACCCTTTATTTTACTCAGGAATGGATCAATGTAGAGGGCAAACAGCAAGGGCGAGCACGGGCACCCTTGCCGAGTGCCCCTATTTATATGAAAATAGCTGGTCTGTTGGCCGGAAATGCGGAGTGCAGCTTTTGGAGAGGAATACAATGCCTGAATCGCCTGAATGAATTCAATGCTAAATACCTTCCACCGGAGCACGGCCCACAAGAACGCCCAGGAGACCCTGTTGAACGCCTTCTCGGCGTCCAACAGGATCACCCAGAGGGAAGAGGCTGAGACCTGTGCCCAGTCTAATAGGGCTATGACACGTCGGACATGGCCTGCAGTGTCCCGCCCCAGAATAAATCTGTGTTGGTGCAAAGAGGCCAATGGGAGAATCACTTGAACCAACCTAGATGCTTTTTTTGGAAGGAAAGTGTCAGGTTATTAGCATCAATGTTTGTTGAGTAGACTAGACGTTATCTAAATCAATAAACCTACTAGGTATTCATTGTTCAAATTATTTATTCATATTTCATTTTGTTGATTTTTATGTTTCTTTTGTCACTGTTTTTTCTATGCTTTCATTTATATAAATCTTGATGTTTTTGTTGAGTTATTTTTAAACACATTTTTTTTACATATAATACATTCTAAATACTGTACAATAGAAAAGATTTAAAAACATTCAACAATACGCAGAGATTATTCCTTTCAACGCGTTTCGGCCTTCGCCTTCCTCAGGAATTCTGCATATTTCTTTTCTTAATCTATAGCATCTATGATAATAAAAAGACAGTATTTTAGTTGTATACTTTGGTAACAGCAAATTGATTATTTACAACGTCTAGACATTTTACTTCCTTATTTTTTAACTCGGAACTGGTCCATCTTATTTATTTTCTAGGTCTCTCTTCTTCCATTGATTAGCTCTACACGGTTCGGCACACCTATATCTGTGCTATACTTTACATTTATTTACAAAATTTACATCTCTTAGTACATAGTTATAATACATTTCCTATATTGCATGTTAGTACATAGTTATAATTCATTTCCTCTTAGTACATAGTTATAATACATTTCCTCTTAGTACATAGTTATAATACATTTCCAACCTAGATGCTAACATTTTCGAACATTTTTTAGAATCACTATTAATGAGTGAAATTGGGCAGAAGGATGATGGACATAACTCCATCTTACCCTACTTTTTGAACAGAACAATGCTAGTCTGTTGCCATGACTCCGGCACAGTACCTTTCTGTGCGGCTCTAAGCACCTTAAGGAGATCCGTCCGAATCTCCCCCAGAAATGTCTTGTAAAACTCCAAGGGCACTGCATCTGGGCCACAGGCCTTACCATTAGCTAAGGCCTTAACAGCAGTCTCCACCTCCTCCCATTGGATAGGAGCCGATAACAATTCACTCTGCTCATGTGAGATCTTAGGAGTGTCTACCCCTGATAGAAAATCCTCTATCTGTGTCTCTACCTGAGTACTCAAAATATCCTCAGTGTGCAATCTGATATAATAATTTAGGAACACTCAATTCACACCCTCTTGAGTGTCCTGTGCTAACCCCATTTTGTCTTGAGTTTTGGTGATACGACTCTGTACACTTCTCTGATGGAGCTTCTTGGCCAGTACCCTGCCAGAGTTTTCACCAAACTCAAACATCATTGTGCGGTATTAGAGATACTTAATGGCAAGGCTCTGGCCGAAAGACTCCAAAAGTTTGGCTTTTATTATGGCAACATCCTGTTGGCAAGCCTCTATGTTATAACCATGCTTAATTTTGAGAGCTAACTCTAATTCAGCATCCCTGAGTACCGCCATATGGCTCTTAACCTGCTCTTGTTCTGTCTTCCACCTGAATGAGGAGAAGCTTTTAGTCTGTCCGCGTACTCCAGCTTTTAGAGCATCCCAGTCAACGTGATCAGGCGCAGTACCCCTAATAATATTTAAGAATTCGACTATCCATTTTTTAATATGAGCATGGTAAGTGTCATCCAATAAAAGCTTTCTTTCAAATGTCCACTCATGTGGAGACTTTCTAACCCGGGGCCAAGGTCATTCTGCTATCAATGGATTGTGATCGGATAAAATCCGGGGAGGTGCAAAAATAGAGGAAGTAAAGAAATATCAAGGAGTAACCCTTTCAGAGAAAAGGGATGGGGTCATTAGATGCTCTAAAACAACAAAAATTCCCTTTTCATAAGCTTTCCCTCTCCAAAAAACTTATGAAAAGGGAATTTTTGTTGTTTTAGAGCAAAAATAGAGGAGACTGCAGCAAGCTGATCTAAAAGAAAAACATAATCTAGCCTGACCAGTTTATTATGAGGAGCGGAATAATATGTATATCCATCATCCATTTTATTATGCCAAAACCATAAGTCTGTGGCCCCATGCTCTTGAAGTAATGTTTGAAGTGCCTTGAACACTTTATGTTTCCTTCCTAAGTAGTTGCCATTCACCGCCAGATTAAAGTCGCTAGCTATATTAATATTCATATTAATATTCATATCCCCACACACAAGAATTGGACTAGGCCAGGTGGCCAATTCTAAGTTTAAGTACTTAACTACTTCGGGATCATCTGTATTTGGGCCACGGACAGTACAAACGGTTATTGACCTCCCGCCAACTAATAGCTCAGCTATGGCCCACCTCCCCATTCGATCTTCCCGAACCCTTTTGCAGGCTCCTGCCCCTTGCTTCAGAAGAATGGCCACTCCTCTAATCATAGAGGTCTGCTTAGAGCATGCTATCAAATAGTACCCCAGCAGTTTCAGACAATCACGCCTCCCCCAGGGTATGTGCGTCTCCTGTATACATAGATGTCAAGGCGCATTGTATGTATTAGTTTAAAAAATAAAGCCCTCTTCTTAGCATCGTTGAGACCACAAATATTCCACGTACCTTAAATAAGTTTATCCTGCCCCATCAACCCCCAAAATATTCCACCTACTTTGCAACTTTCCCATCCCTACTTACCCGTGCCCCTACCCAGCCCCCCCAACCCCTCCCCCCTCCATACCCCTGCCCAACCACCCATACAGGCCCTCCCCCCCTTCGCCCACCCATCCCTTACAACACCCTTATGTGACAACAGGCCCTAAGTCCTTGTGATGGAAAAAGCTGGTAGCCCACTCCCACACAGGTTCCCTCACCCCGTCAAAGCAAAAAAAAAGATTAGGGGCTAGGGACAAGCACTTGCAAAAAAATTTTAAAAAATTGGCAAATAGAGGCAATAGGGGTTAAGACTCCCTAAATTCTCCCTATAACCCAGCTAGCACTTACCCTTGTCTCCCACCCTGACTAGAAAGCTAAGCACCCCTAGAAGGCTACTCCCATTTACAGCTAAATTGTGGAGAGGAATTCCTTAGCCTGGATCTCAGACAAGAAAAATCTTGTCTGGGCCTGATATATAATTTTCAACTTGGAAGGGAAAAGCAGAAAGGCCTGTGCACCCTTCGCCTGGAAAGGGGAAATCAGTTGGCGGAGCTGCCACCTCTGCTCCACTGTAGCTGGACAGAAATCCGTCCGGCCAAAGAAATCACAATGTTTCCCCCGTCTTTTCCTGTCCGGTCTAGCTAAGTCATATATCTTTTCCCTTGCAAGAAAATTATTAAGGCATATCAAAATTGCACGAGGTTTGTCCCCAGTCTTTTGAAGGGAAATCGATGAGCACGCAAAACCTCCTGCTGCCAATCCCACTGTTAACTTCCGGGAATGCCTCGCCAAAGAGCTCCACCACGAATTGTCTCATATCACTCCCTTTGCAGCCTTCAGGAACCCCTAGGATCCTAAGATTGTTCCTTCTGGCACTATTTTCTAAATCAGTAAGTTTCCATAATATATCATCTTTCTGCGTGCCAATCGAGTCAGTTGCACTCTTCTGCGCCGCTAGAGCATTTTCGAGGTTGGAAATCCTCTCCTCTGCCTCCACAATTCTAGCTGCTATTTCCGTACACTTTTTGCAACTCTGCGAATGGAATTCTGAACTCTGCGACAGACCCCCTGAGTGCGGACCTTCTCTTGACTCGACTCATCGCGATGTGCAATGATCGTCTGATAAATAAGTGTGAGTGTAATCTCAGAAGGTGGCAGATCAGACTCATTAGGCTGCGTTATGGTTGCTGCCACTAGCTTGCCAACCCCTGAGTCATCCACAGCGGTTAAGGAATTATCTGTAAATGAGAGTCCATGCATCTTAGGGCCCTCTCTCACAGGACCCTGAGCATTCTGACCATCCACTTTCCGAACTGTACGGGGGTGCCTGGGAGACAGCTCCTCACTCACAACATCATTCTGCCGCCAGTCCCCAATGTCACTACCATCATCCGTCCATTCAGGATCATACTCGCCCCCATCCAATGATAAACCAGTGTGTTCTGAGAGAATAACATTTATCGCCATCGATCTCTTTAGAAGACTCGTTGCCATCAGCTGCACGTTGATTAATGATATCACTTGCCTTAGAAGCGAATGCACTGGCAAGGGAAGTAGTGCATAATGGGCCTGACACTTTATCTGCTAGCTGGACTGCAGTTCCCAGAATGCCATTTACCGGCTTACTTGAGCAGGAGCCTGATTCCTCTCTTTGAGGGCTTACCATCGAGCAGTTTGCGATAACCCCATGTTCCCCCATCAAGGTAATCTCACCAGTCTTATCCTGTGAGGGGGACACATTGCCAATAAGTACAGATACAGGGACCAATATTGTCGATGCTGTAGGTGCTCCCCTATTTCCGCTTCAATAACCTTCTCCGAACCCACGGGTGCTTGGCTGACTGCTGCCGCAGGATTTTTTAAATTAGCGTTTACCTGATTGAACAGAGCTGGTACTGTCTTCCCGCTTCCTTTAAAATTGACACGGTTGAGCGCAAAACCGCCTCCGGTCACCTTCTCACTGCTCCGATCTGCCTTCGAGATGCTCCCTGCGTCGCTCACCGCATCTCGGCCATTCAAAGATGCCGCGGCTGCAGCAGCTGCCGCGGAATGAGCCCTTGCCGCCAGTGCGGCTTTAGAGATGATCTTGGGGGCCATACTACCAGACCGATGCTCCCAGCGACCACACGCACCAAAAGAAAAGCGCTGGTAGATTGACACTAAACACCACGTAGAAGGGCAGCAAAGCCAATGACCGCTGCTGGATTCGGGACTCAGTAGGCAAGTATTTAATGTAAGCATGCCGCTGTTCCGACGAATTATACATTTTAAAATACGTTATCCAAGAGTCTTCTTTGATGGAAGAGCAGAAAAAATAGCCTTAGGATGCTACTTCAGATAGGGTGAGTCATCCGTGTGAGAGAATGCCAGTTCAACCAGCCGATCGTACAGCCCCTATCTTGCCCATCCGTTGGCAAAGCTATTTGCAGTGCTCCACATGTTGGCCCTTGGTACCGTCCAGCCAACCACTGCCAGAGTGGGTGGAGTCTCACAGTCATCCTGCTCCAGGTTTCTCCCCAAATTCCTGGATGTCATCATCAGCCTGACGCGACAGCATCTGCACTTCCCCAACACTGCACAGGAACAACTTGAGAACAAACAAGGCTTCTATGAAATTGTTGGATTACCGTATGTGTTCAGGGCAATTGACCGCACCCATGTCCTACTTGTGCCTCCTGCGTATACTGCACACATATACAGGAACAGGAAGCACACACACTCAATTAACGTTCAGGCAAATTTGGACAACCTGGGCCTGTTCATCAATGGCATTACTAAGCTCCCTGGGAGTGTGAATGACTCATACATATTTCATAAATCGGTCATCAATCAGCGGTTTAAGAATGCTAATTATGGAGATGGACTGCTCGTTGATAAGTACAAAATAAACACACTACACACCTCAAGTATACAAGCACATAGCTCAAATATGAGACAATGCACAGGTAGTAAAAGTAATACGGCATACCTTATAACAGGTCCAAACAATGCACACAACCACACAATGCAAATCAATCAAGACATGTGGAGGACAGCCTAAGAAGGGAAGAGCCATGAAAATCTCACACAAACCACTATGGCATTCTTGGTATATGGATTTAGCAGAACTCATCAGACACACATTTTAATTAATAAATGTAGTACATTACACAGAACATATGATACTGCTGTGCCACATACATGTTGCATACAACACATGCACCATATGTACAAATAGATGACAGATCACCCTGCTCTCACTTGTGAAAGTGCACAATTTGCTGGCGTGCAAAAACATATCCAGCCATGCACCATGTAGTGGGTGTACCTGCATCATGCCTCTGCAAGTAGTTCCGAATGAAGGGAGCACCCACTAACTACTGCAAAACAGTAACAAGTCTCCACGAGCACGTGGAAATTCTGCGAACACGCGGAATTGCTTGTCCCATCCGTTCGCGATGTGTTTTTGTGTACTCGCAGGGAAATATCTTGCTAACTTTCCCATGTGGTCGCTAATGGGTGCAGCCATCTTGTTTTTCACCTGCCCCGCCCGTTCGTGAGGCTTATTTCCTGTTCCAAGTCGCGTATTGCGTACTCCCGCCCGTTCGAGTTGAGTATTTCCTAATCGGGAACACGTATTACGTGTTTGCATGTTTTCGCGCAAACTTGCCCATGAGGTCGTAATGGGCATGGCCATCTTGTTTTTCACTCTATTGCTAAGGTTCTGGGCAGGCTTTTCTATCCTCCCTCTATCTTTGCAATCCTTTGTGTCTGTTTTTATCTTTTGTATTTATTATCTATCTCTCTATTTTCCTAATTCTATATTTTGACTTTTGTCCTACTTTTTGTGACTTTTTTACTACTTTACTACTTTTCACTCTTTTTCTATAACCTGCTTTTTTCATTTCTTTTGCTTACTTTTTGAATTCCTCCTTTTTCTTTTTCGCCCCCTGAGGCCCAGAACCATAGCCAAGGGTGTGGGAAAGTCGAACGGCAAGGGCTAGGCAGCTCGTGCTCGCAGCCGTGACCGCCTTCCCTGCGGAAGGTGTCGCCCACACAGGGTGCAGGCACGGGCCTTATTTAGTGAGATGGAGATGGCCGCACTTGTTGTTTTTGTACAGCGCCACCTCCCCTTAACCCTGGCAGCAGGTGGCAGGCCTAGGTCCAGGTACGGGCTCCGGGAGTGTTGGCAGTGGTGGGGAAAGGTGCACCAAGCAGTGTTTCGCTGCTCTGGGGTCCGGCGCACCCCTAACCTGCTGATGCACCGGTGGTCCAATATCCTTGACCGGGAACAGGACCTGCTGGACCTGCTAGGAGTGGAGGTCCCGGGGCTTGGTGAGTAGCTATTTAATATTACTACTTTGTGTTCTTCTGCTCTGTGTGACATATTTCGAATATATATTTTTTCCGAACAGCAAGAATGATGGTGCCTACATTGCAGGTAAATTTCGTTTAAAAATCTTCTTTGATTGTTATGACAGAGGTGCTGCTCGGCACTACTAATCTTACTTGTTTGCAACTTTGTGCTTGCTTGGCCAGATTATGTAAAAGTTTAGTTTAGAGAACCTAAGTTAGGTAATGCTAGAGAGACTCTAGTCCTTCCTTTGTCCTCCTGCCACTAAGACGAGATAGTGGTGGATTGATAGGTTTAGTTACTTATTAGTAGGTAATTTTTTAGTGGTCTGCATGACGCATCCTCTGCCATGTCACATGCTGCTGAGTTTTGCTTACCCCAGTCCTTAGTAGAATCTTTTGTAGTTTGTTTAGTGAGTGGTAACAGGCTTATCACTAGCAGAACATCAGCAGCAACCAACCAACAATTTGGTGTATGCAAACATTTATGCATGTGTCCTCTATCTATGCATTTTTGAGGGCTACAATGTATGGAAATGCAGACTTAGTGACCAATTGGCCCATCTGGAATAGGTTGGCTAGGTCAAGTGGTACTTAGGCTTAGTTAGTATTCTAGAATCAGAATGGAACACTGGATTAGTGTTCATAAATATTAGGTAGACGGTCGGTGAATCCCGCAATACTACTAGTCGATCAGATTAGATAGGTCAATTTTATTGCAATAGTTGTTTCCTAAAATGTATTTTGAGCGTTTTAAAAAATATTTTATTTGTTTCATACCAATCATTAATGTTTGTCTCTTTCTTTATTATATCTTACATCATCAGCACCCAGGAGCCAGAAGATGGGGTCAGAGTCGGCGGGACAACAAGAACAAGATGCCTCCCAGGGCCAGGACCGTTACTCTATTGAGGGCTCTGCTGCTGGCCCCAGTGAGTCTTCCAGTGGTTAATATTAATAATTATATTTCCCTAACTTTTACTGCACCTTATTTTTTCTGAACTATTATTTTGTTTTCTTAATTCTATTTTTTACAAAATTGTCTTTGATCTAGACTATCTATTTCTACATTTTTATTATCCCTGCCTCTAACTGCCTCTGCTATGACACTCTGTACTACTACTATTAGTCTATCTGTATCTAAACTTCCCAGTTGGCCACTTTTTATTTAAAAGGTTTCAAATAAAACTCATATTCACCAATAGCTCTAGCCACTGAGTCCAGTCCTTTGGGTTGTCCTCTTCTAGTATTCTTAATCTTGAGGCTTTTTAACAATTCGCACCAACAAAATGCCCAACCAGATATTTTACTATTTTTGATAGGATAAGGTTAGTACATACTACTACTGTTGTAGGGATTCTGCACATACAGAACTATGCACAAGATAGGACGTTGGTGATGGGACATTGGACCTTCCTCACACCTCAGTCAGAATCCACAATCCCCGACCGACTAGCTATAGTGTCTCATTAGCTCCCCGAACCCCCTGAAGACACCCAATGATTAGACAACCCAGAACATAACACTCCCAACATCTCAGAGTCGCGGAAGCAATGCACACCCTTTCGCTCACTCACTCGTGTAAGTCCACACCAAATACCAAAGAGTTTATGTAAGTTCAAAAGGTTTATTTTCAACTAACAAGCTCTGTACATTGTTCTATAATGCAGTATACGAGCCAGCACCAACAGCAAAATGCATAAGATTAAAACAATAAACATTGTTACAACTACAAGTCCATAGAAGACAAAAGATCTCGTAGCGAATTCTGGGCGACCGCAGCCTCACCTTAGAACCTAAAAGTACTGGTTACATCATAAGCTCTGAAAAGCTCTGGTTCGTAGAAGGGAATCTTCCGCCTGTTATGGGAAAATGGTGCGCATTATAATGCAAGCATTTCTCACTCATGCCAAAAAGTGTAGCATGTTATGGCTAAGCAATACGGTTTGACCAGAACTCCATATTAAAGTGGCTTGTTTTTCGACCTTGTATGCAGCACTTAGACAGTAGCAGTATAAGCTCATGTGGGCACAAAGGCGTCTTACACAACAAGCTGTGAGGTAACATGCGCTAAAGACATGAAGCTAAAATGGTTGCATGGCTCAGGCTAACTTAGCAAAGACTAGAATAACCCTAGGGACCATATAACACTACTAGTGTCTACTCTACTCTAGTACTCGATTTGTACTAGCGATGTATGTTGTATATGTATGCATTGACTTTTTTTCAATCTTGCTAGTGAAGAAAAGAATAAATAGGGGGAAGTGTATATGGCCTCTAAAAAATGTGTAATGTTTCTTCTAGGCATACTACCGAACACCAGTGCCGGGGCCAGCGGCAATGGCGACACAGCCATTTCGGAGGGAGCAGGAGATGCAGCACTAAGTATGAGCGCAAAATCCGTTCCGCTCGCGGATTTCGCGGATTTTCGGTAAATCCGCAATCCGCGAACTCCCGTGAATTTACCGAAAATCCGCAAATCCGCGAGCGGCGGATCCGGGGGGCCAAAGTTCTAGCCTTTAAGCTTGAAGTTGTAACTATTTTAGGATGGCTCCGGCAAGCTGCCAGCGCCATCCTAAAATAGTTACTAAGTTAGCTTCAACAGGAAGCACTAATAGATAAAATAAAGCAGGTGCTCGAGCACCTGCTTTATTTTATCTATTAGTGCTTCCTGATGAAGCTAATTTAGTAACTATTTTAGGAAGGCGCTGGCAGCTTGCCAGCCCCATCCTAAAATAGTTACAGGATGATGGATGGACAGCTCACTCAAGGGACCCCTGCGCATATGGGTGCGATTGCATAGTAACACACACATGGCCGCTGGAACTAGTTGAAGCTCAAATTCAGTGACTCATTCATCAGCCCAAAACCAATCCTGAGCGTCGTCGAGGCTGGGCAGGTGTGCCTTCTTCCCAAATCTACCGTCGAAAATCAGCTGTGATGCTGGATAGAGGCCTTTGTATCCTTGACTTTCACAAGCGCAATCCTCGTGCTGTTCCTGTGACCAGGAGCTTCTTTCTCTTCATCTGCTGCTCTGATCGGTCTCTGACCATTTATACACACAAGAGGCCCTTGAACTCGCACAGACGACCCCCCCATTTAAAAAAATCGGCAAAATCTGCGAATCTGCAAATTCGCGGATTTTGCGAATCCGCAAATCCGCAAATCCACAAATTCGCGGATCGTGAATCCGCAAAATCCGTCCATGCTTATGCAGCACCTGCAGGAGCTACAGGGGTGAGCCAGCAGCAGTTTATTTATTTATTTAAAGAGTTTTATATAGCGCTGGCGTGACCCGAAGGTATAAGAGCGCTTTACATGAGAATCAACAATGTAACAGAACAAGTACAACAAATTACACAATACATCAAAAAATAAGCAACATAATTAGGAGGGGAGAGAAAGGAGAAAGAGAAGTAGTGAGGGGGCAGGGGAGGTGAGAAAGGGAGGATAGCGGAAGAGACAATAAGGAGAGACTAAAAGAAGTCTGTCTAAAGACCGACTGGCTAGATGACGACCAAGGAGGGAATCCACGGCCCATCTCCTCTATAGCTAAACCAGGTAGCTCCATCGGGCGTCAGACAAAATAGTTCAGTCTCAATACATGGTGGGTGGTGGTAAGTTATTATATTCCTTACTTATTGACATTACACTCACCGCAAGGGTGTACCCTCACTGTACTGTTGAGACTTAGTAAGTATGAAGTTGTAGTGAACAACGATTGAAGAAGACACCCTTATAATTTGTAATAACATTAGCGGCTGGAGTTGAGTAACCAATGGCCTCTTCTATCTGACTTCAACTCAGCTGTGAAAGTTTTATGGAGAAGACTAAAAGTCAGATCAGATGACCTTGATGGATGTGTTGAACAAAAAGGGAAAGAAGGTTGAAAGGAGGAAGGACGGGCAAAATATTATATGACTGGAAGAGAAGGTTACGTGGGAAGCATGCATAGGTTGCTAAAGGAATCAGATGCATGCGTGGTTGAAGGATGGGTGGAAGGTGAAAGAAAAGATGCCTGCCTGGGTGGGTGAAACTGTATGGGTGGATAGCAAGAATCCTCAGTGGTGTTTGTGTCAAACACAAAGCCCAGGCAAGCAAGGGAGGACGCATGGGTGGTGGTTTAAAAAAAAGTATACATGTTTGTTGTTGGTAAAACAAACTAAGGTTTGTTGAGAGATTAAGAAAAATTATAGACATTTGCTTTGAATGGGTGGATGCCTGGATGGTATTTATCATAGATAGCATAGGTGGAGAGTGTCACTGGATGAAGAGTCTAGGTGGAGAGTGTCACTGGATGAAGAGTCTTAGTTTCAAGAGAATGTAAAAGAAACTGCACCAGAGTAGTAAAGCCAAGGAGAATTTAAGTTATATTTTCAGAATGCTCCCTTGACTCACAGTAGTTTACAAGCACAGCATATATATAGGGGTATGTATGTACTTATCAAGTGCCTTCCTCCGACTCCGAGGACCACTCCCTACCTATGTTTATTTATTTTCGACTGTGTCAGCCAGCCTGCCATCGAAGGGCTATCGGCTGGTTAGTGATTACAAAATCATTCAAAACAAAGTACCTCATGTCGTCCCATATATAAGTATTGATCATTGGATCAGATATCATCTGCCTTTTTGTAGTAGTCACTCAGGGCAAGGTGAAAGTGAAACTGAGCAGTTGCCCTTGATGTAACAGAGAGAGTATGGCCAGTGCCACCTGAAATAGCTGCCCCACCTGCAGACAGTAGTAAATAAAACTAATATGAGTCTGCGTCATGACTCGAGTATGTTTGTCTTAGGCGCAAGCTGACTGAGTTGGCATGCCGGCTACAGCAAGGTTACGTAATTTCACTAAACAAGAGAGAAGAAGAAGACTGGTGTACTGTGTACTCGAGTCCATAGTGCTAGTATAATGCCTGAAACTCCAACAAATATTAGAGGCTGAGGAAGTGGGAGGATAGATATATACCACAAATGTTATGTACTGTGCTTGCTACTGCTACTGTGCAACTAATTGTTAAATTAATTTTGTGTTACTGTTTTGTAAGAGTATTGGTTGCAGTCTATTTTCTTTCTTGATATAGCTCCTCCTTCCCAAGCAAACCAACCAGGAAGGAGTTGGTAGCCTTGGCCCGGCGCTGGAAACTGAATTCCATCTGCAAAGAATACCGGCGGCTGGTGGTTCTGACGGAGGAAAAGGCGGCAGCAGCTGCAGCCTTCTCCAATGCCCTCGGCCCCGACCAGGCCCCTCTAGTGGTACGGCGCGTGGGTAGGCAGCCGCCCGCTGCTGCAGATCAACATCTAGTACTGTTGCCCCCCTGTGGATGCAACTGCAGGGCAGATGCGCTCCGCACGTTCCTCCGGAATGTGCGTCTAGAGGAGCAGGTAAAGGAGCTAAAGTAGAAGTTCAAGGTCCTGGAGAGGGAAATCTGAAGATCCTGCCGATAAGAGACCCTGTTGGATTGCTCCTTTTTTAAATATTTTTTGGTATGTGGGAGTTTTGCGTTGGGCTTTATTTTGGACATTTTGAACATTGGTTACCGTTGGACTTTCTCATTTTGGACATTGGTTGGGGTTAGGGAGAGGAGTGGGTCGGGTGTTGTGGGATTTTTTACATAGTTTATTTTTGTTAGGTATTAAATTATATTTATACTTAAACATAGCATACGTTGCTATTGTTTTGTAGGGGGGTTACTGTTTTACATCACATGGTTTCCTTTTTTGCTGCTACAGTGCCGCAGCCAGTGTTTGATTTATATAATCTACAGTCTCTCCTCCTAGCCCATTATTATACCTCCCCCAAACTTCTTTTCTTACCTGTGATTGATGTTTAAGTTAGGCACAGCAATGGCTGTATGACGATGTTGGTTTAGTTTCCCAAGAGAATGGAGATGCCATGGTTGTGGTGGTAGCAGTAGACACTGGCAGTAGCATTTGCAAAAAAAAGAAAATGAGACAGTCTGTCGCCTGAGAGAACTCTGGGAGGAATAGTAGAACAAAGTAAATAAAACATAATGGTGGCAGGGATAGCCTACTACAACAAGTTACAAAATGTAGTTGTGTCGAGTCACTCAACACAAGCATAACCTTTAGACCTGTTTAGGGGGATGCTGTATAATCCTATCAATGTCAGAAATTAATTATGATTGATTAGGTTCTTTTGGGAAAAAAAATGACTTGCAATTTATATATACTGAGCATGTACGGGCAAACAGAAGAAGATCCTCGCCCTGCCTTGAAATTGAAGTAGTGTTGCTTTCACCACATCTGCCCCAGCAAGCATGTGATTAATTATTGGTGTACAATTAATGTAGTCACACCTCAAAATAAATCACACAGCCCAGGGGAAGAGGGTTAGGGTTTGATGTGTGGTTGGGAAGGGGGGTTTGAGGGAAGGTTTGACAAAGAAAAACGCTACGCATGGACAAACAACAAAACACAATCTTTGCAGACAACCATATCCAGAAATCTGTTAAGGGAGAAAAAGCAAATGCATGCTTGATGATGATGCATTGATGGATAATGATAAGTAGTACTTACTAACTAGCTACTACTAGACAATTAGATAGTACAGGGCAGCAGTATATTATGCAATTTGCCTTGCCTGTCTTCCCTCAGAGAGACACAAATGAATTACAATTTCTTTTCTGTTGTACCGGGCTTTCTTTTGAAGATAGCAAAGAAAATAAAAAAATAGCGGGAGGGATGAATTATAACTTAGCAGAGAGTAAACATAATAACAACACACAGTCGTAATGTTGGAAGATAAAAAATTAATCAAATTATTTAAAAGATGATGAATGTTGATACTTGGGGAGTTGCATCTCGGCATTCCTCTTGGTCCTCCCTTTCTTGGATGCTCCGTTCATCAATCTTGGGTGCCGCCACTGCTTGCCTGGCGAATGTGGATTGGTAAGGTAAGTGTGGGTTCTTTTTCCCAGTATAGCACAGGCTAAGGGCCGGCCTGTAATTGTAGATGGGAAAACAAAAGGGATATTGAAAAATCAAGGAGAAAAAAAATGCATAAATTACAGTGGAGTAAAACAAGAACACTTTCTGAGGCAGCATGGATTGGATACATCATGTCTACTCTGTTTCCAGCATTAACCCACAACAACAACAGGGCAGAGCCGGCCCATGGCACCCGTGATCCAACCTCTATTTAGCTTATATTTTGACAGAGACAGGCAAAGCAGCACATATACAGCAACATAGCGTTTTCCAAATTGAGGGGGTCATTAGGATGGCGGACGGACCTGCGTCCGTCCGCCACCCCCGAGGTAGAGGGACCGTCCGCATGGGCAGCGGCGGTCCCTCCATGCAAATTAGGATGTGACCGCCAGGGTGGCGGTCAAATCCCGTATCTTTAACCTTGCGGCGGGTGCTGCTTGAAGCAGCACCCACCGCAAGGTTAAAAATGTATGTATTGTATTTACATGCACAAAGCGGCAGGCACCGCGCGGTGCCTGCCGCTTTGTTCATGTAAATGCAGGGGGGTACCATAGGTACCCCCATGTGCACCCCCCACCCCCTGACACCCTGGGGGCCAAAACGGGCCCCCAAACTGAAAAGCCCACATGCTTTTCCACAGCAGAAAAGCCGCCGTGGAACAGCATGTTTCCTGCCCCATCCTAATATGGCTGGCGGTGTCTGATAGACACCGCCACCATATTAGAGTTTTTCCACCACGGTCGGAAGGCGACCGCGGCGGAAAAGCGGCAGACCATTTTCCCGTCCACCGATTACCCCCCAGCCATCCTAATCTGGCTAGGGGTCTTTGGAGGCACTGCTGCGGTGATTCCGCATCCTCCAGTCGGCCCGGAGGATGCGGAATCACCGCAATCCTAATCAGCCCCTAAGTGACTAAATCAATGCACCACTGTCAGTCATACCACCACTCTGACTCGACTCCACCGCTACACAGACATGTAGCTCTGCTGTGGTTGTTGTTGACTCGTTTACCTTTTCTGCCACTTATGAAACGCCTGAGTTATTCCATCATTCAGCTCCAATCCTACTGAGTGACTGTGAAGATATTATGTCACTGTGGTCATAATCGTGGTGTTGTCCAACTCAGTGTGCAGTGCAATGGATCGACCTGCAGAAGAAGTACAATTTTGTTATTAAACAACAAGAAGGGAAATATTGACTTGAGTTATTTTTAGTGGGTAGATTAATATATAATAGTACACAATGAATTCACTTCATGTACAACAAACAACAACACAAACACCAATCACTCTCAGAGTCAGCATCCAATGCATGCCATTATTCATTACCCGTTCCACTTCCTTCTCATCTTAAGTTAAGGGGCAACCTCTCTCGACTCGGAAAGGAGGATAGCTGTAGTAGTCATCATGTTCCACTTCTTTTGGAGGGACTCGAGGAGGCAACATATTATTCAACATCCAATGACCATCTTCTGGCTTGAGGGAAATGGATTTAGGGTGAGTCGGGAGGATGGAGGAGAAAAACTCTGAGTAGTGGACTTATGCAGACAGCTGCACCTCCAATATGGCAATACAAAGACTAGAAGATGTTGGTGATGGATCTGTTGTGATTTGAAGTTTCAAGCCAGAAAGACAGACGCACACAAATAATAAAAGTAAATAAAGAAGGAAGAAAGTAAAAAGTTCAGGCCTAGTTGTCAGGGAAGTATAGCTCATCCTCAAACTCTGGGGGGTTCAACCAGAAGCAGGAAATCATCTAACATACTACTTCCGTCACCTAAGCCGCTGTCCTCATCTACCTGCATTGATTATTGTATTGTGTAATTCGGTAGTATAAAGTCTTGATTCATTTTGATCATGGTTAACCGCTCCATGTTTTTGGGCGAGAGACTGGTCCTTTTCACAGTTACAAGGGTACCAGCAGCACTAAAAAAAGACGTTCAGAAGAGACACTTGCGATAGGGCAAGCCAGATAATTTGTCGCCAGTCTGCTGAGCACTGGCCATTGGTTCCTTTTCCCATACCAATACCACAATGGGTTTTGATCACTGTATTTTATGTGAAAAGTTTTATATAGCGCTGGCTAGACCCGGAGGTATCAGAGCACTTTACATGAGGACGAGCATTGTTTCAGAGCATAGTTTCCAGTTACATAGTTACAAGTTATACAGTTTCAGAGCATAGTTTCAAGTTGCTGGAGCATAGTTACAAGTGTTAAAACATATACATAAGGGAAAAAGCAGGCAAGGGGAGAGATTTAGGGGAGAAAGGATAGGAGCAGGAAAGGTAGACAAAGAATGAAAGAGGGAAAGAGGTAGGAGAGAGAAGGAAACACAACAGGGAGACGAGGAAAAACAGTGTCCAAAGTCCAGAGTGCTTTGATCCTAGTAGAAATGGTGTCATTCCCACACCTCCGCTGTGTGTGGCTCCCTTTACGCTGTTGACTCTCTCAGAAGGGTCTCTGATACTCCAGGGCATACATACGGGATTCTCGTCCGACTTTAGTCCTCTAAAAAAAACACAGCAACATTTGCAGATTTGTTCTGGGCTTAAGCATCATGAGTTCAAAAGTCGCTATAACACTATGCACAGACATACAATTTGAAGACTTTGTCCCTTCATTGGTGCTAGAACAACTTTCAGAGAGGAGAGTGATGACATCCTAGTTTACATCCAACTTTGGAATCCAATCACACTCTTTAGTGTCCCTGCAGCAGCATTAGATGGCATCTCTTCACAGGAAACAAGCAGAAACATTGTAACACTTGAACAAATTCTTCCTTTTCTCTTCAAGGGGAACAACAAGCAGACAAACCTTTGAAATGTGGGTTTTATAATGATTAAAATATAGCTATGCTCTACCATTCGAAAAAAATGTGACGCTTACACTTACATATGATTGCTTAACGTTCACGGGTGCATTTCATTATATTTATATCTTGTTGCTCGTTAATGTTTTCTCGCTCTGGTTAACTTACTAAACATATACATTTACTATAAGTTGCACAACGAAAAAATAATAATCTAACTAAGGGTTTATACAATGCTGGCAACACGCATTTACTTTTCATTTGCCATTTTCTCGCAAGACAGCAGCCTATCTCTATTCCTGAATTTCCTGAGGAAATGTCACAGGTTCATCTGCAGTGGTGAAGAGACAGCGACAGTTCTGCGCCTGCACACAGGAGCACGGTCTCCTTGGGGTATGTTCACCCTACAGATGCAGTATCTTTCTGTTGCAGGATTACTGGCTATGTCGTTTAAACAGCAAGATCAATGGGACTCTGATTCTGTACACCCGCCTGCTTTAAGGATTGAGGAGCAGTCTCCTGATGCTCCATTCTACTTGCGGATCTTCTTTCTTTTTCTGCAGATTTATATAGCGTGAACTTGAGCCGAAGGTATTGGAGCGCTTTCAATGAGCACCAGTTTGGTAACTGACAAACACATTAATTTTTTGGGTAGGCACGGGGAGATCAAAAGATTTTCCCACAATCGCAAGATGCGGAGCCGACGCTGAGGCTTGAACCAGGTTCCCTAGCTCCCAAGTCGCCAGCTCTAGCCTTAAGGAGACAGTAGAAACTCCCTGCTGGTGAAGCACCCTGCAACAGCCCGAGTGCATGGAATACCTGGGGCAGTGTCCTCTCATCAGCTCCATAATACAACATTGCCCCAGGTACAGTCTGAGCCATTTAACTACACTGCGGCTAGGAACAGTCCATCTATCACACATATAGAGATGTATCCCACTCTGCTTAGTTCAAGATCAGTCTCTTCCTACCCCTTTGTCTCTAGGCAGCTCCCATATCACTGTGTTTAGAAGTTATATGCCTATATCTATGTGGGGGTATTTGTAGAGTGCACTTCTACTCCAAGAAGTATCCTGGTGCTAGATACAGAAGGGTAGCAGTGGGGTAAGGGGGAGATTAAGGGCAGGAATAAAGACACGTTTTCATTTTTTTCTGGAACACGCGTATAGATTCAATGTTTCTGAGGTGGAGGGGTATTTCATTCCAGAGGGTTGGAAAAAGACAGGAGAGAGCCTTACCCCCCGTCCTGGCCTTCTTAATGGGGGGCAAAGATTTCACAGCATGTAGACCTCTGTAGGGTCATCCAGATAGTCCTGGACTATTCGCTCAATGTGTCCCTTTGTGGTGCAGCTGTCTTCTTGCACCCAGCTCAACAATGACACACTTTTTTTCATTGCAGTACTCGGTTGCCTTGTTGTCTCAGTCTGACTCTGAGTATGACTCTTCTTGCTACGGTACCACTAAGTTGTTGCCGTGGAAGTGGGCGGAACCACTACACTGCTGGAGACAGGGCTAGAAACGTCTCCCTCTTGTTCACCTTCAACCGAGATCATATCTTCTTCTACTTCTTCATCCCTACCAACAGCGATGGGTGCAGTTTTTCTGTCTTGTAAGCGAAGTAGGTGAGCCTCCATTTGGATCATGTGGTGTTTTTTTGAGATGACTTGTTTGGCCTCCGGTACCATAGTTTGTACCAAGCTTACCCCGCCTAACAGTGTCTCGACAAGGTGAGCAAATAGCAATGTTCTTCTCCGTGCTGCTAATTGAAAAGAAGTCCCAAACTGGGGAGGTGTGCTTTCTGGTGCTGCTGGTGGTGCCATTTTAATGCCAGATGAACTGGAGGGTGGGTGTTGGATTTGACTCTGTGCACTTATAGTACCACTAGCTGAGGTGGTGGTTGAGCTTGATGTAGGTCCCTGCAGGGCTGTAACAAATGCAAATATGGAAGCTGATGGTGGTGTTGCCTGTCTTGGTGGTATCTGTGCTACATCCCTCTCAGCGAGTTTGGATAGGGAAATAATGTTGGTCTCCATCTCCTCTGGGAGTTGATGTTCATGATGACTGGCTCATCATCATCCCCTCTTCTAAATCTACCTCCATAACTCTAAGCCTTTTCACTAGCCTTGTCTTGTGGCGTTCATCACTCTCAGACTGAGCTTGTGGATTCCAAGTGGCAGATCATCAGAAGCTGGGCTTGAAGAAGACATTGATGGCCTAACCCTCCTTTTCCTTTCTGGGGATCTAGAAGACAATGGGTCTTCTTCTTTAAGAGTGGCTTGCTCCTCTTTGTCTGCAGGAAGCTACTATTTTGGCTGTTTTTGCGGCTGTTGTTGCGGCTGTTGTTGCAGCTGTTGTTGCCCACTTATCTGCTGAGTTTCCACCTGCATTGATTGGGTACTTCTTTGCAATAATGGCATTTCAACATCACTGCTTGAGCTTGATAGTAGACTGGCTACCTCTGCCACGCTCATGGGCTTGGGCCTAGGTTGGTGGGGTTGGACCGCTGATGCGGAGGTGCTGCTCCCAACTTTGTCCCCGCTGTACACCGCTGCTGCAGGCGCATGTTTTTTTTCCCAAAAAACAACGAGGGTGGCACACCAGTCTTGGCAAGTGCCACTTCCTTCTTCTGTTCCTTCTTCTGACTGGCAACTTTCGTGGTATTGGAGGACCTGGTAACCTTTTTTGGGGCCATCTTCTTCAGATTTCAGCAGGACTCTGTTGCACAAGATGCAGAGATGTCTGTGGCCACACGTCACGTGACGTTCTGCACAGCAGGACTTCTGTCTGGCAGTACAACAGGTGATGATGACACCTCTTCCTCTGTCTTTTTGTGTACCAAAAAGCAAAGAAGCCAGGAGAACCACGTCAGTGAAACGTTGCATTTGTTGTTGTGGTTCAATTACTACTAGTACAAATAAACAAATATAATATAAATATAACTTAGTGTGTGGGGATCACACTTATTAGTGTTATATATTATTAAATGTTATTAACTCAGTTTAAGTTATAAAAAAAGAAAACATAACAGTGTAGCCATTTATGAGACTTTGGCAACAAGGGCATTCGTGGTATACTGTGTACAATACACTCAGGAAGGATAGGAAAGAAGAAGAACAAAAACAAAAATACAAATGTAGTGGAAGTGAAACCTGTTTGATTGGCATTAAATCATTCAGGGAGCTGCAGATGGCAAAAGGGATGGATAGAATCAGTAAGACAAGAGGAACATAGGAAAGACATGCAGGCCTATGGCAAAAGCACACTGCCTGGCTTCAAAATGGCCACCAGCCACATGGCCAGGCCCACAACAACAACGAGAAAGCAAAGACAGACAATGCAGGCCTATGGCAAAAGCTCACTGCCTGGCTTCAAAATGGCCACCAGCCACATGGCCAGGCCCATAATAACAAGAAACCTAAGTTAAAAACTAACAAAGTAAACAAATGCAGGCCAAATGGCAAAAGCAGCACACTTATAACTAACACCACAAAATGGCCACTGTTAGACCTGGCACCATTGGCGTGGGTCTCCCTTCCATTTTTTTCTGTTGCCTCATGTGTTTTTGCTGGTGTTAGCGGCTCAGGACACTGTGCCACTGCCAATCAGTGCCACAGTGCAAGTGCTCCCTATATAAAAATATATACATTGATCGTTTTTCATGATTGGCTTGTTTGATTTACTGTCAGTCCCTAGTGCAGTGCACCAGGAGTGCCCAGGGCTTGTAAATACAACTGCTGCTGGTGGGCTTGCAGCACTGGTTGTGCCTCCCACAGAAGCGGCCTGGTAAAATGTGTCTAAGATCTGCCAATGCAGAACCTGTGTGCAGTCTGGTACTGTCAGGCTGACTGGGCAAGTGCACCCACTTGCCAGTCCCTAAAACTTCCCTTAACTTCATATTAGTCACCCCTGTGGTAGGCCCAAGGGCAGGGTGCATTGTAAGCATAAGGTAGAACAAGCCCTGATGTATGTGGCATGTCCTAATAGGGAATTACAGCCATTTTCGTTTTTCACTATTGTAAGGTTACCTGTTCTCATAGGCCAGAATGGGCTGCTGGAATTGTTACACTCTATAATCCGAGCAGGCTCAGGGAACATGGTAGAAATTCAAGTTTGGTATGCCTGAACTCAGAATAATAAAATACATCTTTTAGCAAAGTTTATTTTAATGTGCGTTTGTCTCACCATTACCTTAATAAGCTTAATGATCGTCTCACAGTTTCCAACCTCACCGTTGTCTTGAGCCGTGTGATCTTCGTCTCACCGTAGTCAAGACGTGACCAATTGATTGGTGATTTTCTGCTCCAAAGGGACGCTTCCATACTTCCTCCAGCTTTTCTGCTAGGGGTAGATATCAATTAAAGCACTCTATATTTTCAATCTCCCTAAGTATAGAGCTTTCCTGGTTCCTGTCTGTGTTGTCCAATCTAGGGGAGACTAACTTAGAGTGACTAGACGTTACCTTTGGTGGGACTGTGATTAGTAATTGCGAAGTTGTCGCGTTATGAACTTGGTGGACAATAATAGTCGGGCTGCTTCAACTTGCAATAGTCGCTTTGTCCTTTTACTATAATAGGAAGCGATTTCATTTTTACCCTTAGTTCTAAGCTCCTTGCCATTAGCCAACATGGTTTCCACTTCTTTTTTTAAATCATCGATAGCTGCTAGAGTACAGTTTTCAGCTGCAGATTTAGCTGGTTTGTTAATCCTGGCTATCTTTTTTCTTCCCGTCATTGCCTCTGATGCCTTTCTTTTCCCCATTATCGCCACAACAAATCTTTGTAAATGGGATTGCTGAGTATTACATCTATTGTTATTGGGGTATGGAGGGCATACGTTGGAGTGAAGACTTTAGAAAGCAGATGATAAATAGCAGCAATAGTAGCAATTATATACAACCTGTAGACCAGACAACAAACAATACTGTAGATTAAATATACACCAATGACAGAAGCTCTTATAATCAACAGTTCCCCCAAGATTAAAATAATAGGAAAGGCACAGATTTGATAGTTCAACCTTTTCGTATATATTGGCCTCTAGCAATAAGGCCTGAATAAATACTTTAGCTAGGTCGATAGGGCTTATGCAGTGGGTCCGAGAGCCTCAGTAGACTCTTTCCAACGATGATTTGCTATAGTTAGTAAATTATAGTATATGTGAAGACAAAGGTCTATTGCCAAATAGTTAGTGTCTAAAAATATCCACGACGAGTCACTAAAGACAAATGAGAAGTCTTACCACTGCGACCGCTTCTGACAGAAATCAAGGGGGGGTCCCAGCCCAGCCTCTTCCAGGCACTGATGGCCGCGGATAGGCCTGTACTTGGTCCGGGCACGCCCGCGCGCATCCCACACTGCGGGAGAGTCCGCCTGGTTATGACAGCACCTCCGGGCGTGGGAAAACAGCAGTGGCCGCAATTCTCAGCCGCTGGGCAGTCTGAGACTCATGGTCCCCTGGTCCGAATGGTCCTGATGAGCTGAGGGCTCACGCTGCGGAAGCGTCTGCCCGTTTATGACAGTGCCTCCGGTTGAGGGAAAACAGCAGTGGCGGCGATTCTCAGGCGCTGGGCAGTCTGGGACTCCTGGTCCTCTGATCTGGCTGGTCCTGATGGGTTTGAGAGCTCCAGCGTTGCAGGAGGGTCCACTCGCTTATGACAGCGCCTCCAGGCGCGGGAAAACAGCAGTGGCGGCGATTCTCGTGGTCACCTGGACTGGCTGGTCCTGATGGGCATGAGGGCTTTCAGGAAATCAATCTGGCATGCCAAAAGGAAAAGAAACAAGGACTTATGGGCCCGATTGCTGTTTGTAAACAAGAAAAAGAACACAAACATTTTTTGTTAATGGTCAATAAAGCGACATGCATAAACAAGATGGGTATCAATGTGAATATTTTCGAACGTGCTTGGGTCTCATTACTTAAGTAATGCTTTTCATCAGATACAGACTGTAAAGCCACACAATCTTTTTAAGGATTGTTAAGAAATCCTCCCTTTGCTCTTGAAGCAGCAAAGATACCTGTACCAACATGCTCAATGATGGATCACACATTGAATGGTGTACATCTAGTTGTTGGACCCGGCCTCGTGGCGTGGCCCTCTCTGATCCCCGCAAAACCAGAACGACGGATGGAACTGATTCCCGTCCACCCTGAACTATACACGAGACCCCTACCCCGGACCTGAGAAGACCTCCAGACCGCGTGCCTGCACCTGTGCACGTGACCATCAGACTCCATGTTTGGCCACCCCGGCCAGCCGGCCGCCTTCTTCCCTTTTGGCAGCCTCTGGCCGCTCCTGGCTGCAGCTAGGCGTGCGCGTCCGGCGCGCCCAGACCCGCCCGGGGGGTGAACGACTCACCAAGTACCCGAAACCAAGACTTCCATTACACCTCCGGCCCCCTTCCGAGGAACTAGTTTCCCTCACACCTCCGAGCCATCCCTGGGGGCTGGTTTCGATCACACCCTTGGCCTCCTAGCGAGTTGGCTCCAGGCCTTGATGAGCATCTGGGATCCCCTGGGCGCATGGTCCAAAGGCCTCAAAGAACCAGCCGCCCAGACAATCGGGCGCCTGGCCCTCGGACCTCCGGCCTCCTGCCTTTGAGAGTCCGGACAACAAAGGGCTCCCGGACTATAAGACAGCCCGCCTTCCATCTAGCCGGCAGTTGTATCTTGGACAAGAAAGCCCTGCTGATCTGATCGCGGCTGACCTTGAGGAGAACAGACTCTGACCCACCAAGCCCTGCTGACGTCGTTGCGGCTCATCCTCGAAGCTACGGAACTGAACTACTGAGCCCTGCTGACGCTGTTGCGGCTCCCTCTCGAAGAGTAAGACCTGAACCATCGGAGCCCTGCTGACCTCGTTGTGGCCCACTCTTGAGAACGAGAGACTCTTGCTACCATCCCGAGCCCTGCGGACGCTGTCGCGGCTCCACCTTCCTACGAGTACTACGGAGTACTCCTGATCAAGTCCTGCTGACCTCGTCGCGGCTTAAAGAACCCTCTGGTCCGGTTGGACCATCGACGCTACCCTCACGACAATCTTGAACAGAAGTGAGTTGGACAGCAAGTATCATCGCCAGCCCCCGTAACCCCTAGTTCGAGGATTGAGAACTGTGCGCAGGGTGCGTGGCGTGCCTACTGGCCCTCTAAGACTGTCCCGCTTCCCCGTTCCCTTGTTACGAGACTTTCGCGATCCTTCGATCGCTGTGTATTGCTTCTTACTTTTACTTTGATAAAGTTCATACTTGATAAAGCTTCACGGTGTGGTGTCCGTTCGTAAGTGTGGTGTGTCGACAGTGTGTACGATCAGTCCTCCCCGGCGAGGGCTCCCCCTCGATAAGACTCAGCAGGAATTGTGGGAGAGGAGGGTCTCGGTGGTTAAGAGAGCAATCTTGACCCCTGGGGTCCCCGCCTTCCAACATTGGTGGCAGCGACGCGATACGAACCTACGTCTGAAGATCGTACCACTGACACACTACCTGAACCCACACGCAGCAAACGCAGAAAGGAAGAGCAATAATGACGTCCACAGAATCTGGTGAGAAGACGACATTCGATAAAGACCTATTGGAAGACTACACCCATAGAGAGCTAAAACAGTTCTGCAGAGAACTAAGTATCACGAGTACCGGACTAAGTACTAAGGAAGATTTCCATAAAGCGCTAACCGCTTGGGTAGAGTCCGGAGCCTCCCTTCCCCCGACCGAAGACAACAAGGGAGGGAGACCACAGACCGAACCCAGTACACCGGCCGGTGAAAGAAACCAGCAACCAACCCGGAGTCCAGCAACCGGGAGAGATCGGTCGTCAGAAGAGATGGCCGACCGAGAACGTGCCCGAAGCCATGAACTAGAACTGGCGCGCCTCAAATTGGAGGGCGAACTCAAACTGGCAGAGAAAAAGCTGGCAGTCGAGCAATTGCGGCTCCAGGGGTAGCTGGAAGAGAAGAAGCTCCAGAGGGAGCACGAAGGCCGGTAACTCCAGCTCGTGCACGAGCACAAGCGCAGCCTCAAAGAACTAGAGTTGAAAGCCAGAGCGGAGGCAACCGGACCACCGGGACTCGGAGAGCAGGTGGTCCCCCGAGAAACGAAGGTGCACATTCCCAAAGACATCATGAAGGAGTTTTACAAAGGAGACGACATCCAGCAGTGGTTCAAGGCCTACGAGGTCGCCATGTCCGCCCACCGGGTCCCCGAGAAGGACTGGGGGGCTGGCCTGTGGAGCCGCTTCCTCAGCGAGGGAAGAGACACACTGCTGGACCTACCGACCGCACACATGAACGCCTACCCCCACATGAAAGACGCTCTCCTATTCCGCTACGGCCTAACGCCAGAAATGTATCGCCAGCGGTTTAGGGAGTGAAAGAAGATTCCGGGCACCACATGGGTGGACTACGTTAAATACTGCACCCGGGCCTTAGATGGGTGGATCAAGGGCAGCAATGTGACCACCTTCGAAGGCCTAGTTGACTTCGTCGCTTACGAGCACCTGTCCGCGAATTGCTTTGTGGAACTGAGACAGCATCTCCTGGACAGCAAGCTTGCCAATCCACGAAAACTGGCTGTTGCAGCAGATCGCTGGGTAGCCACCCGAGTCCAGAAGGGGCCCGGGGGAGACCCCCCATGGAACGACCAAGGATCTTCCCGCCAGCGGGGTGGGGGAGGTCGAGGCAAACAGCAAGGATCGCAGTCAGGGCCCCAGCGTAGCCCCCCCAGAAACCAGACCCCCCGCTCTCCTCCCTCGACGAGAGCAGCCCCGAGCGTAGGTCCCCCGGGGCTCCGCCCCAGCACAGCGTGCTTCAAGTGTCAGCAGCCTGGGCACTATGCCGGTGATCCTCGATGCCCCCTGTCCCAGAAATCTACTCCCACTGGCCCCTCCACCAGACAGATATCCTCGGTAGCCCTAGAAGAGGAAGAAATAGAAGAGCAGGGGGAGTGGGAGCCCGCCACCATGGTCTTAGCCTCCCTGGGGAATAGCGAGATGATCCCAGGAGATTACCTGCCCGACAACACAGAAAAGTATCGTCAGACAGTCAAAGTTAACGGGCGCAGCATAGGAGCCCTTAGAGACACAGGAGCCAGCATCACGTCTTTTAGATAGACGCTAGTCCCTGAGTCCATGATCATCCCCCACACCTCTTGTAGAGTGATAGCAGCTGACAATTCCGTCCGCACCTGCAGGATAGCACAGGTCCCGTTTGAGTGGGAGGGAGTTTCGGGCGATCTACGGGTAGCGGTCCGCACGGACATACCTGTAGACTGCCTTCTGGGGAATGACCTAGAGAGTTCGAAGTGGAAAGAGGTAGAGAGAAGGACCCATCTAGAGATGTTGAGTCTGCCCCACTGGGCCTGTGTGAGCACCCGAGCCATGACCGCCAGAATGTCCTACCCAGGGAACGAAGAGTCCGACTTCCCCAGTGCAGCCCCTGATGCCCCAGAGTGAAGCGAGCGCCCCACGGTCCTCGACTAGCCCCCCAACGAAGGAAGCAAATCCGACGAAGGTCCCCTCGGACTCGCAGTCGAGCCGGTCCCCCCCCTAACAGATATCCCCGAGTTGGCCCATTGGCGCCAAGAAGGAGGACCGTCCTGAGAGGAGTTCTGCCAAGAGCAGACCTCCTGCCCTGCCCTTGAGGGGCTCCGGCAACAGGCCGCTGGAGACCAGTCCGGTTCCCACTACCTTTACTGGGAAAACGGCCTACTTTACAGCGAACAGAAGACAGCCGAACTTGGGTCAGCCCGCGTGCTGGTGGTACCCCTACGTTTCCGCGGCTTCCTCCTCAACCTGGCCCACGATGTGCCCCTGGCGGGACACCTGGGCCAAGATAAAACCTTTCATCGTTAGTGACCCATTTCTACTGGCCCCGCATGCGGGCCGATGTGGAACACCACTGTAAGTCCTGCCCCACGTGTCAGGCTAGCAGCAAAAGTGGAGGCAAGCGCAAGGCTCCCCTCCAGCCCTTTCCAGTTGTCAGTACCCCCTTTGAGAGGGTGGGAATCGACATTGTCGGACCTCTGGACCCCCGGACCTCCTTAGGTCACCGGTTCATTCTGGTCCTGGTCGATCACGCCACCCGATACCCCGAAGCCATTCCCCTTCGGACAGTGACGGCCCCGGTCGTGGGCCGGGCCCTCATGGGGATCTTCTCCCGGGAGGGATTCCCGCGGGAAGTGGTGAGCGACCGAGGCACAAACTTTATTCCCCGGTACATGAAGTCCCTTTGGCAACAATGTGGGGTGTCGTACAGGTTCACCACCTCATATCATCTCCAGGGTAACGGCCTGGTTGAGCAGTTCAACCGCACCCTGAAAGGAATGATCATGGGTCTCGAGGAGCCCTTGCGACGCAAGTGGGACGTCCTCCTGCCCTGCCTCCTGTTCGCATACCTAGAAGTTCCCCAGAAATCCTTGGGGTTCAGCCCTTTCGAGCTGCTCTATGGGCACCCCGTCCGGGGTCCCCTCAGCCTGGTCAAGGAAGGCTGGGAGACAGCCCCCCCGAGCACACCCCCGATGTGTTCTCCTACGTCCTGGCCCTCCGGAACCAGACGCGGAAATTTCGCGAGCTGGCCGAGGCCAACCTGGAGGCCAGCCAAGAGGAGATGAAACGCTGGTACGACCAGAATGCCACTCTGGTCGAGTTTCAGCCCGGCCAACAGGTTTGGGTCATGTCCCCAGTAGAACCTTGCGCCCTTCAGGACAAGTGGACTGGACCCTTTAAGGTGATAGAGCGCAAGAGCCAGGTCACATACCTCGTCGATACGAAATCGGCCAGGAATGCCCTGAAAGTCCTACACGTGAACCGGCTCAAACCCCACTTTGTGCGTTCTGAGCTGGGATTACTCCTTGCCACCGACGACGGAGAGGAAGAGGAAACGGACCCTCTACCAGATCTACTGTGTGCGAAGGACCAAGATGGCTCCGTAGAGGGAGTGAGTCTCTCCTCCTCCCTCACCCCCCTGCAGCGTGAAGAATGTCACCAGTTGTTGGGACAATTCTCAGACCTCTTCTCCCTCACCCCCGGCGTCACCAGTTGGTGCGTCCACGACGTGGACACCGGGGACAGCCCTCTGGTACGGCACAGAGCCTACCGAGTCCCTGACCGGGTTTGAGCCGGCATCAAGGCCGAAGTTGACAAGATGTTGGCCCTGGGAGTGGTAGAAACCTCCGACAGCCCATGGGCTAGCCCCGTGGTCCTGGTTCCGAAGGCGGCCGCCCCCGGCACCGTTCCTGAGCTAAGGTTCTGCGTAGACTACCGCGGACTCAACGCAGTCACCCGAACCGACGCACACCCCATCCCCTGAGCCGACGAACTCATTGACCGCCTAGGGTCGGCTCAGTACCTCAGTACCTTCGATCTCACCAGTGACTAATGGCAGATCGGCCTCACGGAGAGGGCCTGAGAAAGGTCTGCTTTCTCCACTCCGGAGGGCCACTTTCACTTCAGAGTAATGCCCTTCGGCATGAAAAACGCCCCCGCCACTTTCCAGCGACTGGTCAACCAGGTCCTGGCCGGGTTGGGAAGTTTCAGCGCGGCGTATCTCGACAACATTGCTGTGTTCAGTGCCCACTGGCCAGAGCACCTGCGCCACCTCTGGGAGGTGTTGGACGCCCTGCGCCGCGCCGGGCTCACCATTAAAGCTAGCAAGTGCGAAATAGGACAAAGCTCCGTGGTATACCTCGGGCACCAGGTCGGAAGCGGCCTCGTAGCCCCCCTCCAACCCAAGATAGACGCCATCAATGACTGGGAGACCCCCACGACCCAGACCGAGGTGCGGGCCTTCCTAGGACTTACAGGGTATTACCGTAGATTCATCAAGGGCTACGGGAGTATTGTAGGCCGCCTCACAGAGTTAACAACCAAGGCAAACCCCAAGAAGGTTAGTTGGACCCCCGCCTGTCAGAAGGCGTTCGAGGAACTGAAAAAGGTCATGTGCACCGCTCCAGTACTACATGCCCCTGATTACTCCAGAGAGTTCGTGGTCCAGACCGATTTTCCCACAATCGCAAGATGCGGAGCCGACGCTGAGGCTTGAACCAGGTTCCCTAGCTCCCAAGTCGCCAGCTCTAGCCTTAAGGAGACAGTAGAAACTCCCTGCTGGTGAAGCACCCTGCAACAGCCCGAGTGCATGGAATACCTGGGGCAGTGTCCTCTCATCAGCTCCATAATACAACATTGCCCCAGGTACAGTCTGAGCCATTTAACTACACTGCGGCTAGGAACAGTCCATCTATCACACATATAGAGATGTATCCCACTCTGCTTAGTTCAAGATCAGTCTCTTCCTACCCCTTTGTCTCTAGGCAGCTCCCATATCACTGTGTTTAGAAGTTATATGCCTATATCTATGTGGGGGTATTTGTAGAGTGCACTTCTACTCCAAGAAGTATCCTGGCGCTAGATACAGAAGGGTAGCAGTGGGGTAAGGGGGAGATTAAGGGCAGGAATAAAGACACGTTTTCATTTTTTTCTGGAACACGCGTATAGATTCAATGTTTCTGAGGTGGAGGGGTATTTCATTCCAGAGGGTTGGAAAAAGACAGGAGAGAGCCTTACCCCCCGTCCTGGCCTTCTTAATGGGGGGCAAAGATTTCACAGCATGTAGACCTCTGTAGGGTCATCCAGATAGTCCTGGACTATTCGCTCAATGTGTCCCTTTGTGGTGCAGCTGTCTTCTTGCACCCAGCTCAACAATGACACACTTTTTTTCATTGCAGTACTCGGTTGCCTTGTTGTCTCAGTCTGACTCTGAGTATGACTCTTCTTGCTACGGTACCACTAAGTTGTTGCCGTGGAAGTGGGCGGTACCACTACACTGCTGGAGACAGGGCTAGAAACGTCTCCCTCTTGTTCACCTTCAACCGAGATCATATCTTCTTCTACTTCTTCATCCCCACCAACAGCGATGGGTGCAGTTTTTCTGTCTTGTAAGCGAAGTAGGTGAGCCTCCATTTGGATCATGTGGTGTTTTTTGAGATGACTTGTTTGGCCTCCGGTACCATAGTTTGTACCAAGCTTACCCCGCCTAACAGTGTCTCGACAAGGTGAGCAAATAGCAATGTTCTTCTCCGTGCTGCTAATTGAAAAGAAGTCCCAAACTGGGGAGGTGTGCTTTCTGGTGCTGCTGGTGGTGCCATTTTTAATGCCAGATGAACTGGAGGGTGGGTGTTGGATTTGACTCTGTGCACTTATAGTACCACTACCTGAGGTGGTGGTTGAGCTTGATGTAGGTCCCTGCAGGGCCGTAACAAATGCAAATATGGAAGCTGGTGGTGGTGTTGCCTGTCTTGGTGGTATCTGTGCTACATCCCTCTCAGCGAGTTTGGATAGGGAAATAATGTTGGTCTCCATCTCCTCTGGGAGTTGATGTTCATGATGACTGGCTCATCATCATCCCCTCTTCTAAATCTACCTCCATAACTCTAAGCCTTTTCACTAGCCTTGTCTTGTGGCGTTCATCACTCTCAGACTGAGCTTGTGGATTCCAAGTGGCAGATCATCAGAAGCTGGGCTTGAAGAAGACATTGATGGCCTAACCCTCCTTTTCCTTTCTGGGGATCTGGGGATCTAGAAGACAATGGGTCTTCTTCTTTAAGAGTGGCTTGCTCCTCTTTGTCTGCAGGAAGCTACTATTTTGGCTGTTTTTGCGGCTGTTGTTGCGGCTGTTGTTGCAGCTGTTGTTGCCCACTTATCTGCTGAGTTTCCACCTGCATTGATTGGGTACTTCTTTGCAATAATGGCATTTCAACATCACTGCTTGAGCTTGATAGTAGACTGGCTACCTCTGCCACACTCATGGGCTTGGGCCTAGGTTGGTGGGGTTGGACCGCTGATGCGGAGGTGCTGCTCCCAACTTTGTCCCCGCTGTACACCGCTGCTGCAGGCGCATGTTTTTTTTCCCAAAAAACAACGAGGGTGGCACACCAGTCTTGGCAAGTGCCACTTCCTTCTTCTGTTCCTTCTTCTGACTGGCAACTTTCGTGGTATTGGAGGACCTGGTAACCTTTTTTGGGGCCATCTTCTTCAGATTTCAGCAGGACTCTGTTGCACAAGATGCAGAGATGTCTGTGGCCACACGTCATGTGACGTTCTGCACAGCAGGACTTCTGTCTGGCAGTACAACGGGTGATGATGACACCTCTTCCTCTGTCTTTTTGTGTACCAAAAAGCAAAGAAGCCAGGAGAACCACGTCAGTGAAACGTTGCATTTGTTGTTGTGGTTCAATTACTACTAGTACAAATAAACAAATATAATATAAATATAACTTAGTGTGTGGGGATCACACTTATTAGTGTTATATATTATTAAATGTTTTTTAAGTTATAAAAAAAGAAAACTTAACAGTGTAGCCATTTATGAGACTTTGGCAACAAGGGCATTCGTGGTATACTGTGTACAATACACTCAGGAAGGATAGGAAAGAAGAAGAACAAAAACAAAAATACAAATGTAGTGGAAGTGAAACCTGTTTGATTGGCATTAAATCATTCAGGGAGCTGCAGATGGCAAAAGGGATGGATAGAATCAGTAAGACAAGAGGAACATAGGAAAGACATGCAGGCCTATGGCAAAAGCACACTGCCTGGCTTCAAAATGGCCACCAGCCACATGGCCAGGCCCACAACAACAACGAGAAAGCAAAGACAGACAATGCAGGCCTATGGCAAAAGCTCACTGCCTGGCTTCAAAATGGCCACCAGCCACATGGCCAGGCCCATAATAACAAGAAACCTAAGTTAAAAACTAACAAAGTAAACAAATGCAGGCCAAATGGCAAAAGCAGCACACTTATAACTAACACCACAAAATGGCCACTGTTAGACCTGGCACCATTGGCGTGGGTCTCCCTTCCATTTTTTTCTGTTGCCTCATGTGTTTTTGCTGTTGTTAGCGGCTCAGGACACTGTGCCACTGCCAATCAGTGCCACAGTGCAAGTGCTCCCTATATAAAAATATATACATTGATCGTTTTTCATGATTGGCTTGTTTGATTTACTGTCAGTCCCTAGTGCAGTGCACCAGGAGTGCCCAGGGCTTGTAAATACAACTGCTGCTGGTGGGCTTGCAGCACTGGTTGTGCCTCCCACAGAAGCGGCCTGGTAAAATGTGTCTAAGATCTGCCAATGCAGAACCTGTGTGCAGTCTGGTACTGTCAGGCTGACTGGGCAAGTGCACCCACTTGACAGTCCCTAAAACTTCCCTTAACTTCATATTAGTCACCCCTGTGGTAGGCCCAAGGGCAGGGTGCATTGTAAGCATAAGCTAGAACAAGCCCTGATGTATGTGGCATGTCCTAATAGGGAATTACAGCCATTTTCGTTTTTCACTATTGTAAGGTTACCTGTTCTCATAGGCCAGAATGGGCTGCTGGAATTGTTACACTCTATAATCCGAGCAGGCTCAGGGAACATGGTAGAAATTCGAGTTTGGTATGCCTGAACTCAGAATAATAAAATACATCTTTTAGCAAAGTTTATTTTAATGTGCGTTTGTCTCACCATTACCTTAATAAGCTTAATGATCGTCTCACAGTTTCCAACCTCACCGTTGTCTTGAGCCGTGTGATCTTCGTCTCACCGTAGTCAAGACGTGACCAATTGATTGGTGATTTTCTGCTCCAAAGGGACGCTTCCATACTTCCTCCAGCTTTTCTGCTAGGGGTAGATATCAATTAAAGCACTCTATATTTTCAATCTCCCTAAGTATAGAGCTTTCCTGGTTCCTGTCTGTGTTGTCCAATCTAGGGGAGACTAACTTAGAGTGACTAGACGTTACCTTTGGTGGGACTGTGATTAGTAATTGCGAAGTTGTCGCGTTATGAACTTGGTGGACAATAATAGTCGGGCTGCTTCAACTTGCAATAGTCGCTTTGTCCTTTTACTATAATAGGAATCGATTTCATTTTTACCCTTAGTTCTAAGCTCCTTGCCATTAGCCAACATGGTTTCCACTTCTTTTTTTAAATCATCGATAGCTGCTAGAGTACAGTTTTCAGCTGCAGATTTAGCTGGTTTGTTAATCCTGGCTATCTTTTTTCTTCCCGTCATTGCCTCTGATGCCTTTCTTTTCCCCATTATCGCCACAACAAATCTTTGTAAATGGGATTGCTGAGTATTACATCTATTGTTATTGGGGTATGGAGGGCATACGTTGGAGTGAAGACTTTAGAAAGCAGATGATAAATAGCAGCAATAGTAGCAATTATATACAACCTGTAGACCAGACAACAAACAATACTGTAGATTAAATATACACCAATGACAGAAGCTCTTATAATCAACAGTTCCCCCAAGATTAAAATAATAGGAAAGGCACAGATTTGATAGTTCAACCTTTTCGTATATATTGGCCTCTAGCAATAAGGCCTGAATTAATACTTTAGCTAGGTCGATAGGGCTTATGCAGTGGGTCCGAGAGCCTCAGTAGACTCTTTCCAACGATGATTTGCTATAGTTAGTAAATTATAGTATATGTGAAGACAAAGGTCTATTGCCAAATAGTTAGTGTCTAAAAATATCCACGACAAGTCACTAAAGACAAATGAGAAGTCTTACCACTGCGACCGCTTCTGACAGAAATCAAGGGGGGGTCCCAGCCCAGCCTCTTCCAGGCACTGATGGCCGCGGATAGGCCTGTACTTGGTCCGGGCACGCCCGCGCGCATCCCACACTGCGGGAGAGTCCGCCTGGTTATGACAGCACCTCCGGGCGTGGGAAAACAGCAGTGGCCGCAATTCTCAGCCGCTGGGCAGTCTGAGACTCATGGTCCCCTGGTCCGAATGGTCCTGATGAGCTGAGGGCTCGCGCTGCGGAAGCGTCTGCCCGTTTATGACAGTGCCTCCGGTTGAGGGAAAACAGCAGTGGCGGCGATTCTCAGGCGCTGGGCAGTCTGGGACTCCTGGTCCTCTGATCTGGCTGGTCCTGATGGGTTTGAGGGCTCCAGCGTTGCAGGAGGGTCCACTCGCTTATGACAGCGCCTCCAGGCGCGGGAAAACAGCAGTGGCGGCGATTCTCGTGGTCACCTGGACTGGCTGGTCCTGATGGGCATGAGGGCTTTCAGGAAATCAATCTGGCATGCCAAAAGGAAAAGAAACAAGGACTTATGGGCCCGATTGCTGTTTGTAAACAAGAAAAAGAACACAAACATTTTTTGTTAATGGTCAATAAAGCGACATGCATAAACAAGATAGGTATCAATGTGAATATTTTCGAACGTGCTTGGGTCTCATTACTTAAGTAATGCTTTTCATCAGATACAGACTGTAAAGCCACACAATCTTTTTAAGGATTGTTAAGAAATCCTCCCTTTGCTCTTGAAGCAGCAAAGATACCTGTACCAACATGCTCAATGATGGATCACACATTGAATGGTGTACATCTAGTTGTTGGACCCGGCCTCGTGGCGTGGCCCTCTCTGATCCCCGCAACCCCAGAACGACGGATGGAACTGATTCCCGTCCACCCTGAACTATACACGAGACCCCTACCCCGGACCTGAGACGACCTCCAGACCGCGTGCCTGCACCTGTGCACGTGACCATCAGACTCCATGTTTGGCCACCCCGGCCAGCCGGCCGCCTTCTTCCCTTTTGGCAGCCTCTGGCCGCTCCTGGCTGCAGCTAGGCATGCGCGTCCGGCGCGCCCAGACCCACCCGGGGGGTGAACGACTCACCAAGTACCCGAAACCAAGACTTCCATTACACCTCCGGCCCCCTTCCGAGGAACTAGTTTCCCTCACACCTCCGAGCCATCCCTGGGGGCTGGTTTCGATCACACCCTTGGTCTCCTAGCGAGTTGGCTCCAGGCCTTGATGAGCATCTGGGATCCCCTGGGCGCATGGTCCAAAGGCCTCAAAGATCCAGCCGCCCAGACAATCGGGCGCCTGGCCCTCGGACCTCCGGCCTCCTGCCTTTGAGAGTCCGGACAACAAAGGGCTCCCGGACTATAAGAGAGCCCGCCTTCCATCTAGCCGGCAGTTGTATCTTGGACAAGAAAGCCCTGCTGATCTGATCGCGGCTGACCTTGAGGAGAACAGACTCTGACCCACCGAGCCCTGCTGACGTCGTTGCGGCTCATCCTCGAAGCTACGGAACTGAACTACTGAGCCCTGCTGACGCTGTTGCGGCTCCCTCTCGAAGAGTAAGACCTGAACCATCGGAGCCCTGCTGACCTCGTCGTGGCCCACTCTTGAGAACGAGAGACTCTTGCTACCATCCCGAGCCCTGCGGACGCTGTCGCGGCTCCACCTTCCTACGAGTACTACGGAGTACTCCTGATCAAGCCCTGCTGACCTCGTCGCGGCTTAAAGAACCCTCTGGTCCGGTTGGACCATCGACGCTACCCTCACGACAATCTTGAACAGAAGTGAGTTGGACAGCAAGTATCATCGCCAGCCCCCGTACCCCCAGTTCGATGATTGAGAACTGTGCGCAGGGTGCGTGGCGTGCCTACTGGCCCTCTAAGACTGTCCCGCTTCCCCGTTCCCTTGTTACGAGACTTTCGCGATCCTTCGATCGCTGTGTATTGCTTCTTACTTTTACTTTGATAAAGTTCATACTTGATAAAGCTTCACGGTGTGGTGTCCGTTCGTAAGTGTGGTGTGTCGACAGTGTGTACGATCAGTCCTCCCCGGCGAGGGCTCCCCCTCGATAAGACTCAGCAGGAATTGTGGGAGAGGAGGGTCTCGGTGGTTAAGAGAGCAATCTTGACCCCTGGGGTCCCCGCCTTCCAACATTGGTGGCAGCGACGCGATACGAACCTACGTCTGAAGATCGTACCACTGACACACTACCTGAACCCACACGCAGCAAACGCAGAAAGGAAGAGCAATAATGACGTCCACAGAATCTGGTGAGAAGACGACATTCGATAAAGACCTATTGGAAGACTACACCCATAGAGAGCTAAAACAGTTCTGCAGAGAACTAAGTATCACGAGTACCGGACTAAGTACTAAGGAAGATTTCCAAAAAGCGCTAACCGCTTGGGTAGAGTCCGGAGCCTCCCTTCCCCCGACCGAAGACAACAAGGGAGGGAGACCACAGACCGAACCCAGTACACCGGCCGGTGAAAGAAACCAGCAACCAACCCGGAGTCCAGCAACCGGGAGAGATCGGTCGTCAGAAGAGATGGCCGACCGAGAACGTGCCCGAAGTCATGAACTAGAACTGGCGCGTCTCAAATTGGAGGGCGAACTCAAACTGGCAGAGAAAAAGCTGGCAGTCGAGCAATTGCGGCTCCAGGGGGAGCTGGAAGAGAAGAAGCTCCAGAGGGAGCACGAAGGCCGGTAACTCCAGCTCGAGCACGAGCACAAGCGCAGCCTCAAAGAACTAGAGTTGAAAGCCAGAGCGGAGGCAACCGGACCACCGGGACTCGGAGAGCAGGTGGTCCCCCGAGAAACGAAGGTGCACATTCCCAAAGACGTCATGAAGGAGTTTTACAAAGGAGACGACATCCAGCAGTGGTTCAAGGCCTACGAGGTCGCCATGTCCGCCCACCGGGTCCCCGAGAAGCTGCATTATGCTAAGAGAAATTAGATGAGCCAAGAAATGAGGGGTTGTCAGTGATCAATCTCTCCATTAAGATGCTGAATACTGACATGATAAAGCCCTGAAGAAGTCGTGGGTTAATCCTTGCATGACAAAACACGTGGTGGCTAAATTAAGACAGAAATTAAAGACAACAAAAATTGATTATAAATGTTTTGGAACAATTCTTCAATGAGGATGTCCAGTTCCCTCCCTGAAAATGTAAGCTTGCACCACGCTTCTTTGCCTTCTCAGTTTGCTTACTGGCCATTTTGGTTGTAGCTTTGGAGCCTGCCTGCAGTGTAGGTCTGTGCTGCTGCACCTTACCATGTGCTCCGACTGCTGGTCAGCATCCTCCAGGGACACCACTTCCTGTTTTGGTGCCCTTCTGCTGTCCCAGGAAGTGTTTCTGCTGTTTTTAAACCACAGTCACTATTTGTGACCGCAAAACACCCTTTTCTGCCATGGCCGCATATCACTTTTTCCTGCCTCTGTCGCTATTATGGACCACTTACTGACTCATGTCATGAACCAGGCCCTATATCTTTCTAAGTTATGTAATTGACAGATTTTTAGGCCGTTAGGCCTTGGAATGGTTTCTGACACATTTCACCTCTCTACTCTTTCTAATTATTTTTTTTTTCAGAACATCTTTTATCTGCCTTTTTGAAGTAGTTTAGTGTGTAATTTAAATTATTTGTGTAGTTTCATATCATGCTATTGAAGGGTACAATATTTAATTTCTTTTTATTTTGCTTTATTTTTAGATTTAAACAAATTTGATGTATAATCCAGACTTATACAATAATATTACTTTAAAAAAATGTTTAATAGGTCCAACAACCAGAGTATTTTGACAACAATCTGAGTATAGCTCCACTCCAGATCAGAAACAAGCCTTCCACGAGGACTCCACTCCTGCAAGTCTGTATAACGAGGGGCTGCTTGGTCCATCTGGTCTGCTCGGGCAGACCGCTCCAGTGAGTTATACTTGGCCCACGCCTACACCTTCAACCCAACCTGTTAGCACACCTCAGCCTATGGAAACCTCCACTTCCTGTGTCCAAACCAACATCACCCCAATCTTGTGCCCCCCAACCCTGGCTGCTGTTTATCCACCACTACCACTATCTCCATGTCACTTGGGACCCAGTAGGATGGGGAACACTGGGTCATGGGCACAGGGTAGTGGTGGTAGGAATCATGGGAGGGACTCAGTGGACCAGCAAAATGTGGCCGCTGGGTGTACTGTCACCCAGGCCACCAGCCACCAAGTTTTGGGATCCCTCCATCAGTCCGAGAACATGATGGGCCGGGTCTGGACAGAGCTCCAGGAGATTTAAGCAGTTGCATAGGGACCACAATGTACAGATTTATTTATTTTTATTTATTTATTTTGGATTTGTAATGCGCATGGCTGCCTCAGCAGCGAGGCGTCCCAGCACAACCAGAAACCAAGAGACAGGAGACCAAGGAGAGCGGGGTAAAGAATTAAACGACCAGTGTAGGGAAAAGTCAGGTCTCTAAGGCTTTCCGAAAGGCCAAATGATTCGGAGTGCTTCTCTTAAAGACAGGAAGCGAGTTCCAAAGCTTCGCCGCCAGGTAACAAAAGGAGCGACCTCCGGCCCTCGTTCTCCAAACTCACGGAACGAGGGCCAGCGCGAGATCAGTGGAACGCAGTAAACGCCCGGCTCATAAGGCGCCAGCAAATGAAGTAACCCTGCTGGGGCCTGATGTGTCATAATCTTATGAGAAAAACATAACACCTTAAACTCAATGCGCTTTTTGACCGGCAGCCAATGGAGTTTAGGGAGCACATGCGCCACCGAGCAGGCTCAAGGCAGTGCAACCAAAAGCCGAGTCACCGCGTTCTGAACCCTCTGCAACCGCTTGATACTCACCTTATTTGCACCCAAGTAAAGAGAGTTACCGTAATCCAATATGGTCAAAATAGACGCCTGTACAATGGTCTGACTCACCTTGGGAGGGAAGAAACCCAGCAGCGGTCTTAGACCACGCAACAGCCCAAAACAAACCCCAGCCATTGCTTTTGTTTGTTTATCAAAGGTCAGACCATTATTGAACCACTCACCCAGGTACTTCACATCCTCCTTAGGGAGTTGGGCGGGTTTAAGACGATCCGGCCAGCACTGCTCAGACCAAAGCTCCCGGTCCCTACTGAGCAACAAGATCTCCGACTTGCTGGCATTTAACTGCAAGCAATTCGCTGTCATCCAGTCGGAGATGGCCAGGAGATTGTCCTTGAACTTCGCCAAACTGGCGTTGCATTTCTTTGAAAAAGCAATCACCAGTTGGGTGTCATCTGCATACGACACCAAGGACAGCCCCCTATCCTTTGCCACCTCCGCCAGGGGTCTAACATACAGGTTAAACAGGAGTGGACTTAGGACCGAGCCCTGTGGCACCCCCCGATGCAGGACAAACTCCTGGGAAGTAAATGGAGGAACTAAAACCTGGAAAGACCTATCCTCAAGAAAGGACCGAATCCAGGCCAAGGCCACATCTCCAATCCCAACTTCCAGGAGGCGTTTCAGGAGTATTTCATGGGAAACGGTGTCAAGTGCGGCACTTAAGTCCAAAAGGACCAGTGCCGTCGAGTCCCCAACATCCAAGCTGCCCCGAATGGCCTCCGACACAACCAATAGCGCAGACTCAGTGCTATGCCTGGGTCGGAAACCATGCTGTAACAGATCAAAAATGGCGTTCTGCTCAATGAAATTCGCTAGGGTATAATTCACATGGTATTCCACTAGCTTAGCAAAAAAAGGAGCTGGGAAATTGGCCGGTAATTACCAGGTTCTCCCGGGTCCAGAAAAGATTTTTTTAGTAATGGAATAACTTTAGCATGTTTCCATGCCCGAGGGACTGTGGCTGACGTAAGCGACAAATTAGCCAGTTCTAAACACTCAGGAGAAGTCAGAGAGTGAAGCTGGCGGAAAAAGGCAGGGGACAGGGCATCAGCTGGAGAACCTGATTTAATTTTTAAACACAGAGCCTTAAAGTCCACAAATGTCAGGAGCGGGAATGATAACAAACTGTTACCCCCCCATATTCTCTGCCACGTGTGCCACCTCCCCTCCAAACGAGGGGCCATTGAAGGTATATAGATCTGTTCAACTTTATTAACAAAGTGCTGTGAAAGTACTTCGCATTGATGGTTGGAGGCAATGGGAGAGACAATGGCCACCCCTGCATTCTTCATACCTTTGAGCAGGGAGAAGATAGACCTAGCGGGGTTCGAACTGGCTAAGATTTTATTAGCCACAAACTCCACCCCTGCTCTCTGAATACCTTTATGATATTGCTTGATGGCCGCCCGATATTCTAATGTAGCAGACACATCATAACAACGTCACCAGGCATGCTCTAACCGCTTGCAACCCTTCTTTGCCAGTGTAAGTGACTGATTGAACCACGGATTGGAGGGTCCTCGCCCCGTTGCATCCTCATTTGGCCGGGATACAACTATCCAAGCCAGCCATCAGCCATTCCTGGACATACAGATTAGCCGCATCTGCATCAGATGGAAGCTGAGGCCTATGCTTGACAAGCCAAGCAGAAAAGAGATCCAGATCCAACTTATGCCAAGTGCGTTTAAGGACCTTGGCTGGACAGATCACGTCAGCTTTGCCCTGTAGCTGCAAAACAAATGCCACCATGAAATGATCGGTCCAAGCTAGTGGGATCGGCAGATGAACTATAAAAGGACTCAAGCTAGAGAAGATAGGGTCCAGTCTAAGACCAGAAGATTACCTTGTCCAATTAAGACCCGAAGATGACCTTATCCAACTAAGACCCGAAGATTACCTTGTCCAACTAAGACCCGAAGATTACCTTGTCCAATAACCTTGGATGGTAGAGCGGTCGAACTCAATGACAGATTCTGTTATCTTGGAGTTCACTTTGAGAGGAAGGGTTCTTGGCAACCTGCTGTGGCTACTCGGGCTCTAGCTTTCACAAAAGCCACCGGAGCCCTGGTGAACTTTGCTAAGAGATTGGGTGGGAGGCCAGTTAAAGAACTACTCCAGATTTTTAAGGCCAAATGCATTTCTACAGGGACATATGGGGCTGGGCTCTGGGGGATTGAGCAGGTGGAAAACATCCAACGCGTGGAGAATCGTTTCTTATGCTATCTACTGGCAACCCCAAAGAACACGGCAACATATGTGATACACATGGAAGTAGCTATGCCATATGTTACCGATATTATCAAGCTATCACCAGTATTGCTATGTCACAATGTATGGGTAAATCAAGAGACACCCCTGAATAGAAAGATCTTAATAGACTTCCTAGCAATGGATGGAGCCACTAATATTAAATGGCTCTCATATGTTAAAGCCTTGCTGGAAGAAACTGGTCTCTCCCAATTTTTTAAACAACCCAGAAAGCATGGTAAACATCTCAAGATCTGCTCTTAAAAACACCTATT
This sequence comes from Lissotriton vulgaris, assembly GCF_964263255.1. NCBI lineage: Eukaryota > Metazoa > Chordata > Amphibia > Caudata > Salamandridae > Lissotriton > Lissotriton vulgaris. Next base: position 1,113,572,459 of record NC_141689.1, on the reverse strand, counting down.
GGCACACTTGGAAAGCAAAAGATGGCGGGAAGAGAGGCATAAGAAGACGGTCATGGCTCACGATCTGGTCACTACTAACAAGGGTGTTCAGTTGTACCTCCTGATAGAACAACCCCCCTTCTCTTGTATGCTTCTGACTCGTTTTAGGCTGGAAACCTTTTATAGGTTAATAACCTTCCCACAGTGTAATGACTGGTGTAAAGAAAAGCGACTCTGCCCTTGTGACAGCGTCTCCTACCAGTCTAATATTCACTGTACTTTCTTTTGTACCTTTTATAGTGTTCCGAGGCAAAAAATCTTGAAACCTCTACTTGTATTCTGGGGTTTGAGGTCATGTAGAGGGCCTTATGACAAACTAAGATCACTAGATAACGAACGTACCATCTTTGTTGTATCCTCCCTACTGAGAGGTGTGATCAGGTACAGAAACACGATGCAAGCCTAAAATGGTGCCCGAACATGTTTTATTCTGTGGGCTTTTATTGGCTCAATCTAAATCATTTTATATGGTCATGATAACAAATCACGAAACTTCTTGTTTTTAATTCTTGTACTTGAATGATGAAATGACAATGTGGCATTTTAACTAATTTTGAAACTGTAAAATTTTAACTGTGACTTTTTATCTGTATGCCTTTATGAACTTGTTTTTACAATTCGAATAAAGCTTATTTGAAATTGAAATTGAATTGAAATTGATAGGGTCCAGCAAGTGGCCAGCCACATGGGTACCTTCGAGCACATGGAGAATTTGAACTCAAATTTGGGTTCCCTAATAGGGTGCTTCATGATATTTTACCCACATTTCCAGGGCTTTTCCAGCAACATCTTTTCCTTTTCTGGGTTCAACAATATCTGGCCCAACTACATCTGCCTCAGCCACAGAAAGGGAGGCCCTGCAAAAAGAGGAAACAGCTGCATACACCTCAGTCCCTGCAACTGTGGATCCCCCAGCCCCCTGCAGGTATACACGTTCATCCGGACCAACAGAAGAGTATTGCGAGACCACCACCACCAGCAAGAGATGCAGAGCCTAACTTTCCCCAGTGTGTGACTACCATTCACTCTGTAGACTATTTTCTTGACACATTTACCTTTCAAATGCCAACTAAATTTTGGACATTGGCCTTCACACAATTTTAGATTTTCAACAATAGTTTCATTCATTAGTTTATTTGGTTTTGATTAATAAAATCAAAAATAACAAAGTGAAAGACCAGTGTTGTATTCCTTTTCTCAATTTGCTAACTTCTTTTACTCCCATCATACATTTCAAAAAAGTTTATTAAAAAATATTGTTTATTCACAAATTAATTCCATGTAAGTAATGGTTTGCTCTTCTTTAAAAATGTAATTAAAACATTACAAAACCCACAAATGAAAAGTAATATTTGATTTCATCTGAACAAAGAAATGCTTCATATTTTCTACTAATACATTATTATCTATGCATTCTCTAAAACCATTCATGCATTATTTTATTTTACAGTTCCAGACCTGGTTACGATGGAAGAATGGGATATAATCAAATAATAAGATCAAATACGCAACCTCTTATTGATGGATGACATCAACTGTAGCCAAATCTTCAGCCACATGATAGGAAAACAACCTCAATAACATCATAAATGAAAAAGTCACTACTCCCTGTTGTTGGCACAGGATCAATTCAATATACTGGTGGAGTGTTGCAACCAACTTTAAGTGATGTGCAACAAAAAGTTCTTCCTTCAATGCTGAGACACATCAACAGCTAGATACAGTTAACACAAAATGTGGATTTAGCCTATGCGAAGAAATATTTGTATTCTTTGGGTGGCCTACCACATGTGGTTAGAGCAGGATTAGCAGCGAATATTGACCTGGTGGCAACACTCAACAGAAAACAAGTTCAATGCAATCTTAGAAACTTTCATTCAATTACTGTGCAAGTTGTCTTTGTACCAGATATGAATAATAGAAAATATAGAGAGCAACACTTAGACCACAAGGGAACAGGGTGAATAACGATGTAAAAACAGAGAGGTTCCCTTGGTTAAATTCAAATTCCTTGTATCTTCTGTAGAGTCAGCTATACTGTCTCATATGCTCAACTTGCTCAGATTCAAGTGAGCATAGAATTGAAAATGTCACAACACTGAAATGTCCCAATGAAGATGACATGGTGAAGGAACCTCAAATAGATAAAACACAACAGAACTTAGTTGATTACATTACATTTTCACATAAGAAATGATTTTTTTTTACACATTTCTAGGAACAATTAAATATAAACAATTTAAATAAACAGTAGTCAATGTGTTCATACTTTGATCAGCAAACATCTTTGCCCAGGATTTTACCTACCTTGTACTTTCAAAAAAATGTCTAGCATAGACTGTCATCCTCATTAGATTAAAAGTAGGTTCAACATTTATTTTAAAAAACTGTGAACATATACTCACACAAAGGTGAAGAAGTTGTCAATAACTTCTTGACTTAAGTCAATTCCTTCCTCTTCAAGGCTATCATCTTCATTGGGCATTTCAACATCCTCACCCGGCGGCTCTTCATGGTCTCCGTTGTCTGCAATGTATGGGATGTGACGTCGCAGGGCTATATTGTGCAATATGCAGCAGGACATAGTGATTTGGCACACCTTATCAGGTAAGTAGAGGAGGGCTCCACCAGGCTTATCTAGACATCGAATTCTGGCCTTACGGAACTCAAAAGTATGCTCCAATGGCATTTGTGTTTTTCCATGGGCCTCATAGAACCGGCACTCCCCTGGCATTGTTGGATTTCTCAGAGGTGCTAATAACCATGGACGATTAGGATAAGCTTTGTCTCCCCAAATGAAAAAAAACAATCAGCAAAAAAACTTGATATTTACCAAACAATATATTGACAAATTATACTTACCAACAGGCAAGGCCCTCTCAGGTTCAAGTTGTGACATTTGCAGGGGTATACTGCTGTTAAATAGTACAAAGTAATCCTGGGTTGATCTTGGAAAACGTACACAGATGCTTGTGATGTACAAATCTGGTAAGCAGAAAACTTGGTCATCGGTTGAATGGAAGTTTTTTTTTATTGGGGTAGACTTGCTCTCTGGCTTGTGGTGGCACTAAGGTAATATATGTGCCATCAATTACTCCAACCACATGTGGTAGGCAACCTAAAGCATAAAATTCACTCTTCACACTGGCAAAATCCTTGTTTTGTGGAAACTGGATAAAGCTGTTGATGGGTCTCATCTTTGAACAAAGAACGTCTTGTAGCACACCACTGCAAGTTGGCTGTGACATTCCAATAGATGCTGCTAGAGTATATTGGAATGATCAAGTGGCCACAGAATATAGCACTGCCATGATTTTCACTATTGGTATGGAGCAGATCTGGCTCCAGCTGATGGCATAAATCAAGAATTGTTTGCATTTTCAATCTGAATTTTATGATAATATCCCATTTGGCCATGGTAGCAAGATCTGGAAACTGTCTGAACACTTAAGGCTGTTGTCTCCTCACATTCCCTGGGTTTATATGTGTACATGTAAAATCATAACAATGTTGTAATATATTTGCAAACATATTATTAAATTATGGCACACATTTCATCTAGTTTTCTAAATCAGTTAATTTTCCATTATATATTTATACAGAACATTAATACATTCTGGTATATATTTTTTTAAATATCATTATTTACATGTGCAATCATGTTTATTTTTGAATGTGTAAATAGTACAATTTTAGTGTATTATTTATACATTCTTTTCTTTTTTAACTTTTACCATCAACACTTCTGTCAACTGAAGTATATACAAAACTGCACAACTATTGCGTTTAACCACAGTAACACACTACATAATACAGTTTTTATTAAAAAAACAACATTAGCATTTTTTATAAGTAAACAAACTAGCTACCATTTTGAGTGGTGGTGACCCACTTAACATTTACACTATTTCAACATCTAAAAGGGCGGGCGCCTGACCTTGCCGTCAGGACAATTGAAATGACATCTTCGTCGTGGATGTTGACTGCCTAGTGGGTGTGAAAGTCCAAGACAGACTTAGCCATAGGCTAACGTGTGTGAAAGCAAGGTATGATAGCCAATGATTAAGTCTCACTTGCCTCCCAATGCTGCAGTCAAGAACACCTCCTCAACGTTTCTTGCTGTTTCAAAACTCTGGGAGCTACGATGCCCAGAAAAGATGGTGACGGATCCCCAGCCTTCTCACCAGAGGAGCTGAAGTTCCTGGCTATGGAGGTTCAGTCCTTGTTCAGTCAGCTATGTGACCCAGTAGAGGAACAGGTACATGTTTAAAATTAATATGTAATTCTTACTAATTTGTTTTTTAATTAAAAAGCACAGGCTAGAATGTCCATTATAGTTTAGTAAAGTGTAGTGACTGAAGTGAAGTTTAATTTTTTTATTCCATAGAACAATGCTAATTAGACAGCACCAAAACATTGGTATGTATTGTGTGTTTGACGCCTTACATTCTATATGGTGTGTGTAAAAATATATACATATATATATATTCACTGAAAAAAACATAGGTTTCTGGCAGGTTATAGTTAGGAATTATCATTTAAAAAACCTTTGAAATTCACTGAAAAAACATAGGTTTCAGGGGTGTTATAGTTGGCTGGATATTTCACTCATACAAAACCATTGAAGTTAGTTGTACTAAGTATACCTGCGTGCCCGCAATCCACTGCTGATGATGTCGCATATTACATCATTCATGACATGGTCAGTGACATCACTGATGACCACTAAAGACATCTCAAATGACATCACTGTTGACATCACTGATGACATCATCCAGTGAATGCAGTTTGGTTTGTTATTTGCATAATTATATATATATATATGAATCTGCATTGAAGGCTGAGTGGATGTAGAAGTGTTTCGATGGAGGATTTAGTACTACTGTGATTGATTGTGTAAGTGAGTAATTTAAAGTGTCTCACTAAAAATATGGGATAGTGATTTAACTGTGTGAATATTTGTTTCACTCTGTCTTGTTGTGTAAACTACTACACAAGTTGATTACTAGGTATGTGAAACTCTATATTAGTTTTTAATTAGTTAAGAGAGTACTTGTATGAGAGAGTGAATGTGTGTGTAGTTGAATGGAAGGTGTGTAACTGTCTAAAGATGTGTAAATAGTTGATTAAGTACATATATAAGGTTAAGACTGTATGTGAAAACAGTTGTTTTGGGTGAATTAATCTCTTTATGGGTGTGGTGATGAGTAAATATATTTCTCAGTGATATATGTCCAACAAAGTAGAAATATAAAAGGCTGTATGTGACAGTTGTTGTATATAAATAAGTATACATAAGACTCAGTGATTGAATGAGTGACTGTGTCAAAAACTGTATACTTGTAATAGTGATTTTATAACACATTAAGTATGAGTTTCTTATCTATATGGATAAATAAAGTGGTGTTTGTATAAGTGTGTAGCTTAGTAAATGTAAGTATGATCAATTGTTTGCATAAGTGGATAGGATGACTGCATAAGTGAATAGGGTGTGTGCTGGTGTGTAATGTCAATGTAGTTGTATAAGTATATTTAATAGTGTTCTATTGATCTTTGTTAGCATGTATAAGTGAATCTATAGGCAAGTGTTTAGATGTGTATGTAGATCTAGGAATCACAGAGTGGGTTTTTAGAAAGTTGTATTGGTGTATCAATAGATTCAAATATGGTACTCTGTATTTAACAGTGAGTGATGAAAGGTTATACTAGTGTATGATGAGGTGTTTCTGATTGTCACGTGCATTATGTCATCAGTGATGTCATCAGTGATGTCATCAGTGATGTCATTTGAGATGTCATCAGTGATGTCACTGACCATGGCATGAATGATGTAATATGTGACATTATCAGCAGTGGAGTGCGGGCGCGCAAGTTATACTTAGTACAACTAACTATAACGGAGGAATTTCAATGGTTTTGTATGAGCAAAATGTCCAGCTAACTATAACACCCCTGAAACCTATGTTTTTTCAGTGAATTTCGAAGGTTTTTTAAAATATAATTCCTAACTATAACCTGCCTGAAACCTATGTTATTTTCAGTGAATTTCAAAGGTTTTTTAAATGCTAATTTCTAACTACAATATCCCTATAACCTATAGTGTTTGTTAAGTAAAATTTAAAAACACATGTATACTTTTTATAGTAAAAACAAACTTAACAGTAGTGTTTTATAACTTATAAAGATACCTCCTGGTTTCATGATATTTATTTTTTGGACATTTCCATCTGTATTTATCCATATTTTTTTTTAAATAATGTATGTGTATTTACCCATATATATTTTGAGTTTTGTAAATGAATCTGAAATTAGTATATTTCCATATTTATTTTACTGATAAATATGCACTCATGGCTGAAAGACAGACCGTTTTCACTCATGTAAACACTCTTAGATGATAAACTATAAACAACCTTCATATTAAAATGTGCAAGTTTTCTCTTTACTAAAAGTCTTTTATTGTTTTTACCCTTTTACTTTTAGAACGACAGACCTATTGGCCAACTACTCATTATTGACAGCATTTACAAACGCTCAAAAAATAACCCGATTTCCGTATTTATCCACACTTTAAAATAAATACAGAGAGGAAAATACTTTTTTGTCTGTATTTATCTGTAAAAGTCATTAAAAACATAAATCAAGGAGACCTACTTATAATTTAAGAATATTTTCAACTTAATAAGCAGTAATTAACATAAAGTGTGGTAAAAGTATGACGCAGCACCTATAATACCTGACTTTCAAGAACAGCGTTCACAGTTTGATTCTAAAGTCCATCAGCATCTTAGCCCACCACTATCTCACTGTAGGTATCACCTTGCTTATCTTCCCAATGCCTCAAATGCCAGCACACCTTTCCTGGGGGTAACTTTACGCTTTACTAATGTTGGCATTTTTTTAATTAAAAAGCATAGTGATAACAAACATTAATATGTTCTTTTTTTTCTTCTATTGTAAACGAAACTTTTTAAAAAATATCTTCTATTTAGACATATTTAATCATGCAATGCAAAGGACACAGTTTACCGGGTAACTCTTTTTAAACTTTCCAATGTATGTAAATAATAAGGACCTTATACATGTTACTATGGAAATCGAAACCTTTACAGCTTCACAGTTTGTAACTTTTCCCAACACGTGCACAAGTAAAACAGTTAAAACGTGAGCACGTGTAAATGGTAAAATGTGACATCTACATAGGCGGAGCAAGATCTTCCTTCCATAGACTACTAAACAACCAAAAACTATATAAACCACACCTATCGTGCGATTAGTTTTGTTTTCGCGAGTTATTTCTGCGTTGCCAATCTGTGATGCAGGTTCCCTTTTCTAGCATCGGATTCTTGTTATGCGTCAACAAACATATTCCGGAGTTGTACGCTGTTTCATATGGCATAGTAAATAGTTATAATTTGTGGCTATTTGTCAATATTTAAACATTTATATTTGCAGAAAAAGATAGATTACAACAAACATTGCTTCTTTTCTGGCTCCTTTCAGCTTTCTATATAATAATATTGACACTGCACTTCGCTTCAGAGGTGTTGGTGACCCGTCGGCGCAAACTCTAAGCATTTACAATCAACGTCACCACCTTCCAGTTGTTAGTGTGTTTTCGCCCTAGGGATCATATACTGTTAATATGTATAGTATAACATGCTGATCTCAGTGGAGTTCATGACCCATTGTCACAAAGAGTAAAGATATATAAGCAATGTCACCAGCTTCTGGTTTTTAGTCTGTTTCCCCCTTTTGATCATATACTGTGAATATATATATTATAATTTTCACAGTCATGATCTCAGAGGAGTTTATGACCCGTCGCCATGAAGATCAAACTTTTCGACCTCCCGGAGAAAAGCAGCTCAGAAAATAATTACCGCTCAAAAGTACTTCGTTAGGATGTTCTGTTAAGTAGATAACTTTATTTTCCTTTTCTTTTTACTGTAACAATGGTATCAATCGTTATATTGTATTAGCTTGTCCTATTGTTACAGAAGAGGAATAGGAGATTTTTCTGCGTCAAATGTAATACAGCTCACAAAACATTAGAACGTGCTTGGTCAGATATTTTTTTCAGGGAGCATATTTTACGAAAATATAGCTTTCATACATACTTTGTTACTTTAAATATTTGATAAACCCTATATTTCTGAATGTTATTTTCTAATTTCTAGTCTTCTCATTTGCGGTTCCTATTCACCTTCTCCCTAAATAATATATAGGACCAGTTCTGTATATTATAATAGTACTATCCTATATATTCTTAAGTGAGTATGTGATTTGTTAGCGGAACAGTGTAAGCACTACGACAGAACCTTGTTGAATTCTACAGAATACAAATTAGAAAAATAATAATGCATACATTTCTATGTAATATGAAGTCACTTGTATTTAACTGTTTTTTAATTGTTCTCTTGACCTCAGGTAATGTAGCGCGGGAGTGTTTGTTGTAGCACATCTATTCTACTTTATCTAAAAGTAACTGATGCCCTCTTACATTATCAAGAATATGGGACAACACTTTTACAAACTATAGCTGAAAAAGGAGGGTATGGCCACGCTTAACTGATATTTTATGAAATTATATTTTTAATTGTCACCCCTTTCATATATACTGCGTTATTTTCTGAAGAAAGTTTATTTGTATTTGCTGAATAAAAACTGTTTCAAACCTAGACTGAAATTTTTGCTGCGCAACCACACCTTAAGTGTGGCAGGGTATGCTCAGACGTGAGTCCCTTGCTCACTTTGCCACTGGATTCAAGCAAGCCGGGCTGAAGACGGCTGGAATGCCAGAAACCAGTCCTCGGAGGCTTGTTTCCGGTCCAGGGAAGACATGGCTTGGCAGTTCGGGCTGGACTGTTCCCATGAGGCACATGGTCAGACTGATTTGCCTATAGCCATGTCTGAACTGGGGTGGCAGAGTGGGCTAAAGAACGGTGATGGATTAAACCCAGATCTTTTGACTGGGTGTGAGTGTTTGATTGATTCAGATGCTCCGTCCATCACCACCCCCTTTTGTACCGCTTTTGGCTGCCATAAGTGTGGCAGGGTATGGTCAGATGTGAGTCCCTTGCTCACTTTGCCACTGGATTCAAGAAAGCCGGGCTGAAGACGGCTGGAATGCCAGAAACCGGTCCTGGGAGGCTTGTTTTCGGTCCAGGGAAGACATGGCTTGGCAGTTCGGGCTGGACTGTTCCCATGAGGCACAGGGTCAGACTTATTTGCATATAGCCATGTCTGAACTGGGGTGGCAGAGTGGGCTAAAGAACGGTGATGGATGAAACCCAGATATTTTGACTGGATGTTAGTGTTTGATTGATTCAGATGCTCCTTCCATCACCACCCCCTTTTGTACCGCTTTTGGCCATCATAAGAGTGGCAGGGTATGCTCAGACATGAGTCCCTTGCTCACTTTGCCACTGGATTCAAGCAAGCCGGGCTGAAGACGGCTGGAATGCCAGAAACCGGTCCTCGGAGGCTTGATTCCGGTCCAGGGAAGACATGGCTTGGCAGTTCGGGCTGGACTGTTCCCATGAGGCACAGGGTCAGACTTATTTGCATATAGCCATGTCTGAACTGGGGTGGCAGAGTGGGCTAAAGAACGGTGATGGATGAAACCCAGATATTTTGACTGGATGTTAGTGTTTGATTGATTCAGATGCTCCTTCCATCACCACCCCCTTTTGTACCGCTTTTGGCCATCATAAGAGTGGCAGGGTATGCTCAGACATGAGTCCCTTGCTCACTTTGCCACTGGATTCAAGCAAGCCGGGCTGAAGACGGCTGGAATGCCAGAAACCGGTCCTCGGAGGCTTGATTCCGGTCCAGGGAAGACATGGCTTGGCAGTTCGGGCTGGACTGTTCCCATGAGGCACAGGGTCAGACTGATTTGCAAATAGCCATGTCTGAACTGGGGTGGCAGAGTGGGCTAAAGAACGGTGATGGATTAAACCCAGATCTTTTGACTGGGTGTGAGTGTTTGATTGTTTCAGATGCTCCGTCCATCACCACCCCCTTTTGTACCGTTTCCTATGAGAGGGCAGGAGTCTTGCGGCTCCCGCCCGCCCATAGCAATGTTGGTTTGGATTTTCAAAGAGAGAGCAGGGAAATCTGTTCTCTCCTTCAAAATCCAAACTAGATTGCTTTTCCACATGCATGTTAGCATCTCCTCATGTGGAAAAGCAATGCCGACTCCCGAAGAACGCGGGGAGCCGGTGGGGCCGTGAGGGCATTTTGGCTCCCCCCACGGTCCCCAACATTTTTATAAGACCTGGGGGATGGGGTCTCCAGGGTATTTGAAATTACTGATAGGGGCTATTTTTTATGGTAAAATTAGAAGTGGCTCACCCAGTGTGGTGCTCAGTGCGGCCCCCTGGGGTACACGCGCTGGATGCACAACTCATAATCTGTAGTGTGCATGACTTCAGCGCCTTTCGTGCACAACTTCTACACGTTTGGGGGCCGGCATTGCTTTTTCACATGGGGAGCTACTAACATGCAGCTCCTCATGTGGAAAAGCAATCTGGTTTAGATTTTTAAAGAGAGAACAGATTTCCTTGCTATGGGAGGGTGGATTGGGCACCCAGGGACACTGTTGGAGCCAGCCCTCCCACAATACATAAAGCCCCGGGGAGTGGTGGTCCCTGGGGCTTTGGGGACCTTGGAGCCCCCCCAACCATTAATTTTAGCCCCCGGGGGTAACGGGGTATTTCATTGTAACGATCCCCCGGGTTGGGGGGACCTCTGGGCCACCCATACAATTTAATAATTTTTCCCTCGGGATTTTACTGCGGAGTCCACGCACCCTACGCCACTTGCCATTTTTTCAACAAAATCAAAAAATACATTTAGTGGGCCCTGGGGGTCCTTCTGGGACCCCCTAAAAAGGTCTAAAGGGTCAAACTATTTCTACCCTGCCCCCTTTCTACGTTTTACACACTTGTTCCACTGATTTCTTCAGTCTCGCTTCTACCGGGGCACAAAATGGCTGCGAACAGTTCCTGGTTTTGAATGTTGACAATCACTTGACAGCCAATTAGCATTCAGCACGTGATCGGAGGGTGCGCTTATAATACACTCAAGGTGCCTCATACTCTGCGGATCCACCGCGCCCTAGATATATATATAATTTCAACTGTAATTTTCTCAGAAACTACTGAACAGACTGACACCATTTAAGAAAAAGGCACAAGTCTGAACTTAGGACTACATCTCTGCCAAATTTGTCGTAATTCCGTTCAGCAGTTCGGGCTGTAGCTGTGGCTAAAGGTCCTATGGAAAATTGCATGAGGAAAACACATTTTAGGAGTTGGGACTCCCCTTTTTTCTCAGCCCCTGCTTCACGAATCACCCAGTGAACCCCCCCCCCCAAAAAATATATATATATGTGTGTGTGTATATATATATATATATATATTTTTTTTTTTAAGACCACTTTTTCGACAAGAAAGGCGTGATGCACACTACTCCATGCTTATTTTCGAAAATAGCCTTATTCCGCTCCCTCGGCAGACAAACGCGGTTTGGCCATGCTGGCCTGCGCCCAAAAAATTATTATATATATATTAGCGTGCCTAGCCGCGAGGAGGTCCCGCCGCTTCTTTGCGGATCCGTGGAGTTTGGAATGTCCGAGCGCTGTAAGGATTGAAGGGGGCCTGGCTATCAGAGATATTGGCAGGAATGGAAGCGGTGCCTTTGAGTCTTCAAGCCCACTGGGGCAATACTTTTGTGAACTTTTCAAATAGGGCAAGCGGTACCCAACCGGGTTAAGTGCGAAACCAAGTTCAAGCAGCAATGGGCTTCATTACATTAACCATCATGCCTTGCTGAGCTGACGCCTATGTGGGCCGGACTACATTAATTTGAATAAAGCTGTTTCCAATTAAATCCGCTGTCCTTGTTATTTTGGAAAGAGCCAGTGATCAAGAGCTTACCTGCTCAAAACGCGTTTGGCAATCACGTTTGAAGATTGAAGGGCTGCTGAAAGTCGCTGCTGCCGTTTGCTTTGTGTGTTACCCCTACAAGCGTGATCTCCTCTACCAGGGCAACCTGTATCTTTCATGTTTAGCTGCGTGCCTAGCCGCGAGGAGGTCCCGCCGCTTCTTTGCGGATCCGTGGAGTTCGGAATGTCCGAGCGCTGTAAGGATTGAAGGGGGCCTGGCTATCAGATGTATTGGCAGGATTGGAAGCGGTGCCTTTGAGTCTTCAAGCCCACTGGGGCAATACTTTTGTGAACTTTTCAAATAGGGCAAGCGGTACCCAACCGGGTTAAGTGCGAAACCAAGTTCAAGCAGCAATGGGCTTCATTACATTAACCATCATGCCTTGCTGAGCTGACGCCTATGTGGGCCGGACTACATTAATTTGAATGAAGCTGTTTCCAATTAAATCCGCTGTCCTTGTTATTTTGGAAAGAGCTAGTGATCAAGAGCTTACCTGCTTGAAACGCGTTTGGCAATCACTTTAGAAGATTGAAGGGCTGCTGAAAGTCGCTGCTGCCGTTTGCTGTGTGCGTTACCCCTACAAGTGTAATCTCCTCTATCAGGGCAACCTGTATCTTTCATGTTTAGCGGTGTGCCTAGCAGCGAGGAGGTCCCGCCGCTTCTTTGCGGATCCGTGGAGTTCGGAATGTCCGAGCGCTGTAAGGATTGAAGGGGGCCTGGCTATCGGATGTATTGGCAGGATTGGAAGCGGTACCTTTGAGTCTTCAAGCCCACTTGGGCAATACTTTTGTGAACTTTTCAAATAGGGCAAGCGGTACCCAACCGGGTTTTGTACGGAACCAAGTTCAAGCTGCGATGGGCTTCACTACATTAACCATCATGTCTTGCTGAGCTGACGGCTATGTGGGCGGGACTACATTAATTTGAAAAAAACTGTTTTCTCTTAAATCCGCTGTCCTTGTTATTTTGGAAAGAGCCAGTGATCAAGAGCTTACCTGCTCGAAACAGGGCAACCTGTATCTTTCATATAAATATATATATATATATATACACCCGCATATAATATATATATATATATATAGAGAGAGAGAGAAATATATAAAACCTACTGGCGGTCTCCACTAGGTAGTTATAGTTAGGACCTATTATCCATAGGAAATCCGCAACATTCTATTCCCAGTAACTTTGGCGTCGATTGATGAATCTATGCAAAATTTTCCAAATTTATGGCCAGCTTTGGTCCGCTCCTATCCTGAAAGTGATGCATGAAGTGGGGGCCGAGAAAAAAGGGGGGACCCAAAACGTGTTTTCCCCAATGCAATATCTCATAGGAACTTTAGCCACAGCTACAGCTTAAACTGCTGAACGGAATGACACCAACTTTGGCAAAGAGGTAGCCCTCAGTTCAGACTTGTGCCTTTTCTTAAATGGTGTCAATCTGTTCAGTAGTTCCTGACAAAATGACAGTTAAAATCATTTATATATCTATGGGTGCCATGGATCCGCAGAGTCTGCGCGCATTGTCATTGTACCATAAGCCCACCCTTCTGATCACGCGCTGAATGCTAATTGGCTGTCAAGTGGTTGTCAACATTCGAAAGCAGGAACTGTTAACAGCCATTTTGTGCCTTGGTAGAAGCAAGGCTGAGGAAGTCAGTGGAATATGTGTGCAAAAAGTAGAAAAGTAGAAAGGGGGCAGGGTAGAAATAATTTTACCGTCTAGACCTGCTTAGGGGGTCCCAGAAGGACCTCCAGGGCCCACACATTTTTTTTTTAAAAAGACCCGGCAGGTGCGTGTAGGTTGCGCGGACACTGCCATAAAATAACTAAAATAAAAGTGAGCTTTTTTTATAATGAACCCTCGGGGGGTTAAATACCGGCGACAAAATTATTAAATTTTATGGGGGGCCCCCGATCATAACCCCCTGGGGCTGAAAAAAATGGTGGGGGGAGGAGTCCAAGGTCCCCAAAGCCGCAGTGACTACCACCCCCGAGGCTTTATGTATTGTGGGAGGGGGACTGTGTGGCCCCTCTCCTGGAGCACTCAAAGGCCCTGGTACCCCCCGGGGCTAAAAAAAATGGTTGGGGGGTGCTGCAAGGTCTCCAAATCCCCAGGGACCACTACTCCCCGGGGCTTAATGTATTGTGGGAGGGCCGGCTCCTGCAGTGTCTCTGGGTGTCCATCCCACCCTCCCATAGCAAGGAAATCTGATATCTCTTTCAAAATCCAAATCAGATTGGTTTCCCACATGGGGAGCTGCATGTTAGTAGTTCCCCATGTGGAAAAGCAGTGCCGGCTCCCAAACGCGTAGAAGTTGTGCACCAAAGGCGCTGGAGTTGCGCACTCTACAGATTATGAGTCGTGCATCCAGCGCGTGAACAACAGGGGGCCGCACTGAGCTCTGCACTGTGTGCGCGACTTTTAATTATACCATAAAAAATAGCCCCTATCAGTAATTTCTAATATCTCCGGGGACTCTATTCCCCGGGTCTTATAAAAAAATGTTCGGGACCGTGGGGGGAGCCACAATGCCCCCACAGTCCCAACGGCTCCCCGTGTCCTTCGGGAGCCGGCATTGCTTTTCCACACGGGGAGATGCTAACTTGCATGTAAAAAAACAAACTGGTTTGGATTTAGAAAGTGAGAACAGATTTCAAATACTCTGTATTTCAAAAACCAAAACCTAGGGGCATATTATCAAGCATGGCGATACAAATTATCGCCGTTTTAATGGGCTTGATAATATGGCCTTTTGAATTCCAATAGAAACCCATGTTCACATGTGAACATGGGCTTCTATTGGAAAGTGGTGCAAGGGTGTTGTAAATCTGGTTTGGATTTTGAAAGAGAGAGCAGGGTGCATCTGTAGGGTAAGTGCAGGTTAGTGTAGGGGTAACAATTACTATTATAACTCCAGGGGGTTGCATCTGTAGGGTAAGTGCTTGTTAGTGTAGGGGTAACAATTATTATTCTAACTCCAGGAGGGTGCATCTGTACGATATGTGCTGGATAGTGTTTGAGTAAAAATTACAAAATCCAGGTGGTTGCATCTGTGGGGTATTTGCTGAATAATGTATGAGTAACAATTACTAAGAAAAAGAAAGGCGTTAAAGGAGAAGGAGACATGCACTTTAACGGTGAACCTGGAAAAATAGAAAGTGACGAGTGATGATTTCCGATGTGTTTAGACTTGAGAGCCTGGTTAATCATTAAATGAGGTCTGGCAGATAAGTGCGTACTTATCGTGCAATAAGCCTTTCGGGGTCTTGCGAAAGCAAGTCATCTTCAATAATTGCCTCCCGCTGCGTGTACTTGCAAGGTCATCTGATTTGCTCATATGTTAAAAACAGAAACTTTCTACACCTCTTTTTAATTGGTTGTGAAGCATTGTAAGAAGACTTATTACCGACCAATCCTTTTCCTTGCGCAGGTTTTGAAAAACATTTGATTGACTGTTGTGTGGTTAACTCTACCTTCCTGATCCTAATGTTGATTGGCTTGTTTTTTCTATGTGACGTTACGATATCCTCACCATGTACGTAGCCCATTTTGTGACACACTTCATTTTATAATGCGTTTCAAAAACTAGTTGTGGTAGGGTGTTTTTAACTTAAACTGTGTACTCTGCTTACGTGTTTGTTGACTGTAAAGGTATTTAAAAATATTATTCTATTTTCTATTCTATCATAATTGTGCTGACTTTTTTCCTTTAGCATGGAGTACTATGTTTTTTTATTAAATGTATAATTGTTCAAACCATCCTTGAAATAAAAATGCTCATGTTTTCAAAATATTTTTATCGAGTCTTTTATATTCATCATGTGGGTGAAATGCAAAATCTTTTTTTCATTCATTGGTATCACGCTTTGGACCACATTTGTTTATTTTATCATAAGCACTCATTCCTTATGTTTACATTACATAAGTGTTGCCCCATCATATTTATTTTACTGTCTTTTTTTTTACTTTCAGATAAAGTAGAATAGAAGTGCTATGACAAACACTCCCTCACTACTTCATCTTTCTTTTTTTATGTACATTTCATGTCATTATTACATTTTACAATTATTTTTAAAAATTGAAAGAGATAAAATTAACATTAACATTTGAAGACACAAATATATTATTTTTTTGAAAAACAAGTGCTTGCAAAGATAATCCTCCTGTTCTTCACGAGTGAAAATTGGTAAAAGCACTATTCAATATAAATACTTTTAGCCCATTTTCACTCAAGAAGAAGAAGAGTATTCTCCTTTATTCCAAAGTATTTCCTTTTTTCGTCGATAGTTTATTCATACTACATTTTTCAATCATTAAGAAATACTTGCATACTAAAAAAAATATTATTTATTATTGTTTCAAATTCTCTGTTGAAAGTCATCCAACTCCACTTGAAGGATCATCAAGTTGAATGTAAATTAAAATATACATTAACAATATGATTCCTCTGTGAAAATGAAATATAAAGTCAAGATGATGGCATCGCTCCTAATCATTATTTTGCACGTAGTAATTCCACAATTAATCTATATTTCTTATAATGGTTCTTTCCTCAACTCGTTATTATATTCCATTTAAACTTAATCATACCACAGTCTATAATCATTTAAGTATTTTTGCTTTCTTTTTAAAAAATATCAAAACATATACCCGTTCAGATAATTTACCTCTCTTCGATATTCTTTCCTTCCTCCATCGAAATTCATCCAACTCCTCTGGAGGGGACATAATGTTTTATGTATTTTTAAATGTATATTAACAATATGTTCCCTCTGAGGAAATGAAAGATATTCTCAAGATGCTTCTGCAGCCCCAAATCATTACCCTGCTCATAGTTTCTTCGCCCGTATTGATTTTTTGAAATGAAACTAATCATCCCACGGGTGCGGTTTATATACTTTTTGGTTCCTTAACAGTCTATGGGATCGATTTATTGCTCCTTTCACTTTTAACTCATGTTTTTCAGTTGACAGGTGTTCTCATTTCCACTGTTTTAGCACGTCACGTGTTTATGTAAATGTGCCTCTTTCCATACTTTTTAACTTTCGTATAATTTCTAAAGTGCTTTATTTAAACTTGTTTTTCTTAATAAAGCATTTCCATAGGTTACTTTTTTTTAATATGAGTATTAACATTCATTTCCCTTTTTTTCGACTTAATATTCTAGTAACTTCCCTTTTTTTTAAACTTTTTGTTATTATTCTTCATTACCTAAACCCCTATTTTCCATGCATCCCGTGCCAGAGATACTCTCTATTAAACCCAGAGTATTCTAATTTATATCCGAGTATTAACCTTTTTAATTCCATTACTCCGAGTTTTAATACATTTATTTATCTAATATTTTTAATCTTTCTTTATACACTGCAAGGGATACTGTTATTTGTCTAGAATCACAGTATAAATCAGTGTCCATTTGGCATAATTGAGACAGAATGATTTGGTTGGTTGATGTGTTTGCATTTACATAAGTACGGAAACTCTTGCAGTAAGCCAGGCTTTAGGGTATGCACTGCTTCAAACTCCTATGCATTGTGCATGTAGTGGTGTAACCACCTTCGCATTTGTGCTTCAGGCCTACAATTCCCCAGTCACTATCCATATAATACAGCAAAACAGTGTGACTGCTGTTGCAATTTCATAATGACTCTTTCAGTACCATGCAGTAATACATTCACTAAAGTAAAAGTCAACCAATTAAGAATTCACCCAGTGTCTTTACTAACATTAATGTAATCATTCAGTCAGTAAGCATGTAGTCATGCAGTGAGCCAGGCTTTAGGGAATGGAGTGATTCAAAGTGCTATGTATTATGCATGAGCGGCAGCTCACACTCTCGAACTTACCGTTCATGAGTGCTAATGAGAAAAAATCTCCACTGCACTACTCGGAGTGGAGTTTTCTGTACAATGTGAGCTCTACAGAGTGCAGAACACTCCGCAAAGACAGCGAACAGAGCAGAGTTTGCCACCCTGGCGTAGTCTGTACATGGGTGCATTACTCTCTGAGTAAGTCCGTAAGTGGGTGTATGAGTACCTGAATGGGTATGTGAATAGTTGCATGAGTATCTGAGTGGGTATGTTATTGAATGTATAAGTGTGTGAGTGGGTATGTGAATGGGTATATAAGTGTCTGAGTGAGTTTGTGAGTGTATATATGAGTGTGTGACAGAGACCGGCAAGTCTGTACAGATATATATTTTCAACAATATTTGCGATGATGTTGTGTCGCTGCAACAGTACATGGGGGTCCACACTGGTGGTTGTGGCATAGTCGCTAATATCATACGTGATTAAAAAAATCAATTTTTGACAAATAACTTGTGCCACTGAATACTTACACTTCTGAAACATGGGGTCAGAGTACCTTGACCCTGACCCCTTATGTTGGCTTACACACCAAATGTTAGCCCAGGGAGCCATTCTCGATAGATAAAATGACGGATGCAACTTTCCGTTCAGGACGCGTCCAGCAAATTGCAGCATTCTTGTTAGTGCACACATTAGTGATTAATAACGAAAATTTACGAGAAAATCTGCGGCCAGCGACATATTTATCATGTTCATCTTACATTTTTCAAACACTACTGAAAAGATTTGCACCAAATAAAAATAACCACAATCTGCATAACAACATCTACCATTGTGCCAAATTTGGTGTAATTACGTCCAGCTTTATGGACTGTAGGTTCAACAATGCATTGCTAAGAGAATTAACATTACAAAAGCACCCTTATTTCGGGCCCCTATTTCTCAGTCCCCACTGTATGGATCACCTCCAAACTTTCCACGACACATAGAACCTACTGTTTTGGAAAATTTCATGCAGATTGGTCAAAGGAGGACAAAGTTATAGTCTCGTCGAAAAATGCTTTTCCTATGGAAACTAAGTCCTAACTATAACTGGTAATATTTGTACACATATATGTATGTGTGTATATTACCTACTGGTGGTCGCCAGTAGGTAGTTATAGTTAGGACCTACTTTCCATAGGAAATCCACAACATTCTATTTGGAATAACTTCAGGTGGACGAATCTTCTCGAATTTCTCCAAAATAATGGCCTGCTCGGTTGCGCTCCTTCCCTGAAAGTTTGGGGTGATTTGTCAAGTGGGGCCGAGAAAAAAGGGGGGTCCCAAAACATTTTTTCCCCATGAAATTTTCCATAGGGACCTTTAGCCAGGGCTACAGCCCGAACGGCAGAACGGAATTACACCAAGTTTGGCAGAGAGGTAGAGTTTGGTTCGTAGATTGTGCTTTTTGTTAAATGGTGTATATCAGTTTAGTAGTTTCTGAGAAAATTACAAGTAAAATCATAGCGATATCTAGAGACAGAGTTCTACACGCGGACGGAGATCCGTTCAATTACAAGTGCGAGCTGCATTCTGATTGGCTGTCAACTGTCTGTCAACACTCGAAACAGGAAGTGTTGTTGGCCATCTTGTGCCTCGGTAGAACCGAGTCACAAGAAAACAGTAAAACAAAGTTCAGAAATAAGGAAAGGGGGCAGGGTAGAAACATTCTGACCCTCAGGGGGTCGTACATGGATTTTTAGGGTCAATTTTCATTTTTTTAAAAATAAAAAATCACGGCGTGCGCGTATGGTACTCGTACGCGGTGGAAAAGGGAAAAAAACTAGAAGTCCGTTTTATTCATTAGGTCTCGGGGGGCCTTAATTTCTATGATAGTATGTAAAACTTTCAGGGTTTTTTTTCTGCATCAGTTGTACTCTCTACGCATGCGCAGCCTTGTTTTAAATGTGTACTTTTTTTTCTTTTTTTTCAAGTTCGCCAAGCAAACCTCTCCTGATTTTAGTTATTAAATTTGCCGCTTTGTTTTCCTGGGTCGTGTGTGTCATCCGGTGCTATACTTTTGTAATATATTAATAAACATATTGTATGTATATTTATTTGAAATGTAGTGTCGAGGCGTCAAACGTTGATTACATACTCCGTTCAACCACCATTTTACTAGTTTTCATCCATTATTTTTATTATACCTGTTACTTTCATTTTACCCTGCGCATATTTTCTCTGTGATCGATGAGATTTCCTGCCACAGACACCACTGTGTTTGTCCTTGGCCTCCGATCTTATCAGACTTGGTCACACGTATACCTGGAAACTAATTTGAAGGACGTAAGCTACAGCCATTAGATCGAGTGTTCATCAAGAAAAAAATATTATTACGATTATGCGTTTATTATGCGTGGTAAATGCATACTAGTTGTAAAAGCATGTGTGGTGAAGCAATATGCGTGCTAATGGTTTTGTGGTGACGATCATGCGTGCTTATGAACCGGGTCTGGGCGTGGTGGATTCTAGGGCAGCAGGCGGAGGGCCACGCAGCTCCACTCATACAGTATAGAAGTAATATAGGATTTTTTAAAGTTTTAAAAAAAGGATTTCATAATTATCCTAGATTAAGTCTTTTGTTAGTATGTTCATTAAATACATGAATATATGTTTTTAAACAATTAAAAACATTTGCGTGTTTCGTGTATGGGGCGCCATTCATGACGTCACTCGGAAGCTCTGATGCGACGCGTAACGTCAAAGCATATTCGTAGAGTATGCTGAGAATAATTAGCAGTATAAACTATGGTGCGATCACTCTATCACTGTCAAATCAGACCACAGGGCGCGCTATGAGAATGGTTAGAAGTGGTCACTCATTGGAGATCCAATTCAGGTGTGTGGCTTATCCACAGTATCATAACGTTATTTTTTAACCTGTTTAAGTTTAAGGTTTGCATGAAATGCTATGCTATAGGCAGATATGTATGTTTAGGCAGCGCTTATGTCCATGAAGCTTGGTTATTACCATATACATATAGGTGCCTGAGGGAGGGAAAAGAAGTCTATCTGAATGGTGAGGATTGCACAATAGCAGCAGATCACTCCTTAATTTGTAGAAACATACAATTGCATGGCTCTTGTAAGCAAGATGCGCCTAATTTGGACTGAGTTTGGAAAGGTAGTCCGACACCTGCTATCATAACAACGTTCAGTTTACTGGAAACTGGAGTTATTTACTTTGAAATAATGGAGATTGTTGTGCAATGTTAGCAGGCATCGCTTACATGATTACGGTAACTGAGCGTGTGGTTTTATTAAAAAAGGTTGTTTTAACTCCTCTGCATGGGAAGCTGGATGTTTCCATCTGGCTGTCGATTTCGACCTTGAAAGCAGAGTCAACCAAATGAGTCGTATAAGAGCGCTATTGTCTCAAAAAGAGGTCGCTGTTATATCTGCTACAGAAACATTTGTCCTTCATGTAGCAAACACCCGCACAGAAGTGCATGATTTATTAAATACAGACGTGCTCTTGAATTTTGGGGAGTTAATTTAGAGTATCTTTAATGTGTCCTTGACTACGGGGTTACCTTACTTTTTTAACTTAGAAGCAGCGGCCTTGTGACTTCTGTAGAAAGTATATTTGGTGTCTTGTCGGTGTTTTTTTATTCAATTCTTTCCAACATCTTTGGTGGATTCTCCTTAATGCTCACATTAGTTGCCGGTGTGCTTGTATTATTTGTTTACTTAAATATGGATGCACATCTTTCAGCAGACGAGAATATGTCCCTGTTGTTGCTGGTCCGCAACCGAATGCTTAGTTATTATGGAGCGCTGCCTCTGGCTACATTGAGTGCAGCTTATGGATTATAGTTTTGATTTTCCTTTTTTACATGCGTTCAACCTGTCTTCTATTGCCTGAGCTGCGATTTCGACTGGGCCCTGGATTTGTGTCTCTTCAGTACTGTGTCTCCCAATGCGCATTATGATCAGCTGATGAGCCCCTTAGTTGCTAATGAATTGCTCTGTTCTGGCGGCGGGATTATGGCCTTAGCAGCGAAACATGGAATAATGGGGCATTGGAATGTTTTTGCAGTGGCGCATGACTTCTTGGCACGCAGTTACATTGAAGATAACCCGAGTTTTCCTCTGATGGTGATGAACATGTATGTTCATTCCCATTATTGAATTGGATGGCTGAAATGTTTTCAGATGAGAACAATGACTTCCTGTTGGAGGCTGTTGCTACATACTGTGCTTACACGCTGTTGGATTAAGACTCTTTGATTTTTCTGCGTATTCTTTATTATTTAGCTACTGCTTTCTATCAAAGAGCGAATAACTTTTTTTTGGAAATGTGAACTTGACTCTTCTTTTTAGGCTTGGACTCTGCGTTTCTAATTCGCTCACGTCTATATCACGTGCTTCGATCAAGGAAGGGTGCCATGGGGCTGAGCCTTGCACTCACACCCTGTTAAGTTAGCATGGGTTTATTAGAAGCTTACACGCTATTTTTGCTTTCCTGCTGTGCTTTGCACACAACACATACTTGTGATATTGTTTAGAGAGCGCTGAGTATTTTGGTTTATATGAGAATAATTTGGTATGCTAGATTTCTAAACTGCCTCGCTAGTTTTGTGTGTATAGTGAGAGCATGGAACATCAAGGTTATCTTAAATACTGTGTCTTTTATTCAGAATGATCCTCCAATGTTAGAGCCATAACACATATGCAGCTGTGGCCACCTCTGATACTTACGTGTTTCATAATTCATTGTGGAGGCAAAGTTACACACAGTTGGAAAACATTCGTATCATGACAGTTTGTGGAGCACTGAATGTGATGCACTACTGCTGACTACCAGAGGTATGGGTCTGCCCATGTAATCCTATGAGACTTTCTGTAGTTATAAACTAATCTGTTAGGTAGGGAGGGTGAAATGTAGGTATATTTTAAATTTGTTTACCATTAACATTATAGCATGCTTTTTCCATTTGTATTTGATAGAATAGTAACAATGCTGACAACCTTGTTTCTGATCAAAAGTTTGGTTGTATTATCTAAGGTACTGTGCATGAGATTATGGCATTAGAAATAACATTCAATATTGCACGTGTCTTTATTTACATTTTGTTTTGGACTGGTGTAAGACTATAATGAAAGAGTGCTCTTGTTATCCAGTTTACTTCATGTAATTTAAGTTGCATGTTCTGGGTTGACTAGTTATTAGTGTTTTACCAGCTAGGGCGAAGAACAAAAGAGTGACTGATTGCTAGTCTGGTAGGGGGTTTGTGTAGTAAGGCGGGTTTTGGTACACCATAATTCACTGAGGTCCTAAGTCTTTATGCATAGTTCTGTGTATGAGCAGAATTCCTGGAACAGAAGTTACAACAAAAAGGCTAGATAAAGGACTTGCACGTTGAATATGAATATAAAATAGAAGAATTGTTGATAATCACAGCTAAGGAATGCAGTAATTAGATGTGTGTATATGTGGATGATGTGTAGATTGAGTGGAAGATGGAAAACGTGAAAAATAAGAAAGGCTGGAGAGACGCAAACTACCCACTGCATTGTCAGTGAAGTGGATCTTTCAATTTCCAGGTCATTACACAGATAGGGTGTTGGATTCTGCAGTGGGAGCAAGAGAAACTGGTACTACATCTAAGAAAGAAAGCTAGTGCATAAAGTACACACAGTTCGGCAGATTTACAAGCTCATGGGAAAAATGATGCAAAAGTGGCGCAAGGGGCTTGTAAACCTGCCCCAGTGTGTGGTAGAAAAGACGCAAGAAAGGACGGAAGTGTGCAAATTAACCACTGCTATTCATGGGTAGTAGTTACCAAGAAGGCTGAATAAATGGCCTGCATTTTGAATTTGAATTAAAGAAGAATAATTAATAAGCTCAGCGAAGAATGGTAGCAAGTAGCTGTGTGTATTTGTGGTTGTTGTGTTGATTGAGTGGAAGATGACTAAGGTAAAAAATTAGAGAGGTTGCAGAGATGCAAACTTTCCATTTCTTTGTAAAGGAAGTGGGTGTTTAGTTTTCCAGTGCTTATATTTATTCACTGGAAAAAACATAGGTTTCAGCCATGTTATTGTTAGGAATTAGCATTTAAAAAACCTTGCAAATTCACTGAAAAAACCATAGGTTTCAGCCACGTTATAGTTAGGAATAAGCATTTAAAAAACCTTAGAAATTCACTGAAAAAACCATAGGTTTCAGCCACGTTATAGTTAGGAATTAGAATTTAAAAAAACCTTAGAAATTCACTGATGACATCATCCTTGTGACAGAGTGGCAGACCTCCTCTCAGCGTAATATAACCTTTGATACACACATTCAGAAATAGAAATGAAAAATTTAAAAACAATAGAGATACCAATACCAGTTACAACAACCTATTCAGTAATTCCAAAATCTACATGCACATCCACTCATTCACCAACAGTTCTCTATAGTCACTCATACATGTACTCACTCATCATATGTACTCATACACCTATACATCCTGTTGCACACCGATACTCATCCATAGAGTTACTCACACACATACTCACACATGCAAATAAACTATCAAACATCCATTTACTTGCATATACAGCTATACACACACCACTACACTTACTTCTACAGAAACGTACACATACTTACTCTCTTAAACAATCACTTATAGAAACACATACTTATTTATACAGGAACTCTTCCAATCTCTCACTCTCACATATACCCACTTATATACATCAATACTCACATATACTAGTTTAAAACAAATGTACTTACTCATAAAGAAACTATTGAGACAGTCATTCACTCATTAACACACCCATACACAAACTCCTCCACCCATACAGTCCTGCACACATGCTGTCTTCAAAAAACATACAAACATTGAGTCGCTCATTCATGCATCTATACGCTAAGTAATATCCCCCACCGAACCATACAGGCACTCATATTGATACTCAAAAAACAAACTAATAAACCATATACACACTCATGTAACTACTCACCAACCCATGCAGCCACTTATACACAAAGTGAGACTGATACAGATATTTAAATATTTAAACATTACTCGTTAATACATGTATTCACTAAGATACACTTAATAAGTCAGTTATGTAATTATTTTTACAAAAAAACATCCATTTAAACACTTACCCATTTATTCTCCCATCGACCTTAAGATATACCTATATAAAAAATATGTATTTTTCAGAAAGACACACATTCACTGGATGATGCCATCAGTGATGTCATCAGTGATGTCATTTGAGATGTCATCAGTGATGTCATGAGTGATGTCACTGACCATGTCATGAGTGTTGTAATATGTGACGTCATCAGCAGTGCATTGCGGGGGCGCAAGTTATAGTTAGCTGAACTAACTATAATGGGGGAATTTCAATGGTTTTGTATGAGTGAAATGTCCAGCTAACTATAACATGTGTGAAACCTATGTTTTATTGACTGAATTTCTAAGGTTTTTTAAATGTTAATTCCTAACTATAACGTGGCTGAAACCTATGGTTTTTTCAGTGAATACATATATATACACACACACACACACACGCATATAGTTATATATGTATATATATATATATATATTTATATATATTTATATATATAGTGTGTGGCAAGTTGGGAGCAGAGGAAAGTATTTCCGGACTGCTGGCTGAAGGAGCATTTCAATACAGTGAGTGAAACTGACATAACGAACTGTGTGTGCTTGCGGACTTGGCTTCAGCGCAAGGGAAAATACAGAGTAAATACATATATAAGAAGTGTTTGCGCAATATTGTCATCTACAAATAAGAAAAGACAGCGCTGTTACACCTTTATAAACTTTAAGAGTTTCCCTTTGCGCGCTCTTCATGAGAAATACGGCCCATACAGATATAAGTGGAAGTCACATGGGCCATTTTTTAAAAAAAGAGACTGCCTCCCGTGATCAAGGCTCGAGTAGAGCAGAAACGTTGGGATTAACTGCTGCCACCTTCGTGCTGTCTCACCATTAAATAAATATGAAATGCAACTTTGCCAAGTGTTGGTGCACTTCTTTGAAGGTCGAAGGAGGTATCGTGGTGATATTTAACAGAAGCCCCGCGCTGGATGCACTGACCGCCCTTTAAGGAACAGGCTTGTGTCGTGGAGCACTTTTGTGAGAAATTAATGGTTGAAGCCTGACGTACTTGCCCCCAGTCTCTGCAGTGTGTGGCAAGTTGGGAGCAGAGGAAAGTATTTCCGGACTGCTGGCTGAAGGAGCATTTCAATACAGTGAGTAAAACTGATATAACGAACTGTGTGTGCTTGCGGACTTGGCTTCAGCGCAAGGGAAAATACAGAGTAAAAACATATATAAGAAGTGTTTGCGTAATATTGTCATGTACAAATAAGAAAAGACAGCGCTGTTACACCTTTATAAACTTTAAGAGTTTCCCTTTGCGCGCTCTTCATGAGAAATACGGCCCATACAGATATAAGTGGAAGTCACATGGGCCATTTTTGAAAAAAAGAGACTGCCTCCCGTGATCAAGGCTCGAGTAGAGCAGAAACATTGGGATTAACTGCTGCCACCTTCGTGCTGTCTCACCATTAAATAAATATGAAATGCAACTTTGCCAAGTGTCGGTGCACTTCTTTGAAGGTCAAAGGAGGTATCGTGGTGAGATATATATATATATATATATATATATATATATATATATATATATATATATATATATATATATATATATATATATATATATATATATATATATATATATATATATGCAATACAATCCTTAATTGTTTCGTGGAAATAAGGCGCTGACACCGTGGGAATCCAGATATATCAAAGAAAAGTTTTGTTTATTCCAGAACGAAGTGGCGACGCGTTTCGGCGGAGAAAACCGCCTTGTTCACAACATCTTAACACTCTGTAAAGCGTGCAATATATACAAGGTTTCATGAGCTTCGTCATGACATGGCACTGTTGCCCTGGTGATTTCCCTCACCCAACAGTCATGGAAGAGGTATGCAAAAAATGTCATGTAGTGTGCCATGTTACATTTACAGCCTGATTCATGAAGTAAAATTGCGCCCGCAATCGCTGCGAAAATGCAATTGCGGGCGCAATTTCCGTAATCGGCATTCAACATCAAAAAAGCGAATTTGCAAACACAGAATAGCGAATTCGCTATTATATTCGCAGAATCCCGGCAGGTGAGCATTAGCAATTCGGAAAATGCGAGAAACCACGGATTCTGCGAAAGAAATAGCGAATTTGCTTTAGAATCGCAATCGGTATTCAAGAAAAATCGCTAATAGCGAAAAACCCCAAAATCGCATTTTGCGCCGCGCAAAATAAGGACAACTCAAAGCAGGTGGTAACCATAAAAGCCATGCAAAAATTACTTTTAGAAAACCGTTGTCCAATCACCAACAGGTTCTGGCCTGACCAATCACACATAAGGACAATCATCAGCAGCAGCATTAGGAGTCCCACAATGCCAGGAATGTACATGGTGGTGAGGCGTCGACGGCTACAGCGATTAGCACGGAGGAGACGCAGGATCCAGGACAGGATATTCCGACAGCGGGTCACCTTGCTGGGCCAAACCAGAGAGCAGATATATGCTAAATACAGGCTGAATGGGGAAATGATAATGCAGCTAATACAGGACCTTGACCCCCTGATGCAGCACCCAACAAGCCGTACCAATGCGGTGCCTACACATGTGCAGGTATTGTGTAGCCTGCACCTCCTGGCCTCCGGGAGTTTCCAGGGGATAGTAGCGGCTGCTGGGGGGATATCCCAGCCCACCATGTCACGCTGCCTCCACACTTTTGTTGACGCCATGCTCACCCAGCTACACCGTCACATCAACTTCCCCGCCAGCCAACAGGAATTGGACATGACCAAGCTACAATTCTACAATGTAGCCCATTTTCCACATGTGCTCAGATGCATAGACTGTACCCACGTCGTCATCTGCCCACCAGCTGCCATGGAGTATATGTTCCGCAATAGAAAGTCCAACCACTCCCTCAACATTCAGATGGTCTGCAATGCTAAGACATACATCACTGACATTGTCGCACAGTACCCAGGGAGTACCCATGACTCCTTCATATTCCAGCACAGCGGCCTCCACACACGACTGGTCAGGGGAGAGTTTGGGGAAGGACACCTACTTGGTAAGAACACTTTGTCAACAATGTCACATTGCTAAGATGTAACAGCGCAGCACAGGCAATCACCATCTGCTCCTCTCATTCAGGTGACAGTGGCTACGCCCTCCGTGAATACCTCCTGACCCCATACCTCAACCCTGCTACACCCCAGCAACGGCGCTACAATATTGCACACATACGGACAAGGAATTGCATAGAAAGGACATTTGGCCTGCTCAAGAGCAGGTTCCGCATACTGCACAAGACAGGTGGGGCCATGTATTACAGTCCTGCAGTGTGCTGCCGCATTGTGGCTGTCTGCGCAATACTACATAACATTGCAACCAAGCGCCGGATACCTGTCGACATCTCTGGCAGTGAATCTGAAGGGGACAACCGGCCATCTGCACATGCGCGCCATGCACGTGGGGAGAACCCAGCTGAAGGCCACAGACGTCGCAACCACATCACAGTGAACAGTTTCTAGTACACCCTCTTCCATCACCCCACAAATCAACAATGCATTGAAAATGTAATGATGACACAACGCTAATGTGTGTACCAAAATAAATGTATTTGTTCAAATCACAAAAAAAAAGGTTTCAGTACAACTATCTCCCACTAACAGTATTACATCATACTGCAGTGTCATAGGACATGGCATGCTTAAAGTCAGCCTGTGCCAATGAAAGTCAAATGTTCTCAAGTGCGCCTACTGCGCGTTGCGCCCAAGCGCCTCTGAGGGGCATCCTCCTCCGGGGCTTCTGGACCTGGCGTGGGCCTGGTGCTGCGGCTGTGTGGTGGGATTTGTGAGGCTGAGTGGCTGCTGTTGCTAGATGCCCCCTCACTAACATCATCACCCCCCACAGTGGATGGTATTGCTGGAGGGTGTAGTGCCGTAACGGCCCTGGTGAGGTGCTCCAGGACCCTGGTCATGTCCTCACTGCACTGGACAAGTTGGTGCTTCTGTGTTAGGGACCGGCGCGCCAACAGAGAAGTTGCATTGGCAGCAACATAATTCGACCTGCTGTAGGAGGCCAGCCGGCTCATGAGTTGACGGTGGCGGCGGCGTGCTGCACTGCGCTGTGTGGACATCGCAGCGGTGTTGGCCTCCATGGCTGCAGTCATGCGGGCCATTCCCTCACCCACACCTGCCATGGCTGCAGTCATGTTGTCTATGCGCTCCCCCACACCTGCCATGGCCGCCGTCATGCGGTCCATGTGGTCAGCGACTCCGGCCACATTTCGCCCTATCTTATGGAGCTGCAGCTGAATGGCACCTTGCTGTCGTGCCTGGCGCTGGTGTATCCTCAACATGCGTCTTTCAACGCTCAAACGCACCAGTCCATGTCCATTGCCCCTCCTGCTTGCTGGAGTGGTGTGCTGGCGAGACCTGCCACGCCTGCCCTGCTGGCCTGAGTCTGTGGCTGGCCGCTGTGTCGCAACTGGCGCGGGCCCAGATGTTGTAGCGACAGCTGCTGGGGGTGTGA
Source organism: Lissotriton vulgaris (assembly GCF_964263255.1). Classification (NCBI taxonomy): domain Eukaryota; kingdom Metazoa; phylum Chordata; class Amphibia; order Caudata; family Salamandridae; genus Lissotriton; species Lissotriton vulgaris. Next base: position 1,113,543,021 of record NC_141689.1, on the reverse strand, counting down.
CAGCTGGCGTTGCGGGTGCGGCAGTTGCAGGGGGCACAATAGTAGCTGGCCTGGCTGCGGCTCTAGGTGGTGCGGAAGTTGCAGGGGGCACAATAGTAGCTGGCCTGGCAGTGGCTGTAGGTGGTGCGGAAGTTGCAGGGGGCACAATAGTAGCTGGCCTGGCAGCGGCTGTAGGTGCTGCACCAGTCGCAGGGGGAACACTGCAGGTGGATCTGGCTGCTGGTGTTGTAGCAGCGGCAGGGGCTGGTGCCTGGGTTGGTGGTGGCACCTCCTCCTCCTGGACCTCCTCATCAATTTGCAGCCTCTCACTGTCGCTGCTTTCGCCGCCACCTGTGAGGGTAAGTGGAGGATCATTAGTTGCATGTATCTGGCAGACGTGCAGTTTCTACATGCATGCTGGGTGATATTCCCTGAATGGCTGTGGCTTTGCGTACTTTGGAACCTGTCTGGCTGCATTGTGGTACTACTACATTGTGGCCACAATACATCTCCCACAATGCTACAGGGCATTCCCTGATGTGCAACTATGGCATGACTATGGGACATTAGGGGAGCCTATTTGGTCATGGACATTCATAGGGGGCAGAGTCGCAGTTGCATGCCACTTACCTTGGGTGTCTTGGGTGGTGCGGGATGAGTCGAGTCGTGTGAAGCCTATACAGGCCTCCCTCTCTAGGGTGTCCTCCACCTGGTCCTCCATGGCTGTGTTGGAAGGGACTGTAGGTCCGCCACCTCCAGTGCCCGACGACTCTCCAAGGCGCTCCGCCACCTTCTCCTTGGCACGGCCTCGGAGGTCGTACCACCATTTCTTCAGCTCCTCTAGGGACCTGTCGGCCACTCCCACGGAGTTGACAGTGGAGGCAATCCCCTGCCATATCCTCAGTTTCTCTTGCTCGGGGACCCTCCTGGAGTCTTTTCCGAAGAGTTTGTCGTGGTTGACCACCACCCCCTCAATCAAGTGTTCGAGCTCCTGCTCGGAAAATTTGAGCTTCCTTTTGCGCCCAGAGGAGTTGCTGGGGCCAGGAACAGGTTCCTCTGACATATCAGCAATGTGGTAGTTGTGTTGAAATCACAGGAATTGCAGCAGCTCTCCCACTAGCTCCCTCCAGGTCTGCCTCACTGTGGTGAATGGGGGTGGGAACTGGCTGCTTCCTGGTTGTGATGTCATCACTGGGCTCGAAATGCGACTTCCCGTTTTCCCGATCTCGCGAGTTTGCGATCTCGCAAATAGCGATATCGCAAATAGCGATATCGCTATTTGCGAGTCCGCAATCCCGGCGCGGGTAGCCGAAAATAGCGATTTTTCTGTGATTATCGGTAATCGCTAACGGAATTTGCGATCGCGTGCGAATCGCTTTTTTTAATCGCTAATCTTCATGAATTCGGATTTGCGATATCTGAATAGCCATTCGCAGTTTTTCGCTATTACAGAATCGCAAATGCAGTTTTTCATGAACCTGGCGGTAAGTCTTTCTTCCACTAACATACATCATAGTCACCAAAAATTGAATGAAAGCAATCATTGTTCCCTTTACAATTGAATTCATTGTAGACTCTACTGTCGGTGACGAAATATGCACACAACGTATTTGTACCCGTGCAATTCACTTCATTGCAGGTCTGACTGTGAAGGAATGTCTGTTGCCTGGTGTGCAGGAGCTCCCGCCATGGACGCAATCTGAGGAGCAGACAATAATGGCAGTGTATATTTAAAAGAAAAGGTGTGTGTGACAGTGTACAAATATATACTGTGCAATATATACTGTATATATGTATATATATATTACCTAATGGCGGTCGCCAGTAGGTAGTTATAGTTAGAACCTATTTTTCATAGGAAAAGCATTTTTTGATTTGCTATTAACTTTGGCGTCGTTTGACGAATCTTTGCGAAATTCTCCAAAAAAAGGTCTATCCAGGTCAGCTCGTATCCTGAAAGTTTGGGGGTGATTCATCGAGCGGGGGCTGAATAAAATGGGGGGTCTCAAAAAGTGTTTTCTCCATGTTAATTTCGATAGGAAACTTTAGCCAAGGCTGCAGCCTGAACTGCTGACTGGAATTACAGGAAATTTGGCAAAAAGGTAACACTTGGTTCAGAAAGCGACCTTTTTTTTTTTAAATGGCGTAAATCCATTCAGTCAGTCAGTCAAAACTCTTTATTTTGATTATTTAAAATCATAAAAGAAACATCAGTGCATACATACAAAAAAGTAAAAATGTATATACAAGTAAAATAAACAGGCATATCATTACAAACATTCATTTATATACACAATTTATAGTACATAATTCATAAAAACAGTTAGTCAGCAAATGTTTCCGCCTGGCCTAAAAACTACTATTAAAATACAATAAAATTTAAAATATCATCAATTCCATGATTTTAGGGACAAAAACTAAATTCATACATATTGTTCTTTTATTCTTCACTCTCGCTGCAGCCACCAGAAAACTTGCTACGCTAAAGATAACCCGCACACTGTTCAACAGTTGCAAATATAACAGTGCAGGCCTCACCTGTAGAAACCCCGCTTCTCGTAATATAGGCAACAAGAATTTTTTACGTGCCTCAGAAAAGTTTTCGCAAAACATGATTAGATGGAGGATGTCTTGTGTCGAGAAGTTATCACATGAACATGGTGAGGAATCAGCTGGTTTGCCCCATTGTTGGAGGTCTCCTAGGACGAAGTGAATTAGATTGAATCTAAATCTTATCAACAAAAAGCGATCGGACGGCTTTGTGACTATCTTGAGGTAGGGTTCAATGGTAGGCGAGTTCTGTAAGGCAGAAATACTTCTTACTCCTGATTTTCTAAGCTCCACCTCCTCCCTATCAGCCTCTACCATGATCCGGAAATTGTGTTTAATCCATCCCAGATCCACTTTCTTGATTCCCTCTGGGGCTGTGAACAATTCAGAACGTCCCAGCCTGACACACGCCGCTCTAACGTATGCCAGCCATGGGATTCTGTCTGCCTTGTCGAGGGCCAAGCAGTCTTTAAGGATAAGGTGATTGAGAGTGATGTCCTCATTGAGCCATGTCTTCACCCAACAAATCAGTGGGGCTGCTTTAAGATGGTCTGTGATATAATCCACACCTAGTTCACAATATACCGCCAGAGTCGACGACGACTGAGGTACCGCCAACAGGGATACAAAGGAACTTATTTTCGACTAATTGTATTTTGCCCACAGGTCTATATCCCCATATCGACGCCCCATAAGAGGCAATCGACCAACACTTGGACTTGTATATTTTGAGCATAGGTTCCAAGGGTTTGGCTCTCAGCCTTTTAGCAAAACTAAGAAGAGCTGTTGTAGATCTTGCCACTATGTTGCTTTTGTGTTTCTGCTGGGGACCCCAATTGTCTTTCTCATCGAATAAAACCCCCAAATAAGTAAAAACTGGGACCCTAGAGACTTCTGCACCCAGGCATTTGAATGTTTTAACCCTACTGATCTTCCTGCGTGCCCCTGCGATCATAACATGAGATTTATTTCTGTTTACTTTTAGATCGAGGGACTCCATAAATGCTCCAAAATTGTCCAGCAGCCTCTGTAGACCCAGACCAGTGCAAGCAATAAGTACAGCGTCATCCGCGTACAAGAGGACCGGGATACCCGTTCCTCCTGCACGTGGACTGTCCGCCCTGGCCCCGGACAGAGATTTTTCCAGGCCATTTATATAGATCGCGAAAAGGAGGGGGGCCAGAATGCAGCCTTGTCTGACTCCCCGTCTAGAGCTAAATTGGCCCGTGCACCTGCCATCCTGCGTGACCCTAACGGCTGCCATTAGATCCTGGTGGAGGGACCCATGAAAGTAAACTAAAGAAGCATCTATGCCCATATCCAACAGAATACGCCATAATTTGGAGCGGTTCACCATATCGAAGGCTGATGATAAATCCATGAACCCAAGATATAAAAAGCCCTCTTTTGCCACCGTATATTTATTAATCAAAAGGTATAAATTAAGGCATTGGTCCATGGTACGCCTGTGCTGCCTGAATCCCTACTGGAGGTTTGAGAGCACCCCCCTGCCATTCATCCAATCTCCTAGTTTCTGAAGAATGAATCTGCCCATGATCTTAACAGCAGAGTCTAACAAGGAGATTGGCCTATAACAGGCCAATCCCCCCGACTCCCCTTTTTAAAAATGGGCACAATAATCGAGGAACCCCAAGAGGGGGGAAAACCCACTAGTGCTGCTGCATTGAAAACATTGGTTAAGATTTTTGCCCCAAAATTAGGGTACATAATATAAAGGTCAGCAGGCACCCCATCGGGACCTGGGGCCTTGTTTTTAGATATATCACGAATAGCCCTTTATACTTCCACCAGTTCAAATTTAATAGGAATTCTAGTACAGCTAATGGTGGGTAGTTCTGATGTTGGCTCATGGGTCTCATTGTCCCCATAGATATTCTTAAAATGCTGGAGCCAGACATCATCCGGGATTACGCAATCAGTATCTAGATTATCGCTTTCCGTGAAGAATGGCTGATTTATTATGGCCCAGAACTTTCTGCTATCCTTTAATACATCGATAGTCTGCAAATTATCCCATGCCTCCACTTTGATTTTCTGTTTCCGCACGGAGATTGCCAATTTATACTCCTTGCGGAGAGAGGAAACCAAAATTCTGTCCCTTGGGCTCCTCTTAAGGGCCTCAAGGAGGGCCTCCTGAGCTTTTGTACAGGAGGAATCAAACCATCTCTGTGCTTTCTTGCGGTGTGTCCCACTCCCCTTGTGTAGGTTATGAGCAATTTGTTTACAGATTGCTGTAAAGGAGGTTATAGTTCCCTTACCCACGATATTGTCATCCAGGCAGATACCAATGTTGGACTCAGTCTTGGCCACCAATTCATCAAAAAAAACCTCCGGGACTATTTTGTCCCACTTTATCTGTCTGCCTTGATCTTTTGTGGAAAGAGCTCTTGGTGCTTCCCTTCCTGGAGCCGTGATGACAATCTTGGCACCCACATCAACTTCTAATACAAGAGGATTGTGGTCACTAAATGGTGACATCACTACGCTATGAGCCAGTGTCTTAGTCAAGAGTGAGGGGGATACAAAGATGTGGTCGATGACAGAATTGACCCCCTCCCTATAAAAGTAGTGCATTCTCACTACCACTTTCCCTGGCTGGTTCTAATAAATTCAGATTAGAAAGCAGTTCCTCCAAGGCCTCCCCTGTTTACCATGTTCGAAATGGGATGCCCTCCCATTTGAGTGCCCATGTAAGTCATCCCCGTAGCAGTCCCACTTGCAAGGGTGTATATTAAAATCTCTCATAAGAAACATCTCTACCGAAAAAGAGTTATTAACCTTGTAGACTGACAAAAATTGTTCTAACATGTTAAAATGTTCAGGACCATCCATGGCATTATACAAATTTATCAAGAGGTATTGCTTTTTGGGCATAGACCATTCTAAAATAAAAAGGTTATCTGACTCCCCATTGAGTTTTCTAAATGACCCGACAAGATTTAAGGAAACAAGGAAGAGTAGACCACCCTTAGACCTCCCCACAGTTCCTAGGATCGCAGGGGTGGTATAACTCTGGAAACCATCTAGATTAAAACTAGAATCTGGGTCCCAGGTTTCCTGTAATGCCAAGATATCAAAATGTTTTATGAATTGCAACCAAATGGGGTCAGTACTTTTGGATCTGATGCCTTCCACATTCCAGCTTAAAATTTTGCATGGGACTTGGTGTGAGTCAGCTAAGTTAATTGCACCGTCTATCCCAGACCCCTGTTACGGTTACATGGCCCAGTCAATCATTGCATTCCATCTGGGATAGAGGTGAGAATCTGTTACTAAGCTGTACCTCTCCCCTTGGTTGCATGTTTATCGGGGAAGCTGGGAGTATAGTCATGGGTCCAGTGTCCTCACCCCGAGATGATCCCTGAACTGAACCCATCTGTGCGCTCATCCTGGCCTGGTAAGTCAGAGTACTTATGTTGCTCGGTCTAGTGTACGATCGATAATGTGGGTGTGGATGTCTGTAGACTTTGGGTGGTGGGTAAAAGAACCCCAAGGGGAGGGGTCTGATACCTTTGTTTACAAGATCTGAGCGGTCTCAGAATAATGTTTCCGCACAGTTCCTGTTATTAAAATTCACCACCACACAGTCCCCTGGGGTGCTCTTAGGACGATGCCCCACCCAACTGACCCTCCTTACCATGGTGATTGCACTAGCCACATTAGCTTCACCTGAACTAAACTGATCGCACCACTCTCTGGCTAGATTCATCAAGTCAGCGGTAGTCTCCCATGCACCCCCTCTAACCGGGGGGACCCCAGTGAATACAGCCACCAAAGGAGCTGCTTCCAGTGGGAGCTCCAGGGTGTAGCCAGGCTGTCGAGGGTGTCTACTATTAGCATTATCCCGACTACCCCATGCATTTACTTCAGGTATTGGATTCCCTGGCCCGACCCCTGAGCTTGGCTTCCCTACAGTGTCGGCAATCCTTTCCAAGCTAGGGGTTCGACAGGGTATGGGGTTAGTGTTATCAACTGTAGGCAGAATATTAGCTGGTACATCTGGCTTGATCAGACCTCCCTTAACCCCACTGTTTTGTTTCAACAACACATCAATCTTCTCACATTTAGGGAGAAACCCCGCTACACAAGTATTTAAAGTGTCCACAATGTCTTTAGCTACAGATACAAGTGCGGGTTCCAGACGTGTAATAAATAGGTCCTCGATAAATTTCCCAATTTGGCTCTTAAAGCGAGAATCTAGTCTATTAGTGTGACCAAATCTTTTTTTGCCCTGCCCAATGTACTTAGTGGCTTTCTCTTCTTATACGACCTATGTAGGGTAACAATGGGCGTAGGGGGAATAGATGTATGGTGGGTCGGTGAATCTTTGGGAGTTGGTGGTGCATTGTGAGTTAGGTTTGATTCCCGATTGGTAATCACAACAATTGGTTCCAATGGTATCTCCCTTCTGTGCTCTGGTCTCAGGACTGGGTCAATCTCCTCTGCATTCAGGCCCAGTTCTTTCTCCACATTAGCAATTTCTTTGGTCAACACCCCCACCGCTGAGGTTAAGTACGAGATAATAGATTCAGATTTCCTGGGGTGTTTTGCTTTTGACTCAACATCGTCTCTAGCACACACCTTTTTCCTTTTGCCCATGATGAAGGTTAGGGGGGGCCCGGCCCTGCCTCTTCCTGCCCCTGACGGCCACAGATGGCCTGCCCTCTGCCCGGGCTCAGCCCGACCCTGCCCGCGCGCGTCCCGCGACGCGGGAGGAAGTGCTGGAATATGAGGACCTCCGGGCGGAAATGGCTGTGGACCGGCAGCGCCCCCGCGAAGCAGGGGACGCTGGGTAGTGTAGTTTTTGAGCTGCCCGGCCCCTGTAGGCGCCCTCTGGTGGACTGCGGCGGCGAAGGCAGGTAGCGCTGAATGAGAGCGTCTCGTGGAGTGGTCTGCTGCTGCGCTGTGACCCCCAAGGTTGATTAGGTCCCCCCTGAAATCCATTCAGTAGTTGCTGAGAAATTAAAAAAATAAAAGTCCAAAAATCAATTTCCCATAGGAAACTTTTGCCGAGGCTACAGCCCGAACTGCTGAACTGAATTACACCAAAATTGGCATAAAGGTAGTTTTTGGTTCAGAAAGCGACCTTGTTTTAAAATGGTGTAAATCCCTTCAGTAGTTGCTAAGAAAATAAAAAAAGGAAAATATCGATATCTAGGGGTGCGGTGGGTTCGCGAACCCTCCTGACCATGAGCTTCATTCTAATTGAGAACCGAGTCACAAGAAAACAGTAAAAGAAAGTGAAAAATGAAGAAAATGGGGCAGGGTAGAAACACCCTGACCCCCAAGGCATACTCAGGGGTCCCACAAGGACCCTCCAAATTATCATTATTCTTTTTTTAAACATCCAAATGCACGCTAGGTGTGCAAATCCGGATTAAAAAAATGAAGCGGGGGCTCCCCACTTCATTTAAATGAGCCCCCAGGTGGGCCAGGTCCCGGGGGCATTCGTATAATTATACCGCCACCTCCTTGGGGCTATGTATATTAGGTGCGGGAGGGCACACGGCCCTTCCGCAACCCCGGGGACTATCACCACCCCAGGGCTTTCAAAATAGAGGGAGGGGGGTCGCGTGGCTTCCCTCCTGGAGTTTTTGATGGCCCTGGGGACCGCCACTCCCCAGGGCTGGCTCCTGCAATGTCCTTGGGTGTCCACCCCCGGGACATTGCTGTTGGCTATGACAGGGCAGGAGCAAGGCTTCCACCCTGTGATAGCAAACCCTAGCTTGCTTTGTTGAAGTGAGAGGAGGAAAACCTCCTCTCACTTCAATAAAGGAAAGGAGACTTACTTTCGGGCAAGAGAAGCTGCATTTTAGCAGCCCCCGTTGCCCAAAAGCAGTCCCGGATCCCGCAGGAGGAGGGGAGCCAGCGGGACCTTGGGGGCATTGGGGCTCCCTCCACGGTTCACAACAGAGAAGCCAGGCCCCGGAGGATGGGGCTTTTGGTGCCAGAAGTGGCCTGGGAGGGGGGCCATGCACCCCCTCCCCTTTGAAAAAAAAATACATTTATGTAGATGTGGGAATGCCTCTAGGGATGGGGTCGCTGAGGCAAATGAATATTAATGAAAGTAAAGGTTTTTTTTTCAAGAAGGTTTGGAGTTGCAACCCTAGTGCAGCCCCCTAGTGTGAACACGAAGGGTGCGCAGCACACAGCATGGCCCCCTAGTGTGAATACGACGGGTGACCGGCTCTCAGTGCGGCCCCCCCAAATGTGAACGCGCTGGGTGCACGGCTCTCAGCGTGGCACTTAAGTATTTCTCAGGTCTTTAAAACACCAAGGGGCATATTCTCAAGGACACATCACCGAGTTAACAGCAATTTATCTCAGCCAAAATTGTGATAAATTTATTGCACCATTCACAAGCTGGTGAGAATAGCCCATATCACCAGTTTACCAGCGACAGCAGCCTTAAAAAAACATCTTCACGTCAAATATCGCTAATGAGATGCAGAGTAGGCGTTCCCGTGCAAAAAGCAGCGAACACACCACATCGCAACATTCTCAACGACCAGCAAGTTCGGCGAAGAGAACACAAAACAGGCGATAAGGTGCGTTAGTGCCAGGAAGTTTACACCTGCTCTGACCTGGTGTAAAGTCGGACTACAACCTGCAACATGAAAGGGAGCCCAGCCCACAGCCACACCTGAACAACAACAGATGACATGGAGCCAGCGATTATGCAGCTCAGACACCCAACAGGGCCCCGACATCCCCGGCCACTACCCCCTTGTCTGTCATCCGCCCTGACCCCGACAAACAAATGTGACAGCAACCTTCCAAAATATGAAACGTAACAAATCGGCTGATGTCGCACAATTATAACAATCAAGATGCATGTGAGGTTGGACAATTGAGAATCACAGTCATCTATGGATTTACATATAAAACATTGTATTTAAACAAACCAACATAATAAAAGTAGGTACAGCCATGGCGTGTCATCCCTCTATAATCTGTGAATCACAGCCTGCAAGACTAAAAGCAAGATAAGATTGTGCGTCATGCGCCCATCAAAGGAGAAAGTGAGAGAGAAAGAGTGAGAGAGAAGAAGACAGAGAGAAAGAGAGAAAGAATGAGAGAGAGAGGAAGAGGGAGAAAAAGAGAGAAAGAGTGAGAGAGAGAGGAAGAGAGAGTAAAAGAGAGAAAGAGTATGAGAGAGAGAAACGAAGAGAAGGAGAGTGAGTGCCGACACTGCAGACAAAACCCTCACAGCTCACCTTTCCACCACCAATATATCTCCAACCAAGTGCTGGGACATACTACAGCCCTCAAGCTCACTCATCTGAAACATAGTATAGAATCAGTAATGGCAGAGTACATACAACTGCACATGCCTTTATCACTGTCCCGCCCCTGCACACCCAGGCTGCTGTACCTTATCCACTCCCACCACCCAGAGATGTCTGCCTGCCCCTGTGCACCTAGGCTGCTGCACCCCATCCACTCCTGCCACTCAGAGGTGTATGCATGCCCCTGTGCACCCAGGCTGCTGCACACCATCCACTCCCACCGCTCAGAGGTGACTGCTCACCCCTGCGCACCCAACCTGCTGCACACCATCCAATCCCATGGCCCAGAGGTGTCTGCCCGCCCCTGCGCACCCAGGCTGCTGCACACTATCTACTCCCACCGCCCAGAGGTGACTGCCCGCCGTTGTGCAAACAAGCCTCTCTGCTCACCTTCCACCACCGGCGTGTGTCCAAGTGGGCCCACCACGTGCTGAAGCGCGCTCCAAGGCTCCATATTGGCTACCAGAAGGTCGCACATTTGATTCTGGTTCTTGATATTGCAATAGCCGAGAACATATCAATGCACAGCGCCGAGGAGTATTCTTTGTGTGACGTACATGCGGTCCAGCCGAGCTCACAATTCAAATCAGGTCTTGATTGCCAGGATGGTGTATCGAGGCCTACGCATCATCGCAGGCTACACACCCGCTCAACTCTGGTGGCACTAACTAAGTGGATCTCAAGTCATTGCCAGATGGCGGGAGGCCCGTGTCAGGCAAATTGCCTCGGCTGCCACCAACTTTGTGTATTTCAAGTTATTGGAGAGAATGGAAATGGTCTCCAGCACGTGTGCCCGGCCCTTTTTATTGGCAGGGTCACATGTCCTGTGATGCCTGTGCTGCATGGGTGTGGTGTGGGAGTAAACCAGCTGTGAGGGAGTGGCTCTGGCATGCTGACCACTAGACGTGTGATCTTCGGATCACTACAGGGAAGACCTGGGACATGCAGCGTTGTTGTTCCTTCCCTGTAAGCGTAAGTGGAGTGGGATGGCTGAATCCGCGCACCCACCAAGATAGGTGCACGATGGGTGCGAGACATATTTTAGTACTTAATAAAAAGAAGACATTATATACTTTTAATAACAAACGTAAAAAATTACAAAAAACTATTTTTAGGATATTAAAGTTACAAAATATCCCAACATTTTTTTTAATTACTGAAAAAAAACATAAAGTTTACTGAACATTATAATTAGAAATAAGCATTTAAAAACCCTTTAAAATTCACACAAAAAACATAGGTTTCAGGGATGTTATAGTCAGAAATTAGCATTGAAAAAACCTTAGAAATTCACTGAAAAAGCCATAGCTTTTGGGGACGTTACAGTCAGAAATGATCATTTAAAAAAACCTTAGAAATTCAAAAACATTAGAAATTCACTGAAAAACCATAGGTTTCAGGGACGTTATAGTTAGAAATTAGCATTTACAAAACCTTAAAAACTCACTAAAAACCATAGGTTTCAGGGACGTTATGGTTAGTTTGACATTTCAAAAAACACAAAGAGTCCCTAGTTGGTGGGGGTATATACCCTACAGCGTAGACTAACCCAACCAGAAGGCTCAAAGGGTAGCTACGATGTCAAGGACAAGATAGTCTTTAGCATAACATACACATAATTTACAAATACAGGCTAACAGTCAGTATAGGAACCCTGTCTACAAATCACCACATTAATTAGGAAACTATAATCTTTACCAGTGTAAAAAACAATTTATTAAAAACAATACAGTTTAGGTTTGCATTCATAAAACAATTATACATTCAAACATATATTAAAAAACCTAATTAATGTGTTTTTTGCATATTTGTTTACCCAGTCCCTCACTGGTCTTTGGGTACCTCCCTCATTGTGTTGTTAGTTTGACATTTCAGTCATACAAAACCAGAGAAATTCGGTTGTTATAGTTAGTAGAGCTAACTATAACTCACGCCCCGCAATGAACTGCTGATGATGTCACATATTAAATCAGTCATGACATGGTCAGTGACATCACTGCTAAATGTAAAGAAGTTTTAGTTACTGGACACACGAGTAGACAAGAGGATACCCTTATTCGGAGATTGTCACCCTACTCACGACTACCTGAGACGCCAGTAATTATCCTTGAACCAAGTCCCTTTACTTACATCATAATTTGTCTAATGAAGAAAGAATAAGAATGGGACACCTAGATATCTACAGAATTCGTTAATTTAGTCTACCTGCTGATCCAGCGGGCCTTAGGAAATTCTGTCTCATATGCATAATACTCAACCACAATACTCACCATAATTTATAAATTCATCACTAGGCCCATAAATGACTGAGACATGAATTGGCCAACTGAATCATGTGGCTTAATCAATCAGATCTAATCATAAACCTATTTATATTTATATACAACTACAGTTTATCATCATCATTTATATAAATATGTACATTTATTTAAGCCACTTTGGCAATGGATTAACTAATGGTAACTAGACTCGAAATAACTAAGACCAGCTTGTCATTTCAAAATCTATTTTATTGATTTTATTATCAAGAAAAGAGCTTTTTCAAATTATTAAACTTTATTAACATTTGTTTAGCATCATTTTATTTAGTAAAGGCACATTAGACTGTCAGTTCAAATCAAAATCAACATGATATGTATTTAAGCAAAAGTATCTCATCCCCTAAACCCTATTTCTCTGTCTAAATAATTGGAACCTAAGGGAAAAAGCAAAGATCAAAGTTTTCTTACGTGAGTCAAAAGTTCGACAGCATCTCACGAACACAGGAGTGAGCCAACCAAGCTCCTCCCAAGGGGCCAAGTCTTATACCTTTTCTCTATCTAAAACTAGCTAAAAGAATACAATTAGTAAACCATCTCGCAAAACGATTGGCTGACAGCCGTCAGACCATGAAGTCATCGCCTTCACTTTCAAACTCATATTTTTCAAAAGCGTCCTTGTCCATTGTCTACGTGAGACATTTGCTTCCGAGGAACTTCGCAACATTTCATTGAATAACAGTTCGTTGCTTCCTCAGCTTAGGCCTTTCCGCTATGTCCTGTCCTTGGCAAAATTATACAACACGAGACACATCCTGCACAGTTCAGTTCCACGTATTTGTTTTTCGAAGATTATGAACAATAAACTTTTCTTATTCATTCTTTGCTGTGCACGGCTCGTCATGACAGGATTTTCAAATACATCCATTTTAAATCAGGCCTCAGGCCTCTTGACCGAGTCTCTAGTATGCAAGAAAACACAAGACATCAATTAATTTAAGTAATGAAAGTCATTCTGTTACCCACCCCCTTTACTAATGTTAATCCATTCATTTATGTTACCTAGCTTTAAGCACAAGAATGAACAAAACTTTGTCACACTAAAGGCACAACATAGACAAAAGCACATTTAAAAACAAGCACATGCTATTATTTAATCAGCCGCAGTTAATGTTGACAAAACGAAAAGACAAAATTAATATATTATTTGAACGTACTGACAAATGCAACAAGAGCACATTATATTAATCCCACGTGTTTATATAAATGCACATTATTCTAGGTTGAATTAATACAAAACATGCAACACTCATTAATAATATTATTTAATTATGAAAGTACGACTCAGCGAGTAAAAGCACAATAAATTCTAAAAACTCGCTTCATCAAATCCCTCATCTGGTGATTTAAAAATCACCAAACAACACCAAGAAATTTACCAAAAATGTTTAATTCAGTAAACATCACATTTTGAACACTCAGTCTTAATATTTCTAAACCCCTGTCTCATCAGTTTGTCTGGAACTCTCATATTGAGCTCTACGAAACTCTTCCATTTCTATCTCCTTCTCCTGAGCTTTTCTGAGTTTATAAATTCTTCTCTTTTCCCTCACATTCTTCTTCCTCTTGTGAATCATGCAACTAATTTTTAACAAAAGAGTCACTATAACTCTGATTATTACAGGATAAAGCACTTTGCCAATGATTGAACTGCCAATTTGTCTAAACCAATTCCCAATTGCCTCAAATCTTTTGCTCAAACGTTCAGAAAAATTGTCACTTTCCATGGGTTCTATTTCTGAGTGAAATTCAGTGATATTTTTAATAAGCATTTCAATATTTTGGCGCTTATCTGGGATGTATGTGCAGCAATGCTGGACATGCAAAATCCCCCAAACTCCACCTTCTTTTGCTAGCAGAATGTCTAATGCAAGACGGTTCTGCACAACCATACTTCTGGTAGCTACAAGTTCAGTATTAATTAATTGAAAACCACTTGCATTGTCCGTGGACAATCTATCTACAATTGTGGAAACCTTTCTGATTTTGATTGAATTCAGGGTTATTCCCACCATAGGAATTATTGCACCAAATATGTCTCCCATAATTTCTGAAAAACTCTCTCTCTTGTATCTATTCAGGTGTTTGCCAATTTCAAATGATCCTTCTGCATTTCTGTCCACATGAACATTTTTGGGAAAAACCAATCCAAGGTAGCACGTCTCATACCAATGGTCTGGGAGGCTAAAGTAGGCTTTGTTCCCACAAATAAAATAAATTTCAGGAAAAATTTGATCTTTTCCACCTTTAAATCCCCATCCCCCTATGATACGATAAGTATCCTCACATTGGCTAACACCGACAAAATAATTGTCGTAAAGCGTGTTGTCTCTTCTAATACAGAATTTCCCACTAACAGGATCATCTATGTGAATAGCAGCATTTCTATATCCACCATTAAGCTTCTCATCCTCCATCTGCCAAAATTTGGACTTTGTTTGTTTCAACATCTCATTTCTCTTATAAATTGCCCTTCTCTCCTCAACTAAATTAAGAAAAGTTATTCTTCAGCTCTCATTTTGCAGGTTAAATTATTTTTGTAAGCATATTCGTAAGTGAGTTCATTAGTCACGAAAAAGAATTCCCTCATCTGCGTAGCAGGTTTAACTTTATTCAAGCTATTTACAACCTTCACGTTTGCAAAAATCTCATCATGATCACAGTAATAGTACTCCAGACAACCTGTTTGATAAAACAAGCTAGCTATCACAGTGCATGTGGTGCCAAAAGTAAGGGGTAACATGTTATATTTGACCCCTTCTGAAACTGAAGCAGGAAGCTTCACACACACATAGCAATCCTTCACATCCATGACTTTTATGTACTCTGACAGAAGTCTTGAAAAAGAATTAGTAGAAAAATCACCAACAGATCTATCTTGGTGGATCTCTGGTTTGTGCTCAATTACTCTATTAGTTTTACCTGCTCCATCATGAATAGCTTGTTTAGATTCAGCTTTGCTTGTCATGTTAATCTTATATTCCTCTTTATCAATGCCAAAGGGAAAGATAACTGCCAAAATTAGCCAAACCAAGATAATAAGAATCACACAAATAGAAGACATTTTATAACATCTTCTAAAGATAGCACACCTTGAATTGTCAGTATTATTATTTTTTTTTCAAAGTTTTTACTTAAAACAAAACTTTAAAAATATAGTAGTACTATATACACCTCCCCTTTTAAAAAATTTCTTAGTAACCCTCTAACAGCTTTTCTTCGACCTTGCGTCTTACAGCAAAGTGTTTTTCCAGCTAACACAATTTCTTCGACCTTGTGTCACCTAACACAATTTCTTCAGCCTTATGCCAAAAATAAAACCTCAACTTGAAAAGAAAATATTTTCAATCGTTGTCACTGGTTTCTTCCAAATCTTCCTGACTACTGCTACTGATTTCCACTACTGGTGGAATTATTATATAGGTCCATTCAGGGGACTTATACTTTTGGTTGGGTCCTAATGGTCTTTTTCCCCTACTGCTAATCACTTCTATCTTCTTTCCTTTTTGAATTTTCTTGTCAGCATCACCTTTTTGACTTCTTATCTCATTGACCTGCTCTTTCGCTAATTTGAATTTAAAATTTTCTTTTGGCCAATTGTCTCCCTTTCTTAAGAGTTTCTTTTTCGGTTCAGTTTCGTTAGATTCAGTTTTCCAAGTTCTTTTTCTGAATTTTCTTATTTGAGAATCTTCATCACTCTCATCCGAATCTGTCTCAGAAACTTCGAATTTATGACCAGAATTTTCTTTACACTGCAGTTTCACTCCGTTAGGAACATCATCTTTGTAGTTGGTACTCGGTAAGTCGTCTTTTTCTTCTGGAATTACTTCTAACTTCCCAGTTTCAGAATACTTGTTCCTGCTTTCAGAGCTTTCAATCTGCTTTTCAGTACTCTCCTGATCGTGAATTTCTTTTGATTCAGATTCTTCTTCCGCTTCTATTTCTAGAGCATTTTCATCATTTTCTGAATCTAGAATCATAATTTCTAGATCTTTTTCATTTAATGCCTGATTCGCATCAGAATCTTCCAGATGTCGACTTGAAGGTCGATCTTCAGAATCTGGATTTTCAAGTTCTTCTTCAGAGTCTGAATCAGTTGTTGTGTCGTCACTATCTTCGTCAGGAATATCAGGAGGTGGTACACGAATGGTATGACTTGCATGCACCCACCTTTTTAAACCTTTTCATTTAACTGCATTTGTTGTGACCAATATCACCTGTCTTGCTTTTTGCCACCTGGGTACTAAGCAGTTTCTTCTCCGATGAACTTTTGTTCTGACCCAGTCTCCTGGTAACTAATCATGAGCTTGCTGCTTTTCCTTTGA
Organism: Lissotriton vulgaris; assembly: GCF_964263255.1. Lineage (NCBI taxonomy): Eukaryota > Metazoa > Chordata > Amphibia > Caudata > Salamandridae > Lissotriton > Lissotriton vulgaris. The sequence continues at coordinate 1,113,526,539 of NC_141689.1, read as the reverse complement.
AATCCCATCTGTTCCCACCTGATGGAATACAGAAGTTACCACATCAGAAAGACTTTTACAATAGTCCATAATTGCACTTTCATTGATGGCTAAAATTTTCACAACTGGAATAAATGCCTGTCTCATTACTCTTCCCATGAGTATGTCATGGGAGCTTAGACCTGTCTTTTTAGGATGTACGGCTTTACAACCCGTGATTTTACACCGCGTGCCGTTACAATGCGTTTTTTTCAACGCAAGTCGTTACCACGAGGGGGTGCGGACTTAGGAATTTTTTAATTTACTATTCCAACACCAGCCTACGTACAGTAGGGAAGGTGTTGGATAGTAAATTAAAAAATTCCTTGTCCTGCAGCGCCCTTCAGCGCAGAAAAAAACGCGTTGTAACGGCACGCGGTGTAACCGCCGCGTCGTAAAGGCTGTTCCCCGTCTTTTTATCTGGTGTGCTTCTTAAAGACATTAAGACAAGTGGAAGTGCATCTGTCCATCTCATTCCTGTAGCTAGGCACATCTTTCCAATTCTGTTTTTCATTGTTCCATTAATTTGCTTAACAACTCCTGATGCTTCTGGTCTGTATGCACAATGTAGCTTCTGTTTTATATTGAAGGCTTCACAAATCAATTTTAGCAATCTGTTTTCAAAGTGTGTGCCCCGATCACTTTCAACAGTAACTGGAAATCCATACCTTGGTATGATCTCCCTTAAAAGCAATTTTGCCACAGTAATTGAATCATTGTGACGAGTTGGGAACGCTTCCACCCATCTTGAAAACAGACAAACAATCACAAGGACATATCTCAGCTTATTATGGGGTGGCATATCAATGAAATCCATTTGCAACCTGGTAAAAGGACCACCCTCCCATCTGTTGACAGATCAAACATCTCTGGCAAAGTGATTCTGCAATAATCCTAAATTTTGGATTATACCAAATCTCCCTGAACATTCTTAATATAGAATCTCTTCCCAAATGACCTGGACCATGGTACATCCGTGCTATGTCAGCAATCATGCAATATGGCATTACAGGTCTGCCATCTTTGTAAACCCAAATCTCATTTTCCTCCCTCTGTCTGCAACCTTCTTTCAGCCATGTGTTTTTCTCCTCATCATCTGCCTCAGCTTGAAGATCTTTTACTCCCTGCCATGTTTCAACTACAGATATTAGCATGAGAGAGTTCAAAATATGATCATTATCTTTTTCCCAATTGATTGAAAAATTGTTTTTCGCACAATAACATGCAGTTTCATCTGCAAAAGAATTACCTTCAGTCATATAGTCCTCGCCTTTCTTGTGAGCTGAACATTTCACAACAGCAATTTTCTCAGGTAACTGAATGCCATCAATCAATCTCTTGATCAATTTTGCATTCCTGATTGGTGCTCCCGCAGAAGTTAAGTAACCTCTTTGAGACCAGAGCTGGCCATAGTCATGGGCTAAGCCATATCCATACTGACTATCAGTCACTATGATAACCTTTTTTCCCTTTCACATGCACAAATGAAAGCAATTATTTCTGCCACTTGAGCTGAACGAATTCCTTCAAGAGTTGAACCTTCAACTACTTCTGCAACTGTACAAACTGAATATGCTGCTCTCAGAATACCCTCATCTGTTCTTAAACAGGAGCCATCAACAAAGTAAACAATGCCTGACTCTGGTAAGGGCACGTCTTGTATGTCCTTTCTAGGTTTAGTACAGTATTCCAAAACATCCAAACACTCATGATCAACATCAGTTTCATTTTTGATTTCAGTAATAACACCGTCAGGAAATAATGTAGAAGGATTGAGATTCACGCATCTAGCAATTGAAACATTATCTGATCCTAGAATAACCTTTTCATATTCGGTCAGCCTATTACACGATAAGTGTTGAGTTTTGAATCAATCAATCAATCAAGCCATTTGTAGAGCGCACTACTTACCCGGAGGGTCTCAAGGCGCTTGGGGGGGGGTGCTGCTACTGCTCGAACAGCCAGGTCTTGAGCTTCTTCCTGAAGGAGAGGTGGTCTTGGGTCAGGCGCAGGTCGGGAGGGAGGGAGTTCCAGGTCTTGGCGGCCAGGTAGGAGAAGGACCTTCCTCCTGTTGTCGTTCTTCGGATGCGGGGGACGGCGGCGAGGGCGTGACTGGCTGATCGAAGATGGCGTTTGGGAGCGTAGAAGTTGATGCGGTTGTTGAGGTAGCTCGGGCCTTGATCGTGTAGGGCTTTGTGTGCGTGGGTGAGGAGACGGAAGGTGATTCTTTTGTTGATGGGGAGCCAATGCAGGTTTCTCAGATGTCCGGAGATGTGGCTGTGTCGTGGGATGTCGAGGATGAGTCTGGCTGAGGTGTTCTGGATCCGCTGGAGTCTCTTCTGGAGTTTGGCGGTGGTTCCGGCGTAGAGGGCGTTGCCGTAGTCCAGTCGGCTGGTGACGAGGGCCTGGGTGACCGTCTTCCTGGTCTCGGTGGGGATCCACCGGAAGATCTTCCGTAGCATGCACAGGATGTTGAAGCACGACGAGGAGACGGCGTTGACTTGTCTGGTCATGGAGAGGGAGGAGTCCAGGATGAAGCCCAGGTTGCGTGCGTGGTCTGTCGGTTTGGGTGCGGTGCCCAGGGCGGGGGGCCACCAGGAGTCGTCCCAGGCGGAGGGCGAGGAGCCCAGGATGAGGACTTCCGTCTTGTCTGAGTTCAGTTTCAGGCGGCTGGTCGTCATCCACTCGGCTACGTTTTTCATCCCTTCGTGAAGGTTGGCTCTGGTGGCGGCGGGGTCGTTGGTCAGGGAGAGGATCAGCTGGGTGTCGTCAGCGTAGGAGATGATGTTGAGGTTGTGTTGGCGTGCGATGGCCGCGAGGGGGCTCATGTAGACGTTGAAGAGGGTGGGGCTCAGCGAGGATCCTTGAGGGACGCCGCAGATGACTTCGGTGGCCTCTGACTTGTACGGTGGTAGACGGACTCTCTGTGTTCTTCCGTCAAGGAAGGAGATGATCCATTCCAGTGCCTTCTCCTGGATTCCGACGTTGCTGAGGCGCTGCACTAGGGTACGGTGGCAGACAGTGTTGAATGCCGCGGAGAGGTCTAGGAGGATGAGGGCCGCTGTTTCTCCGTTGTCCATCAGGGCTCGGATGTCATCGGTGGCAGCGATGAGGGCGGTCTCGGTGATGTGGTTGGCTCGGAAGCCAGACTGTGAGCGGTCGAGGGATCCATTCGTCTCGAGGAAGGCGGCCAGCTGTTTGTTGACGGTCTTCTCGATGACTTTGGCTGGAAACGGGAGGAGCGAGATGGGGCGGTAATTCTTGAGTTCGGTGGGGTCCGCTGTAGGTTTCTTGAGTAGGGCGCTGAGATCGGCGTGCTTCCAGCTCTCCGGGAAGGTGGTGGTGTCGAAGGAGGTGTTGATGATGTCCCGCAGGTGGGGTGCGATGACAGTGTCGGCCTTGTTGAAGACGTGGTGAGGGCAGGGGTCGGTTGGAGATCCGGAGTGGATGGAGTTCATCATGCGGACGGTGTCTTCCGTGCTGATCGGAGTCCAGGCGCGGAGGGTAGTGGTAGGGGGCGGTGGTTCGGTCGTGGCGTGCGTCGGTTGAGTGCTGAAGCTGTTGTGTATGTCCGCGATCTTGTTGTGGAAGTAGGAGGCGAGGGAGTTGCAGAGGTCTTGCGATGGGGTGATGTCGTTGTTTCCGGCGTTGGGGTTGGAGAGCTCTTTCACGATGTTGAAGAGTTCCTTGCAGTTGTGTGCGTTGTTGTCCAGCCGGTCCTTGAATGCAGTTTTCTTGGTGGCGCGGATCAGTTGGTGGTGCTTCCAGGTGGCAAGCTTGAGGGTGGTCATGTTGTCCGGTGTTGGTTCCCTTCTCCAGGCTTTCTCGAGAGCTCGGCAGTTCTTCTTGGAGCTCTTGAGTTCGTCGGTGAACCATGGGGCCTTCTTGCTGCCGGGTCTGCTGAGCGGGGTCCTCAGTGGAGCGAGTTCGTCCGCACAGTTGCTGATCCACTTCGTGAGGTTGTCGGCGGCCTGGCTGGGGTTCGCTGAGCTGGCGGGAGGGTGCTGGCTCAGGGAAGCGGCGAGCTGGTCGGCTGTGATCTTGTTCCAGCTTCTTCGAGCAACCTGTTGCTGGTGGTGGTGGATCGTCGTTCTTTTGAAGGTGAAGTGGACGCAGCTGTGGTCCGTCCAGTGGAGTCCGGTGGCGTGGCTGAAGGCGATGTCTTTGCTGGATGAGAAGACGGCGTCAAGTGTGTGTCCGGCGAGGTGGGTGGGGGTGGACACCAGCTGCTTGAGACCGTTGTTGGCGAGGTTGTCGAGCAGGGTGGTGGTGTTTCTGTCGTTGTCGTTCTCCAGGTGGAAGTTGATGTCCCCCAGGAGGATGTAGTCAGCGGAGGGGAGGGCATGCGGGCTGATGAAGTCGGCGATGTCCTCGCTGAATTGTGTGCGTGGTCCCGGGGGTCGGTAGATCAGGGTGCCTCTGAGGGTGGTTTTGGGGTCCGTGTGGATCTGGAAGTGCAGGTGTTCGGCGGTTGTCAGGGTGTCGTCGGTGTTGGTCTTGATGCGGATGGTGTCCCTGTAGATGATGGCGATGCCTCCTCCAGTCTGGTTGTCGCGGTCTCTTCGGGTGATCTTGTAGCCCTCTGGGATGGCGATGGCGATGCCGGACGCTGAGGAGTCGTTCATCCAGGTTTCCGTGAGGAAGGCGACGTCAGGAGCTGTGGTGTCGAGGAGGTTCCAGAGTTCGATGGCGTGTCTGTGGACGGAGCGGGTGTTGAGGAGGATGCATTTCAGGTGGTTGCTGCTGGTATTCGGCTTGGCGGGTGCTGGTGCGGGGCAGGTCCGGATGCAGGTGAACTTGCAGGCGTGGCAGCTGAAGGGTCCGTGGGTTCGTCTCGGGGTGGCTCGGTAGCATCCCGGGATTCGAACGGTGTTGAGTGCGTTGAGGGTGGCGGCGTCGTAGGTCCGGCGGGTGGGCTGGTGTCTGCGGGGCCCAGGGGTCCTGGCACTGGGCGTGGTCCAGGCGCGGACGGGCGTAGACGGGCTTACCTTTGGCGCACCTTCGGCGCGCTTAGGGCGTGCCCGCTGCGCGCGCACGCTGCGCGTTGGCCACTCTGCCATAAGAGGAGAGTGGAGGGGGCGGAGCGAGGGAGGGGCAGCTGGGAGGCAGGAGCAGGGCGGCGAATGGGAAGGCTCCAGGTGGAGGGGGGCGGGGCGCGGGGAGGTGGCGGGGGCACAGCGGGAAAAAACGGCGGTAAAAAACAGCGGGAAAAACGGCGGACCGGGCAAGGGACAGGCAGGAAGAAAGAAAGGCTGGGCAAAAGCGGGAGAAAGCAGCCCCAACACAGGGGGGGAGACGATAGTGCAGAGGCAGGGACAGAATGTTCACGCAGGCAGGAGTCGTGGCGCTGCGCTCCAGAGGCAGAGACCACGCCTTGTGGTCAGGGGCACAGCTGCGAGCAGCGGCGGGAACGGGCCAGCAAGGGCACACCCACGGGGAGTGTGCGCAGTGCGTGAAGGAGTGACTGGCCCAGAGGCACAGAGGTGAGGTAAGGAGAGTTTCAACCGAATGAGGTACATACACTTTTGCAGGAAACCCCATTATTATTCCTTCACTTTGCTCAAGGCTTACACTTGTTGCAGCCACTGCTTTTAAACAACCTGGCAATGCTTTTGCAACAGGATCAAGAACAGCTGAAAAGTAAGCTATAGGCTTCCTCATTTTTCCATGTCTCTGAATCAGAACTGATAAAGCACAACCTTCCCTTTCACTGCAGTACAGCTCAAATTCCTTGTCATAGTCTGGCATCCCCAATGCTGGAGCTTCACACAGATTTTTCTTTAGCTTTTTCAAAAGCTTCTAACTCTGTTTTTGTCAAAGTAATCGGATCTTTTATGTCTGCTTTTGTCAGTCTTTGTAGTGGTTTCGCAATTACTGACAACCCACTAATGCATTGACGACAATAACCTACCATTCCTAGAAACATTCTGACTTGTCTCTGTGTTGTTGGAGGTTGTATTGCTCGAATCATCTTGATTCTTTCAATTGTCACTTGTCTGATTCCCTTTGCAATTCTGTGACCAAGGTATTTTACTTCTTGTTTGCAAAACTGTAATTTTGCAGGTGACACTTTATGCCCTTCATCTGCTAAACGATTCAAAAGTGTAATGGAGTCTGTTACACAATTTTCTCGTGTTTTTGCAGCCACAAGGAGATCGTCAATGTACTGGACCAAGGTTGATTTTCCAGGCAAATCTAGATCTTCCAAAGATTTCTTTAACAACTAATTAAAGATAGATGGACTCTCAGTATACCCTTGAGGGATACAACACCCTGCTAAGATGCAGTCCTGGAATCTGAACTGCCGAGATTTGTTGGCTTTCTGGATGCAGTGGAACTGTAAAGAAGGCATTACATAGGTCTATGAACGTGTACCATTCTGCATCATGCGGAATCTGATATAGAATTACCGCTGAGTTTGGTACAACTGGGCAGCAAGGAATAACAATTTGATTAACCTTTCTCAAGTCCTGAAAGTTCTGTAAGCTCCGTTTGGCTTTTTGATTCGCATTATCGGTGAATTACATGGGCTGCTCTCGATTTCTTTTAAAACACCTTGTTTAATGAATTTCTCAATCATAGGAATAACACCCTCAATAGTTTCTGCTTTCATTTTGTACTGAGGAATGTTTGGAAAATCTAGTCATTGCTTTACAGTAATTTTTACTGGGTCGACATGTTTCATTAAACCCATTTCATCACCAGTTAAATCCCACATTTTTGGATTAACTGCTTCTTTCAGTTCTTCAGGCAAATTGTTTTTATCAAAAGCAGGAAACAACTTATTTTCTTCCTCAACCATAAACATTGTTAATTTGTACAGACCATCTTCTTCTAGCGTTTGGAGCTCAATACCATCCGGTGAGCAATATATTTTGCAGTTCATTTTACACAATATGTCCCTCCCTAACAGGTTAACTGGACTGCTGTTACAAACAACAAATCTGTGTTTATCTTTAAAATTTCCAATTTCTATTTTGACTGGTTCTGTTAGATCTGTTTTGATTTGCTGATTTGCTACACCTACTACTTGGATGCACTCACCAGAGAGAGGAAGGTTTTCAATTTCCACTGATCTAACAGTAGAACGGGCAGCACCAGTGTCCACAAGAAAAGGGATTTCTACATCATTCACTTTACCATTTACAAATGGACCTGACTGATCTACCTCAAGAGTGGCTCCAAGCACACACTCTTCTTCCTCCCTCAGGCACCATCATGAGTTATCCTCTGAGTCACTCCCTCCGTTCAACCAATATTGCTGAGAAACATTTGCCACATTCACTCTTTGTGATCTGTTTACCTGGTCACCGCAGAATCCCGTCTCTGGACTGAACCTTTGTGCATTCACACAATTAGGAAGAGGCTGCTGTGGAATTTGGCTCTGCTGATTCAATTGGCTCTGCTGATTCACTAACTGTCGCTGTAGCTGTTGCTGCTGACTTATTTCATTTAACTGTCACTGTAGCTGTTGCTGCTGTCTTATCTCATTCTGCATCTGTGAATTTAATGATGAATTTTTAAAATTTCTGGGCGGATTCTTACACTCCCGCTTCCAGTGTCCAATTGAAACATGGGAGCTTCTGCTTGAGCTCTTCAATATTAATGTTAAATTTTGGTTTGTTCGAATTTCCCTTGAACTTGCCTTGATTCTGGTAAACATTTTTATTTTCTAAGGTTGCTATTTGCTGTTCAGCTACCTTTACTTGTGCCCACATTACCTTTTCCTTAAACTTTTTCTGTTTTGCATCTATCTCATCTCTGCAGTATTTTGCTTTTCTCAGGATGTTGTCAACTGATAGTGATTGCCAACCGACAATTACGTTTCTAATCATTTCACTAATTTCATGTCCTTTTCACTTAATTTTTCATAGCCACTGTATTGTTTAAATACCAGCAGTAATCTTTCATAAAATGAATGTACTGACTCTTTTGGTTCTTGGTTTGTTCTGTCAATCTTAACCCAATCCACTTCTTTTGGAGGAATCTTATTTTCAGCCACACAATTACCTTGTCATAGAAATCCATGACACCAGCTGAAGGAGCACCTGTTATTTTATTTCGAGCTGTTCTTCTCTGGGCCAACCTACAGAAATTTTACATTCTGTCCAAAGATCTGATGGGACAACAATGTCAAAGAATCCATCAAGATCAATCCACAGAACTTTTGACACTTTGAAGAATCTGTCTACCTGATGATACCATTCTACTGGTTTTTCTCTCAGCCGAGGAAAATCATTTGTAAAGAGCAAAATATCCTGCCTTGTCCATGGAACATGAACATAACCTCCACCAGCTATTTCCCTCATAGGAAACTCAGTTGAAACTTCCCCTCTTTCTCTTTTTTCTTCTTCTCTCTTCTTTGTCCATTTCACTCTCCATTTACTTAATTCTCCTAATCTTTTTAAGAATACAATTAATTCTTTTACATGGGTAATCCTTCCTGTGGTATACAGGTTTTCAATGTCTTTTTCAGAAAAATCCACTCTGTAATGTTTTTGCAATTGTTTCTGTCTACTCAAATCTATATCTAATTCTGCAGCCACTTCTTCAAACTGATCATATTTGTTTTTCGTTTTCCATTGTATACTTTTGCAGATAAACAACAATTCATCATCCTGATATTGCTTTAAACAGGCAGTTCCAATGGTGCCAATAATTAATTCTTCTAAATCTGCTTTTAATTTTGCAACATCTATTTGTTTAGATTCAGGAATTTGTGGAATTAACGGAGTCTGTGTTAAATCTGTTTTATTTATGCTCTTTTCTGAAGATCCGGAATCAGATCCTGCAGCTGATGGTGTCTGACCATTTGACAAACTTTGATTAAAAGTTGAATTTGTTATTGTTTTCTCCCTATGGATTTCTGATAATTCTGAATAAAATTTTTCAGCTACTTTTTGAATTTCTGCATTCAATGGAACAATCTGAGCTGAATGTCTATTTTCACTTTGCTCAAAAACCGGTACAACAGGACCAATTGTTACTGGAACTGTTACTGCTTCCATCCCTTTCGTTAATTGCTGTATTAATTCTTCTTTTGCTCTATAATATTCTGAAATATTTGGTACATTTTCAGGTCGCTCTGCTCTTTTTTCATTTCTCGGAAATTCATTTCTCTGCTCTGGAATCTCTGGGTAATTTCTGTTTTCTCTTGGAGTATTAGATTTACTTTTACTTCTTGACCTTGCTCTTTCAGGTAATCTTAAAAATCTGGGTGAATTTTCATTTGATTTTCTAGGAGGTGCACTAGGAGAGATTTCTGAAGAAACTCTCGGGGTAGACTGTGAACAACTTGGCTGATAGGGTGGTGGATTAATAAAAATTTCTTCTAAAACCGCATCATCTAATTCTTCATCAAGATGACCTCTCTTTCGGGTATTTTTTTGACCTGATGTTTCAACAACCAACTCCCTAACTAGGTACAAACCATCATACATGTCTGCCTTTCTCCAGCGTCTTACTTTATCTTCATGAGTTTCCCTATTAATGTCTAATTTTGGGCCTCTTGCTAAAGCTCTGGTTTCTCGGTCGAGTTCAAACGTCTCAACTTCCCATTCAACTAAAGCTTCAAATTGAGTAGGTCTAAGCTTCGGCACAAGAGCCATCATTTTTTCTCTCAAATTTCTCAAAACTTTCATATTAAAGGACCCATCTTCTGGCCACGCTAATACACCATCATCTTTGGTATATTGCATCCAGTTTTCTAACCAAAGGACAGTATGATAACCATATTCACCTTCCATGTATGCTGCGGGTGTTTTGTACGTATGAAGTGATTTTCCACCACGCGCTTCAATTTTCTTATCGGGGTTAAATGAATTTTTAAATTTCTGAAACCATGAAGGCTTCTTTTCTTCCTTTCCATACCAATAACTCATGATTTAAAGCTATTCCGTTTAATTTGGAAAAGATCAAAAGTATTTCCTGATGTTCCACTACTCTAGCCAATCCGTACGCAAAACTCACCAACAAGCCAATCAGGTTGAGCCACGTCACTACCTTGCTCAACCAATAGAAGTACTGCTTTCAGAAAGGACCAATCAGCTAACAACTCGTTTCAGTCACGTGAACCAATCAGTGCGCTTGCTGTGACGTATGTTAACCAATCGCAGCGCGAACCCTCTGACGTGTACTGCCGCTGCAGCTCTGCTGTCTCCACTCCGTAAACTCACCCCTCCCTTACAAAATATTTTCACAGCGCCATTTTAAAAACAATTCTTTTCAATGAAACTCAGTTAATAACTACAGAAAAACAAACCATTTGCCTGTTTCGCTAAATAAAGTGATAGTTTTTATCAAACATTCGAATTCTTACACTCGTGAAATAGACGACGCTATTTTTACAAAATCATTTTACGCACTCCAACGAAAAACCCTGTCCATGTATACATGAAATCTTTGGCAGGACTTTAACCAACCAATAGAAATCCTCAAACGCCAGTATGAATAGACGACGCTTCTTTACCCTTCATTCAAGCTTGGAAAAATCCTATTACTCTTTTCACAGCGAGTTTAAAACGGGCTCCTAGTCCCTATGCTCAAAGTTACGATTTCATACACAATCCTCACTATACATACAACCTGTTATACCTAGAATCCCTAAACTTGTGCTGTACGTCCACAACACTAGTGATATGTCAATATCACCATTTTGAAACAGAGCAAATGAACTGTGTAACTTCACCTGTCACACTACTCTGCCGGCAACTTAACCAGGAATTTTCACACTGCTGGAAAAAACCTTTCGACTACATATAACAACTGGACAAACTTAACATGTGTTAAACATGTATCCTATGTATCTATGTAGCAGGTTAGTTACCAGAGTAACCATCCAGCGGGCCTTAGGAAATTCTGTCTCATATGCATAATACTCAACCACAATACTCACCATAATTTATAAATTAATCACTAGGCCCATAAATGACTGAGACATGAATTGGCCAACTGAATCATGAGCTTAATCAATCAGATCTAATCATAAACTATTTATATTTAAATACAACTGCAGTTTATCATCATCATTTATATAAATATGTGCATTTATTTAAGCCACTTTGCCAATGGATTAACTAATGGTAACAAGACTCGAAATAACTAAGACCAGCTTGTCATTTAAAAATCTATTTTATTAATTTAATTATCAAGAAAAGAGCTTTTTCAAATTATTAAACTTTATTAACCTTTGTTTAGCATCATTTTATTTAGTAAAGGCACATTAGACTGTCAGTTCAAATCAAAATCAGCATGATATGTATTTAAGCAAAAGAATCTCATTCCCTAAACCTTATTTCCCTTTCTAAATAATTGGAACCTAAAGGGAAAAAGCAAAGATCAAAGTTTTCTTACGTGAGTCAAAAGTTCGACAGCATCTCACGAACACAGGAACGAGCCAACCAAGCTCCTCCCAAGGGGCCAAGTTTTATACCTTTTCTCTATCTAAAACTAGCTAAAAGAATACAATTAGTAAACCATCTCGCAAAACGATTGGCTGTCAGCCGTCAGACCATGAAGTCATCGCCTTCACTTTCAAACTCATATTTTTCAAGAGCGGTATTGTCCATTGTCTACCTGAGACATTTGCTTCCGAGGATTTTCAAAAACATCCATTTTAAATCAGGCCTCAGGCCTCTTGACCGAGTCTCTAGTATGCAAGAAAACACAAGACATCAATTAATTTAAGTAATGAAAGTCATTCTGTTACCCACCCCCTTTACTAATGTTAACCCATTAATTTATGTTACCTAGCTTTAAGCACAAGAATGAACAAAACTTTGTCACACTAAAGACACGACATAGACAAAAGCACATTTAAAAACAAGCACATGCTATTATTTAAACAGCCGCAGTTAATGTTGACAAAACGAAAAGACAAATTAATATATTATTTGAACGTACTGACAAATGCAACAAGAGCACATAATATTAATCCCACGTGTTTATGTAAATGCACATTATTCTAGGTTGAATTAATACAAAACATGCAACACACATTAATAATATTATTTAATTATGGAAGTACGACTCAGCGAGTGAATACACAATAAATTCTAAAAACTCGCTTCATCACTGCCCAGGCAAAATCTATCAATTGGATACACAGTACACCATTAAAATTATACGAAAGCATTGTCTTTTACAATTACATTACAATTTCAGGCGTTTCACCGCTACATGTTTTTAAGATCATCTTGCAAACATTGTATTACCTAATTTTTATAGTTCATCATCATATAATTCCTATCTACATCAAGAATTACCAATTGCTTCTATTTTGGCCTTCTTCCTGACGAAGGCACCCTGGTTGTGCCCACACTAGCGTAGGTAGCTCCATCAGTCATTCAAATTTGTGCCACTCATCTGACAGTGTTCTACTTATTTTGTGCTAATTTATTGAACCATGATTATGTGTTATTATTCCAATAATGTTTTTAATCTGCGTCTAGAATGGTTCTTAGTCTGAATGACAGATATGAAAGAGAATGAATGATTCTTCTAAACATTTTTCGTATTGTATAAATATTGAATAAAAGCTAACTTTTCACTATTTGATAAATGTATTGTTGTCTTTGGTTCTTTTAGATAATTGTGACATATGTAGAAATTTCAATCTAGGTCTACATTTTGGTTGCCTTAAATCTGTACATTCAGTGACATCACTGATGACATCTCAGATGACATCACTGATGACATCATCCAGTGACTGTGTGTTTCTATAAAGTTTAAATATGCTTTATATATGTGCCAAGGTGTATTGAAGAATGAGTGGGTGTATACGTGTCTGGGTGGAGGATTTAATAGGTGTGTAACTGGCTGTATAAGTGAGTGATTAATTGTGTTTTACTGAATGCATGGGTTAGTGACTAAACTGTGAATGTCTGTATCAGTCTGTCTGTTGTTGTGTAAGCTGCTACATGGGTTGGTGAGTAGCTACATGAGTGTCTATATGGGTTATTTATTGGTTGTGTGAGTATCTAGATGGGTGCCTGAGTGTTTGTGTGGGTGGGTGGGGGGGTGACTTTCTGCATAGATGTGTGAGTGGGTGATTCACTGGGTGTATGGGTTTAAGAGTTCATTTGGAAATAGTTGTATGGGTGGGTGAGTGTGTGTATGGGTGTGTTGATGAGTGAATGGATATCTCAGTGGTATACGTCAAATTAAACTAGGCAGCAAAAACGTCCCCTGGTTCAACGATGATCTTAAGAAATCCAAGAAACTCTGCCGCTCCCTTGAGAAAGTCTGGAAAAAAGACCCAAACACCAGCACCAGGAACGCCTTCAAAAACGCCACCCGCATACACCACCAACTGATCCGGACTACCAAGAAAGCCGCATTCAAAGACCGACTAGACAACAACGCTCACAACAGCAAGGAACTATTCAACATAGTCAAAGAATTTACCAACCCCACTGCCAACTCCAACGACATCACCTCCTCTCAAACCCTCTGCGACTCCCTAGCTTCGTTCTTCCATGACAAAATCGCAGACATCCACAACAGCTTCGACAACCAACCCGGAGACCAACCCACCCAACCCTCTGCCGTACCCTCACCCCCCCTGAACATCCTTAACTACTGGAACCCAATCTCCACCGAGGAAAACATTTGCCTGATGAACTCCATCCACTCAGGATCCCCCACAGACCCATGTCCTCACCACATCTTCAATAAAGCAGACTCCATCATAGCACCCTATCTCCGAGACGTCATCAACTGCTCCTTCAAATCCGCCACCTTCCCGGAAAGCTGGAAACACGCCGAACTCAGCGCCCTTCTGAAAAAACCCACAGCTGATCCCACCGAACTCAAAAACTACAGCCCCATTTCGCTCCTACCATTCCCGGCCAAAGTCATTGAGAAAGCAGTTAACAACCAGCTCTCCGCCTTCCTTGAAACCAACAACTCCCTCGACTCTTCACAGTCCGTCTTCCGAGCCAAACACAGCACTGAAATTGCCCTCATCGCAGCAACAGACGACATTCGAACACTACTGAACAATGGCGACACAGTCACCCTCATCCTCCTTGACCTCTCCGCAGCCTTCGACACAGTCTGCCACAGCACCCTTCTACAACGCCTCAACAACATCGGAATACAAGGAAAAGCACTGGATTGGATCACCTCATTCCTTGCCGGAAGAACCCAGAGAGTCCGCCTCCCACCGTTCAAGTCAGAGGCCACCAAAGTCATCTGTGGCGTACCACAAGAATCTTCACTCAGCCCCACCCTCTTCAACGTATACATGAGCCCCCTCATGGCCATCGCACGCCAACACAACCTCAACATCATCTCCTACGCTGATGACACTCAACTAATCCTCTCCCTCACCAAAGACCCAAACACCGCCAAAAACAAACTACATAAAGGAATGAAAGAAGTAGCCGAATGGATGAAGCTCAGCCGTCTCAAACTGAACTCAGACAAAACAGAAGTCCTCATCTTAGGTAATTCTCCCTCTGCCTGGGACGACTCTTGGTGGCCAGCTGCCCTAGGAAAAGCACCCATCCCAACTGACCATGCACGGAACCTGGGCGTCATCCTGGACTCCTCACTTTCAATGACCAGACAAGTCAACGCAGTTTCATCATCTTACTTCAACATCCTCCGCATGCTCAAAAAAACATTTCGCTGGATCCCCACCGAAACCAGAAAGACAGTCACTCACGCACTGGTTACAAGCCACCTGGATTACGGAAACACCCTATACGCCGGTACCACCGCAAAACTTCAGAAAAAACTCCAACGCATCCAAAACGCATCAGCCAGACTCATACTAGACATACCGCGTAAAGACCACATTTCTGGTCACCTAAAAGACCTCCACTGGCTCCCTATCAATAAGAGGATAACGTTCCGCCTCCTCACCCACGCACACAAAGCACTTTACGAACTTGGACCAGAATGCCTCAACACGCGTCTATCCTTCTACTCCCCATCCCGCCAGCTACGTTCTTCCAACCAAATCCTCACTGATATTCCTCGCATCAACAAATCCACCATGGGGGGAAGATCCTTCTCCTACCTAGCAGCTAAAACATAGAACTCCCTTCCCATTCACCTCCGCCTCACTCAAAACCACCTATCCTTCAGAAAACAGCTTAAAACTTGGATTTTCGACAAAATAATCCCCCACCCTTCCCCAAGCGCCTTGAGACCCTCTGGGTATGTAGTGCGCTATATAAATTCTCTGACTTGACTTGACTTGACTATGTGTGAGTAACTACATATGTGAAAGGTAGTCTATGTGAGTGTTGGAGTATATAAATGACTACATGTGAGAGTGAGTGATTGTAAGAGTGGCTGTATGAATGAGTGTGTACTTGTATCAGTAACTGTATAAGAGAGTAAGTATATGTTAGTACCTGTATGAATAGGTGAGGTAGTGAATGCATAACTGTATAGGGGCCCGATTCACAGAACTAACTTAAGACAAAATCCTAAACTTACTACCATTTTGGTATTCACAGAAGGCACTTACTCATTTCGGTATTCCCAGAACTTAGGAGTCCTTCTGTGAATACCGAAAGTCTTAAAGATAGGATTTTTCTCAGTTTAGGAGTAGTAAAGTTAGGACTCCTAACTTTCCTGTGCGAGATGGCGCAGCAGCACGATAAACTACTGAAGGTGCAGTTTTCATGCTGGGGCCCACTGGGGGCTTTAACATCACGGTGAGGTCGAGATAAATCACTGTGAACTTTGAAAATTCTGGAAACCACACTGCGGAACCCACTGTGGGTTAATGGAAATAATACAAGTCCCACAATGCACGCTAATAAGCAGGCTGAATATAGAAGCCATTAAATACACGTGAGACATGTTTACAGCTGCAGAAGCTTTCACACCCCTGAAGAAAGAGTGCACAGCTCTGAAACTTATTGGGGAAAGGAACTGAATTACAGATGGAACTTCACCTTTATATGAAAAATAAAAGTAAGGTGCTGGAACCTACCTGCTGCGGAGTGCTTCTACATTTGCAGAGCCATTGTGAAACATAAATTGACACGACAGCTTTGTCGTGGAAAGAGCACCACCCGGTTAATGAGGAAGGAGCCGCTGGAGTATGGGGCCGTCTGCACACGAACTTTCCAGGACACTGATTTGGTCACCTGAGAAAGCGCAACTCAATGTGAGTAAGAAAAATAATAAACAATCACTACGAGTCCCAGAAATCACTTTGATTTGGTCACATGCTACAAAGCAGATACACCTTCATCCAAGTACTTCTAAAGATGGAAGCAGCTTGGGACTGTATGATTCACAATGCCGCTTTGCCTTAGCCCAGGAAGAAGATGCGGACAGCATTGGCATGCGTTGGCAAGTAGAGTAAATGACGGATGATGTTTCACCTCTGGTGCGCAATAAAGAAAGGAATTCCTTACCTGCAGTGAGTGATTTTTCCACTGCAAGAGCACGCGAAATACAAAATTTAAACACGACTGCTTCGTCGTGGGAAGAAGCACCACCTAGCAATAGAGGAAGGAGCCCTTGGAGAGAGGGGCCGCCCAGACAAAGCACTTCTGTCTGGATGCCGGCACAGCAGTTTTGCCATCATTGCAGAGGGGACACGTCATACCGGAGTACACTAAAGTGCTTCAAATGTCACAGTGGACTTTTTATTACCACTGTGACTCTGCCGAATTGTAAGGAGATAGCGCAACTCACGGTGAGTAAGAAAAATAATAAACAATCGCTACGAGTCCCAGAAATCACTCTGATTTGGTCACATGCTACAAAGCAGACACACCTGCATCCAAGTACCACTGAAGATGGAAGCAGCTTGGGACTGGATGATTCACAATGCTGCTTTGCCTTAGCCCAGGAAGAAGATGCAGACAGCATTGAAATGCATTGGCAAGCAGAGTAAATGACGGATGATGTTTCACCTCTGGTGCGCAATAAAGAAAGGAATTCCTTACCTGCTGTGAGTGATTTTTCCCCTGCAAGAGCAATCGAAATACAAAATTTAAACACGACCGCTTCGTCGTGTGAAGAACACCGCCTAGCAATAGAGGAAGGAGCGGTTGGAGAGAAGGGCCGCCCAGACAAAGCACTTCTGTCTGGATGCCGGCACAGTAGTTTTCCCTTCATTGCAGAGGGGACACGTCATACCAGAGCACACTAAAGTTCTTGAAATGTCACAGTGGACTTTTCATTACCACTGTGACTCTGCCGAATTGTAAGGAGAAAGCACAACTCACTGTGAGTAAGAAAAATAATAAAACCAAAAGGTGCCAGAGGGTCTATCAGAGAAATGAGGACTTACAATGTATAAAGTACAACCAAGGAACAAGGAACACCTAGAGCTGACCTGTGAATAGTGGTGTATACTGACAACCTAGATAGATGGTCAGAATCACCCATCAGTCACCACTCTGTACCGCCCTTCATCATTTGGGATATTTTCAACACCATCCAAATAGGTATGTATTGCTCAGTAACAAAGAGACCTAGGTGAAATGAGGAATCTTAACTGAGCAGACAATGGTATGGTGGGCCACTCCTCTGGGCTAGTGAATGGTCAAAAAGTGTTGTGACTGGGGAAGTGCAGTGCTAAAAATGTGAAAAAGAAATGATAATAGTGTGCGTAACTTAAAACTGGATGAGGGAGCACAGAACAGACTTTATTCAGGTGGTGCTCACTCCGCCAATATTAAAAAATTGTTAAGGACAGTTAGAGAAAATATACTGTCTAGAGGTGGAACTGGGTCGACATGTTTCAGCAAACAGGGGACACCATTGTCCTTGCTTTCATCAGGACCTTATTAACAATTAAGTGCTACTGCATACGTAAAATTAAATAATAAGTGACAACTAAAATATGTGCAACAGACAAGTACAGAGATCACATGCGATATCCAAGTGACACGTCTCGTCAATGGCTCACAGCTTGTGTTGTTCTCATAGCTTGTAAGTAGTGAAGGCCTCACCCCACCTGGCAGTGGCTCAGGGTTTAGAGTGAAGCACCGCTCACTCCGTTGGTACTTCCTTGTTGGCATCCAAACCAACTGATGAAAGCAAGGACAATGGTGTCCCCTGTTTGCTGAAACATGTCGACCCAGTTCCACCTCTAGACAGTATATTTTCTCTAACTGTCCTTAACAATTTTTTAATATTGGCGGAGTGAGCACCACCTGAATAAAGTCTGTTCTGTGCTCCCTCATCCAATTTAAGTTACACACACTATTATCATTTCTTTTTCACATTTTTAGCACTGGACTTCCCCAGTCACAACACTTTTTGACCATTCACTAGCCCAGAAGAGTGGCCCACCATACCATTGTCTGCTCAGTTAAGATTCCTCATTTCACCTAGGTCTCTTTGTTACTGAGCAATACATACATATATGGATGGTGTTGAAAATATCCCAAATGATGAAGGGCGGTACAGAGTGGTGACTGATGGGTGATTCTGACCATCTATCTAGGTTGTCAGTATACACCACTATTCACAGGTCAGCTCTAGGTGTTCCCTGTTCCTTGGTTGTACTTTATACATTGTAAGTCCTCATTTCTCTGATAGACCCTCTGGCACCTTTTGGTTGTTTCGCATGTCGTGGGGGACGTGTCCGGAGCTAGGTCTCTAAATATTCCCTTGGGTCCTACCTCACAGTAGGGTTTTTTGTTGTAAGAAAAATAATAAACAATCACTATGAATCCCGGAAATCTCTCTGATTTGGTCACATGCTACAAAGCAGACACACCTGCATCCAAGTACTACTAAATATGGAAACAGCTTGGGACTAGATGATTCACAATGCCGCTTTGCCTTAGTCCAGGAAGAAGATGCAGACAGCATTGCAACGCGTTGGCAAGCAGAGTAAATGACGGATGATGTTTCACTTATGGTGCGCAATAAAGAAAGGAATTCCTTACCTGCTGTGAGTGATTTATCCGCTGCAAGAGCACTAGAAATACAATATATATACACACATTATGTCGACAAAATTTTAATTATGTTAATTTGTACTTTCCTACAAAATCACTCAACCTAGATCAGGTGTCCCCAGCTAGTTGATTGCGAGCTCCCAGTAGCTCCCAGACACCCTTAGATTAACTCACACTATTAAGTTCAGTTTTGAAAGAGCACAAAGTCATAATGTTCTTTCAAAGTTAAGGGAAAGCTGTATTCATTTTACATTATATTCATCAGGCTGCAGATTGCAGGGCAGGATAATGAGCAGTGTTTAGTCAGATTCATGCCCCAGGTTGGGGTTGGCACATAGAGGTTCAACAACCGAAGCACTGAGGTATTTAACTCTTAGATGAAAGTCCTGATCCACCCAATAATGGAGCTGTGAACAAAAAGATGTCCCTGATGCTTTTAAATGGAAGACAAATAAAATGGAAAGTCACCTAAATGATTAAGTTAACTATTCATTTCTATTTCATTTCTATGTTTCCCATTTCAAAGGTTTGCATTTACAAACAGCAGGCCCCTAACTTGCAGACGGCAGTAGACACTGTGCCATAAGTATGAAGGAAATATCCAGGCTCTTTTAAGCATGAGAAACATTTAAAGTGCAGATAAATGGTCCATCATATTATCTTTTTGCCAGAATTGATTACTGCAGTTCAATTTTCTCCCGTGTAAATACATTTTTGTATGGTTGTGTAATTCAGGTATTGGTACCATACATGGCTATAGATATGTCCTGTGCTGCAAGCACATATAACACAGGCTCTCAGTCACTGGCACAAATATATCCCATTCATACATACACATGTTCATACATTCCCAAAGACTGCCCTCTCTCTGACACACATGACAGCCCTTTCATAATGGCCTTATTCATAGTATTTTGTTCAAACCATAGTATCTAGCTCTATGGACATTAGGCTTAAAGTCAATGAAGCTGGGCTTGAGGGTGTCTGTAACAATGTGCAAGTTGTTTAGATGTCAGAAGTTCACTATAAGTTTCACTTATCAGAAGTAGCTCTCACTTCAGACCATGTTGGGGACCCTAGGCCTAGACAATATTATTGGCCTGGATGATTAAATATAGGACATGCCAAGGGATACGGATACTCAACAGGTTAGAAAATATGTATTTTTTTCAATAAAAAAATTGAAAATATGGTAACTTTTTACAAATGTTTATGATTGATTTCTATAAGTTGTGCTACATCAATACAGACAAAGGAAAAGTAACAAAACATTTTTTCCTTTATTTTTTAGTATCCATACAGGTCAATGCCCTTCAAAAGAATACCATATGGAAGGCCTTCACCAAGAATGTGCAGACCCTGGGCATCTACAAGCAGTGCAGAGTCCATTGCAGAAAGAGGTGGGAGGACCTATGATCCTGGACCAAAAAGTCAGCTGAAGTCCAGCTCGGCCACTCCTCCCAGTCCTTTCAACATGGAAAGCGCGTGTGTCATTACCCCCTAATGTCCTGTATACTTGCGGTGGCCTATCCCCAGCTTGATGGGCAGTTTAGAGTTTAACAGCAGCATCAAGGGGCTAAGTTCTTCTTTGAGTTTAAACAAGTTAAATAACAAATGTTTGTTACAGCCACGAAATATGGCATCCACATTAAGCCCAACACATGTCTAATGCAAAAGAAGAGTTCTTGAAGGTGTAAGTTTTGCACAAGGTATATGATGATGTGTTATGTCTATTGATTTGTGAAAATAGATCCCACCAGATTTCTGATCACTCCCAAAGGACTGTTTTGTGCAGACACTTGCCTGCCTAAACAACAAATATACATGTGTTTCTGGGATGTTATAAGGGACCATTGTAATGAACAGGCCACAATTTATAATTGTGCCAGGCTCCTTCATCATTATGAATGATGTTACATTAGCCCTATTACAGGTGACATGGCATTAGATGCACTTATGATACAGTGGATGTTCCAAATGTCACATTGATGAGTTAGTAATATAGACAAACAATAGTGAGCATCTGTGCCAAAATGACCCGAAACATCAGATTAAATGGCTACATTTTCAATCATAAAAATATCACAAATATGTTTTGCATTAAAAATACATTTTAATTATTGGTAAAAGTGGCAGATTTGCATGATGTTTTACTCCTTTCCAAATGGGCATGTGATCCAGGCTGTTTTTGGAAACGAAATTTGATAGGCATACTTTTTTTTTAAAACACACAGGAATGTGTATACATTTGTGACAGCAAAACACAAACCCCACAATTTTATTTTAATATCCTTTGTTATGTTCAGATGATAGATTAAAGGGGAAAAAAATAGGACACTTAAAGGGGCTTTGTCAGATGGATTGTTCCGTGACATATATATTGAAGTATCCCATCTGGAAAATTTCTAAATCATGCTCATCTCAAGACTCACAAGGAAATTGTAGGAATGAATCATGGTTTAATCTTTTGCATATTGTGATTTGCTTTTGACTTTTTAATAAAAAAATTATATATGAATCAGTGTATGAAATATTTACTGGGATGTTGTACCAATTTGTGCCTAAAGTACAAAGGTAGTTTTGCTTAGTAAGATTTTGTCTGGCATAAATTCACTATTCAATATAACACATCTGAACCATTCAGAGGTGTTAAACAGTTCCTGGAGAAAATGTAAAAAGTTGGAGTGAAAATATCATAAAGGATATAGGAGCTATATATGGAAATACTAAACTGTGACCAAATTGTTTCTGAAGATGTTCTTTACATGCAGGAGATAATATTAAAACGTGAAGCATATGAATTGTGATAAATGTGAAAATGTTTTGGCAAAAAAACTTCATGATCTATTCTATTTTCACAGATACAATAAAGTTATTGTACATGTCTTTTCAGCAACTTCAGGAAAATGCAAAGGGGACAGTGGCCACAAAGGAGGGAAGCAGCTGGCCACTGTGCACAGTGGCATGGAGGATCAGGGGACTGCAACAGAGGCCATCAGCTCATAATCATCATCTTAGGAGGCCTCCACAAGCAGCAGTCCCTAAAGGTGGCGCACCCACAGGGACTGTAAAACTGGCATTCTTGTCTGCCTCCAAGAGACCCATCTCAACCTTCTCTCTTGCTCCCCCTCACTTGGCCAAACCCACCCCCATAAAAGGCCTAGGGTCTCCTTCCCACAGGCACCTCGCCCCCTGCCGCTGCTCTCCCAGCTATACTGAGTGAAGAGGCAATGGACCTCTAATGCAGCATCTCTGTAGGCCAGACTGCTCTACTGAATGTCATCCAGGGCCTTAGTTGTCACATGCAGAAAATGGTAGCATACCTGGAAGGCGTTCATAATTCTATGTCTGACCTGCAGAGATCATTTACGTGACTAACCTCCTCATTGACCACAGTCTTCCAACCAGCCCAACCTTGTGCCTAAACTTAAAAAAACGGGGCCCGATTCACAGAATGAACTTAAGACTCAATCCTAAACTTACTACTATTTTGTTATTCACAGAATGCACTTACTCATTTCGGTATTCACAGAAGGCACTTACTCATTTCGGTATTCACAGAAGTTAGGAGTCCTAACTTTAGGACTCCTAAATGCCTTCTGTGAATACCGAAAGTCTTACAATTATGATTTTTCTCAGTTTAGTAGTAGTAAAGTTAGGACTCATAACTTTAGGACTCCTAAATGCCTTCTGTGAATACCGAAAGTCTTAAAATTAGGATTTTCCTCAATTTAGTAGTAGTAAAGTTAGGACTCCTAACTTTAGGACTCCTAAACTGAGAAAAATTCTAATTTGAAGACTTTCGGTATTCACAGAAGGCATTTAGGAGTCCTAAAGTTAGGACTACTAACTTCTGTGAATACCGAAATGAAAAGGTGCCTTCTGGGAATACCGAAATGAGTAAGTGCATTCTGTGAATACCAAATAGTACTAAGTTTAGGTTTGAGTGTTAAGTTCATTCTGTGAATCGGGCCCACGGCTCTTTGCCGAGAAGCCTGGGGTTCTTGTTAACACCTGCCCCATTTGCTCCTGTAGGCTAGTCTCCCCTTCTGATAGTTCTTAGAGACCTGTTGGTGATAATTGCGCTCTATAAACGACAATACAAAATACAAATACAAATACTTAGGTCCCTTCCTCATCCCAATTCCAAAGATCCACCCCCATCCCAATTACACTCACTTCTTTGCAGGCAGTCACTCCAACACACACAAGCAGCACACACACATGCATACGCACACATACACAAGCAAGCAAGAAACACAAAATAATATACAAACAACATAGATACACTATTTACACTACACCCACACCTACCACCACACCCATAACCATAACAACCTCCACCACACCCATAACCACCACTACAACAACCACCTCCAGCACACCCACAAGCATCACAAATACCACCACACCCACAACCACCAGCACACCCAGAAGCACCACAACCAGCACCAGCACCCCCACAAGTACTATTCCCTACACCATACCCACAAGCACCACCACATCCACAAGCACCACGACCACACTAACTAACTACCTCAACAGCACCGTCATCCAAAACACAAGTACACGCCAAACAACACCAACACCAAAAAACACAAATGCACACACTCAGGTGAATACAAATAACCTGCAAAACCACAGACATTTCAACATACACCAGACCCACATGCAACTGCACAACATACACCCACATGCACCACAACCATACCAACCACCTCAAAAGTACAATCCAAACCAACTCCCTCACAGACAAGCACACCTACATGCAAAACTACACCCACCAAACACAAATGCACACACTCACCTGAACAACATACACCTTCCAAGAAACACACACCCAAACATACACAACATATACCAGACCCACATGTGACTGCAAAACCAATAGACAGATGCACATCACCCACTGCAGCTCCTTCTAACTCCCAAACCCAAACTTCTCCCACCCCCTTTTACCCTTGCTCCTCAGGAGGAATTGGTCTCTTACCTGTCCCTGACCCCTGTGAAATCTAAACCCACCCCTCCCAAGACAGATCCTTGAGAGGCCTGATATTTGCCCACTAGATGCCCCTTCCTGAGGAAGTTCTCCCTTGGCAGTCTGTTTAGAAGGCAAGTTTGGGCAAAAGTCCAAAAGGCTGTCATCCTGCACAATTTGTATTTGTTTCCAGTTTTATGTTTTGTAAATAAAGCTGTTCATTATGAGAGAAGTATCTCATTTATTGATAAAGATGTTTTGATTTTGACAAAGTTTATCCTGACACTATTATTCATTTCAAATTCATTGATTATTAACAATGTTATTGATGAAAATGTGAGACATATTCTTAATTAAATTCATGACAGTAAAGACAAAAGTTTATTTAAGTAACATAGCTGTACTGTGCAAACATTAGTAATAATAACAGTTTACGGACAAAGATTTTTTGGTGCAAGCATTCATCATAATAATAGACACTTTCACCAAGAAAAGAAATTTGTCTTGAAACTTTTTTAAGTGTGAATATAGGTATGCCTATTTTCACTTGACAGATGATAAAAAATAAAGACATATGCATTACACCTTGAAATTAGTCATGAATTACTTAAATGTGTATATTTTCAGACAATGCATTATATTATGTTATGTTAAAAAATATTTGTAAAGCGCAACGTTCACCGGATAGGTTTCTTGGCGCTAAAGGGGACGGGCTCCTGATAAAAACAGTGGTTCAGATTAAAGATAGGCTTGTTGAAAGAGCTAGGTTTTTGGTTGCTTTCTAAACTGGAAAAAGGTATCGGTAGTGCGAATTGCAAGGGGAATAGAGTTCCAGAGTTGAGGGGCAAGTGTCGAGAAACGAAGGCCTCCGTGTTTCCTCCGCCTGGACCTGGTAATGGTCAATAAGGATTGGCCAGCAGATCGGAGAGTACGGAGGGGAGTGTATTTCTTGAGCCTGTTGTGAATGAACTTTGGGCGGGCGTCGGACAGTGTCATATATGTAATACAGCCAAGCTTAAAGGCACCACGTTGGCTCACCGGGAGCCAATGCAGTTTCTTCAAAGAGGGTTTTACATGCTGGCGGGAAGGGGGGTGCAGAATTAATCTGGCCGCCTGATTTTAAATGAGTTGAAGGCGCTGTGTTTGATATGCCGGGATGCCCACATAAAGAGAATTAGCATAATCTAAACGGGATATTATGAGTGCTAAAATAACCAGGGTTAGCGCTTCTGACGAAAGGAATCTTTTTATTCTTTTAATTTTGCGCAGAAGAAAGAAGCAGACCGACAACACAGAGCTGATCTGGGATTGCATTGACAGATCGTTGCTGATTTTTACCCCCAGATTTTTTACCGTAGGGGTAGAGACAGGCGGGGGGCCCGAACAACGGGGCCAAAAGTTGGAGCTCCATGGATTAGAGGCACCGCCTGTCAAAATTAGCTCCATTTTGTCGGGGTTCAATTTCAACTGGTTCAGGCTCATCCAGTTGCTAATGTACGTCAAAACAGACTGCAGATTGACCTCCGAGGCAGTAGTGGGTTGTATGTTAAAAATGAGTTGCAGGTCATATGCATAGTTAAAAACCAGAACATCCATATCCTGTAGTGCACGAATCAAGGGTTGCAAATATAAATTAAATAAAAGAGGCGAAAGAGAAGTGCCCTGGGGGACTCCACAGAGAAGTTTTCCCTTTGATGAACAGAAATTTCCCAATCAAACGGATTGAGATCTGTCCGACAAAAAGGAATGGATCCAACTTAGTGCCAGGCCCCTTATGCCAGCCCTTCTGACACGGTCGATCAGGATGTTATGATCGACCATGTCAAATGCAGTGGATAAGTCAAGAAGGATCAAGGCTTGGGAAGCATTTTGGTCTGCACCAGATCGTAGTTCCTCCATGACTGTCAAAATGACGGTCTCGGTCGAATGGGCAGGCCTAAATCCCCCCTGATGAGGGTCTAGATAGGAAGATTCCTCAACAAAGGAGCTCAGGCAAGCAGTCACATGAGCCTCCAAGATCTTGCTCAGGTAGGGCAGGAGGGATATCGGGCGATAATTACTCATCACCCGGGGATCAGCACCAGGTTTCTTTAAGATGGCTAGAATCTCTGCGCTTTTGAAAGACTCCGGTACAGTGCCATGGCTAATAGAAGTGTTGAGGAGAGATAAAGGCGGGGCAGAGCAGGCACTAAAAGCTAAACGCAAAGCGTGAGGAGGTGCACAGTCAAGGGGGGAACCAGATTTAATTTTATCTATCAACTTGAGAAAAGATTCTATAGTGATGGGAGGAAAAAGATTTACTGCTGCTGGGTTTTGACAAGATGGGACAGGTACGAAGAATTTGTTAGTTTCCGGAATGCTAGCCTTTATGGTAAGGATTTTATCAAAAAAGTATTTGTTAAGTGAATCACACAAAGGTTGGGAATGAACAGGTTGTACAGAGACTCTCTCAGTGCCGATCAGTTCATCCACGATCGAGAAGATCTCTCGCGTTTTATTAGTGGATTTAAGAATTTTGGCTGAGATATACTCAGTTTTACATGATAGGATGGATGTTTTATACTCTCTCAGAAGGGACAGGTATGTAGTCTTGAGTTCCGGCAGATAGTGGCTTCTCCATTTACGCTCAGCTTGCCTGAGACGTAGTTTAAGATCTTTTAGAGTGGATGAAAACCATTTTTGAGCATCATGTGCTGTTTTTAGTCTGATGTTTTTCAGGGGGGCAACTATATCACAAGCCGACTCCAACCAAGTTGTGAGATTGTTTGATTGGGTGAGGAGGGAGCTCTCTTCACTCAAAGGAATTGTATTCAGTAGGATAGTCTGAAAAGACTCGGTGCATGCTCTACTCCAGTTTCTTGCTTTCATGTTACTGGGTCTAGGAGTTGGAGTCAAAAAAACCTCCGATATCATAAAAGTGATCAGACAATGGTCTGACCATGTGCAAGGCAGTATGTTAAGCTGTGTGATATCTAGATTTTGAGACCAAACATGGTCTAAGATGTGTCCCTTGGAGTGTGTAGATGCTTGAACGTGCTGAGTGCAGTTTAGGCTCCCTAAAAAGACTGAAAAATCACGAGATAAGGCGCTTTCATTTATGTCGCCGGGCCAGTATTTAAAGTCTCCTACAATTAGGATTCTAGAGTGGTTGATCACTAATTGTGCTATCATTTTGCCAAATTCCAAAGGTAATAGGGGCATGTGTTGGGGAGGGCGGTAAACTACCACACAGACCAGAGAGAACTGGCCACTTTCAAGTTTAATTGTTAAAGTATCTGCCTGCGAAACCAGTTTGGTGTCAAGCAAGGTGCACTGAAGCCTCTTATTAATAATAGCAGCTACCCCCCACCCATTTTGCCGGTAACCCTGTCTACGTGAATGATGTAGAAGGGGTCGGGGATGGCTGCTAAAATATCAGGAGAGGAGTCCGGGGACAGCCAAGTTTCTGTCAGAAATAAAATGTCCGGCCTATGTAGATCGATCAAGAAGAAAATCTCCAACTGATGTTTCCCTAAGGAGCGGGTGTTTAAATAGTAGATTTTTAAATCATTTAGGTCCTTATTTGAGCAAAAAGTGGACTCAGATTCCACGAGAGTATTAGTCTGGTTTAAATCGGATTTTCGAGTTAGAATTTGTTCGATATAATCATGGCTGTGCTTGTTAGCCAAGAGTCCCTGTTGTAGTAAGGAGGTTCTGAGGACTCTATCTATGTCATAGTTCTCATAGAGGGATATCAGATCGTCTGCCGAATAACGTGGAAAATGGACATAGGGGCTGGCCCCTTGCCCCGGTCTGCCGCGGACGGGCGCAGGCGGACTTGCCTTTGGCGCGTCCGCTGCGCGAGGACCAGCACATCCGGTTTTGTAGGGGGAGAGCGGCAGAACAACTAGACCGCTCTCTCGCCGTCGGCCTGAAGTGAGGGGATAAGCATTGAAGCACAGAGATAGTGAGACCTCCCTCCACAACAATCGAGCGAAGCTCGCGGTGGACCGGGGAGTGGGAAAGGAAATCCCTGAGCATTAGATTAGGAGAAAAGTGACAATAATATGCATATAAGGTATTTTAATTGTAGAACTAAAATGTATTGGAAAACAAATGTTTTGCCTTGTCTAGTGCAATTTCTACAAAGGCAAGCCCGTCTGCGCCCGTCCGCGTCGGACCCGTGCCTAGTGCCAGAAACCCTGGTCGAGAGGCCTCTAATACAGTAAGTCACCTTACTTATGATCGTGGGACCCTGTGGGCCCTAGGGGGAGAAGGCAGAAAATCTGGATGTAGAGACTTAGAGATGTGTAAAAACTCGCTGTACGGACCATATCGCTGTCCTAGCTGCAGTAAAGTCCTTCCTAATGTTCGCTGGCAGTCCATTAGATCCTTCTCTAATATAGATAGAGGAAAGGAGAAGGCGGAACATGCCGCGGTTAATTGCCTGTTGTTAAACGCTAGATCTTTAGTCAAACACATCATTGAACTGGCCGACCTGATACAGGAAACTAATGTAAAGATAGCCTTTATAACGGAATCCTGGACCGATGCTGCATCAGGCCCAAACATTGCCAAAGCCACCCCCCCGACTATGGGTGCCATGTTCAGAATAGATCTGGGAAGAGAGGTGGTGGACTGGCCATCATCTACCACAATTCAGTGAGAGGGACCTTTCAACCAGCTGCCTCGGATTTAGGAGATGCACTGGCTTTCAATTTTAATTTGTCTAATCATCAAACCCTTAGAGGCTGTTTAATCTATAGGCCTCCAGGGACTAAGACCTCATTTCTAGCGGCAATAGGTAATTTGCTAGAAGAAGCAGTATGTGCCAAGACATTTACAGTTTTAGGGGATTTTAACTTTCACTTGGACTGCACTGTGGACACAGATACACAGGAATTTATCGAACTGATGGATGGGGTCGAGCAAAGGCAACTGGTGATAGGCCCGACACATAAGGCTGGGCACACCCTAGACGGTGTTTTCTCCAACCATCCCAACCTAGCTGTCACAGCAATTTGCCCGGTCCACTGGTCTGATCATGCTACTGTCTTTTTTAATATCACCCTGATGCCTCCCCATAGACCTAGTAAGGTGAATAATCCAGCCAGGACAATTAGGAAGTGGACAAACGTAGAAGGGTCGGCCCTGGATAACCTTCTACTATCCTCGATGGAGCTGCCTCCAGGAGATGTAGAGGAGGCGGCGACGGCCTATACTAACTGGGTAGATAATGCTTGTATGCAGTTAGCACCACCCAAAATCTACCACTCGACTCGCTTGTGCCCTTCGGCCCCATGGTTTTCAGAGGAGATCAGGGATCATAAAGTTATCTGTAAGAAGCTAGAAAGAATCTGGTGGAATCATTACTGTGAGGCAGATAAAAAGAGACTTAAACTAGAGATGGCGGTGTACAAAGAGATGATTGGGAAGGCCAAACGCGCCTTTTTTACTAAACGCATTAAAGAGGCGAACAATTCCCCGAAGGAACTCTTTCAAGCTGTGTCATCGCTGGCAGCTCTTAAACCTGCAGCAGTCCCTCCTAGTCAAGAACTATGTGAGGATCTGGCCAAATTCTTTAAAAGAAAGTGGAGACGATTTTCAACTCCCTGGATGACCAAGTAAAGTTCAGCTCCCCAGAGGTTAACCTAGGATATACAGAGACCAATAGGCAAGATATCAGGTTAATAAATTTCTCCCCGATAAGCGAGGAGGAGGTCAGGAAACGACTGCAGAGGCTAAAATCAGGCTCTCCTGGTGACCCATGTCCAGCCACAATAGCTAAATTAGGTGCATTTCCGATAGCCACTGGGCTTACCCCTCTATTTAACAACATGCGGGAAAGTGGGGAATTCCCATCTCGCTGGAAACAGGCATCCATCCTGCCCCTCTAAAAAAAAAAACCTCAATGTGACCGATTTGAACAACTATCGCCCTATTGCCAGGCTCCCATTGCCCGCTAAGATCATAGAGGGAATAATAAATACTCAGTTGAGTTATTTTTTGGGGGTGGGGCAACATCTGGATCCATCGCAACATGGTTTTCGGGCGGGCCACAGCACAGAATCTGCCCTGATCAAGTCGACAGAAGACATTAGAACAGTGATGGATGCAGGAGGGAGAGCCACCTTGATCCTATTGGACCTCTCTGCGGCCTTTGATACGGTCCACCACAGGTTATTGGTGGACCGTTTAGAGGCCTGTGGAATTCAGGGTAAAGCTCTCAAGATATTGCAGGCTTTCCTTTCTGGCAGGAGCCAGGTGGTGGCCTTGGGAGACTTAGAGCCGGAACCGTTTGTGCTCCCCTGCGGGGTCCCTCAGGGGTCATCCCTGAGTCTAACTCTTTTTAACATATACGTTTCCACTCTGGCCCCTGTCATTAGATCATTTGGCTTTAAATTAACATCATATGCGGATGATACGCAGATTGTCGTCTCATTGCTACCCGGGGAGAGGAAGGCACGGCCAACAGGTTTAAAGGCTGTATGCGGGCGGTCAGCAGCTGGATGGCAGGGAACTGCCTAAAACTGAACTCATCTAAGACAGAAGTTCTCCTATTTGGGGCCAGAGAGAATTTCTGGACCCCAAGGTGGTCGCAGGAGGAAATGGGTGCTCCTCCCTCCCCAGTTGCTAAGGTCAAAAACCTTGGGATCCTGATGGACGATACACTGTCATTCAGACCGCAAGTAAATGCGTTGTCCTCTGCAACCCCCATGCTCTGAAAACAGTGCGCAAAGTCCTGCCTTTCCTCCCAGATGAATGCAGAAAGATTGTGGTGACGGGTCTGATCATGTCACGCCTGGATTACTGCAACAGTTTGCTGCTTAATGCTCAACAAGGGCTGCTTAACAAACTTCAAATCCTGCAGAATGCAGCGGCCCGCCTGATCACGGGCACACCGAAATTTGTCTCGGTTGCCCAGGATCTGGTGAATTTACACTGGCTGCCTGTGCGCAAAAGAATTACATTTAAAGCGCTCTGTGTAGTATTTAAGGCACTCAAAGGAGTAGGCCCTTGATGTATGGCACAGCTTTCCCTGTGGTACATACCAGCAAGATCACTTAGATCAGCCGACCAGGGGATGATTGTGGTCCCAAGAATCAGGAAAGCCCACTGGGGGGGAAGGAGTTTCTCCCTGGGAGCAGAAAAAGCTGGAACGCCCTGCCAAAGGTCCTCAGATTGGCTCCGGATCTGATGTCCTTTCGGAGGGCCTTGGAAACATGGCTCTTTAGACAATAAGTTTCAGCTCAAGCTAGGAGCGGTCAGTCAGCGCCAGGACACCGTCTCGTAACAGTGCGCTTTAAAAATGTGAAAAATAAATAAATAAATACATTAGTTGACACAAAAAATACTAATCGTAAGGGTAAAAGGAAACCTAGTGATATGCTACGCACAGCTAAACAAATAAATCAGCTTTTTGGAAATAGTGAAGGACAAAACACATTCTTCTATGACCTACGTGAGGAAAGGAAAATAAATCTAGCAGGGGGGTTTGAGGCCTTTCTTGGAGAAAGCATAAGAAATAAAACACGCTTTAATATTTCAGCACAGATTGTAACTCGGAAAATAACAGGAAATAAAGATTCATTAGAAGCTTTGAACCAGCCAAGCCGGTACGGTAGCAACAACGACGAAAAATACAGTATCACAACGACCTCATACAAATACAAACAGGGATGGGAAGAGATTGGATTTCCTGAATCGATTTGGGAGCAACAACTACAAACAACTACAAACATTGGGAGCGTGGAAATATATAAGGGTAGATATAAACTGCACTGAAAAAAGACTGATATAAGAATAACTAAACGAACAGGACCGACCAAGAAATTAGGTTGGAAACAGGGGAAGTACTTGAATACAAGATACCAGAAAAAATTGCAGTGCCCTGAAGAAACTCCTTGGTAGGGAGTGAAACGCGTTGGCTGAATTCGTTGTATACTATTTGATGATCTGTATTTTAATAATGGACAAAGATAAATAAAGAACTTTTCTACTTACCATCTTTTTGTACTTCTATTTGGTGCGCCCCCATGAACATTGAACAAACCATCTAATTGATCTGGAAAGCACAGCAACGCCAAACAGCAGCTGGCGTTGGGGTTGGCAGCTCAAAAAAACATATATATAAAAAATAGGACTTAATTTGGAACTGGATTTTAAATGCGGCACTGTAGGGTCCGCTGCTGTCTTCTTGTACTAATAAAGATTCATTATTTTGAATTAAATCTATAAACATAATCTCACTTTCCCAATTCATCAAATTATCAATCACATGTATTTTCTCTTGTTAAAGTCCGAATAAACTTTTTAAGTAACTTTTTTCCAAATGTTTCTATTTCATGTTTTCTATGTCCATAATTCTAAATGCATATTTACTCATGTCTTCCTCCCAAAATTTTGTAAAATCATTTCATATTGCATTTCAATGCTTTCAATTTCCAGCATGTTAAATATTGCAGCTAACTGAAATATGTTATTGAATCATGTTGTGCCATCTTTGCACAATTTCACATCGTATTTTCAAATATCTCCATGTACAACAATGTTAAAAGTCACACCATTAGTCAGTGTTTTGTTAATACCATGATTATGAGCAGATAAATCAAGCAAGATTTTTTCGCAAAAAGCATGCTTTATCAATCTCCCATTTGATGGCGAATCAAGCCATCACACAATCTTCAAAAATCTAATTACAGTCTGATTTGTTTAAAAATGCTGTTGTTGTCAATTGTTTCAATCAAACAGCCTCCATGTCCTTCAATACTTCATAATAAGCACCCTTATTATCTTCTAATTCTATTATTAAATAGAATTAGAAGATAATAAGGGTGCTTATCTTCCGTTTTCTTGCTCTACGCTTTGTTTCTTTTGCCCTGCATTTGCTTTTGCAGCATCTGTATATCAGTATTATTGTTAGTATGCCAGTAGCAATACAATTATTAATGTTAGAATTCTTCCTAACAAGCCATTACTTATGGTTAAAAAACAATTACATACTGAGGAATAACCCTTACCAGGTTTTTCCCATGCACCCTCAAATTTAAATTCTGCTAAATCATTATGCAAAACTGTAATGTCACTAATATATCCCGCCAAGTGTTTGCTTTTGACCGGGATATAAGTGCAACACTGTTGAATTGTCAGCATGCTACAGACTCCGCCCTCTTTCGCCAATAATACATCAAGAGCAAGTCTTTTTTGCAAACCCATTGATCTCATTGTCACCATTTAAAGTGTCAATCATCAAGAACCCACCAGCAATATCTGTTGATAAACCATCAACCAATGTAGACAGCTTTCTAATCTTATGGGAGTTCAAGATTAATCCCACTGAAGGTATCAATGCACCAAAAATACCTCCGGCTATCTCTGAAGCACTAATTCCTCTTTTACTCCATGTTATTTACTTTTCATTGGTTCCATGACTTTCGTCTACATGGTAGATTTTGGGATAAACTATACCAATGTAACAACACCCATACTATTGTTGTGGCAGTCTAAAATAAGCATTTCTAAAACATACATAATAAACTCCAGGATTAGCTGGATCAGTACCACCGCTTAATCCCTAACCCCCTGCAATTAGGATGGTATGTTCACAATCACTAGAACCAATGAAATAATTGTTATATTCAGTCTTTTGTCTCAGTAAGCAAAGATTCCCTTTGTTATGCCAGTCCAGAGTCATTGTAGCATATGTCTTTTCTTTCTTATAATCACCTTCCCTATGAACCCATGGAGGTGTGCTAGTCTTTTGTTTTGCAGCTTTTCGTTTGAATTCTTGTCGCCTATCTTCTACAGAATTTATAAACTCTATGTCTATACTTGGTAAGATGTGGGTTAGATTATTTCGATGCACGTATACAGTATCTATTGTCTTAGTGGTATGAAAAAAATCTCCCATGTAGTCTGTATTGTTTGCACTATTCACTATATTCATATTCTTCTTAATAGAAAATTCTGAAAACACTAAATCAAAATTTGAATAGTAATATTGGAATTGCTCTTGGCCATAGAATAAACTTGTTAGTACACTACATGAAATTCCATATGTTAGTGGAAGGTGGTGATAATTCACCCTTCTGACACAGATGAGGGTAATTGCATGCACACATAACAATCTCTTGTATCCATAGTATCCACATACTCATAAAGTTAATATAACTAATTTGGTATGAGCCATTCTCTGTTAGTTTTTTAATATTAGTCTCTGGGTCCTCTTTAAAAATGTTCTTCTCATCAGTTAATTCATTCACATATTTATTAGTAGAATTTACATTAGTGAATACATAGAGAAACCACTACTAAAATTAGTATTAACCAAACAACCAACAATAAAAGAATACATAAAAAGCTAGTGTTAAAACACCTTTGCCTAAATAAACCTTGGCTTTGATTACTAGTCTGTTTTATCCATCTTAAATTTCACAAAAAACATAAATATAAAAAACAAAACAAATATCGAAAGTATTACAAAAATGTTAAATCACAAAAATAAATTTAACCAGGCAGAATCTGTGTACCACAAAATCAATTACAAATCTCAAAAATTAATGTAGCAAGGCAAAATCAGTGTACAGCAAAATCAAAAAACTCAAAAATAAATTTAGCAAGGTAAAATCTGTGTACCACACACTTTCTGAGCCGAGCCTCTGATCACGGTCTTATTTTCAAAACATCCTCTTCCCCTTCTTCTTGTGCACACTTCATTTAGGTTGGCTTATATGATGAATTGTCTTTGGAACAAAACTCGAACTATTTTTCCCAATCGTTTGTTGCAACAGCCAAATATGTTCATTTAGGTGCTGTGTACTTCTTGCTTGGGATTCGTGGTCTCTTTGTTCTGGGTACTGTATTTTCATCTTCTTCAGTCTCACTCTGTTCAGATTGTCTAGAATCAATCACAGTCTCTGGAATTTTCTTATTTAAAGTATATTTCACTTTCTTTACTCCTCTAGGCCATTTATCAACATGTCCTGTACTTTTTCCAGAAACACTGTCTATTTCATTTGATTCACGGCTTCTTTTAGTTGTATCCCTTCTTTCTTCTTCTCTGCCTCTTTCAGGGGTAACTCTCTTATAGCATCAGCAATGACAGTGTTATGAGACCCAGTAGCTTGTGCCCACCCTAATTGATTCTCAGTCTGTTCAGGTTCTCTTCTTTCTCTTTCTTCACCTTCAACTGACTCTGTGCTGTCAAGTGGACATGGAACTCGACGTGTGAGGTTAGCATGGATCCAGTTAGGCAAACCACCACATTTAACTGCTGTTGTTGTCACAAGAATCATTTGATATGGTCCATGCCAACGAGGTTCTAAACAAGACTTTCTCACGTGCTTCTTGACGAGCACCCACTCTCTCCGGCTCAAGTCTTGTGCTTGTTCCTGTAGAACTGTAGTTGTGACTTCTCCAACCTTGAGAGACACAGAACGTACTACATCAGCCAATCCTTTGCCATACATGAGCACTAAATCATCAGTTATGTTCACAAGTTGATTTACTAGGACTGTTAGCTGTCTCATAGCCCTTCCCATCACAATTTCATGTGGGCACAGTACAGTTCTTCTGTCTCGTATACTACTCAAACTCATCAATACCAAAGGCAATGCATCAGGCCATTTTAGCTTTGTGGATGCACAGACCTTAGCCAATCTTGACTTTATTGTGCCATTAATCTGCTCGACCACACCTGACACCTCATGCTGATAAGCATAGTGCAATTTCTGCTCAATTTGTAATGCAAAAGACACACAATTGATGGACGAATGCAGAACAAATCAAAACATTCACTCCCAGTGAAGAGATCTGGATTAAATCCATCTTTCTTTTGCTCACCGTGCCACCCCAGTTTAGGTCTGGCCATGTGCAAATCAGTCTTGACGGTGTGCCTCATGGGAAGAGTCCGGCCCGAACTGCCAAGCCAGGTCCTCCCTGGACTGAAAACAAGCATACTCTGACCTGTTTCGGGGTTTCACCCCTCATCAGCCAGAATAGGTTGAATCCAGTGGCACAGTAAGCCCGGGACCCACGTCTGGGCATACACAGGGCACTTAGGGCGAGAAAGCAAAAGACACACAATTGATGGACGGAATGCAGAATAAATCAAAACATTCACACCCAGTCAAGAGATCTGGTTTAAATCCATCATTCTTTTGCTCACCATGCCACCCCAGTTTAGACCTGGCCTTACGCAAATCAGTCTTGACCCTGTGCCTCATGGGAACAGTCGAGCCCGAACTGCCAAGCCAGGTCCTCCCTGGACCGAACACAAGCATCCCAGGACCGGTTTCGGGGTTTGTGCCCTGATCAGCCAGGATAGCTTGAATCCAGTGGCACAGTGAGCCCGGGACCCACGTCCGGGCATACCCAGCATACTTAGGGTGAGAAAGCAAAAGACACACACTTGATTGACAGAATGCAGAACAAATCAAAACATTCAGCCCCAGTCAAGAGATCTGGGTTAAATCCATCATTCTTTTGCTCACCATGCCACGCCAGTTTAGACCTGGCCATATGCCAATCAGTCTGGACCCTGTGCCTCATGGGAACAGTCCAGCCCAAACTGCCAAGCCAGGTCCTCTCTGGACCAGAAACAAGCATCCTAGGACTGGTATTAGAGTTTCACCCCTTATCAGCCAAGAAAGCTTGAATCCGGTAGCACAGTGAGCCCAGGACCCACGTCTGGGCATTCTGGGCGCACGTAGGGTGAGAAAGCATAAGACACACAATTTATGGACGGAATGCAGAACAAATCAAAACAATCACCCCCAGTCAAGAGATTTGGGTAA
Source organism: Lissotriton vulgaris (assembly GCF_964263255.1). NCBI lineage: Eukaryota > Metazoa > Chordata > Amphibia > Caudata > Salamandridae > Lissotriton > Lissotriton vulgaris. Next base: position 1,113,489,883 of record NC_141689.1, on the reverse strand, counting down.
AATCCATGCCACTGGAGTCAAGCTATCCTGGCTGATGAGGGGAAAAATCCTGAAACTGGTCCTAGGAAAACAGGCAAATCATTTGCTGTAAATAGAGGATATAAATCATTCACCTCTGTTCCCTGCCTCGCCATTTTAAAAACAACATCTTTGGTATGAAATGCTATTCCAGCTGCAATGCAATAGATGGAGCAGTTCATTTTACAAAGCAAGTCCCTTCCCAATAAGTAAACTGAACTTGTGTCACACACCACAAATCGGTGTAAGACTTGAAATTCCCCAATTATTTTTTTCATTGCCTTAGTAACTTGGGTCTTAATCAATTTGTTTGAAACTCCTCAACTTGGATATTTTCTCCCGAGAAGGGTACGTTGGGAATTTCCACATTTCTCACAGTGGAATGGGTAGCACTAGTATCTACAAGGAACATAATTGAATTTACATCTACCTCACCATCCACATAAGGACCAGACTGATCTACCTCTAAGGATGCACCAAGAACACATTCCTCCTCCCCCCTCAGGCACCGTCATTGAGATGTATCTGAATCATTTTCTTCCCACTGCATCAAATATTGTGAAGACACCTGCACATTTGAATTCACTCGATCATTTGTATGGAAAGCCACATTTGCATTGCACTTCTGCATCTGACCATTCACATTCTTATTTGACACAGTAGCTTGAGGAATCTGCAAATTCTGTCCTCCACCCATTGTCACATGCTGATTCTGATTTTGTTGATTCACCTGCACCTGATTCATTCTGTCAACTCCTGTTTCACCTGTGTTTACCTGCGGACTTCTACACTCATACTTCCAATGTCCCAATTTTCCACACGCATGGCAAGGAAACTTCTTCAACTCTTCTCTATTACTTCTACCTCTCCATTGTGAAATGGTATCATTTGAGTCACAGTATTTCCATTTGAAACTACACCTCTCATACCAGTAGTAGCCTGTCCATTTTCCTGATAAGTTTCTGTAAAATCTGTATTTAAAAATCCTCCTTTATTTGCCACTTACATCTGAGCTAACATACATTTTTCTTGTAACTTTTTGTGTCTCATTTCAATGTCATCACAACAATACTTCACATAATGAAGTATTTCATGAAATGTCTTGCTCTGCCAACAAATTATATGCTGCTGAATCATAGCACTAATTTCTGGCGTCAATCCATTCACAAATGTATACTTAAAATATCCCATATTTATTTCAGTAATGTTTTCAATTCCACTGTACTGTTTACATACCTGTAAAAGCCCTTTCATAATAGGCATGCACTGACTCTTTCAACTCTTGAGGAGTCCTGTCTAAACTTACCTATTCTGTTTTTTCAGCAACATTTTCCCTTTCAAATAGGTAATAACCTGATTATATTTTTTCATAATTTCTTCAGATGGTGCTCCTGGGTCTCTTGGATATTCTTCTTTTAGCCCTTCTATTGCAATTTTACACTCAATCCACAAGTCAGCTGGAACTACAATATCAATCAAGCCACCCAAATCCTTCCACAAAACTTTTGAAACCTTAACAAACCTTTCTACTTGTTTGTACCATGCTACTGTTTTATCTCTCAATCTGGGGAAATCATTTGTATATCATAATATATCCTGTCTTGACCAAGTGATATGATCATACCCACCTCTTGGTACTTCTCTCATGGGATTTATTGTCGCTTCTGCTATTTTTGCTCCTGTCTTCCTCATAGGATAAAATGGTAAAGCTACCTATGTCTCTGCTGTATCTTCCTTCTTTTTAGCCCATCTCCCTTTGCTTCAATCTAATTCAACTCATCATTATAGTGTGCTAATTAACTCTTTAATTTGAAAACGTTTTCCTGAAACATTCATACTCTCGAAATCTTGTCACTGAAATCTAAAGTATATGTTTTTTGTAAGGCTTTAGACTTCTCCATGCCAACTCCATATGTTTGTGCAATTTCAGCAAATTTGTCATGTAGGTTTCTCGCGTTCCTTGTAATATTTTTACACATAAAAAGCAATTCTTCAATGTGATATTTCCCTAATATATCTGAACTGGTTGTACCAATAATCATTTATTCCAACTCAGCTTTTAACCTAATTACATCTACTTCTGAAATATTAATTGGTACACTACAGCCAGGTGCTGTTTCTTTTATCCACTCATGTATTTCTTCAGGAGACGGACCTAACAACTTTTGAATAATTACACCTCGCTCACTTCTTGACCCCCCTGTCATAGGTGTCTCTTTTTCCCCAAGCTGTAACAATGCCTTTGGGTCTATATATATATATATATATATATATATATATATATATATATATATATATATATATATATATATATATATATATATATATATATATATATACCTCGCTTTGAGGTTCAACAAATGTCTCTGGAATGTTAATCATTTGTTCTGACCCTCCTGTACTCACACTTGCACATGTTCCACTATTTTCAATCAATCTTTGATTAGTATGATTCATTTTCCTGTAAACTGTCTGAATACATTTAACATTTCTATCTGGAATCATTAAAGCATGCACTTGCGAAACTCCTTGTCCATCATTAGATAATTGAACTATCGGACCAATAGACACTCGGTTCTTTGGTGTCATCATTCTTAGAAATTCTTCTTTAACTACACTTTTACTCATATTTTCTGAATTTTTCTCTTGTGGTACTTCTATTCGAATAATGGAGCACTTGGTAAATGATTTATCTCTATTCTACACTGCTCTTCTTGATAAGGTGGAAGTTTATTCATCAATAATTCATTTAACAATTCATTATCTATGTCATCAAATTCCTCAGTATATTCACTAATTTTCGAACATTTATCCTCTACATTCTTCTTTTTTCTCCTTGCATTTTTCTCCTTCTTCAGTCACAGCTACCATAACTGGAAACATGTTTACTACTTCTGCTATGTCTCTTCTCCATATTCTCTTTTGAGCATCCTTTTTTGCTTCTGAATAGTTACTCACAGTATTCTTATATCTATTCTGGTACTTATCTCTTCCTCTTTTGTATACCTCATGCTCCCATTCTTCAAGAGCTTCATACTGCATCGGTCTATGAGTGGGACAAGGTATCAAATTATTTATTTGTCTACTTAAATTCTCTAAAATGTTGAAATAGGGGGCGTGGCCAAGATGGCGGTGTGAGCAGACGTGCCTCGCCAGGCTCCTGCCGCTGGCCGCCACTCTATAGCTTTTAAAGCACCCTTTCTGGCCCCGGGCGGCTTCACGGGGTCCCCGGACCTGACACCAGTTCGGCAAGATCCCTGTGGGGCGACATTGCAGACCGGCGATACCGGGATCGGGCAGAATCCGGACGGGAGCGACGCGGCTCACTGAGGACTGTGGAGGCCGGAGCCGCGAAGACGAGGCCGCGAGGGGCGGAGCCATACGGCCGGTGCTGAGGCCTCCCCGACGGGCAGTAGCAGGTCCGACCCGCGCGGCTGAGCGTGAGGCCTCCCGCGGCTTTCACGCGGAGGCTTCTGCGGATCTGCCAGCCTTCCACGCAGACACAACCGGAGTCCCTGGGCCGCGCACAGATCTGTTGGAGTGCGACGGCGGGGAGAAGTGCAGCGCTATGCGTGACCAGCGAGCTGCTTGAGGTGAGGAGAGCGGGGCGGCTGGGACGACCCCCCAGGTGACTCGTCGCTCCAGTCTGAGGCACCGGGGCAGCCGAGGGGAGCTAGTGACGTCGCCAACACCCCTTCTATGGTGCACCACGTTTGGAGCCCTCCCCGGTCTCGGCGGTGATTACTGTGCCTGAGAGCCACCATTTTAGGAGCGGGTGCTCGCGGCCCATGCGGCACCCTCGCAGGGCCTACCCTTTGCCCCCACCTGGTTGGGGCCCCCGTGCCTTCCCTGCAGCCGGGGGCTGGGGACAAGGCCTTGCACCTGCTACAGCCCCGGACATTGGAGGTGTGCAATGGAGCCCCCAGCCTACGCAGCGGACAGCGTGGGGTGGCGGGGGTAGTGTGGAGATTCCAGGGTGGTACAGCTGCCTCGGTGGCCCCCTGCATGCGCCGCCCCATCCATTGCCCGAGTGGTGGTCAGCTGCCTCGTGGTCTCCGTGGTTCTGTGACCTGGGGGCCGCCATTTTGTGACTTCGCCCAGCCCTGCGCCTGGCCCTCCCACACGGGCCGCACTGCCTAGGCCTGAACTTTGAACACCATCTCAGTGGGGGAGAAACCGGCGCTTGTGCCCTGGCAGCGAGAATAAGTGGCGCTGAGGGGACCAACGGCGGTCCACTGAGGCTGGACTCTTCACCCCAACTGTCCGGTGCTTACCTATTGGAGCTACGACGTACTGTTGGCCCGGTCCGCCCTGCCCTGCCTCGTTCTACCGGCGGGTCTGGGGGTATGGCAGCTGGCAGAGTGCGCAAGGACAGGACCATTAAGGATTTGCTCACTCCCATCACCATGGGGAAGAAAACCGACCTTCATAGTGCTGGACCCCACGCGGCACCTGCTAAGTCAACGGCCAGCACACCGGGCAAGAGCCCCCAAAGCACAGACGAGCCTGTCACAAGGTCCTTCTTAGAATCTCTGTTTGGCGGCCTAAGGGAAGATCTCCAACTCCTTAAAACGGAATTGAAGGGGGAGATTCTGGAGCTGCGGCGGGACACGGACGCCATTGGCGAGCGGGTAGCGGACCTCGAGACGAAGAGCGATGGCCGGGATGTCGAGATGGAAGCGCTCCAGCAAGAAATTATCCGCATTCACGACCAGCAGGTTGACTTACAGTCGCATGTTGAGGACTTGGAAAACCTTTCTCGGAGGCATAATATTCGAATCCGAGGGGTGAAGTCCACCCCGGACACGGCGGACCTCTTCAAGTTCTTGCAGGGCCTCTTCAACCATATCCTGGGCCGGCCGGCTGACTCCACTATCATCCTAGACAGGGCACATCGGACTGGACCGCCTAGGGCCGCGAGTGCCTTGCCAGCAGATATCCTGGTGTGTGTTCAGGACTTTCGCACCAAAGAAGAGATTCTCAACAAAGCGCGACAGCTGGGCTCCATCACCTATGGCAACCACTCACCGACACTCTTTCAGGACCTAGCGGCCATCACCTTGGAGAAGCGTAGATCATTCCGACCGGTCACTGCTGAACTGAGATGCCTTGGTGTCACATATAGCTGGGGGCACCCGTTCCGAATAGTGTTTAAATGGGACAACAAAGTGCACCAGCTGCGATCCCTCACTGATGCTTGCCGGTTGTTGGGCATTGAGGAACCTGAACCGGAGGTAGGCTCGCAACCTGGGAACAACTCGGAGACCAGCTCCGCTGGCCAGTGGCGGCAGCAGAGACGGTGGCGTAGGCCGCGTCGCCCACCCCAGGAGGAGATTCATAAAGGTCAACGGGCGGCAGTTGAGACAGCGGCACTGGAGCTGGCAGCAACGGCTGAAGGCTGATAGACGGGAACCGGGGGCCCGGGTTCCCTCGGGCTAGTCATGAATCGCTTCGGCGGTCAGCGGCGGGAGAGGACTCGAAGGAGCCGGACACATTCCCCTGCTTTTTCCACTCATCTGTGAAAGATGAGGGACAGTGATCTACTTTTGTGGTGCTTTATTTGGTGGTTCTCAATTCGGGAATGTTGGGGGGCTGGAGGGGAGTGGAGGTTTTGTGGTTCTCAATTCGGGGATGTTGGGGGGGTGGCGGGGAGTGGGGGGGAACATGGCGGTTTGAGAGAGGACGGGGTCGGGGTAGTTCGTTTTGGTGGGTTGGCGAGGGAGGGGTTCCAGGTCCGGGGAGTGCTATGGAATTGGTTCGTACAGTGTCCTGGGTTACCAGTATCTGCTCTCAACGGGTTACGGCTCCACCTGTTGGGGGGGTTCGAATGGCGCAAGACTGGGTGCACTGAAGACCGACATGGGAGCTTAGAGTGGGTGACACGGGTGATGACATATGGCCTCCACTGAAGTGCGCATCCTCTCGCTAAACGTGAGGGGACTTAACAACCCTATCAAGAGAAGGGCGGTTCTGTCCTGCCTTGAACACACACAGGCTGACATCTGTCTCCTCCAGGAGACGCACTTATTACAGAAAGACTGCATGAGAATGAGGGCTCACAACTTTCCGCACCAGTTCTTCTCATCCACACCTCACAAGAAGGCGGGGGTTGCTATATTGGTCGCGAGGAAGTTCCGGGGGAAGGTCCTGAGACAGGGTGCAGAGATAAAGGGGAGACTCCTATCATACCACTTCTCCTTGGGGGGCTCCGAGTTCACAGTTTGCTCCGTCTATGCTCCCAATGAGGGACAGGAAAATTTCTTTCATGATGCGCTTAGCACATTGGCGGCTTCTGCTGATCGGGATGTCCTAATGGGGGTGACCTCAACTTGGTGTTTGACACCACTCTAGATAGATCAGCGCAGCACTCTACACAGGCTGGGTCTCTGTCGGAAGAGGGGTTGGCCAGATTGCGCGAGCTAGGTATGGTAGATCTCTGGCGCAGCTTCCATCCTGGCGTTAGGGCTTACTCGTACTTCTCAAGCGCGCATCGCACTTATGCTGGGCTGGACTACTTCTTGGCCTCCTCCTCCCTGCAAGCGCTGACATCAACTGTAGAGATAGGCGTAGCTTCCCTCTCAGACCATGCTCCACTGCTGGCGACTTTCCTTCTCCCTTCAGCGCAGCGGCCCTCACGGTGCTGGTGCCCCAGAGACACGCTGTTGCATCGCAAGGAAGTCCAGGAGAAAATAATAGGCGCGATACAAGATTTTCTGCTTCACAACAATACTACAGACACCTCCCCGTCAACACACTGGGCAGCGCTTAAGGCGGTCCTGAGAGGTGAATTTATAGCTTTATCCGCAGCGGAGAATAGGGCGCGGGCGGAGAAACGGGACGAACTGACACAAAAAGTCAGGGAGCTAGAGGGAATGCACCAGAGGACCTGCGCCCCGAGGATCTGGAGGCAGCTGAGGTTGGCTCAAAAACAGTTAAGTGTGCTAGACCAGGACAGGGCAGAATTTGCGGCACTGAGGGTGCACCACATGTATTACACGGGGAGGGATCGATGTGGGCGCCTCCTGGGGCGAGCCCTTAGGGAGAAGCGCCAGACTCAAACGGTGAAGGCAATTAGGACACTGGACGGACGTCTAGTCACACAGGATAGGGAGATCGCGATGGCCTTCAGTGGTTTCTACACATCGCTGTACTCAGGAGCCACGTTAGAGGGGGAAGCGGGCGACGTCTTTCTGGACGCTGCTCAGCTCCCAGCATTCACCCCAGACCAGGCAGCGGCCCTAGAGGGTGACATCAGACCCGAAGAAGTAATTTCGGCCATTGCCAGGCTCAGGTTGGGGAAGGCCCCGGGACCGGACGGCTTCACGGCTCTCTTCTATAAGAAATTTTGTGCGCAAGTGGTGCCGCTGCTTACCACCCTGTTTAATCACTTCTCGGACCCCGGAGCAATCACAGAGGACTATTAGATGCTACCATCTCTGTGATCCCTAAATCAGGGAAAGACCATTCAAGATGTGACGCATATCGGCCAATCTCGCTGCTCAATATAGACCTGAAATTATACACCGGCATCCTTGCCGCAAGACTCGGCCCACTGATGCCAAGATTGATTGACCCTGACCAGACGGGATTTATCTCGGAACGCCAAACCACTGACAACACCAAACGGGCAATGCATCTCATAGAAAAAGCCACACGCACGGAAGGGGAGTACATGTTCTTATCCATCGATGCGGAGAAAGCCTTTGATCGTGTCCACTGGCCGTACCTGGAGCGGGTCCTGGCGCGGGCCGGTCTGAGCGATCGTTTCCGCGCTTGGGTGCTCAATTGTTACTCCAGGCCCTCGGCAACGGTTCGAGTCAATGGGTGTTCTTCTCCTCGTTTTCCCATCAAACGGGGCACAAGGCAGGGGTGTCCGCTCTCCCCCTTGTTATTTGCCTTATATATGGAGCCCTTGGCGCAAACGATAAGACTTGATCCGGGGATTAGCGGAATCAAGATGGGAGCCTTTGAACACACAATCAGCTTATACGCGGATGATGTTCTGTTATCCCTTTCCTCCCTCCGTGCATCACTTCCGGCCTGTGTGGCAGTGTTGGATGCCTTCGCTGAGGTGGCTAGTTTTAAGGTTAATCTCAACAAATCAGTGGCGCTTGACCTTTCTTTGGCGGCATCCACAAGGGCGCACCTACAGAGTCTTTTTCCCTTCCCGTGGGCATCTGAGGCCGTCCCTTATTTGGGTATCCAGCTTGCTCCTACCCTACAAGGCACGGTCTGTCTGAACTACGCGAAACTTAGACGTACGATCCGCTCAGAGCTCAGCCGCTGGAAGCATCTTCAGTCGTCATGGCTCGGTAAGGTGGCAGCGGTCAAAATGACAATCCTTCCGCAGATCTTGTACTTATTTAGGGCTATCCCTATGAGACCCCCAGATGGTTGGCTTCGTCGGACCCAGGCAGAACTAGCCCAATTTATATGGAATGGACGGCGCCCACGCATGAAGCTGCGCCTTGCAATGCTGCCTCCTGAACATGGGGGACTGGGCCTCCCGAATCTATTATTATACTACCAGGTGGCGCAGTTGCGGACACTCGTGGAGTGGAGTAAATGGGAGTCGGAGAAGCACTGGCTCTTTCAAGACCAGGCAGTGGCCGGTCGCACGCTGCAGGAGATTTTTTTCCTGCGGCGGCAGCACCGACCCCCTAATCTCTATGCCTCCTTTGTCACGAGAACACCTCTGGAGGAGTGGGATCGGGTGAGCATACCTCATGGTCTGACGTCCTTTCCGTTCCCACTGACGCCTCTGATGTCCAACCAGGAGTTTAGTCCTGGCATGGATGGAGTGGCATTCGCGAGATGGGGGCCCGCGGGTTGTAAGGTGTTATCCCATGTGTAGGCTAAGGAGGGGGTCATCCCTTTTGATGCCTTCCGCCAGGAATTTGGCTTGCCGGAGGGGGAGCGGCTACGTTACCTCCAAGAACGTCACTGGGCACTCCAGCCCACGGTTAGAACTGAAGCTGACCGTAGACTCAGCGAATACGAGTATTGGCTCCTTTCGAGGAAATCTGACCGCAACTTAATATCGGATCTCCACCGCATGCTGCTGGGCAGGTACACGCACATTCACAACGCGGGGAGAGCGAGATGGGAGAGAGAACTTGGGCGCGAACTGGGCAATAAGGAGTGGGAGGGCATCTGCTACAGGGCCCGTCACTCGGCCCACCACATGGGCTTACCTGACACTCTCACTAAAATTACCACTTATTGGTATCAAACCCCCGAAAGGCTGCACGAAATGGACCACACACAAGATACATCTTGCTGGCGGGGTTGTGGGGAGAGGGGTACCCTCTGAGGAAATAGAAATGTTTACGTGGCCAATGTGTCCCCTGCATGTACCCTATGTATGTTCATGTCACCCATGTACTTTCCCTCTCAGGCCTGTAATAATAATGCCTCTGCATTTCCGTCCAATAATTGAATGTCAGTTACCAAGCCTTCCATGAAAGAAACGTTAATTCTGCATTGAGGCCTATGTTGCCAATGTATTTGCATGGTGCACGTTTAAAAGTCGAGACAAACCCGTTTTGTGGCTCAGCCGAGCCAGGACCCGAATTCAGGCTCCAAGCCTCCCAGGCACTCTGAAAGCTGCAGTTCAGCTATGTATCCCTGACCTCTCACATACTTTCTGCTCCGCCGAGAGGGACCCAGTCCGGCCTGCCAAGACAGTATTTTGCCTACAGTTATCTGCTCTGCTCCACAGAAACACATTCCTGCTTAGTGAAGAAGGTAAACATAATCCGCCTGCAGAAGATAGGGCCTAGCCTTTCTGTGTCCATTTAAGTGATTTACAGAGCTCGCATCCATAGAAGGCCCATGGCCCCACGCAATGCACGAAGAAATATATGCACACACTGGCTCCTAGTGATGAGCAACCTTTGCTCGAGCGACCTTTACTTCAGATAATACATCCTCCAAACTCAAGATATCAGATAATACCAGGCATGCAGGTCGTCCTGACACTCAAGGCTTCTCTACTAGAACGAAAGTCAGCTCCCCCCAACTTCCCCCAGTTACACGTCAATTGCACGTCATGACCAAGTGACGCACACAAGTAGGGTAAAGGTTCCAGCTGACCACGCACACCCCCTTCATGTATCCACCCACCTTTGACACACCTATGACTCCTCAAGTGAACGCCCACGTGTACGCCTTCTTACACGCCCTTTTTCACGCCCATGTGCTCTTATCTCTCTTTCACTTGCGCCGCCTGGAGCGCTCCGCCTTCTCTATGCAAGTTAATGTATGTTTAACGTATAAATAATGTACTCTGTGAATAAAGTTCAGATGACGATCCTTCCTGAACCTTAGTGGTGATGGAACCCGATTCTCCCTTAACTCGAGTTACTGAAATAAAGCCCTTTTGAATCGGACACCACGGACTCTGCCTCTCATTATATGCATGACCCTTTGTTTAAGTATAGAAATTCCAACAGGGTAATAATTTTATTTACCACATAATCTGGCGCCCGAACAGGTACTAGTCCCCTTCCCCACGCGCCGGCGATGTAGGTCCAGCCCCTGCTCCCTTCTACAGCCGTGACGGACTTCAAAGTGTACATGACAGCGGGTCTTCCTGCCTACTCCCTCAGGCCCACGGAGGAGACGGACTGCGACCAGGCATCCACACGAGGCGGTGAGAATTGCGGATCATCCCAACCAGAGCCCAAGCCGTGAGAGAGCAAGGTCCGAGGTATCCCGAGGCCCACCTGTTCCGAGGCGCATGCGCAGCAGCAGCAGCACCGCAGTCACGCAGTTTTGAGTTTCTGAGGCCTTCAAGTTCTGCTTCCCGGTGAGTACCGTTATTGGGAACGCATCTAGTTCACGACGGGTTCATTTATTTGAGCTCGGTAAAGACGTGTCTGGTCACAACAGGCACGGTAAAGACGGGTCCATTTCGGTGGACACGGTAAAGACGCGTCTCTTCATGAGACCGGTATGGTTGTACTGTGTTTCAGTGCATAAAGTTAACGGTTTTCAAGTTCATGTTTTCCCCATGTATCAGTCAAACTGTATCTGTTTTTAATGTTTTAGTGTTGTAGTGTGAATGGTTGTTTCAGTCAGTCTATTTTAGTATATTGTGTTGTTCATTACGTTCGTTCAAACATGCCACTGTTTTCGAAATTACGTCAGATAGGGACCAGGAAAGGGATACTCGAAGAGGCAGTTCCCGTCCCGCCTAGAGACACACCTGGTCATTTTATGTACCAGAAACACGGGCTAGATGCCATATTGTTTTTAGACTTATGGGTAGATTACACAAAGGATCTAGAGGAGAAGTATAGATGGCCTGCCGCAGGAACATGGGATTCTGAATGCATTATGAAAGTAGAGGAAGCGCTATGGAAAAGGAAAGTAAGACCGTCCCAGAAAGATGCCATTGAGTTATGGCGTAAAGAAGCGCATAGGAGAGCAGAAAAAGAATTCCACCAAGCAGAGAGAAGTAAACAAGCCACGGAAAAAGCCAGAGAAAAAGAACTGTGGGAGGAGGGGGAACGGGTCAAGGCAGAACAGGCCGATAGATAAAGAAATGCCCTCGTTGCAGGTATTTATCCCGTCCTCGCAGAAGAACTAGCTAATGTGACCCCCTCAGAACAATCCCGTAGGTCGCATACGCCACCACCAGTACCCTTTAGAGTACGTAGACAGAAGCCGACAGCCTCTGAAGCTTTTATTTCCTCCTATTTAGAAGAGCCCGCACCGGACTATGTAAATGCAGAATTCCCTCCTCCACCATCACAGGATCAGCTTCTACAGCTTCAGCTTCCGCAGGCTTCTCTTCCGCAGGTTTCTGTTCCGCAGGCCGTGGCCGTGAAAGACGACGTAGGGCAAGGGGCAGTGGGAGGGGGGCCACCGCCGACGCCACGAACACCGCCAATGACACGAACACCGTTAGGGCTAGGGCCACCACGAACACCACAAATTACATCAACACCATTTAAGTATGTAGGTGTAACGATCCCACGTTGTATATACGATCCAGTGCCAGGAGAGGGTGCAATGCTCGTGTATTCACTAAGATTAAGACATGCCGTCGACTATTTGATCACATTACCAGGCATGAAGGACCACCTAGATAAAATATACGATTTCATTAGAACTGGTAAGGGACCCGCCAGTATAGAAGATGCCATGGAACAAAGAAAGTTGGATGTTAAGAACATGATTTTACGTTTTTTGATTAACTGTCTGATCAGGGAACAAGACCAACCAGATAGAGAGGTAAAGAAAGTTTTGACGGATTGGAGTGACAACATAGCTGCCGGTAAGCATGATAGACAGGGACAGACAGAATGTATGTACAAGAAAATACGAAAGGCGATTATAGAAATACACAAGGAAGATTCTGATGGGCAGTATGAGTCATCGACGGAAGAGGTTGAGCCAGAAACGGAGGAGAAGGACAAAATAAATTACGTAGGCAAAGCGCGACAGTTTGACAGGCCCAAGTGTCTTGACTACCGCAAACAGGGACATTCTATAAAAGAAAGATATTCCCTCGAGAATCTATTCCAAGCTACTGAAAAGACACTGAAACGACGGGTAGAGTGCGAGATATCCAACACCCCACACAAACAGGAATTAGTCCGGTCAGCCATCCAATGGGCGTCTAATTCTAATATATATAACAGTGATGTAGTGGCCCAGACCTTTTTGAGCCTTCCGCCGAACGAACAGCGTTTGGCTGGTATTTACATGGTTCAACATTTGATCACGTTGTATGAGAGTCAATATTCTGATCCCGGTCCCTTGTAAAAATTACTGGACGATATACTCCTAGAAAGATGGACAGGCCTAGGTACGGAATTAATTAATGTCATTCTGGACCAACGACATAAGTACTTGACTTCTCTGACCACATGCATGATTCCCGCTGTCATGAAAACCTAGTCATTGTCAGTATTTCAGTAAGCTTGCCTGTGTCTCTTTCTTTAAATACAACGTAGTTGGTTTTGGAAGTGCTTGTCGATTATTTGGTACATTGGTTGGGACAATGCTTGTTGATTTCAGGATACTGTTGTTCCGTTATGCCGCTCTGTATGCAAATGCGTGAGCACACGTTGGGCAGGTGCGCTAAACTGTCATTGTTTCACACGTGCCAAAAAGACTATAAAAGTCTTCCTAGCGGAGGGCACAGCGCTTCGCTTCTTGGGCAGACCAAGCGTCACCCGAGAGTTCCAGTCTACGATTCCAGCCCCGCCCGCCGACTTCTTCTCCCGCTCTGCTTTCGGATCGGAGTTGGCCAAGTCGCCGCGCCACTCACCTGAATCCTTCCTCGGACCCTGCAATCTTCGGCGGCTTTCTTCTAAAGTCGCTCCTTCCCGGGCTCCGAGATTCATCTCCAGTTCCGGTCCTCTCGGCTCGACGAACTTCCGCTTCCTGAACTGCCTTGGTCCTCGGCTAAAAACGATCCTACAAGCAACAAGCAAGTAAGATTAACTCTTAAAACGCCGATGCACAGAGAACGCCGGGGTAAGAACAAGCCTTGCTAAAGGCAAGTGTAACGTAGTGCAAAGACTTGAGACTTTTAACAAACTATGTTAAAACCAAGGGGGAAACTCATTTAAGGACACTATAGTGCTAAATGTTCCCTTGTGTGTAAACGCTCATGATACTTTTTGAAAGTTCAATTCATGTGAGTAACTAGCAGTGAAGGTAACTGCTTAACAAAGTGAACAATCGCTCTTGTAACTGATTGTGTTTCTGGAGGTTATGTGGTGGTTCTGTGTTCTGTTCTTGTTTTCTAAATTTGCAGAACCAGTTACAAATACAGAGTTGTGCAGAGGTCTCTAAGGTAAGACCGATTTATTGCATGCTGTTGATTTGCTTGTGCGTACTAACCAGTTGGGGACAAGTTGGGATTTGGTGACTGAAACCAAGGGAATGATTGCTTACAGAATATATTGTTGTTTCAAGGTGTAAATACGATTGTCTATAAGAAAAGGCCTTGAATTGCACCACGAAGTTAGGATTGGGCTATCTCCTTCTATCGGTATGTACGGTCAGAAATGTAAAAGCTAGAATCACAGGAAGTAAGAGTAAGAGCAGGTAAATGATAATTGTTATTTTGCATTCCCTTGTTTCGACAGAGTCAGTGTATCTATAACTGTTCTAAGAAGCCCGGTAAACTTCAGGAGAGACGAACAGGTTTCTCTTAGAAGAGATCCAGTGTTGTTTTTCTCTCTCTCTCGCTTTCCCATCCCCATCCACTGCCCCTTTCCGTCCCCTTTTCCCTTTCCCTTTAGGGGCCAACTGGTTGTGCCAAGTGTCTGTAATTCTTGCTACACTAGTTGGCTCTTGGAGGTATTGGGATTGATCGGCTACAGGACGGAAACATCTGGACTCTTGCGGTGGCGCTCCTGACAGAAAGCGAAGCCAATACAACCGTCCAAGTTTCCACCTGTGGTCGATTAATTCCATGGAGTCCTTAGATACTACTCAGTTGGTCGAGCTAGTGCGCAAAATGAATGATGAAATTCAGGATTTGCGCCTGGAGAACCAGTCACTTAGGCAAGCATTGGATCACACCACAGAGGAATTAGAACACACTAGGGAGGGTTTCACAGCCTGGAGGGACAAAGGAGAAGTGAAGAAACCCATTTTATCTCCACCTAAGTTTGGAACCCATTTTCAGAACCACTCTCCAAGTTTAGGTCAAGGCCAGCCAGCCCAGATTACAGTGATGTCCCCTCAACCAGTTCCCTTAGCCAACCCAGAACGTTTTACTGGGGATAGTGCTCATTATAGATCTTTTATGAGTCAATGTCAATTGCATTTTTTATGCAAACCTCAGATTTTCACTTCTGATACCACTAAAGTAGCTTTCATCATCTCCTATTTAGGAGGAGTGGCAGCTAATTGGGCCATGCCCTTAGTAGACAAAAACGACCCTTTATTACACAATCTGACACACTTTAAGAATGCAATGTCTAGTTTATTCGCGAAACATGTTTTCCTGCAAGCATCAGACAATGAGTTGCTAAATCTGCGTCAAGGCTCCCGGGATCTGATCTCATACGTAACTACTTTTAATCGTTTGTTGGCTGAGACCCAATGGCCCGAAGATAAAAGAATATCTTTATTTTATCGAGGGCTTAGAGACGAGTTGAAGGACTCCCTAGCACACATAGTTAATCTGCCTGATGATTTCACAGAATTTCAAGACCTAGTGGTCAAGTTAGACCATAGGTTAGGTGAGAGAAGGTCAGAGAGACCTAAGACAGATTTCAGAGCCCTACATTTCAAGGTAGAAAGAAAGGCTAATGAAGACAAGAATGCTCAGGTTGAACCAATGCAGATTGGAGGCGTCAAGGGACCCTTATCTCAGGAAGAAAAGAATAGAAGAAGAAAAGCAAATCTATGCTTATATTGTGGTAAGGCAGGTCATTTCGCCAAAGAGTGCCCCTCTAGACCAGCTAAGAAGAAAGTGGTGGCCGCTATTCCTGAAACATCTTTGGAGTCGGAAAACTAGGAATCTCGAGGGAAGGAGAGATCGTTCACTCGAGAGAAACAATTGGCAAGATCTCACAGTATTTAACTAACGTTCTAAATCACATACCACGACATCTAACCATTAGGTTGATTCTGATTCTGGGCAATCAACAGAGGCATAGCATTCCAGTACTTATTGACTCTGGAGCTACTGGGAACTTTTTTGACTTAGACTTTGCTAGAAAATTAAACCTTATAAAAGTTCCTAAGAAGGAGCCAGAACCTGTACGGGCGGTAGATGGATCACCACTCTCTTCTGGTCTCATACGATTCCATACCCAGCCCCTATTACTTCTATCAGACAATGGTCATACAGAACAAACCGTGTTTGATCTCATAGATACACCAGCTTTTGGGGTCATACTAGGGATCCCCTGGTTAGAACTTCACAACCCAAAGATCGATTGGAAGCAACGCACTGTGACTTTAGATTCAGCATTCTGTAAAACACATTGCTACCAGGAACAAGGAGATCTTAAGCGCTCTCTCCATTGTGCAGTCTCTCAATCAGTTCCGATAGCCTTACCATCGGAATTTCAGGATTTTGCTGATGTGTTTGATCCTGTAAAAGCTACCACTTTACCTCCTCACAGGGTTTACGATTGCAGGATTGATTTAATTCCAGGTGCAGTTCTACCCTGCAGTCGTATTTACGCTTTAACCGAGCCAGAAAACCAATATCTCCAAAAATACTTAAGCGAACTTTTGGAATTAGGTTTTATACGTCACTCCACTTCACCAGTCTCATCTCCGTTGTTTTTTGTAGCAAAAAAGACAGGAGATTTGAGGGCCTGTATTGACTATCGTGCTGTTAACAAGGCCACAATTAAGAACAGATACCCACTGCCTCTAATACCTGTGCTCTTAAACCAAGTTAAGGGGTCCACCATTTACACCAAACTGGATCTCCGCGGGGCTTACCACCTGATACGTGTTAAGGAAGGTGACGAGTGGAAGACCGCTTTTCGCACGAAATTTGGTCTGTTTGAGTATACGGTGATGCCCTTTGGCCTTTGTAACGCCCCAGCAGCATTCCAGTACTTCATTAATGAAGTGTTACATGATCTGCTGGATATCTGCGTCATCGTATATATTGATGACATTCTGATCTTTTCCAAAACACCTGAGGATCATGTGGTACATGTTAGGTCAGTTCTCCAAAAACTACGTGATCACTCCTTGTTTGCTAAACTGGAGAAATGTGTATTTAACACATCCACAGTAGAGTTCTTAGGTTACTGGTTGTCTCCCGAAGGGATCGTGATGGATCCAAAAAAGGTTAAGGCAATCTTAGACTGGCCAACTCCCATCTCAATAAAAGAAATTCAAAGAATCCTAGGATTCGCCAACTTCTATAGAAGATTTATCTCCGGGTTCTCAGAAATAGTTGCTCCTATCACCAGTCTGTTACAGAAGGGGAAGAAATTCCAGTGGAATCCTGAAGCAGAAAATGCTTTTAACTTACTGAAGAAGGCCTTCACCTCTGCTCCAATTTTGAAACATGCAGACCCAGATAGACCGTTTTTTGTAGAGGCTGATGCTTCCCAAACAGCAATTGGGGGGGTCCTCTTACAGAAAGATGTTAGTTCCGGTAACTTACATCCTATAGCCTTTTACTCTAGGAAATTATTGCCTGCTGAACAGAATTACACGATTACAGAACGAGAGCTCCTGGCTATCAAGGCAGTTTTCCAAGAATGGAGGCATCACCTCTTGGGAGCTAAACACACAATAACTGTCTTCTCAGATCACAAAAATCTGCAGTTTTACTCCACTGTGAAGGCCTTCACACCACGACAAATGAGGTGGTTGCAATTCTTTAGCGAATTTGATTTTTTAATTACCTACCGACCAGGAGCTAAACAGCTACTATCAGACACCCTTTCACGCCTAGTCTGTAACAAACACAAAGAGTTGGGTAAGGAAGAATTGAGTATCATTCCCGAAGAAAAAATTTGCGCAGAACTCTCTCAGGGTGATTTTTTGTCGGAACTCAAAGAACAGATAAAGGCGCTAGATCAAGAAAAGTGGTTGGAACAAGAACAAGCATCAGTCTCAGAAGGTTTGTTCTTTTTGAAGAACAAACTGTTTATTCCTACAAAAGAATTAAGGGAACAAGCAATTAGATGGAGTCATGATTCGGCTATCACAGGTCATCCTGGAATTAGTAAGACAGTCGAATTGTGTGAACGACACTTTTGGTGGAAAAACATGAAATCAGATATCCAACAATACATATTGGCTTGTCCAGTATGTGCTCGGCAGAAAAGCTCAAATTCTTCTCCTAAAGGTTTACTACAACCTCTAGAAATTCCTCCAACACCCTGGCACACTATTAGTTTAGACTTCATCACCGATCTACCCAAATCGTCAGGAATGACCACAATTCTAGTAGTGGTAGATTTATTGTCAAAAATGGGACACTTCATCCCTTTGCCAAAATTACCTTCAGCTGTAGAATTTAGTACGGTATTTCTGACCAACATAGTTAAGTTACATGGCTTACCACAAAAGATCATATCTGATAGAGGCCCACAATTTCTGTCGACATTTTGGAAGCAGTTAAGTGGTCAGCTGGGTATAGATTTGGCACTATCATCAGCCTTTCACCCTCAAACCGACGGACAGACTGAAAAGGTAAATCAGTACCTAGAACAAAGCCTGCGCTGCCTAACCACTACTCTAGTTACTGAATGGACTGAAGCCCTGCCATTAGCAGAATTTACATACAACAACACAATACACTCGGCTTTAGGTTGCTCCCCATTTTATTTCCTCACTGGGACGCATCCTAGAACACTACCAGTAACCGTCCCAGAGAACAGATCGAATATGCCAGCAGTGTCTGAAAGGTTAGCTAGTTTACGGAAATTTCAGGAACATGTCAAACAAACATTAACTACTCAGAAAGCTAGAATGAAAAAATACGCAGATCAACACAGGAAACCAGCACCTGAGTATAAAATTGGGGATCAGGTATGGTTGTCAACAAGAAACATTCAGTTAGAGGGGCCTAGAAAATTAAAACCTCGCTTCATTGGTCCTTTCCCTATTGAAAAAATATTGAACCCGGTGTCCATGAAATTAAGTCTACCTCAGGAGTACAAAATTCATCCAGTATTTCATGTGTCACTACTCAAGCCTGTACACCCGAACACACGTCCTGATACACCACCTCCTCCAATCATCGTAGGTGATCATATAGAGTATGAAGTCAAGAAAATCCTGGACTCAAAAAGAATCAGGGGACGTTTGCATTTTTTAATTGACTGGAAGGGGTACGATAGCTCAGAAAGATCATGGGAACCAGAAACCAGTGTTCATGCTCCTCGCTTGATTCGTTCATTTCATGCAATGAACCCTGACAAGCCGCGACCCCTGAGGAGGCCTTTGGGAGGGGGAACTGTCATGAAAACCTAGTCATTGTCAGTATTTCAGTAAGCTTGCCTGTGTCTCTTTCTTTAAATACAACGTAGTTGGTTTTGGAAGTGCTTGTCGATTATTTGGTACATTGGTTGGGACAATGCTTGTTGATTTCAGGATACTGTTGTTCCGTTATGCCGCTCTGTATGCAAATGCGTGAGCACACGTTGGGCAGGTGCGCTAAACTGTCATTGTTTCACACGTGCCAAAAAGACTATAAAAGTCTTCCTAGCGGAGGGCAGAGCGCTTCGCTTCTTGGGCAGACCAAGCGTCACCCGAGAGTTCCAGTCTACGATTCCAGCCCCGCCCGCCGACTTCTTCTCCCGCTCTGCTTTCGGATCGGAGTTGGCCAAGTCGCCGCGCCACTCACCTGAATCCTTCCTCGGACCCTGCAATCTTCGGCGGCTTTCTTCTAAAGTCGCTCCTTCCCGGGCTCCGAGATTCCTCTCCAGTTCCGGTCCTCTCGGCTCGACGAACTTCCGCTTCCTGAACTGCCTTGGTCCTCGGCTAAAAACGATCCTACAAGCAACAAGCAAGTAAGATTAACTCTTAAAACGCTGATGCACAGAGAACGCCGGGGTAAGAACAACCCTTGCTAAAGGCAAGTGTAACGTAGTGCAAAGACTTGAGACTTTTAACAAACTATGTTAAAACCAAGGGGGAAACTCATTTAAGGACACTATAGTGCTAAATGTTCCCTTGTGTGTAAACGCTCATGATACTTTTTGAAAGTTCAATGCATGTGAGTAACTAGCAGTGAAGGTAACTGCTTAACAAAGTGAACAATCGCTCTTGTAACTGATTGTGTTTCTGGAGGTTATGTGGTGGTTCTGTGTTCTGTTCTTGTTTTCTAAATTTGCAGAACCAGTTACAAATACAGAGTTGTGCAGAGGTCTCTAAGGTAAGACCGATTTATTGCATGCTGTTGATTTGCTTGTGCATACTAACCAGTTGGGGACAAGTTGGGATTTGGTGACTGAAACCAAGGGAATGATTGCTTACAGAATATCTTGTTGTTTCAAGGTGTAAATACGATTGTCTATAAGAAAAGGCCTTGAATTGCACCACAAAGTTAGGATTGGGCTATCTCCTTCTATCGGTATGTACGGTCAGAAATGTAAAAGCTAGAATCACAGGAAGTAAGAGTAAGAGCAGGTAAATGATAATTGTTATTTTGCATTCCCTTGTTTCGACAGAGTCAGTGTATCTATAACTGTTCTAAGAAGCCCGGTAAACTTCAGGAGAGACGAACAGGTTTCTCTTAGAAGAGATCCAGTGTTGTTTTTCTCTCTCTCTCGCTTTCCCATCCCCATCCACTGCCCCTTTCCGTCCCCTTTTCCCTTTCCCTTTAGGGGCCAACTGGTTGTGCCAAGTGTCTGTAATTCTTGCTACACTAGTTGGCTCTTGGAGGTATTGGGATTGATCGGCTACAGGACGGAAACATCTGGACTCTTGCGGTGGCGCTCCTGACACCCGCCCCACACCACGACAGAAAGAACTTACACATAGACAGACAGAACCCCCTACGAGAGGTACATCCCGTCAAAAATACAGCGGGTGAACTTCAACGAGTATATGTTTACACACCCTTGACGAAACTAGAAATACTGGAAATGAAAAAGATGCTGCCCTGCCATGATAAAGATCCGGGGGGGTTTCACTGTGAATTAAAGGACATCCTCCGCATAGGGGATTACATGTACGCTGACATTATTAAATTATTAAAAGTACTGTTGCCTGCTGGTATTTACGAGAAGCTTATAGAAAAAGACTGGGAGGTGGGAGAGAAAAAGTTAAGTTGGGCAGAATTGGAAGCAGAGGATAAAGGCCAGGACCCTGGTGTTGGTCTTGGGGACAAAGCTAAAGCACTACCTGAACTCCTGATACAGGTTTTGCCGAGATTATTGGTTACTAAAAAGGAATATTGGGATGCTATTTCAGCCTGTAAACAGAAACAAGACGAGGACACAAGTGATTTTTATTCTAGATTTGAGAAATGTTTTTCTATTAATAGTGGCCTTAAGCCAAGTAGTGAATCATATCCACATCTTTTCGTGAGCAAATTAGTATAGAATTCCTTGCCCCCGATCAAGAATAGAGTACTGAAGGTTGAGAGTACCTGGCAAGCAAATAGCCCTTCCCAAATGTTGCAAATGTTACAATATCATCAGAACAGAATTAGAGAGGAACAGGATCATGAAAAGAGACGTATGAAAGATACGAAAATGAAGGTACTGGTTGCCCAATCGGTACCAGCTAATTCGAACAAAAAGGGCACGACACCTGTTAAAGGGAACTGTAATTATTGCAAGCAACCAGGTCACTATGTAAATGAATGTGCTGTCCTGAAACATAATATAGCTACAGGCAAGACAAAACAACGACCGCATCCTCCTAGACAGAATAGCACCCCACAGAACACGCAACAGACAGTAGCGAATTTTCCGCCCCCACCACCAGCTGCCACACAACAAGCCACACAGCAAATGTACCAGTACACACAGTCGGATTATCCAGAATACCAACAGTTTTCATGAAACAGCCTAGAGAGGGAAGTTGGCTTGCCCCTTATTGAGGTTCCTGTAGACCAAGAGGGTCCCTATGTACATAGTCGTGTATTGGGAAAAGACAGAAAATTTCTGATTGACACAGGGGCGAGCAGAACTACCATCAGCCATGACGAGGTTCCAGGGGCACCCCTCTCAGGCTCACAGAATGTTTCCCTGGGATTTTCAGGAAAGCCTATTGTTAACGAAGTGTTGAAACCAGTTTCCCTAGGGGTCGGTCCATTGTCACGTACCACAGACTTGCTACTTACTAAGTCATGTCCAGAAAATTTGCTTGGTATAAAAGACATTGAAAGAACTAGGAGCAGTTATATGTTGTTCTCCGGAAGGAGTACAATTGTTCTTACGTGATTTTAAGGGACATTATGTGTTGAAAGATTTTGACCACAGACTCCAGAATGTACCACAGCACTTATGGGCACAAGGTCCGACTGACGTAGGTTACATGCACATTACACCACACCGTGTCACTCTCAAAACAGGAGTAGTACTGCCACGTATCCGACAATACAAGTTACCACCTGATGCCGTAGTAGCCTTACTGAAAATTGTTGACGAACTCATTGCACAAGGGGTGGTAGTAGAGACTGATTCGAATGTATGTAATTCACCTGTTATCCCTATTCTTAAAAGAACAGACCCCAATGCACCACCAGTCTACAGACTAGTGGTTGAACTTCGAGAACTGAACAAATGTATAGTCCCTCAATACCCAGTGGTCCCAGACATTTCTTCATTACTGACTGCAATTGATTCTGAGGCAACGTTCTTTACTGTAATTGACCTGAAGAACGCCTTTTTCAGTGTCCCAATTCATCCAGAGAGCCAATATCTCTTCGGATTCAGTTTAAATGGACGCAGCTTTAAATTTACGAGAGCTCCCCAAGGTTTTACAGAGAGTCCTAGCATTTACAGCCAAGCATTAAAGAGACAACTGGACAGTATTCACATGCCTGCCAACACTGCACTGCTCCAGTATGTAGACGACATCCTGATCACAGCACGATCAGAACCAGACTGCGAAAATGCATCACTGACAGTTTTACACTTCTTGGCAGACAAGGGGCACAAAGTGTCCCCTTCGAAGTTGCAATTCTGTGCACAGCAAGTGGTGTACCTTGGACACTTGCTGTCCGAGAGGGGTAGACAGCTGACACAAGAACGTATTCAGTTAATTGCTAACCTTTCACAGCCCAAGACACAAAAGGAAGTACGGGCCTTCATTGGCCTCACTTCATACTGCAGACAATGGATTCCCCAGTATGCTTATCTGCCAAACCACTCATACAGTTGACAACATAGGAGGCAGCGTCTTCGACTGTCCTCCCTTGGACACAAGAACATACCCTTGCATTTGAAGAATTGAAAAAAGCCTTATGTCAAGCACCAGTTTTAGCGACTCCTTGTTACAGCAAGCCTTTTACGCTTTTTGTCACTGAACGAGATGGAACAGCATTATCTGTCCTCACACAAGATCAAGCAGGAAAACACAAGCCTTGTGCTTATTTTTCTAGTTCATTGGATCCAGTAGCCCAGGCTCTGCCTGCGTGCCTGCGTGCCTGAAATCAGTTGCAGCAACAGCCCTAGCTATAAGACAGAGTGATTCCATAGTGTTAGGACACCCCCTGACAGTACAGGTTCCACATGCAGTGGAAGTTCTCTTGAACAGGACACAGACACAGCACCTGACTGTAGCGAGACTGACAGGATATGAACT
Organism: Lissotriton vulgaris; assembly: GCF_964263255.1. Classification (NCBI taxonomy): domain Eukaryota; kingdom Metazoa; phylum Chordata; class Amphibia; order Caudata; family Salamandridae; genus Lissotriton; species Lissotriton vulgaris. The sequence continues at coordinate 1,113,466,648 of NC_141689.1, read as the reverse complement.
GACGTTATTTCAGCCACACATAGAGATGAGACGATGCAATATTCTCAACCCTGCTACACTCTTGCCCTCAAGCACAGTGGACACTGCACCACATGACTGTGTGGAAGTGATTAATACAGTGACGAAACCAAGACAAGACCTGACAGACATTACACTGCCAGACCCTGACCTGACACTTTATGTAGATGGTTCATGCATGAGAACAAGCACAGGAGAGTTAGTGGCCGCATATGCCGTGACCACTGATACTGAAGTCATAGAGACACAAAGAATAGACACGCTGTCAGCATAAGCAGTAGAGCTCATCGCCCTGACACAAGCCTGCATAAGAGCCAAGAACTTGAAAGTGAACATATATACAGATTCACAGTATGCCTTCGGGGTTTTTCATGACTTCGGAGTATTATGGAGGGAGAGAGGTTTCCTGACCTCTCATGGGGCCAAAATTCAGCATGGTCCCCTTATTCAGGCTCTGTTAGAAGCAATACATTTGCCTACAGCCATAGCCATCCTGAAATGCAAAGCACACACGAAAGTTACAGACACCATTTCCCAGGGTAACGACCTGGCAGACCAAACAGCTAAACTTTCAGCCCAGACACCAACAGGCACGACAAAGACAGAAGTACCATCACTAACAAACAGCATGACAGTCAGGGATCCTTCACAAGATGTACTCGACATACAGACACATGCCACTCCAGACGAAATAAAGAAATGGACTGAACAAGGAGGGGTCCAGACTGACCAGGGTTGGATGACTAAGGGCAAAGCTACATAGTTTCTCCCAGACTCTATGGTACAAGTCATCATAAACACCGCACATAGTCCAGCACACTTAGGAGAAAAGGCAATGCTAGACAGCTTACAGAATATCTGGTTTAACAAGCACCTGCGTGCAGCAGCGAAACAGAAAGTACGTACCTGTATGATTTGTTGCCAGTTCAATCCAGGCAAAGGCATTCCGGTGGAACAAGGTGGATTTCATCCTCCTGACCATCCTTTTGAAGTCCTCCAGATGGATTATATCCAGATGGACAGATGTAGAGGTTACAAGTATGTCCTAGTAGTTGTATGTGCACTATCTAGATGGACAGAAGCGTACCCAGTCCCAGATTATACTGCTGTGACCACCGCCAGGCAATTGGTACGAGAGTTTTTCCCACGGTACGGATTGCCCCGTGTCGTGTACTCAGACAACGGTCAGCCATTCTCCTCTGAATTAATGAAACAAGTGTCCCTTCTGTTAGGATATCAATGGAAATTTCATTGTGTACGACACCCAGAAGCAGCTGGACTCGTTGAGCGCCATAATCAGACACTTAAGACAAAATTAGCGAAAGTCTGTGCAGAAAAAGGCATGGATTGGATGGTAGCCTTGCCGGTTGCCCTCTTTTACATGCGTATGGTAGCTCATTCCAGAACAGGCCTATCTCCTTACGAAGTGGTTTTTGGTAGACCACCGAATATGTGGGGTACGCCTATGCCTAAGAAAATAACTGATGTTGACAGTAACATGCTGACAGATTACCTGGCTTCCTTGATGTCTGCACTACTCTCTTGTCGTTCACAGGTTGCCGCCGCCTTCCCCGACAACACCCAAGTCAAAGAACATACCATCGTCCCTGGCGACCTAGTCTACATTCGGAACTTTGATCGTTCAAGCCCCCTTGAGCCGCGCTGGAAAACACCGAAGTTAGTGCTGCTTACCACGAGGACTGCCGTCAAGGTCGAGGGACGCAAAGGCTGGCTTCACGCCCAGCATTGTAAGAAATTCTTTGGAGATTCTGGAACTTTGATAAAGCCTAAAGACTGTCCCGATGATACTGACTCAAAGCCCCCTTTGCTAGAAAAGCCTCCGCAACAGGACTATAGGTCCAAATTACGATCTAGTAAGTCAGACAGCGTTTAATTGTTTAAGTCCACTAGGTGGTGAATCGGTTAGACAGGTTCCTGACATGTATAAGATCGTAGACCAGAATAGTAGAAAGAGAGAAATGAAAGAAAAGTACTGCAAGATATTACGCAGTAGATGTATAGTAACTCTGATTTTTATGTTACTTCTGAGCATCACTATAACATGTATTAGCTTGGCACTACATGTTTTCTTTCCTCCTATTGCTTCACGTATACACTCTGCCTTCAATGACACTGTAGAGCATACATTTAGTGATCTGCCACCCCATGAACTGTCATATCGACTAGCCCTGCGCAACAATACTTTTATTCGAATGTTGCACCATTCTCATCAGACCAGCAATGTAACAAATTGCTGGGTTTGTGGCCAACTCCCGCCTTATCAGAAAACGAGAGGAGTTCTGCCCCTTTTTCCTTTCCCGTTCTCACACAATGGTTCATGCGGAGCATGGTTTGCTTTAATGTCATCACTAGACAGAAAATACTCAGTTTCCCAGGGCGATTGGATATGGGGAGATTTGAATAAAGTAATGAATGAGGCATTTTTTCCAGACGAAGACGGTCTTCCCCAAAGGAAAGGGACCGATCTAGAAAATGAAGTGTACGAACAAGGAAATGCTTCCCTTAACTTTATGATTCTGAATGTCCAGTCCCGGAAAAATACAGGTCCACCGTTCATATCAGTCCTACCAGTAAAAGGTGAATTGTGCTTTAGAAAGAAAGGATCAGTGCATTTAGGACACAGTGATTGTAATACTGTAGTCGAGTTCAATGATAAAGGAAAGTCTACTTTCAAAGCTTCCCGCCATTCCTATTTCATTTGCTGTCAGACAGCCTATGTACGTCTGCCCTTAGACTGGGGTGGAACATGTTATATAGCGTTCCTGCTGCCACCCGTCTTTCTAGCCCCATCCCATTATCATCGAGATTCACGACTAGTGCATGTCAGACACAGGAGGGAGAACGATTCCCCCGTGATTGATCAGACTGAGACAGCTTGGGAGCAATATACAGATTTCAATAAAGGATTCTTTTTCTTCATAGGTCCCGTCCAAAACAGTAAACTAATACACAGGTTAACAAGAACTCTAGAAGCAGTAGTGAATGAGACTGCATCTGCTCTGGCGAACTTGACAGAGGAGCAGTCTGCCATGAGACTTGTTGTTCTTCAGAATCGACTTGTTCTTGACGTCATCCAGGCAGATAGGGGCGGGGCTTGTAGAGTGATCGGCTCCAGTTGTTGCGTGTTTATTCCTAATAACGTGCCTTCCGTGTATGCAGCAATAACAAGGCTTCACAAGATAGCTCACGAGATACACCAAAACCCAGGCACATGGACTTGGTCCGGCTGGCTCTGGAGTGTAATATCAGCATGGGGATGGAAAGTGTTGTCGTTCCTAGGAATGATACTGCTTATGATATTCAGTTGCTGTCTCTGTCTGCAATGTGGCCCGGCGATTTGCGGCTTGTGTGCCACTGCCTGTATTCCCCATCCACCTATACAAAAGAAAAAAGACGAACAAATGATGCTGTATGATCAGATATACGGTATCATGAATATAGATGTGTCCTGAAGGGCACAGTAGGGGACAAGGAGGGAATGAGGAAATAGAAATTTTTACGTGGCCAATGTGTCCCCTGCATGTACCCTATGTATGTTCATGTCACCCATGTACTTTCCCTCTCAGGCCTGTAATAATAATGCCTCTGCATTTCCGTCCAATAATTGAATGTCAGTTACCAAGCCTTCCATGAAAGAAACGTTAATTCTGCATTGAGGCCTATGTTGCCAATGTATTTGCATGGTGCACGTTTAAAAGTCGAGACTAACCCGTTTTGTGGCTCAGCCGAGCCAGGACCCGAATTCAGGCTCCAAGCCTCCCAGGCACTCTGAAAGCTGCAGTTCAGCTATGTATCCCTGACCTCTCACATACTTTCTGCTCCGCCGAGAGGGGCCCAGTCCGGCCTGCCAAGACAGTATTTTGCCTACAGTTATCTGCTCTGCTCCACAGAAACACATTCCTGCTTAGTGAAGAAGGTAAACATAATCCGCCTGCAGAAGATAGGGCCTAGCCTTTCTGTCTCCATTTAAGTGATTTACAGAGCTCGCATCCATAGAAGGCCCATGGCCCCACGCAATGCACGAAGAAATATATGCACACACTGGCTCCTAGTGATGAGCAACCTTTGCTCGAGCGACCTTTACTTCAGATAATACATCCTCCAAACTCCTGATATCAGATAATACCAGGCATGCAGGTCGTCCTGACACTCAAGGCTTCTCTACTAGAACGAAAGTCAGCTCCCCCCAGCTTCCCCCAGTTACACGTCAATTGCACGTCATGACCAAGTGACGCACACAAGTAGGGTAAAGGTTCCAGCTGACCACGCAGACCCCCTTCATGTATCCACCCACCTTTGACACACCTATGACTCCTCAAGTGAACGCCCACGTGTACGCCTTCTTACACGCCCTTTTTCACGCCCATGTGCTCTTATCTCTCTTTCACTTGCGCCGCCTGGAGCGCTCCGCCTTCTCTATGCAAGTTAATGTATGTTTAACGTATAAATAATGTACTCTGTGAATAAAGTTCAGATGACAATCCTTCCTGAACCTTAGTGGTGATGGAACCCGATTCTCCCTTAACTCGAGTTACTGAAATAAAGCCCTTTTGAATCGGACACCACAGACTCTGCCTCTCATTATATGCATGATCCTTTGTTTAAGTATAGAAATTCCGACAGGGTAATAATTTTATTTACCACACCTCGTACACCTATTGTGGGACTGTTCTTATCGCAGGAGTATTGGAAACAGGTGCTAGACGAAGTGGACCTCCATTTAGACACCTCCATCCCAAGGTTCACTGCTTATGTGTTGCTGGGCTCGCCCAACCCTATCACCTACCCACTGCGCTCCCACAGGGGAAGATTGATGGCTATAGCTCTGGGATCTGCAGCGCAAAATATTCTCTCTCATTGGCGCACTACAAATATCCCCACCTTTCAGGGTTGCTGCACCGTCTCTGGCACGTCCTAGGTATGGAGAAGCTGTCCCTGATCGCCAAAGGGGAGGGTGACAAATATCCTGAATTATGGCAACCCTTTTTGTCGCTCTTAGCTTCGGAATTCAGGCAGGTGACCTGCCCTAGATACTTGCGCCTACTCCGGCTAGCACAACCGGATGTCGGACAACCAGAGACATGAGAGAGCACTGCTTGGTGGTGGGCAACTGGACCTGGAACTGGGGAGGGGGGTGGGTAGGACGGGGGTTGTGGGTCTGGGACTCTTCAGTTTGGTTATTGTTCTTTTTTTCCTTTCTGGATGCTACTACACTGCCTCGATGCAAGCCCGTTCGATGGTTACACTACCTCGAGGCGGCACTATAATGCCCCGAGCCGCAATCAATGGTACTTGGAACGCCCTCTGTGGACACTTGGTCTTGTCCACGAGGCCTGCTATGCACAATTACCTATGCAATTCACCCTCCCTTTTTCTTGTTTATATTTGTTGTCAAAAGCTGCATTAACGCTGGCCGAGCTGATTGTTGATGCCACGCCGACTTGTCAAGCATGTAGGAATGTCGAATTTGGTGCGCAGCGCAATAAACAAAATTTATACATACATAAAATGTTGGTATTAAAAGTACGATTCTCTGGAAATGCTAAAGTACTAGCATGTTCAGTGTATTCAATCCAGTTTTCTAACCATGTACATGTACGATAATCCCTTTCTAATGACATTTAACCAGCAGGTGTTTCTATGGCAGCTACAGGAATTCCTTCTCTAATGGGAATAGGCTCATCTTTACTAAATAATGTTTCCAACAATTTTAATATCTTTATTATTTATTTTCTACGCTAGTATTCTATGTGCATAAGTAAATCTTCAAACTTCTTCTGTGTTATGTTTGCTGCTACCAATCAAAATTGTCCAATCCCAAAGCATCTCACAGCAACCATCCAAATGCCAGCGTGGCACTCTTGGTGACGTTTTTTACCTAATTACCCAATACCAGTACAGCACTCTGTATGTCAGTTTAACTCCTGCAACTGACCCTCCCTTTACAAAATCAGAGTCAGCGTCTTTTCAAAGTCTTTAACAAAACAAACTAAATAAAAACAGCTTGTCTGCTCCACTAAAAGGAAAAATGATAGAATCATATAGTCAGAGAATTTTCTTTTTGCTTCTTGCAAAATCTTGACCAGTGCGATTTTACTCACGCTCAAGTGAAAACTCTCAGGACTTCCCAGATGCACTTTCTGAAGCGATCCAAATAATTCTCTACTATTCTCCACACTCTCTAGATTCCCTGTGAAATACTGACAATCCAACCATTGCCTAATAATGCATCAACAGCAGAAAATGCACAATTACTTAGTGTATTCCACACTAAGACTGCCCTTAGGCTTATCCTGGGATCCTAGGCCAACAGCGGACCTGTTACTTCCATTAAGGTCAACAACGGACCACAGCATAAAACATAAAGTTACGTAGTCAAAAAATGTCTGTCCCTAAATTCTCTCTCTTCATTACCATGTGCCCAATTCACAGAAGTAACGTAAGACAAAATCCTAAACTTACTACCATTTTGGTATTCACAGAACGTACTTACTGCTTTTGGTATTCACAGAAGGCACTTACTACTTTTGGTATTCATAGAATGCACTTACTACTTATGGTATTCACAGAATTGATTTACGACTACTAACTTTACGTCCGCACTCGGGCTGGAATTCCCACACCCGGAGCAGGATTTCCGCTCCAGAGCCGGAATCTCCGCTTCTGGCCCGGAATCTCCGTTTACGGGCCGGAACTCCCGATTTTGTGCCAGAATACCTCCATATTGGCCTGATGAACATTTCAAGTGCCTACCATCCCCCACCACACTTCAGCTGAATTCAATTAACACTAACTGCAAGACTAGAACCACAAAACATGTAAAAGCAGCACACATTGAAGGAACAGGTTTGGCCACAGAGAGTTTGTCTTCACAATCGCTGTACATCGCCAGAGGAAAATGGAACAAATGAGGAGGAAGAAGAACTTTACTACTGAGGAGACCACCATGCTTGTGGAGTATAAAGTGAGGCACCAAAAACGCCTATATGGTCTCCCACCTTACTGCAACAGTGGCACACAGAAGGCAGCTCTATGGCAGCAATTAGCCACTGCTGTCATAGCATTGGGGGAGGAGAGGCGCACAGTCGAGGACATCAAGAAGATGTAGTAGGATGAAAAGAAGAGGATGAAGGAGAAGTGCTCTCGGATCGAATTGAACAGGATCCTCCCTGCCCCACACTCTGTGCCCCCCTCTGTCTCACCCCACTAGAGGAGGATATCCTCACCTCAATCCACCCCCCACATGGTCCATGGGCTGCCTGTAAGTGATATCCGCAATGTGGTACCAGGTAAATGGGGTGACAAGAAAAAGTGTTTGAAAAGATGATCTGTATTGCACTGCCGTTGTGAGTAAGGAAGTTGCCCAAAGTGTATATAAAAAGGACTGGCGCATCCCTGCATATTAGCAGGGATGCACCAGTACTGATGCGACACGCTATTCTACCCTTGTGCCACCACGGATGCATCACATTTACAATGCAGTACACCGTGGTGCAGGGATAGACAGTTGTGTGTCGCATTTGATGTCGTAAGGGCGGCGCTTTGCTGGAGTTGTGTTGCAAGTGCGACGCAACTCCAACAATGTTCATAGACCGTCCATACCTAATGTGCTGCGCCACTCCTTACGTCTGCTTCAAGCAGGCATATGGTTTTGTCACAGCGGCCTCTGAAAAGTGACTCCGTGAAATCTTGTAGGTTTCACTGCATCACTTTTACGAGGCATTTCCCAAAGAATCGCCCACCCTGCTTATATTTAACCTGACGCAGGTTTAATCTTGTTCAGGGCTTTACAATGTGATGCATCTCCCACGATACGCACATTGTAAATAAGTGCGTATACGTGGCGCATGGTTTACACCGCCGCTGTGTCACAGAAGTGACGCAATGACAGTGTAAATGGTTTTGAAAGGGGCCTGTAAATCTGCCACAAATTAACCAAGAAGTAACTCACCCTGTGCCAGCCACAAAGCAGAAGGGGAGAGAATCCTCAGATCAAAATATGTCATTCACATTCATTTCCCACTGTGCCACGCCATTACATTCCCAACCCCCCACTGATCCTACCTGCCCAGTCTGCGGCAGTACTTTCAAACACTGTTAGCATGCAGAAGATATGGGAAAATGCCTGACAAGTTCCGCATGTACATTTCCCATGTGGTTACTTTTCGCTCTTCTCACCTATTGACACATTCAGCCTGAGCTCAGACAACCACAGTAGCAGAGGTCCCTGCATCTTCTGGGAGGAAACAACATCATCCAGGGCAAGGCATACCGCCCTCAAAAAATGGTACGTCAAATCGGTCAGTAGATGGTCAAAATGCATACATTGTCAGGAGACAACAGACGGACATAAAGTGCCCGAATATGAAAGGTAACCAGAGATGAAAAACTAGCTTAATAACTATTGGAGTTGTCAATGGACATTCACCTTTAGCAAATGACATATCTGAATAGCGAAAGACAAAATATAATATGTCTTGGCTCCTCATACCTTTGTAATTCGGGAACACAACATGTATTCCACTAACAGTTTCAGACCTGGGACCTCAATCCTAGAATCGCGTGCCACAACAAGTCAAAAGGGTGTCCCCACTATATTGTAACACTTTCTGTAGACCTAATCAAGAAATCCAATGTTAACAAATATGACAATGATGAACAAGAAGTGAGATACCATTGTCAGTACTACTGACAATGTTTCCACTGTCCAACTTAGAATGAATTCACTATACATGAAATCGAATCGTCCAGTCCACCCTGCTGGTCATGTACTTCTTACATTGGATGGCTTGTTTGTTGGCCATCAGTTGACTTTACCTCAGTTTCCGTAGTCATGTCATTTTGATATACGTCGCTTCTAAGTAGTGGGCCCATAATAAGTTATATGTGGGATCACTCATGATAGTAAGTGCTACACACTTCTGCAACGGTGGTGCCCACAACTGCTAGTGCTTATCCTTTGGGCCTGAAATTGAGTGCATCACATGTGGCAGCAGAAATGTAAGTTTGCAAAAACACTTATCATTGTAGGTACAATGAGGTCCTCCCAGAATCAAAGACACACACTGACATCTGCTACAAGGTTGGCTGTGACAACTGGTCAGGGACCACACTCTGGGCCGGTGCTGGGCCATGGTAAGTATACCCAAGAATAATGTACATGAATGCTCATTAAATGTGCCTTTAATCTCCACTGCATGTTGTATGTGTTGTGCAACACTATTGTCCTGCATCACAGTATGCTCACATATGGAATTTAACCACATACCAGATCAGACATTGGTGGCTAATGAAAGGATGACACAAAATGTATGCCAAGTGAGTGTAGAATGGACGTAAAATAGTACAATGTGTCATATGAAGTGTCCAAAACACAAGTGGCTTGCAATTCAATGGTATGAAAACTCCCTAGCAAAATATCTATGGTAAAATCATATTTAAATTGGTATGGATGAGGTGGCTCGCACTGATGCCAGTTGTATACCTTTGAGATGGGTGTATGGGCTGCTAAGGTGAATCTTCATGCTTTTACATTTTCAAATCATTTGGCTGAAAAGCAACATGCTAATCCAGTGCAGGCAGAAAGCATCAAAGCTTCTCAACTTAGTCGCAATGTGGGTTCATAACCAAATGTTGCATTCTGCTTGCCTCCTCTTCTACTGTTTACACATATATAGATGAGTGGTTGACATATGAGGTTAGGATGTCTTCTGTACAAGACACCATCCTTTGTCAGCAAACTACTACCATGATGTTGGAAAAAGGGTATGCAAACAGAGGACACTCATAGGATGGACATAAGAAATCTGTGTTCTCTCATTCAGAAATGAGCTTTGTGACTTCATGGGTAGGGAAGCACAAATGATAAGCATTATGTACTTGACTATTGCACACCTCACACATGAACTCCTTTTGACTTGTCAACAGACAACATTACCCTCATGAAACCTGTTAGTCTTAATGGTGAAGGTGAAATCAGTGTAATGCGGATGAGTCCTGGTCATTTATCAACTTACTTGAAATATCAGTAACCTTCTCATACAAGTTTGTCTGTTGATGTGTCATCTTATTGATGTCAGTGCTGCATGGAGGTAACAGCTGGCAACTGCTGCATGTGAGCAGGGGCCAACATTTAAAGTCCATGAGATAAACATACTGCACATTGTCCTGGATTATCCGGTCAATGGTTCTTGAAAATGACATGTTAGCTCATAGCTACCATCTGTTGTACTGAAATATGGACATGTATGTCTCATCACACATGCTGACAGGATGACACTAGTGCAGGGTACACCATCCCACGGAATGCATAACATCCTGGCTGCAGCAGTGAAACCCTCTCTCACCTGCCCATCAGGTAATTGTGGCATCAAGTCTGTCACTAGCTTAGATTACTAACCCATGACAGCGATCAAGATCCCCTTCTGTATGAAATCAGCAGTTGTTTACAAAGTGACATACATATTATGAATGTTACATGTGCCTGTTTGTCAATTAGTAATGCAGATTATTGAGAATGTTGTCACTTCCCTCTACAGCTGCTGGATTGGGGACAGCTATGTCAATGACATCTATGAGAAGCCAGGTTCAGCAGTGGGCATCAGGGGGGATCGCGAAGGGACAGAAAGTTGTGGCTGGAATTGGTGAGTTTGCTTGTATAATGTACATCTCCGTTTAACACCTCAGTGCCATAGTGTGAGGTGTCGTTTGTGGTTGTACCCTAACTAACCCTGGGGGTAGTTTGCATAGTAGCGCTATGCGTAGCTACGTGAAGTGCACTTTGCTCTACACACGCTATGCGTAGCTACGCAAACTTCATAGTGCGGTAGGGAAAATGCTAATCGCACTGATTGCACAGTGCCGGATGATTGTCCACACTGTGCAATCATTGCAAACAGCCTCTTGCACAGTGCAAGCGTCATTCTCTGCCGCTCGAGTAGATTTGTACTCGAGCGGCAGCTTTCTCAACACGGACTGGTAGTTTCTCATTGTGAGCGGTCGCGAGCATACGCGACCACTCGCAATGAGAAACCTGACCACCCCGCATTGAGAATTTCGCCGGGAGGTTTATTTTCCAAGGTTGCGATCAGCAATCATCAAGGAAAAAGTCTCGCCGGGATGCTGATTTTGCTCACTCGCGGTCACCAACTTGACGATGAGGACCGCGAGCAAGCAAAAAATGCCCGCTACAAGCTTTTGCACTGTGCTACATACAATTCGATTAGTGCGTAGTAGCGCAAACTATGCACGCTCTGCGAGTGTAGCATAGTACTACGCCCAGGCCTAACCCTAACCAGGTCATATGATCCTCAGCTGTTGATGCAAAGTACAGTTAACACAATCCTTGTGTTGCACCACATGTAATACCAGGTCAATTACTAATACAGTTGCAACCTCTGTGTTCCAGGAATGATGAGGATGATGGACCTACAACCAGTGTAGGCCAGCGGGCAATCAGAGGGAAAAATCCACTGATCCTCTAGGCAGTTATGTTGGCAGCAAGTAATGTACAAGAGGAGGAGGAAGTTGCTGAGGACGACGACTTGGAAGATGATGGGGACTATATGTCCATCCACTCTGCGGATGAAGATTTGAATGCCACTGACAACAATCTTACCACATTGCCAAAACAAGCAATTGCCTGTCCCCAGCATAGAGCTAACCAGTCACAGCTCTCACGCATGCCAACACAGACATCACTCCCTCACAGCCCTTATGTTCAGGACCGACATGGTGGTTCCCCTACATGCTAATCCCTATACAGTGTATCCCTGGCATCCTCTCCACCATCTGGGGGAAGTACCAATCCTGTTGTGGTACAGGTATCCCCTGGGCACTATTTTCCTGCCCACAGGCTCCACCTGCCACCCCTTCTGTTGGACCTGCTGGTCCCATCCATGGCCGACACCTACAGAGAGGGTCTGCACCTGGCTTTGGTGGCCAGTGGGAGCATGATTTATTCCAACAGCAGACAGATGTGAGGCAGGACATTCGTGCCATAGGGGCTACCCTGTCAGACATGTCTGATTCCCTGCAGGACATGGTCCAATTCCCTCAGGTGGTGGACAGACTGAGCCATGTTTTGGATAGGATGGATAGAACTTGGCAGGACATGTCCAGGAATATGAGAGACATGATATCCAACAAAAAGGAAGAGACTGCAAGACACCATGCTTTGGCCATGAAGATGATGGAGGTCGTGCTGAAAGTGATCCAAAGTCTCCCTTCACAGTCAACGCCGGAGGAAATCCATCATATCTGCCTGCAGGACAGCAGATCCACACACCTGTACCACCAAATGCACAGGACCACAGCAAAAGTGCACATCCATACCGGTGCCCTGAACAGGCACTTCCACCACCTTACAACCACCAACAACCCCTGTACAGGCACTCCCACCACCTGCACAACCACCACCAACCCATGTACAGGTACTCCCACCAACTGCACAACCGCCACCTACCCCTGTACAGGCACTCCCACCACCTGCACAACAACCACCAACCCCTGTACAGGCACTCCCACCACCTGCACAACCAACACCAACCCCTGTACAGGCACTCCCACCACCTGCACAAACAACCCTTGTACAGGCACAAACACCAACTGTACATACACCATCTGCCCCTGCACATGTAGATCACCCTGTACAGGCACATGGACAACACTCACCTACACGTAGGCGACAAGCCAGTCCTGATCCCTCACAATGATCATCACCTCAGAAATTGCGATGTCTCAAGCACGATCGCTGTTGACAACATCCCAAAAACTAATTGACCACTGTGAATATGTGTAAAGAAAAAGTAAAGCACTTCAAAATTAAGATTCTATGTGTATCATGTCCATTTTTTGGACCAGACATTCACAATGAAGTCAAACAAGTTGAAGTAAGTAGGATTCGTGTTTATGTGTGTAACTTGTGTAAGTAGGATTCTTCAACGATATTTATGAGTGATTAGAAGAACAACCGTCCCTTTGGAAGGGAGAAAGGAAAACAAATGATGATCTTAATGCAGATAGAGAAGGGAACTTGGATTGGGGTGGGGCAATAAAAATGTAACACGTCAGGGAGAGTCAGTGAAACCAGTCTATTTACAAGGGGAAAAGAAAATATTTGTCCAAAAAGTTGATTCAGTCAAAAAGTCAAGTGTCCTTCTGATCATCCTCTACTACCACAAAGTCTAGATCCTCCCAGCCTGATGCAGGCACACTGATGGCCAGTGCAGGAACAGGCACCACACGGGGTCGGAACACATGAGAAGTATGGGGGAAAACAGTGTGGGCCAGCGGACGGTGGAGACATTGACGGTGGTATGGGAAGGAAATTGGGAAAGAACAGACGACATGGCTGTGGCCAGGGAATTGACACTGGTGGTGAGGGTGGCCAGAGCTCGGACAATCTCCTTTCACATCACTCATATCTCTAGACACAACTGCAGCATGATGCAAGAGGACATATCTGCTGACCCTCACATATCCACATTAAGTCTTCTGGGACAGCCACAGGAGGAACAACACAGGGAGGGGCCTGGTTGGACAGGAGGGATGTGGTGCATCAGGTCCAGAGCCAATGTTGTGGTCGAGCTGGCAGCTATGATGAGGGGGACTGATTGCAGGGGATGAAGCTGGAGTCCCCGATGGAATGGTAGGGAGGGGCTGATGGCAGGCCCAGGTTGGGTATTGGCATGCCCCGGGGACACCTTGACAGAACCCACTGGTGAATAGTCTGGGGGGGGAGTAGCTCTCCATCACCCCTTGGCCAGAGGTGTCGGGTTCTCCCCCCCACTTCAATGCGAACAGCCTCCACCTAGGCCGTAGCACTAGAATTGTGTTCCTGGTCAGTCTGGGTGGGCGCAATTCAGATGTTGAGTGTCCCTCCTCATCCTCTTTTTCCTCACTGGTAGAAAGAGGTCATAGCCGCCGGCACACTAATGTTCTCCCGCTCTGAACCTGATCCTGCTGTTCTGCCATTTGGCCAGCTGAGCCCGCTGAAATGTAAGCAAAATCATGATGTAGTGGTTGTATAATTCAGGACGAGACACATACATAGATGAGCCAAGGTCAGACTTTGTTTTCCTCTGATCACTCTATACAGTTGTCAGTGTTTATGAGCTGACATTACATGTATGTTCACTGTCATCTCCTGAATTTAGTCTGACATGGACATCTCACGTGAATATTTGTGGTTTACACAACTGTATTGGCCAACCCTCAACTTTGGAATTCTTGTGATCTCTGTGTCCTGTCACTGCTACATGTGCAGGTTCCAAAACCAGTCCACCAAAGGAGATCAGAGAAAATCCAGATTTAATTGAAATTGGCCAGTGATATGGAGTTGCAGCTCTTTTACATCTGGACAAATGTCATCTGATGTGTAGCATTGTATAGGACAAGAGAAATGCCGAATGTGGGTTACCCATCCACATAGGGTCTGGGCTGTTTGTTTTGCTACATTGTGAGCCTAGCCTTTTGATGTCCCCTCACAAAATCTGACAATCCAGTGCCACATATTGGCTTTGGTGACTGATAAGGTAGTGCAGTAAACTGGTGACCAGTGGTGGATCGTTGTGACAGCTACCTGTACATGTGAAATGGCATACAAGCCACTGAGGGTAAGACGTGTGTCAGTGGACACACTTTGCAAATTTAGAAACAGTTAAGAGTGAGGCAAGGATCTCAAAGTCTGTTTTGACACAGTGGCACTGTCTCAATCAGAACTCAAACTCAACAAATGCAATGAATGTCACAGCATCCAATACCCTTTGGCCAGCCATACGTACCCTAGACAGTGTCTGTACCATTGCTCATCCAATGCACACATTAGTTATAGTTATGATTCCCTTGGTTCACTGGTAGTGGTGCTGGCAGAGTCACAATGCACACGTGTGGCTCATTTACCCAGTTGTCATGAAGAAACTACAACTCCCAAAATGCACTCTGCCCTGTACAGTCCATATGCCACAGTGTGCCTTTTTATTCTTGATGACTGCGGCATGGACACGGAATAGGTGAATGGAGGCATGGAACACACAATGGTACAACACTGTCTTCATTCACATCATACTCCCAGACACACATTATATATAATCCACTTACCAGATCTCTGCTGCTCATGCTCCTTCAGCTAAACATGGAGGATCAGCCAAGCTGCTTGCAGGACCCTCCTGTACAGTGGGGAGAGGCGAGGATGATGAACATGGTGCTGGGAAGACTGGCCCACCAGCTCCTCAGCCTTGCGCCGGGACTAGCATTTTAGGTCCCCCCAGCGCTTGTGGCATGCCCTAGCACTCCTGGTGTGGACTCCCACTGCACTGCAGCGCTCACCAATGTTGGCCCATAGCCTGGCCTGGGCTGCATTGCTCAGCTGGTATTCAGGGTCCCCATATAGCTGAGGATATTTGGACAGCACCCCCTCTACCAAGATGTCTAATTCCCATTCTGTGGAAGGGGGTGTTTTCTCCTCATAACCCTCAGCAATTTTGGGGCAAAAAAAGTTTAATAAGAGCAGCAGGATGGCAGAGGATCTGATCTATGATAGAGGGTGACTCAGAATGAACACAAAATGGCTGTCAACAACTTCATGTGATGTATTCCTGTCTCCCACTTCCTGTATATAATTTCCTGTATGGAATAATGTGTTTCGGTTCATTTTCGGAGATTACGGCCTTAAAACGTAGTTTCTGGTTCAGGAGCGGCGAGTCCGCAACCGCGCATTACGGTCCGAAATCGCAAATTACGTTTTCGGGCTGTAACCTTTGAAAATAACCCTGAACACATTATTTCATACAGAAAATGTTATACAGGAAGTGCGATACAGGAAATACATCACAGGAAATCGTTGGCAACCATTTTGTATTCATCCTGATCCATCCACAATCAATAATCACATGCACTGCCATCCTGCTGTTCTGTTGTGGAAAAACCTGAAATGACAGTGCAGGTGTGAATCATAATCATGTAACAAAAGGGGGAACAGACTATTTAATGACATTTTTGTGTGGACAGGGGGGCTGATGCAGCATCAAAACACAGTTTTGTTTTCTTCTTCTTTGCATTATGGGACATGTGGTCCATATTGAGTGCTCATTAAAAGAGTTGTATGTTGTGTTCCGGAAAATTGGGGTGAAGCAGTGCTGTATATCACATACACATGGTGCCTGATTCACCCATGACATCATCACTCACGTTGTGGGCCCATCATTTGTGGGGGATTAAAATCTGTTGAGAACACAGGCCTGAGAATGCAATGGATATGCCCTTTTGTGATTAAGTAACCCATCCTCATAAGGTCTAGGTAAGTCTCTCAGAACATGAACAGCTTTTCAGCTGCGTGAATAGATTCTTTAGGGACATCCACTACACTGATCGCTGACATGGGCACATGACCTGAGGCATGCTCAACCTTTTGACTAGCATCAACAGCTGTGATTTACATGCAGTTAGTGTGGCTTGCAAAGTAGTCTCAGGATAAAATCTATTGACACAGTCGTGTATATCCAAGTTTCATCATCGACTGATCACAGACTGCAAACCACATTTTGTTCATGACACTACAGGTTGCTCATGTGAAAATTGTGGCAACAAGCTGATCACAGACTTGCATATCCTGACCTCGGTTATGTGCAATGGCCCAGTTTCCCAGATTCAGAGCTAGACGAGGTTCCAGAGGTATGTGTCAGCCATGCATTAAAGCAATGTTGTGCAAAACACAACAGGCTAATATGATCTTGCACATGACGTCAGGGGTGTACTGCAGCACACATTCTGTACTGTCAAGACACCTGAATCCCCACTTCAACAGACCAAAAGTGCGCTCTATGAAGGCTCTGGTCTGTATGTGTGCCCTATTGTATCTACGCTGAGGTACAGTGTCTGCACGCCTGTAAGGGGTGAAGGTGCATATCCAGCATCGTCTGAGGTAAGAAAGGGCAGTTGTTTACATTTCCCTCTTTGATTTGCACAGGACATGATCTATACTTTAGTACATGCAGCGTCTGTTGAGACCATGTACGTAGCTTTATGATTCTTATTGCACAATGGTTAATGTTAGGTGGCATTCAGACATTTTAATAACACATTTTTAGTATTTGGTACTTACCCAGTAGCCACATGTTGCCAAATTCTCCTGCAGACATCCGCTGGGCAAGAGGTGACATGCGGAATACAAAGCTGTCATGGGTACTGCCTGGGAACACTGCATGCACTTCAATGAATCTCCCACTGGCATCACAGACAGCTTTTACATTGATGGAATACCTTTGGTGTCTGTTGCAGAAGATGTGTGCAATGCGGCAGGGTGGCTGAAAGGCCACATGAGTACAATCAATTTCACCCAGCACATGTGGGAAGTGAGTAATGAGATAGAAATCTCATGCTGCCCTTTGTTTCCTGGCCAGTGTATGGGGCATTTGTATGTGGTTGTGGGCTCTAGCAGTGATGCATCTCAGTACCTGATGCAGGTACTGTGACTGGCTTGCCTGGGAAATGCCCACATGGTCACTAGAGACCCTTTGGAATGACCCAGTGGCAAAGAAATGGAGAGCAGAAAGGATCTTGAGTTATGCTGGTATGGCATGGGAGAAGCAGGTTACAGAGTCAAGTTCCTGCTCCCACTCACATACCATCTCCAAGATGACTTCTGGAGGGAAACGGTACCTGGCCCTGACATCTTGGCTGGACATTCCAAATAGGTTGATCCTCTGTCTGAAGATCCTCTCTGCTCTCTTCCTCCTCCACTAGTTTTGCCGCATGGCAAGGGGCAGAGCAACAAACACATTCAGAGACATGTTGAAAGGGTTTGTGTGTGTCTGCTCTGCATTTATACATGTTGCAGGGCTGGGATTGGCTGCAGTGGGTCAGCTGATGCATGGTGGGGGGTGGTAGGCACTAGGACAGTTGTTTACCCTTGAGGAAAATGATCAACGGCTACAGTGCATGTATTGCAGTCCGGAATCGGAGATTTCGGCCCAAGAGCGGAGATTCCGGCTCAGGAGCCGAATTTCCACTCCGGGTGCAGGAATTCCGACCCGAATGTGGACGTGAAGTTAGTAGTTATAAATCCATTCTGTGAATACCATAAGTAGTAAGTGTATTCTTTGAATACCAAACGTAGTAAGTGCATTCTATGAATACCAAAAGTAGTAAGTGCCCTCTGTGAATACCAAAAGTAGTAACTACATTCTGCGAATACCAAAATGGTAGTAAGTTAAGGATTTTGTCTTAAGTCAGTTCTTTGAATCGGGCCCCTAGTATTTTAGTCTAAACTAAACATTGGGTGATACTACTCAAAACTGCTGCAGCGGAAGCAGTGTACGTTTTTATAATCATACATATTAACCCTACTATATCACAAATGAGTTTCTTTCACAAATAACAAAATTTGGACCCATGGAAACTCAATCACCACTTACATATATCAGGTCTTCCAATAGATCTCTGGTAGAGCTAATAGGGACTCAATAATAAGAGATAGATCCTATTTTCCTCATGAGGGCCTCTAATGAAGGAAAAGCCTGTCCAATAAAAGTAATCATAATATACATTATGTCCAAATACTCACTAAGAAAGACAAACACTGAATATTTATCAAGTCACCTTAAACAATTTGTTATCAAAATATGAATGGTCAAATTTACACGTACATAAATATCATGAATTCAATGTCATTTCTTTGTTACAGGCAAATACACAATAACAAAATACAGTTCATTACAAATGCATCAAATAATCAATAATAGCATTGAGAGGGAGAGAGAGAGTGTCAATAGGAATGTTTCATTGAAATATCAGTATGCAAATTAGTTTTTCGTACGAACCTAGAGACAGTGAAACACTAATGCACAGCGTGCAATAGTCAGAGGTAGCTAACCCATTAGCCAAAAAGGTTTAGCTTAACCAAAATCACCAGCCGATGAAGTGCAAAATAGATCAAGATAGTCTCGCACAAGATTCGTAAGGATTATAGCCAGCAAGAGTAGCATAGAGAGTGCAGCAGCAAAGCATTTTTTCATAGAAACACCAACTGCTGCGTTCATTTCTCACTGTAATAATTATATCCAAATATCAAAAAGGATCAATATGCCTAAAGTTATGATTTTATAAATTTCACGCAATTCGATTGGTTCAAGAGATGAGGTGATCATCGTCTCACTTAGTTCATCTGGTTTTTGTTGTTACTGTCCTTTGTTAGAATACATGTCATCAGCGCCTTCGGAAGCAGGAAGAAAAATGGTATTCCTTTTCCATGTCCTTGCACACACTTCCACATCAGCTTGCAACATTGGTTGACACAAGAAATACTAATCGTAAGAGAAACCTAGTGATAGCTTCGCACAGTTAAACAAATAAATCAGCTTTTTGGAAACAATCAAGGACAAAACACATTCTTCTGTGGCCTACATGAGAAAGGAAAATAAATCTATCAGGGTTTGAAGCCTTTCTTGGTGAAAACATAGGAAACAAATTAGTATTTCAGCAAAGGTTGTAACTCTTTCACAATTATTCAAATTATAAATAAGATTTATTTTCTCTTGTTAAAGACCGAATAAACTTTTCACTAAATATTTTTTATGTCTGCTATTTCATATTTTCTATGTGCATAATTTTAAATGCAAATTTACTCATTTCTCTCTACCAAAGTTTTGTAAAAACATTTCATAGAGCTTTTCCATGCTAGCAGCTAAATAACATATTTTATTCAAACATGTTGGGCCATCTTTGTACAATTTCACATCGTATTTTCAAATATCTTCATGTACTACAATGTTAAAAATCACACCATTAGTCATTGTCATGTTAATAACACGATTATGAGCCGATTAAGCAAGCAAGATTATTTCGCAAAAATCATGCTTCTTCAAGGAATTATTTACCTCAAGTACATTTACCTCAAAATAGAAATGTAGCTGATGTTATCAAATGTAATGGCGAAACAGATTTACCAGACATGAATACCTGACCTGTATGCGGGGACACGAACCTCAGGGAGATTATCAACTCCAACTTAAAAACAAGTAGAGTGACTAATAAGCCTGGTTAGTGCTGTGCAAAGAAAGGCAAACACAAGAGAGTTAAAACAGCAATGTAGTTTAAAATATAACAATAAGTCATTTGCAACAGAAGCAAGTAAAGGTAACAAGGAACATAAACGTCAGAGACATATGTGTGACTCCAAAGTAATTTAAAAACCTGCACCAGAGACAGCAGCCTCAATTTGTCTACAAATGTGAATTACGAATAAAATGAGAGCAAGGAACAGAGGTTGGCCCTGGAAACGCATGAATACACATCCCAGAATGAGACATTTACCAGAATTTCATTTTGATAAGAAGAAACAATGAAAAAAAGCGAGAGGTGAGCGAGATTAGCAACACCATCTTAAAATTAAACGAAAAACAAACTCCTTTTGTTGAAAAACAGACAGGATTGAATATTTATGAAAGCCTCCATAGACGTTGGCGAAGACCGCAGCATGCCATAGTTAATGGTGGCGTGTAGAAAGGATGCCATATGACCTAATGCAAACTTGAAAAATGAGCCCTAGCCCCTTGTTGAGTAGTAAAACAGCCATAATTGACACACAGAGGGCCCTTCACAGACCTAGGTCATGGTGCCACTGCACCTGCTGCACCTTTGATAGTTACGCCCATCTTCATTGGCCAAGCACCAGGGGTAAGAGTAATTACCACAGGCCCCTCCTGTCCTCATCACATTCCTTAACTAAGTGGAGATGACCATTGCCGCGACAGAAAAAAAGAACAGGAGCATGCTGGGATACCCAACCCACTCCCTTCCACTGAGAGTACATAAGTGGTACCAGCCTAGCATGTAGCCTGTTCTTTTTGTCTTCTGACAGAATGGGATGTGTTTGGGCTTACCTGCTGGATTCTTCTATGGATGTCTCGTTGGGACTGCTGGGCTGTCGTCGCCGTCCTCTTTGCGTGTTCTCCTGGCCTACCGGGCTTGCTTGGAGACGCGTTTCTTGCCGCCCGGCCCTTTGCGGCTGGGGCGCCGTTCCTTTCGGTCTCTTCCGGGTTGCAGTGTGCGTCTCCCTGTGGCTTGGCCAGTCTGGGGGATGCGCTGCTGCGGATGTTTGGTGGGTCCTGGGGCTCTGCTGGGCGATGCTTCCTGGGCCCCCTGCCTGTCATTTTGATTCCTTCAAGATGGCTCAGCGTGTAGAGTGCTCGCTATGGTCAGCTGCTGTGTTCTGGAGGTCACGAGTTTGGTTCAAGTCACGCCGGGTGCAGCTCCTCCACCTTAATCCTGCCGGCCTTCTCCGATCTTCCTGGCGCCCTTGATGCGAGGTTGGGTCGGTCCAGGGGCTGGCCTTGCTGTGGCCTTGGAGGCCGTTTTTTGCAGGCTTCTCCACTCGGGGCTGGTTTCCTGGTGCATGCCTGGGTTGGCTGATGCGGGGGCAGTGAGCTTGTGGTGCGCTCTTCCTGCCCTCTTGGTGAGTACCACGTAGCGGTTTAAATTTTTTCTCCAGTATCCCATGACCTGTTGGGGTTATGTCCGCATCCCCCTTCTCTCATGTGTGCTCTTTTCATTTGTGTTTTGTGTTGTGTTGTGCTCCAGATGTGCTAGGTGTTCCATCAACAGTGGTTTACTGGATTGAGGGGGCTGCCTGGATCCGCACAGCCCCCTTCCCCCATGCATGTGCACACATACATTTTGATGAGACCTGATGGTTGATGTTTCTGCCTCTTCCTCTGCAGGTTTCTTGTTCGGCCTGCAGCCTTCCTGGCCTGCAAGCACTTGATCTCGTCTGGTCTCCGAAGTTGTGGTGCTTCATTGGGATGCCTGGTGCTGTGGGTGTCCGGGTGTTTCCTTGGTTGTCGGGCTGTCTTGGCTTCTGGCCGTGCCTCCCTGTGTGTCCCTGATCTTGTCTACTTTCTGGCTGGGAGTTTGCCTGGGTAATCCTGGTTCGTTGGGCTGTTGGGCTTTCCGTGGGGTTCGCTTGCTACCCTGGCTGGTGTGTCTTCCCCCTTGCTTCTGGTTGCTGCCACCCTGTAGGCCTTGCCCTCTGGGGGTGGTCAAGGTTTGTTCCCCGGGTCTCCTGCTTGCACTGCTTGCATTCTGCTATTGAGCTGGGTTCGGCTGGTCTCCCTGGTGCCTTGCCTTATGGATTCCTTGCTTTCTTCCGGTGCTGTTGGTTCCCATAATTCTCAGGTCTCTCCAGGTGCTGGTGGATTCCTGTTGTGGCTTCTTTGTGCTGGCTCCTGTTCCTATGTGCAGGCCCTCTGTGCTTTGCTGGTTGCGTGAGGTGTGGGTCCATTTGCTGTCTCGGTCTGGGACCCTTGGTGTCTCCGGCTTGTTTCTCTGCCTCCGCTGCTCCCAGGATCCTGGCGGTCCTTCTGCATCTTCGGCTGCCTGTGACATTGGCTCTCCTGCCTTTGCTGTCCTGTCTTGGGCTGTGGTTTCCCCTGGGTCGCTGTCCTTTTTTTGAGGGTTCTGCCGGGGGGGGGGGGGGGTCCTTCGGGGCTTCCTCCGTGGGTTCTGTGTCCCTGGCCTTCTGGTTTTTCGCAAGTTTAGTGCTGCTTGCTGGTTGGTGTCTGGGCTGAGGGTTGGTCCCTGTGGGTCTGCGGTTGGCCTGTCATCTTGGTGCATGCCGCCTTGCGGTTTCTTGCTTGCCTGTGCTGAACTACAGCCTTGGCTTCTGTTGCGCCTGCTGTCGGCCCCGTGGGTTGGCCGGGTCGGCTTTGGTTCCTCCCTGGGATGGTGTCTGCTTGCTGGGCCGTGGCTCGATTTGGGCGGTCTCTCCTGGTGTTTGTTGGCTTCTTCTTGTGGCCTCTTTGCTCTGTCCTCTGGGCCTCCGGCTGTCCGGCCCTGCAGGCTTCTGTTGTCCCTGGTTGGCCCTGGTTGGTGCCTGGATTGGGGTGCGCCTGGGTTTGCCTGTTGCTGTAGCCTGATCTGGTCGCCCATTGCTGCTTGTCGAGCGTTTTGCCCTTTATCGGGTCCTGATGCCTTGTTATTCTTGGGCTTCCTTTGGCTGCCTGCGGCCCTTCCGCCAGTTGGTTCCTGCCCCTCTGTGGGTTCGGGCCTGGTGCGTACCTGTTTTGGTGCCTCCCTGCCTGCGGTTTTCGCTGTTAGGTGCTTCTTGCATCCTTCTGGGTGCTGTTCTTTGCCCTGTGCTTGGGGTGTCTGCCTGCCGCGGGTCCTCGAGTACTCCCCCTTGTTTTCAGGGGGGACTGTAGTGTTCTTCCTCGGTTTCGGTGATCCCTTGGCCTTGTTGGGCTGTTGTCTCCGGGACGGTGCTGGTTGGGGCCCTGGTAGTTTCTGGCTGGTGTTGGGTGTTGGCTTGTTGGGCTTGCCTTCTCGCCTGCCGCTCCATTTGCCTCCTGTGGTGGCTGGGTTTCGTTGGTCTTCCTTGGCCTCTACCTTGGGTGGCCCCCTTTTTTTTCTTAGGGTGCCCGGCTCCTGTGCATTGCCCTGTCTGCTGTGCCCTTTCCCTGCTTGTGGGTGTTGAGTGTCCGCCTCCCCTGGTGCGTGGTCCGCTTTATTGCTTCCCGCTCCTCTCGTTCCCTTTCGGGTTGCGGTTGGCTTTGCCTCTGGGGCTCTGGATTTTTCCTTTTTGGGGACCTGTTGTTGGGCCTGTGCTCCCACGGGGGCTGTTTTCAGCCTGTGGTGCATGTGACCCTTGCTCTCTTGTTGGCTCTGGGGTGTTCCTTCTCCCCTTGTTTGAGTCTGTTCCTGCTCCCCTTTTGAGTGGTGCACCTGTTGCTTCTCCGGGCTCCTCACCTTTGGTGTCTGGTGCCTGGGTTGTTCTGGTGTGCTCTTGGGGCCTGGTCTCTGCCTCTGTTGGGTTTGCCCTTGTGGTTCCTGTGTTTGGCCTCCTGTTCGCTTGTGCTTTTGGGTCGCTGTTGCGCCTCCCGGCTTGGTTGTGTCTGGCTTTGTGCTGTGGGGCCCTTGCTTGCTTGGGGTCTTCTTTTTGTCCCTGCTTGGGTCCTTTCCTGGCAGTACGTTCTCTTGGACTTTAATGCAGTTCTAGGCTGGTCTTCTGTACTTTCCTGTGACGCTCCTTTTCGGCTGGCTATGGCGCTGGGTCAGTTGTGTGGGCTGCTGGGCTCCCTCCCTCTGCTTCTCTGCTCTCTGGGTGGCCTGGCTGTGGTTGGCTGCTGTGCCTTTCCCTGTGCCCCTTCTTGGTTGGGGGTTCTTCTTGCCTCTACTTCTGGGTCCTGGTGGCGTTGTGTTGTGTGCCTCCTGGCTGGCTGGCTGTCCTGCCGGTTCTTCGGCTGGCTTCTTGGGCGTTTGTGGGTCTCCTGCGGGGTTGGGCTGTTGGCTTCCTTCCTGGTCTTTCCTGTTTTGTCCTTCTACATCTTGGAGTTCGCCTTCGGTGGTTCCCTGGTGTCCTCCTTTCTCCTCCTGGTGGTTGGTCGGCTCTTGGTTGGTGTTTTTTCCTCCTTTCCAGTTCTGGGTTTTTGGTTTCCCCAGTTCCGTGTTGGGCCCCTGTTGTTGTCTTTCTTGGTTGTGCCCTGGTTTTTGCCAGGTTCTCTTGGGGTTGAGCTTCTTTGCTCTCCCTGGCCTCCGTTGGGTGTGTTGCTGGACTTCTTGTCCCAGTGTCTCCTGCTTTGGGGGTGTGCCTCGAGCCTGGCCATTTCTTCTCCCGGTGAGGTGGCCTTTTGGTTCCTGCGGCTCTTCGGTGTCTCGGCCGGGGTTGGCCGTTGGTAGGTCCTTCCCTGTGGCCTGGTCCTTCTGTGGGTTTCTGGCCTCTGGGTTCTCTGTTGCTGTTGCTGCTGTTGTCGTCTGGGGGGGGGGGGGCTGCTTGGGTTCCCTTCCACCCTTCATTCCTGGCTGTTCCTCTGGGTGGGTGCCTGTTTGCTTGTCCGGTTCTGCCCTCTTTTGCCTTTGCGACTCTGCTGGTGGCTTCCCCTGATTGGTTGGGTCAGTTGAGTCTTGCCTCTGCTGTGTTCCTTCCTGGGCCTTTGGCCCTGCTGCCTTGTGCGGTCTGTTCTCCTCTGCTCTTGGCCGTTGGGCTGGGTTGGCCTGTTTGGTTCCGGGTTGGGTGGCTGCCTGGTGGTGCCTGGGTCCGTGGGCTCTGCCCTTGGGGGTTTTTCCCTGGTCGGTTGCCCTTTCTGGCTCTGTTTCTCTGTTGGTACTGCTTATGTACTCCCAATGAGAGGGAGTGGGTTGGGTATCCCAGCATGCTCCTGCTCTTTTTTTCTGTCGCGGAGATGGTCATCTCCACTTAGTTAAGGAATGGGACAAGGACAATGGGACCGGGAGTAATGAAGATTACCAGTAAGTAATAGGACATAGGGTTTATTGCAGGCAAAGGCCAACATTTACTAAATGAAAAAATCCATGCTCCAATCATGAAACAGCTCCCTGACTCAAAGTAGTACAAGTCAGCAATAAGCACTGCTTTGCGTTAGTAAATCTGGTCAGTTATAGCTGCTGCATGTTACGTTATGTTATTTTACAGTTTTTGTATAGCACTCCTGTACCTCAGAGAGGCATCATGGTGTCATATTAATGTCCTGTACAGCTAAATACCTGATTACATTACTGGTTAATAAGCCAGGGGCCTCATTTATGAAAAGTGACGCATCGCTGCGTGAAAACAGCGATGCGTCAGTTTTCACTGCGCACTCCTTGCGACATTCCTGATGCGTCATATTTAATGTATGACGCATCATGTCACAAGGAGTTACAGATACGTCAGTATTTCTGACGTATCTGTAAGCGCAAAAGTGACGCATTGCTGGAGTGTGTCACAAAAGTGACGCAACTCCAGCAATGCGTCCTTTCACATGGGGAAAGCCCCATGTGAAAGGGCTTGCGTCAGTCTTACGCCTGGTGTGAGGCAGGTGCAAGATTTTGACGCAACGGCGTCCTAAAAGTGACGCAGTGAATTCTCATAGATTTCACTGCGTCACTTTTACAACCCTTCCTTGCGTCAATACGCCCCCTTGCATACATTATACCTGGCGCAGGTATAATGTGGCGCAGGGGTTTACAAAGTGACGCATCTACCTAGATGCGTCACTTTTTAAATATGGCGCAACAAGGCGCATTTTTTACACCGCTGTTGCGTCACTAAAAGTGACGCACCGGCGGCGCAAAACTGACGCAAGGCCTTCATAAATAAGGCCCCAGGTGTTCAATAACGTTCAAAAAGTGAAATGACTGCCTTCAATGCAGATATGGATATGCAAATACTTTGAAAGGGTGGTGGCCTGCTCTCTGATGGTCGGCCTGCCCCCCCTTGGTGCTCTTGAAGGTAAGAACTAACAATCACCGTGGAGATAACAAGGTCTCTAAATTATGTATTATCGCTAGGGGTGAACACCTCCTGTCTGTAAGGACTCTTTATGAACGGAGATAGAATATAGCTTGAAACAGAGCCAGGGTTCCTCTATGAATCATTAAAGATTTCACAGCCACAATAGTTTGCATGAATAACACAGATAGTGTTACACCCACCATTGTGTGGAAAGGACTGAAATGGCATTTCAGTCCAACTTTTATGATTCAGGGAATAGAAAAGAGCTTGCAAACAATAGAAAAGTACAATTTAATGAAATTTAATTTAAGGTTTAACGCTCAGGAGCAAGGAGCAATACAAGAAACATTTTCAATCGCGTTCTGAATTTGAACTATTACAATTGTTATGCTTCATAACTGTGTCCGTGGTGGGATTAAACAGAATTTCATCCGAGAGGATTTTTAATCTCCCCGATCCATTTCTTACATTTCTACAGTGTGACAATATACAATATGCGGATTTAATTAGCCACAAAGGAAAAAATGGTGCAGTTGGCAACGCTGGTGAAGTTCAAAGAAAAAGCACAGAATGCGTTTTTCCATGAGGTACTTTCAAAAAGTGCCACTTTGCTTGTGAATTATACAATCAATTTACAATTTAAAGATGAAATAGCACGTGAGATTCTATTTTGCTGGGATCTGAGGAAGACCATAAAACATAATGCAGATTTTAAATACATTTTCAACATCATCTGTGCAGTTGGAAAAGATAAATGCCTGGGTCGTGCTTATGTGCATTCATGCCAATGCATTTCCGTAGTTGCATTTGAACTGGTATTTGAATGGGCCAACTAAAGTGAACTATTGTTCTCACATTAGCAGTCGGACCGTATTTATGTCGTTTTTTGACCTCACCTTCAGGCCTCATAATAATTACCAACATACATACATATATGCATATATCTGTGCATACATAACCACAGTACAGAAAAGCTGGCTTTTGGTCAGTCCTTATCAGTCATACTGGTTATTATTTTTTTTCAAATTCCGATGGCTGGGTGAGCTGTCCTTACAATCATTGAATTTTGTGAAAGGTTACATGGGACCCTGAGTAGTCCACTGTCATAACCTCTTCCCTGTCCCAACACTGCCACCCTTGCTGTCTCTCCACCACATTCCCCTTCCACAGTCCCACCACCTGTGCACGATTTAGCATCTGCTGCCCACCCCAGCCACAGCCGCCATCTGTCTTTGCTGACACTCGTGTACTTTTATCTTTGCCAATGCTTTTTTGAATTACTTCCCAAACATTGGCACAACCAAACCATTCCAAAATCGCCCCTCTACATGCAAGCAGATATATTATGGCCATATTGTAATGGAGTTTCCAAGGTGAAATATTGTAATAGTGCGTTTTCGGAATTTCCTGGAAAACCAATGGCGTTTAATCCATTGGCTTTGGCTTAATGCAGCATCATTACCCTGCTTACCAACTAGAGTCTATCAGTTTGGAAATAGATTCACTAATGTATAAGAAACCATTCCAAAAAAGGGTTAAAATTGGCAGAAAAGTAGGATCTAGTCAGTTACTCATTTATAAGTGTGCCTTCTGAAAGTTGGTTTTGCTAATTGTCACACATCATTGGCGTAATGGGAATTCCTAGGGCTTCATTTATGAGAAATGACGCATCGCTGCGTGAAAGCAGTGATGCGCCACTTCTAAGTGCGCACTCCTTGCGACATTCCTGATGCGTCATATTTAATGTATGACGCATCATGTCGCAAGGAGTTACAGATACGTCAGTATTTCTGACGTATCTGTAAGCGCAAAAGTGACGCATTGCTGGAGTGTGTCAAAAAAGTGACACAACTCCAGCAATGTGTCTTTCACATGGGGCAAGCCCCATGTGAAAGGGCCTGCGTCAGTCTTACGCCTGCTATGAGGCAGGCGCAAGATTTTGACGCAACAGCGTCCTAAAAGTGACGCAGTGAAATCTCATAGATTTCACTGCGTCACTTCTACGACCCTTCCTTGCGTCAATACGCCCCCCTTGCATACATTATACCTGGCGCAGGGGTTTACAAAGTGACGCATCGACCTAGACGCGTCACTTTGTAAATATGGCGCAACGAGGCACATTTTTTACGCCACTGGTGCGTCACACAAAGTGACGCACTGGCAGCGTAGAAGTGACGCACAGTCTCATAAATGAGGCCCCTAGATGGGAATTCTATCATGTCAGAGACGCCACTGCTGAGGGTCCGCCCGCCCTACCTCCCCGATCACCTGCCCAAGCCATTTCCAGCAGAGTATGCGTGGTGGATCGGATGTCATAAGACGTGGCAGCTGGAGCGGAAATGAAGCCGGAGCTCGAGGGGTAGGGAGATTTGGAAGACGCAGCAGTGCCGTAAGGCTCGCAGTCCTCGTGGCTGCCTGGGCAGTTCAGGGCTTTATTTAGCTGGCCAGAGCCTTTCTACCCTTCTCGGCGTTTTGTCCAGGGAATATGCCGGGCTGCATTGTCAAACGGCCCTCTTCTACAAACATGGTCACTCCCCCGCCCTCTCCTCAGCACGTCAGGATCCCAGTAAGGATTCTAAGGATCCCAGGGAAGGAGGAGGGAAAAAAGCAGGAGAAAGTTCTACTAAGGAGAAGGCTTAGCCAGGTGCTCAGACTCCGATAAAGGCTTTAACAAGACCTTTAAAGGGTTGCAAAACTGGAGATAGTGGAACTTCACAACCATTTATTTCAAATATGTTCTCCCTCTTGGATTCTAAGGCTGACCCTGGAGTTGTAAATAAAGGCAATGCTGTTTCTTTGGCAGACAGTGAAACCGGGGGTGCAGTTTCTCAGTATGAGCCAGACATAACACGGTTGGGTGCCCGCCTGAAAAGGACTGAAGGGGGTTGGGGGGCGGGGGGTTGAAACAGTTAAGAAGTTAAACCAAGTCCTTATTGTGCACCAGTCAGGCCAGAGAACACAAGAGAATTATGTAATTGTAGAACAGGAAACTCAAAGTCAGTCAAGTGACGCAGTCAGCCTGGAGGTCAAAGGAGAAATGATCAATTTCTCTGGGAAAAATCTCTAGCTTCCCAGAGGTCAATATTCAGAAGCAGGCTCAGAACTCTGCACAACTCAGTGTGGTGGCCTCAGACTGGGGGTAGAAATGTTATTCCCTGGACGTTCAGCCCTGTGCATCGTGGAATATTTATTGAAAGCGAAAAAAAACTATTGTTTTGTAGTGACTGTTTTGGAAAATCGGTAATGTATAAAAATATGTTAATGTTTGTTTTAACAAAACATGCTTCCCATGGATTTATTTCTCCAAATAGCACACACACAAACTAGACATTCCCAGCTATCATGGAGAGAAGTCACTCCAACCAGGAACAACCAGAACCACCTGAAAACGTAATGCAGACAGCATCCAAATCGGGCACATTGGATAACATTGCAATCACACACTTCTAAAACACTCCTTTTTCGACCACTTCCTCTTGATTGAGCCTCATCAAACTTACAGGGACACCAGTCTCCCTTATCTAACTACCACTAGCAGCCACATCCCAATCCCATCATTTGGAAAGATACGATGTTCATCCTGAACACACCCCGGCCCACACCTGCCCATTCAAAAGCAAGCCAATTTCAGAAATAAATGCACCATAACACACCAAATCAAACCTAAACCAAGACAGCGCCTATATGGACTAAACAAACACATGCCCTGAGCCCTAAAACCCAGGATCCCTAGGCCACACCAACCCTACTGATCAATTGCATGGTAAATCTTGTGATGTAAAGACTTACATGCCAATAGTCATTTTGTTGTAAAAAATGCATGGTAAATGCTGTACTATGTAAAAACTTCAGAGTAAAGACTGTTTCCCATAAAGTGCATGTGCCATGGAGCCAATCTAGGGCACCCACTGCATATTTGTTGGGGTCTGTGAGGAGCCCTTAATGCCCTCGCCATCCCAGCAGGCTCCCTGCCTCCAGCGGGAGCTGCCATTGCTCCCATCCACAGGGAGCAGCTAAAAATGCTGCTCTCCGAAGACGTGAGCAATTTTGTTCTGTTTCCCTGCCCGTTTCACAGCAGACAGGGAAACAGATGAAAATTCCACTCTCAGCTCACTAGAGCATTTTTAATGCTCCTACCCACTGGGAGCAGACATAGTCCCTAATACGATGCCGGTTGGATAAACGTACAACCAGCATCGTGTCGGAATCGAGACCAACAGTCAAGCAGTTGGCTGTTCCATCCGATGAATTTAGATGTGACTGTTCATGAGGCGGTCGTACAATGTGAATAACAAGGACCCCCTGTTAAAAAGATCGGTTTTTAGGACAGGGAAATAAACAATGAAAAAATCATAGCATCATATTAACACAATCGATAGGAAGAGAGTACATAAAGGAACCAAAAAACAAATCAATTAAAAACTTATATTTCTTTTAATAAATACACAAATATTCATATTAAAAACAATCAATGACATCACAGTTGATTACAAAACACATATATATTCAAACAATCTATGCAAAAAATTATAGCTTAAAATAACAAGGTGGCAATCAATATTGTTCGACGCGCGTTTCGGCGTTACGGGAAACGCCTTCCTCAGGAGCCACAATTATCATCTGGAAAATATGATTAAATTCAAATTAATAAACACATTCACAAAATTATCCTATTCAATTTACATTCTACTTACAACAATATTAAAAAACAAAAATTCACAAACAATACATTGGTACCTTAATGACATTTCTTCCCTACTTGTATAGACCATACTAGAAATCTATACAAGGTACAACTTAAAATGACTATATTTGAGCAGTTGTAATTTGGTAGACAGATCTTTCCTACCATGTAGGAGCATGGTGATTGCATACCCATATTAGATTAAAGATGTTATTCCAAGTTAGTGTCTCTATTTCAGGGTGTACCTATGAACATGGACTCTACCCAACTCAAGCAATTTATTTAATTCGATATTTTTAGGAAAAAATGATTAATATACCGGCATAATTTGGTTATCCAAAAATTTGGCTGCTACCTAGGAGGGATTTTCCATTAAGCAGGCACTCCTTAGAAGATACATTTATTAGATAAATTGTCAGCTAATCCAGCTTTAACAGTAGTGACTATAAAGCACTTACCTAATTCCATATACATAAAGGAATCATTTATTCAAGAAAGCTTGCTTAGTCTTTGTATCTATGTATCCTTAAGTTTCAATCTGTAATGGAATGATATAAAGGAAAAAAGGGGGGAAGGGGTGGGAACAAGGGGAGTAGGATATCAGTTATAATTATCGTGATATATTACAGAGATTTTAAAGGCCAATAGTCAAGAACAAAAAATTACGGTGTTAATTAGAAATATAACCTACAGTTGTCTAGATTTCAACATGTACCGATTTTTTTAAAAATCCAGCGTCCAAAAATTCTAAAACAAGAAAGGGGGGGGGGTTGAATGGTTTCGACCCGGTGGTACCATCTGTTTTAAGTTACTAGTCAACAGGAAATCTAACGTTAGAACTACATTGCCATTGTTAATAAAAATGGCCAGGTGCATTATTGATCCAAAAAAGCGGTTTCAGCAAACAGACGCTTTTTTATATACGGGCTTACCGTCACACATTGTCGTTAGGGACTTGCAATCAGGTTACGTTCTCTAGCTGGCTTGTTGTTCATTCAGTGAATCCCTCTCATTGATGATATAGATACTTAGATCTATGTACAAAATATAAAATATAAAGTTAGTCCTAAACCGGGGGGTGAACATACACTATTGGCACATGGCTCTGAATCGTTTTCGTTTATAGAGCGGACCTAGGGGTTGCTCATAAGATTAGTTGTTCTTACCGATACGTTACCCCACTGTAGATTCAATATAATTGAAGTGCGGTATAAAAAATCAATTGATGACGTTGTATTTCCGGTCCTCGTGTACGGTAATCGAGGGCTTCTAGTTCTATGTGAAATAACAAAACAAAATATCCACATGTCAAGAACTCACGTAATATTATCAGAGGTTAAAAAAAACGGGTAACGTCTTAGCCTTACCTAATGCAAGGATATTTGCGGCTAAAATGATCGCCTGGGAGGTCACACCGGTGTTTGACGTCGTCCCTCTTTAAAAGGAAAGTTATCTCTCCATGTAAAGCTTTCAAATTTAGTTCTAAAAGCAAATGAAATTAAATTAAAATGAAATAAAACAATCCCGTCAAGGACGAAAGCCTGTGATAGACGATATCGAATGTTTGGAAGGCTGTGGTTCCGGACACGGCAGGGAGGGAGAATCTTACCGGTCAAGATGAATCTGCCCTATATCGTCTGGGAGGTCACACTGGTAATTGACGCCGTCCCTCTTTAAAAGGAAAGTTATCTCTCCATGTAAAGCTTTCAAAGTTAGTTCTGAAAGGAAATTAAAATAAAAACAAACCCGTCAAAGACGAAGGCTTGTGATAAACAATATCGAATGTTTAGTTACGGACTCGGCAGGGGGGGAGAATCTTACCGGTCAGGATGAATCCGCCCTGTATATATCAACCTGCAGGGCCCGCAAAAGATGGTTGCCTGGCGTCCTGCAGCCGTTGTGGAAAAGTGTATAAACCGGCGCACGCAACAGCGACTCTTTAAATACACAAAATGTAGTTTACCTGAGAGATGACGTGTAATCCTCTTGAGGACACGCCCATAATTAAAGGGAAATGCCTGTCCTTTCGACGGGGGAGCCAGGTAACAAGCGCATGCGTCGTATAAACACGAAGAAAATATAAACACGAAAAAAATATATAGACAAGTGGAATGTCGTAATGGACAAAAATGAATCTGCTCATAGCAAAAAGTCGAAGAACTTGTTGGTAGAATATAGAAACACCAGATAGTGTCATGTTGCGACTATTATTGCCGTAATTAAGGTAAATAGAGTGATGGCTATCCTCTGATGAATAAAGTACAGTCCAGTACGTTTCATAAAGCGAAAAACCACTCATGGAGTTAGCTATTGTATCGCATTCTCCCAGGGAATTTCACTGTTAAGACCCCTTTTAAAAGTATCCAAAACAAAAATCCAGTAGACCTCTCTTTTCTTGCGAATGGCTCCCCCACCTTTACTGTCTGCTGTCATTATTTTCTCGAGGATGCGCCATTGGAAGTTATCCATTTTATGATTGTGTTCGAGAAAATGTTTTACTAAAGGTGCAGTTGCTTTTTTAGTCTTTATCGCTGATCTATGTTCAGTTAACCGGGTTTGAATGGATCTACAGGTTTCGCCAACGTAGCCTAAGCCACACGGGCAGCTGATAAAGTAGACCACATTCGTGGTTTTACAGTTCCATAGATCTTTTGCTTTAGTTGTAAAACCATTATGAGTGAAGTCTTCGCCAGTTAGAATGTTTTTGCATGATTTACACGAGGAGCAAGGCACTGTTCCTCGTATTGGAAGGCTGGTAACCAAAGATCTTTGCATCTGGTTGGAAATTGAGTTTTTGACATGAAACCTAGAGTGAACGATTTTATCTTTTAGGTTTTTATTTCTCCTATGTGCATATAGGGGCTTCGGTAAGACAGAATTGGAGGTTGGATTACAATTAAGAATGTGCCAGTTGGCATTGATGATCTGTCTTATGCGTTCATTCATTGTAGAATGAGTTGTCACACAGACCAGTTGATCTTTTACAGGTTTTGCTTTAGGAGCTAACAAGGCATCCCGATCAAAATAGCGAGCTCGTTTGTACGAGTTCCTTACGAGCCTGTGGGGATAGCCTCGGTCTAGAAACTTCTTTCTCATCACTGCTACTTGTTTGTCAAAATCTGATAAATTGGTACAATTTCTGCGGACTCTTAAAAATTGAGAGAAGGGGATACTCTCACGTTGACACTTGGGATGGAAACTATTGAAATGCAGTAATGTGTTACGTGCTGTTGGCTTAACAAAAAGATCCACCTCTAATCTTTTGTTGTTCTCTCGGATTACCAAGTCCAGAAACTCTACTTGGTTGTTACTATATTGTGCAGTGAACTTAAGATTATCGTCAGTTAGATTGATCCATTCTAAGAATTCAAGTAAGGAGTCTTTCCCATTGGTCCAGATAAAAAAGATATCGTCTATGTATCTGGACCAATGGGAAATAGATTCGAAGAAAGGTGCCACCTCATTATCTATGAATCTCTCCTCGAAACGGGACATGTAGATATTGGCTACCGAAGGAGCAACCAACGCCCCCATACTGACTCCTCTCAGTTGACGATATAGGTCCTCTCCAAACTCAAAAACATTTTCTGTTAAAACAATGAATAAACAATCAATAAGAAATTTCTTGGGGCACATTATTTCATGTTTATCTATGAACCAATCCGTTGCTCTAATAGCTTCATCCAAAGTGATGTTGCTATAAAGAGATTCAATGTCCATAGTGACTAGTATATCTCTGTCTGGTATAAATTCGAGGTTCTCTACTATATTAATCATATGGCATGTGTCTTTCACATATGATTTGATCATTGGTATGTAAGGTCTCAAATAGTGGTCTACAAATTTCGATAAAGATTCCGTAGGTGTACCGATAGTAGACACAATGGGTCTATATGGGGGATTGTCCAGATATTTATGCATTTTGGGGAGGCCGTAAATACAAGCGGTCTTAAACTTATTGTTATTCAGAAAAGCATGTTCTTTAATATTAATATCGCCATTCTGAAGGGCTTCATTAGTTAGGGTACTGATTTGTTTATTAACGTTGTTAATAGGGTTAGAATTGATCTTAAGATAGGTGGTGTTGTCATTTAGCATCGTTTTCATATTATGTTCATAGTTGCTAGAATCAAGAATTACAATGCCGCCACCCTTATCGGCTCCTTTGATAATCAGTTTGTTGTTTTCCGATAACTCCTTTAAAGCTGAAAACTCATTTCTGCTCAAATTATATGGTGGTTTAGGGATAAATTTTAAAGCCCTTTCCAATTTCTGAATGACTACTAATTCAAAGGCTGCTACTTCAGGACCTAGTCGGTCTAATCCTGGAGTAAAAGAAGATGGAAGGGATATTTCTTTTTGGCTCTGTCTAGTTAAATCAAACTCAGTATCTTCTTTATTTTGAAAAAACTTTTTAAGTCTAATAGTTCTGAAGAAGGCTATTACATCCTTATACAGTTGAAGGTATTAACTCTTGTATGGGGTACAAAGGAGAGACCTTTAGATAGTAAGGTTTTAATTTGACTATCAAGCTCAATGGAAGACAGATTGAAAATAGGAATTACATTCCTTGCCCCCAATACTGTCTGTTTCGGGTCTCCCTTATGAATTGCGGTTCCTGTTGCTGAAGTTTTGTTGCTGATGTTGTTGGTGCTGTACTTGATGTACATTCTGGTTCATCTGGAAGTTCCCCCTGGACTGTCCTTGATTTTGAAATCTCAC
This sequence comes from Lissotriton vulgaris, assembly GCF_964263255.1. NCBI lineage: Eukaryota > Metazoa > Chordata > Amphibia > Caudata > Salamandridae > Lissotriton > Lissotriton vulgaris. The sequence continues at coordinate 1,113,430,979 of NC_141689.1, read as the reverse complement.
TCTGGGGCGACCTCGTCGAGGCCCCCTGTTGGATAAAAAAGGGCGTCGTGGAGGTCTTGAGTTAGCATAGGAATTGAACCCTCCATCTGATTCATAATAGGTATTACTGGAACCTTCACCTTCCGAATCTGATGAGTCAGTAAAATTATTTACTCTTTGTTGAACCTGTCTAGATTCGTCTGTATATTGATTATGTTGGTAGAAATCTTTATGTAAATGAGGCGGTCGTAAACATCCATTTACCTGATGCGGCTTTTTCAGCGGGCAGAAAAGGGCCGCTACACAACCTGCATTAATAAAATGGATGCTTGCAAACCTCCATGCACACTGTGGCAGGCATCACATGCTGCCTGCCAAAAGGTAAATGGATGTTTGGGGGGCACCTGTGACTCTTAGAGGAGGCCACTGAATGACAGGGGCCCTGCTAAGGGACCCCACAGTCTGTTTCGGTCTGCCTTTCTATGGCCGTCAGACCTCTATAGAAAAGCAGACCGAAAGGGTTATAGTAATCCCTATGGCGTTACCTGTCATAGCACCGCCTTTATTGTAGGGATTACATTCCGACAGTTGAGCCGATGGGCTCCTTCAGCCTGTTGAAACAGCAGTGATCAGTTCCTCCTTAAGCTGCCTCTGACAGCTGCATCATAGTGGGGTGAGCGTAAAGTAGTGGCAGATGTTGGTTGGATCGCAGCTGACAGGCCGTTGGTTGCTATCCGACTGACATCGTAATCTGCACCATAGCGTTTGCTCTCGCTTGGCGGGAGCTTCCAAATTGCTCCCGCCTGGGAGAGCAAACACAGTTTTGCCGGCCCACACTAGTGCTAGCAGGGAAATCACTATGTCCTCTGGGTGGGCACCCGGGGACATAGCTGGAGCCGGCCCTGGGGTATAGGGTCCCCAGGGACATTTATGACTCTGTGAGGGGGGCCATGCGGCCTCCCTCAGCATGTGATCCACAGGCCCCAGGGGATTGAGTCACTGAGGCAGAAAACGCCCCCCCTCCCTTTCTATATATTGGCCATGCCATTAGGGGTGGCGTCCCAGGGGCCGAAAGTGGCCCGGGAAGCAGACTGCCCTGCCCTCCTCCCTATCTATATACTGGCTGTGCCCCAGGAGGTGGTGTCCCAGAGGCTGAAAGTGGCCCAGGAAGAGGGGCTGCTTGTGCGCCCCACCCAATTATTTGGTATAAATTCCCCCGGGACCTGCTTCCCATGGAACCAAATCAAAAACAAGCTTTGAACACCAGTCTTGTTTTTGCAAAAAAACCATGCAATTAATTTGAGGATTCTCCATGAATTCTCAACAAAATTCAAACAAAAATTAATAAATTGGCCCCTGGAAAATCATATAATTTCCTTACGGGATATTATTGCTTCAAAAAATAGATCCCAAAATAACAAAGCGCTGGACCCTGAAGGAATCCCTGCTGATCATTTTAAGGATTATTTGACAATGTGGGCTTCAAACCTTTTGAATGTGCTTAGGAGTGCAAATTGCACTCAATTGTGGTTAGAGGCAACTATTGTCCTAGTTGTTATCGCCCAATAACGTTTTAGATTTGACCGCAAAGTCATTGGGTAGGATCTTCTTGGACCATCCAGGGACTTGGGACATCTATTCAGTATGGGCTCAGACACACATTAGGTACTGTGGATCAGTGCCTACATCTTCTTCTAGTTATAAGTATGTGACCATCAGTTAAAGTTGGCCTTTACTGGCATTCATGGACTCAAGCGCAGCATTTTATAATGTTTTGAGAGGGCAGTTGTGGTCTATGCTACGGTCCAAGGGGGGTAATCCACAAATTGTACGTCTCCTCTCTCAAAGTCATTCTGATGTGGAAGCTAGGTTTAGGTATGGCCATGGGGGGAATGTACCTCTTTTATCAAGATCAAAAAAGGGGTCGGACAAGGCTGTGTGCCTTTTCTTTGTTAAGTTTAATATAAATGAGTTGGAAATTATCTGTTATCTGCGGATATAGCTCTTCCTAGGATGGGGATTCTTAAGTTACCAGTACTAATGCACGCAGATGGTTGTGTACTTATGGCTCAGACAGGAAGAGGACTCCAAAAACTACTGTATCGCTTTATGGGATTCTTGTCTGACCTAGGGCTGACAACTAACATAACAAAATCATATGCTATGATCTGCAATCGCCCACATAGCAGAACCCCTATATTTCACATTGGTGACACTGCCCTTAAAACTGTTGCCACTTTTACATATTTAGGAATCCCATTCAATCATCATTGTACATAGGTACATTGAAAACTGTAAAGGATACTCAGCTGGAGCAGGCTATTGCAGATGTTTTCAAATTTAGTTCCAAATCAGGATTCCTCCTGGTGGATGCTGCTTTTAATATTTACAAAGCGAGTCCGGGTCCTATAGCTGCATATGGTGCTGGTGTATGGGGGCTAATCTGATCATGCTGCTTTACAAAACAGTACAAATACATACTTACGAAGAATAATATCACTTCCATGTACCACCCCTGCTTTAATTGCGCATAATATTAGGTGTGCAATATATTGGAGATTCCATCCAACTTGCTCCTGTTTCACTGTGGTTCTCAATTTGGTCAAGACCTGAGGCGATACTATTACGGTCTACAATAAATGACTGTTTACAACTTTCCCAGGCCCATAAGGTTAAGTGGCTGACCTATGTCAACAACCAATTCCAGTTAATTGGTAGAACAGAGCTGTTCAATAATCCAATACCTATTGGTAAATGAATTTCTGGAGCAGGTGATGGTGCATAGATGGGAGGGTGAGAGGAAGAAGAGCAGGGTGGTCATGTATTTACAATGATGTACAACACCTGATATTGATCCATATCCTCTGAGAGTATCTCACCATTAAAGATTTCTTTTACTGAAGTTTAGACTCGACCTGGCCCATTTCTTGGTGACCAATCCTTCCAACGTTTTTTCCAAGAGGATTTGGAATTATGCCCATGCAACACCACCACCCTCAATCCGAACTGCATCTGTTTTTCTTCTGTTATCTTTATAAAGAACCAAAAAATCAGCTTCTAAAGCCACTTTTAAGAATATTAAATATTGTAAATGTAAGGAGGCTTAAGAGCATTTACAATTGCTCCAGACAGATCAAGTCTGTCTTTCGGGTGTTAGATTTATTTCCCATTTTATTAAACACAGAAAGTTAGTGGGGAAATAATAACGAGCTTTAACAGTGCCAACTGTCTTAAATTGTTCTACATTTTGTATGGATTTCTTTTTAAAGTGATTATCTTAACTTTGTATGCTAGTATTATAACTGAATACATATATTGTGATGGATTTTACACAGTTGTATATGTGTAATTACTAATCAGATGCTTTTACTGCCTGATTTGCATGCTTTTATGTTTGTTGTAAACCAAATAAAGTATTACTGACTGACTGACTGACTGACCCCAAATATTACATCACTCATGACATGACCCGTGACATCACAGATGACATCATCCAGTGAGTATAAATATTTCACAAATATTTTTAAGATTTAAAGATATACTAAGCTATTGCATAAGGTAAATTACTATTCTTTCTGTACTACTAATTAGTGATACTATTTCTAAAATATGGAATCTGCACAAAAATCCTGTTTTAAGGTGGGTGTACTATTTATCAGTAAACTAGCCTCTTCACTGACACATATTTCTTAATGATGCTTGTGTACATTAGTGCTTTGTGACAGTCTAACCTGTTCACTGAAACTTCACTCCACAGTCATGAGCATAGCTCTCTTTTACAAGATACTCACCAGTTTCCTCAAACCTCTCTCCTTCGTGATCAATGACTGTAGTAGTATATTACAATAGATTAATCTGATCACTAAGACCTTACTCTAGGGTGATGGCTCATTGTAGTAGACATTTACAACAGACTCAACTCAATGTTCACACCTTTGTCCAGGATAAATAATAATTTGACTAGTGGGATGTGACACAGTTGCCTGTCCACTAAGACCTCTCCACTAGTTGTATGTTGCAGTGGATTGTGTAAATCTGACAGTTGCAGTAAAACATCTTTCCAAGTGCACAAATGGTGTTGCTGTGGTTTGCAATAGTTTACTTTATATGATTAGATGTAATACTTTGGTCATTAGTTTTTAGAACAGTGGTTCAGATGAGACAAACAATCTGCTGAAAACTGTCTCTTAGGTGATAAGTGAATGAGGCAGTTGATAAGGTTGCTGTGAGCTCTGTGCTGTACATCTCTCACCTGTGTCTTCTTCTTACTTTTAAAAACTCTAAATTGTATATCATTAAGTATAACGATGTTTACTTTGCTGGATGATGTCCTCAGTGATGTCATCCGTAATGTCACTAAGGACCATATGTATGAACCAGAAATTAGGTCGCAAACGATGCGAATCGCTAAAAATAGCGTTTGCGAACATAAAATTCACAAATTCCAATGTATGAAGATGAAAATGCATGCAAAAGAAGGAATCGCTATTTAGCGAGTTCCAAAACGTGCGAAAGTGCAAAATAGCGATTCCCATAGCGAATTCCAAATTAGCGCTGAAACCAGCTAGCGAAAATCGCAAATCTGGGAATCGCAATTAAGAATTCGCAATGGAATGTATCAACCAATCACAAATTGCGAAATAAGGGAATTCGCAAATTAAGGAATCGCAATTACCATCAAGTGGGAGCAGGTGGTAACCAGGTGCAAAGTATAAAAAGAATCCCAGAATGCAACACACTCTTATCCACAATGTCTGGGCTCTACATGATAGTGAGGAGGCGAAGACTGAGAGCCATGGCGCAGAGGGGGAGACGGCAGGAGAGGAAATTCCGGTTGCGCACCACCATCTTCCAGCGCACTGAGGAGGACATCTACACCCATTACAGACTGGATGAAGGGAGCATACTTGATTTAATTGAGGAACTCAGGCCCCACCTAGAACACCCCACCCGCAGGACCCAGGCCATACCCACACACATCCAGGTCCTGTGTTCACTACACCTGCTGGCCTCAGGCAGTTTTCAGGGTGTCATAGCCTCAGCTGGAGGGGTGTCACAAAGTGCCCTGTTGTGCTTCTTCCATGCGTTCCTCGACGCATTGACACATAGGATGCAAGACCACATACACTTCCCCAGCACCCCACAGGAACTAGCACAGACCAAGCAGGACTTTTACAAAATTGCCCAATTCCCCCACGTCATTGGCTGTATAGATGGGACACATGTTGCCATTTCCCCCCCTCAAACATAGAGTATGTATTCCGGAACAGGAAATGCTACCACTCACTGAACATACAGATGGTGTGGGATGCCAAAAACATCATCACCGACATAGTGGCAAAGTATCCAGGAAGCACACCTGACGCCTTCATATTCCGTCACAGTGTGCTATACCGTAGACTCTCAAGAGGGGAATTTGGAGAGGGATACCTACTAGGTAAAAGTACACAATGACAGCCCACATTCCAAATGGCCAACATGTGCATGCCAGTGACTGACCTTTCTACATTTCCACCCTCAGGGGACAGTGCCTATGCAGTCCGGGATTTCATCCTGACACCCTATCTGAATCCTGCCACTGCTGGGGAGCGGCGCTACAACCGGGCACACATTTCAACAAGAGGCTCCATCGAGAGAACATTTGGCATATTGGAGAGCAGGTTCAGATGCATTCACAAAAGTGGAGGAGCCCTCCAATACAGCCCAGAAACGTGCTGCAAAATTGTAGTAGCTTGCGTCATGCTGCACAACATTGCTACCAGGAAAGGGGCACCAATGGAGTTGAGTGACTCAGAATCCTCCGACGTGGAGAGACCTGGACCTGTACACATGGAAGCTGGCGTAGCTGCTGCTGCAGCTGGGCGACAGAGGCGTGATGAGATCATGCGCAACTACTGCTAGGTGATAAATAATGATACCATGACAACTTAAGCCTTTGCTAATGTGTTTAATTCCCAATAGCAACAATGTCACACATCCAAAGAAACATAAAGGAACTCTCTCAATCCAATGCACATGTTGAATTCACAGTGCAACAATTGTAGTCTAATCACAGTAAATGCAACACTGTTGCTGGCCCTATGCCTCCCCTGTGTGAAATAGTCATTTTGCAGCAGTTCCTATTGGTGTGTGGCAGGCCTGGTGCTCCTGCCACTACGGCGCCTATCAACAGTGGGTGGTGGGGTGTTGGAGCTCCGCACTGACTGTGAGTCCTCCTCACTGGGGGTCAGCACCCCTGGACCAGCAGTACCAGTGCGCGCAGTTCATCCAGGCTAGCAGTTGACTGCACTACCACAGTGGCAATATCCTGGATTCCGTGAGAGAACTCACGCTGGGTCTCTATGGCACGCCTTGCCAGCATATTGGTGGAGGAGGCCAGCCGGTTAATAGCGCGAGTGTAGTGGTCCATGCGGGCCATTTCTTTGCGCCTGGATGCGCGTTCTGCTCGCAACTCGGCAGTCAGCTCCTGCACAGCCCCCCTGATTTCTTGGCGTATTCCCCTGTTCCCTACCCTAATCTCCCGCTGAATAACCTTCATATGTTTCGCTTGCAGGCGGTGTACCTGGAGCATGTGCATTTCGAGGCCAGCAAACACAGAATCATCCTGATGCTCACTGGAGCCAAAGCCTGTGCGGAGTCTACGCCTGCCTGTGGTCTGTAGTCTTGGCTCCTGCTGCTGGGTAACTGGTGCTTCAGTCTGCGATGTCACATTGTCCTCATCCTCATCTTCCATGATCCTCAATGGCCTCACAATCCTCCTTCTGTGTCCCTGTGATTGGGTGAATGGACTGTCCTCCCCATCTGTATCCTGGCCCTGGCTAGCTTCTCCAGAGGCTTGGGGTCCTGTGTCACTTGCACTGGCTGTTGCCTTTCCACTTGCAGGTGCTGTGGATAGAACGATTCAGAAAAGGGGGTGGTGATGAACAGAGTGTCTGAATTAAGCAGACCACTCTTACCCAGTCCAAAGATCATGGCTTGATCCATCACCGTTATTTAGCTCACTGCACCATCCCAGCTCAGAACCTGGCTATATGCAAATTAGTCTGTCCCTGGCCCAGTGCATCATGGGAACAGGGCAGACCAAACTACCAAGCCAATTCTTCACCAGAAAGGAGACAAGCTTCCGGGGACCGGTTTCTGGCATTTCAGCCGTCGTCGGCCCGGCTTGCTTGAATCCTGATGGTGCAGTGAGCAAGGGACTCATGTCAGAGTATACCCTGCCACACCTATAGTGGCCAAAAACGATTCAGAAAAGGGGGTGGGAAGCTTGTTTCCTTCCCAGTATAAGAATTGGCTTGGTAGTTTGGTCTGCCCTGTTCCCATGATGCACTGGGCCAGGGACAGACTAATTTGCATGTAGCCAGGTTCTGAGCTGGGATGGTGCAGTGAGCTAAAAAAAAACGGTGATGGATCAAGCCCTGATCTGTTGACTGGGTATGAGTGTTCTGTTTAATTCAGATACTCTGTCCATCACCACCCCCTTTTCTGAATCGCTGTGGATAGAACAGCACACATTAATATTTTGTTCCTGTCATGTGATGTTCAAATACATTCTTTCACAGTTTTCCCTGACTTTACATGTGTCATTCAACTTTCCTGACCTGCACATGTGAAATGTGCTTTAGTTGGACTAACTTCAAACATTACTGGCTTTTGTGACTACAACTCCCATAACGCATTGCTGTGATTGCCTGTGTACTTGCTCAGGGCTGACATGTGGTTCCCCTTATCCCTAGGTCGCTGCAGGGGGTTGCTGGGGGTGGTATAGGGTGGGGAAGGCATGCTCCTTACCTGGTCTTGCAGCTGGTTGGGCAGAGCTGTCTAGCAGGGACACGCCCGCAGCACTCTGTGGAGGCAGTGTGCCCTCTACCAGTTCCTCCAGTGGCGTTGAGTCTGTGACTTTGGAGGTTCCCCCACCGGTGAGCTGGGACTGCTCCAGCCTGGCAGCCAACTTCTCCTTGGAGCGCTGGTGCAGGTCGTACCAGCGCTTCCGCAACACTTCTATGGTACGCTGTGTCACTCCAAGGGTATTTACTTTGGCTTGGATACCTTCCCAAATCCTTCTCTTCCTGGCTTCAGGCACCTTGTGTGAACTCCTCCCAAATAGTGCCTCATGGTTTGGCACCGTTTCTGAGATGAGGGTTTCTAGTTCTGCCTCAGAGAACTTGAGCTTTCTCTTACTGGCTGCTTACCCCTCTTGCTGCTCCTGCTGGGTAGCTGGAACATCATGATTTCCTCCTTCTGCCATGGCTCCTGAGTAGCAAACAACAGTCACACACTCTCTCAGTAGCAGTACTGAAGCACCATCGGAAATCACTCACTTCCTGGATGGTGATGTCATCATAAAGCATCAGGATTACGAGTGGATGTTTCCAGAAAATCGCAAAATTGCGATTTTTCCCATTGGAACATCGCTAATTTGTGATTTTTGGGCTGGGATCTTGCAATTTTGCGATTTTCTGACTGCGATCTCGCAAATTTGCGATTTTTTGAGATTAAGGAATCGCTATCGGCCATCGCGCAATTATTTAGCGATTACGGCCGAATCGCTAAATATTTGCGATCGTGTTCATACATTCCCATTTGCGATTCTGAATTTGCGATTCAGTAAAATTCGCAATTTCAGAATCGCAAATCGATTTCTTGATACATATGGCCCTTACCATGTCATGAGTGATGTAAAATGACGTCAGAAGCAGTACACTGGCGTAAGTTATAGGAAGCTCAGGTAACTATAAATGATTAATTTCTATGGCTTTCTGTGAGTAAAAACTGAATCTAACTATAAAAACCCTTTAACCTTTATTTTTTCAGCACATTTCTAAGGTTTTTTAACCCCTTTGCTGCCAGGCCTTTCCACCATGTGCCACTCCTTTTTGGCTATTTGGGGTTGTTCGCTCTTAGGCCCCATAACTTTTTTTCCACATAAGGTATCCATGCCAAATTCGTGTTCTTTTCTTCCAACATCCAGAAGATTCTAAAAGTGCCCAGGGTTTTTGGATTCCCCTGAAGGGCACAGAGAAATTAGGAAAAACACAGCTACATTTTGGGTTCTTTGGCAAAAACTGGAATACAGTGCTGCAGAAGACAGTGTCTGTTGTTTTCCCCTGCAAATGGCATCAACAAAGAGTTTGTGGAGCTGAAATCAGCATCTTCCCAGCTTTCAGTAACAGCAAAACATTTCTAAGAAAACCAAAATGCTCTACATAGTATTGTCATTTTACTGAGACGTCGCCTATTTTTCCTATTTTTTGTGCTTTCAAACGCCTTCCGGTTGGTGGTAGAAATGGGTGTGAAACCAATAATTATTAGCCCTTGAGGGACCTGGGGACCACCCCCCCCAGGGCCTGCTCCTGCAGTGTCCTGGAGTGCCCACCCCAGAACACTGTTGTTTGCTATGAGAGGGTGGGAGTCTCCCGCCCTCCCATAGCAAACGTGGTTTGGATTTTGAAACAGAGAGCAGGGAAACCTGCTCTCTCTTTCAAAATCCAAACTATGTTGCTTTTCCACAAGGGGAGCTGCATATTAGCTCCCCATGTGGAAAAGCAATGCCGGCTCTCGTAGGATGCGGGTAGCCGGCTGGGACCGTGGGGGCATTGGGGCTTCCCCCACGGTCCTCAACGTTATTTATATGTCCCGAGGGATGGTGTCCCCGGGGATAATAGTAATTAGTGATGTGGGCTATTTTATTAATGGTAAAATTGGGAGTCGCGCACCCAGCGCGTGCTCAGTGCGGCCCCCTGGTGTGCACGCGTTAGATGCAAGATTAAGCTGTAGGGTGCATGACTCCAGCGCGTGTGGTGCACGACCTGTACGCGCTGGGTGCACGACTTTGGCGCATTGGGTGCTCGACTCCAAGCCAAAAAACAAATAATATTTTTCAGATATACATCGAACTTATGTGTTTATTTCTTAGGTGGCTCTAAAAAGAGCCCTTGTATTTATTGAGAGACTTTAGAACCTACAAGTAAGTACCTATGCAGAGTCTAAAGTTCAAGAGGAAGCCTCTGTTTCCCTCATCTGTAAAATGTACACCATAGATACCATCCATATTGAGACACAGACTGTTGTGGTAAATGGCCCCCATTCTATAAGCAGAAACAGATTTATTCACATGTTTCCTAGCTTTCTCAATCTGTGAACAAAATTTATTGGACCAGTTCAATTTCTGCCTTTGGCATGTGTTAGGATAGACAAAGGCAGTTTGGAGGAAAAGTGACATAAATTCTCCAAAGGTGTCCTTCATAAGCATTTCCAGACCTATCCCAGTCAAAGTGCCTAGGTCATTGCCACCACAGTGCACAAGTGTGAGGTCAGGGTGTTCGAGATGCAAAAAGGATTTAACCAAAGGCATCAATTGGTGCCACTTTAACCCTCTTTGTCCAATCCATTTAATGTCTACATTTGGTAAACCTAGGTGTTTGTGAATTCCTTTGCTTTCTGCATACCTTTGGCTCCAGAAAATATAGCTGTGTCCCACAATCCACACTCTAAGCATCTTGAAGGGAGGTCTGGAGGCACTCAGATGGTCTCTGTAAATTTAGTGGCAGTTTGAAAACTAAGATTTTTCTAAAATGGTGGATAAGATGCAGTTTTGAAAAAAGAAAAGAAATGATTGGTTGTTTGACAACATTCTACACTAAAAACTAGGGTGCATGTTTCTGTTTTTTAAAAGCATGATTCTTATTGGTTAACAAAAACTGTTTGAAAGGAACATTACATAAGATAAGCTGATATGTTGAAAAGTCAAGCACACTTGCTGTTTTGATTAGCAACATTGTGTGGTGAACTTGTGACCTGTGTGCCCGGTTAAGTGTTTCATGAACTGTTTGTATGGTAACAGGCAGAAGGCAGATTGGGGGTAGGGTTAAAATTTATGTCTATGTCAATTGGAAAGGGCTGAAATGTGTAACCAATAGAAATATGTGTTTGCTTTTGAATTAATGTGGGAAGGCATGTGATTTGATGTTTAGATGTATATGTGTTGAAAAAGAGAGGGACAGTTTGCCATTCTTTGGTTTTGGTGAGAGGTGTACAGAACAGAGATTCTGTATAAGAAAATCTGATGTGTGAGCGACATACTTCTTAACCTACAAAACAATTTGAAAGGTGAGTTATTAATTTGTGAGGGGATGTATGTGGTGCATTTTGATTTTAATCAGACTAATGTGTTTCTCCTGCTAAAGTGCAGGGGATACTTTTTTTCCTCTAGAATCTTATTGTGAGTGTGTGTGCATTTAGAAACCATTCTGAGATAAGCATTTGTGTATTTCATGTGTTTGTAGACAGATAACTGTGCTGTTCTCATGTTTTGGTAAAATTAGAAACCAGTAATTTTTATGTATTTGCAGAATTAGTCAAATGTATACATTAAAATGCAGTACTTGTTCTAGACTATGACATGTTTTTTGGTAAAATGCAAGGGATAGTGTTGTTTGTCTAGAATCACACAGTGAGTCTTGTGTGCATTTAGGAATCATTCTGATAGAAGCACTCCATACTAATGTGTAGTAGAAAAATGTGTGCAATGTGTACAGTCACCTTATGTCTTGTAGACAAGTAAATGTGTTTTGGTAAAATGCAAGGGATAGTGTTGCTTGTCTAGAATCACACAGTGAGTCTGTGTGCATTTAAGAATTACTCTGAGAGAAGCATGTTCGTACTTCATATGTTTGCTGACATTTAATTGATTAAAAACATATTATGTTCTTACATTTTGGTAGAATTAGAAAATAGTCATTGGTTATGTGTTTCCAAAATGAGTTTAGCTTTAATAGTAAAATGCAGTAATGAAATATGTGGAATGGATGTTTGATGTGTTTGCAGACACATAAGTACATGTACTGTTGCAGTGAGCCAGGCTTTAGGGCTCGCAGTGATGAGACTCCTATGAACTATGCATGTAGTAGTCTAACCACCTTCACACTTGTGTTTCAGGCCTACATTTACCCAGTCAGTATCAGTACACTCCATTTAAAAGAAATACTGTTATTTGTCTAGAATCACACTGTGAGTCAGTGTCCATTTGGGAAAATTCAGAGAGAATGATTTGGTTGGTTGATATATTTGCAGACATACAAGTACATGTACTGTTGCAGTGAGCTAGGCTTTAGGGCATGCAGTGCTTAAAACTCCTATGCACTATGCAAGTAGTAGTCTAACTACCTTGAAACTTGTGTTTCAGGCCTACAATTCCCCAGTTAGTATCCATACACTCCATTTATAAGAAATACTGTTATTTGTCTAGAATCACAGTGGAGGCAGTGTCCATTTGGGAACATTGAGGGAGAATAATTTGGTTGGTTGATGTATTTGCAGACATATAAGTGCATGTACTGTTGCAGTGAGCCAGGCTTTAGGGCACGCAGTGCTTAAAACTGCTATGCACCATGCAAGTAGTAGTGCATTCACCTTCACCCTTGTGTTTCAGGCCTACATTTCCCCACTCAGTATCTATACACTCCATTTATATGAAAAACTATTATTTGTCTAGAATCACACTGTGAGTCAGTGTCCATTTGGGAAAATTGAGAGGGAATGATTTGGTTGGTTGATGTGTTTGCAGACATATAAGTACATGTAATCTTGCAGTGGGCAATGCTATAGGGCACGCAGTGCTTGAAATTCCTATGCACTATGCATGTAGTAGTCTAACCACCTTCACACCTGTTTTTCGGGCCTACATTTCCCCAGTCAGCATCTGTACACTCCATTTATAAGAAATACTGTTATTTGTATAGAATCACACTGCGAGTCAGTGTACAGTTGGGAAAATTCAGACAGAATGATTTGGTTGGTTGATGTGTTTGCAGACATATAAGTACATGTACTGTTGCAGTGAGCCAGGCTTTAGGGCATGCAGTGCTTAAAACTCCTATGCACTATGCAAATAGTAGTCTAACCATCTTCACACTTGTGTTTCAGGCCTACATTTCCCCAGTCAGTATCTGTACACTCCATTTATAAGAAATACTGTTATTTGTCTAGAATCACACTGTGAGTCGGTGTCCATTTGGGAAAATAGAGAGAGAATGATTTGGTTGGTTGATGTGTTTACAGACATATAAGTACATGTACTCTTGCAGTGAGCCTGGCTTTAGGGCACGCAGTGCTTGAAACTCCTATGCACTATGCATGTAGTAGTCTAACTACCTTGAAACTTGTGTTCCAGGCCTACAATTCCCCAGTTAGTATCCATACACTCCATTTATAAGAAATACTGTTATTTGTCTAGAATCACACTGTGAATCAGTGTCCATTTGGGAGCATTGAGAGAGATTGATTTGGTTGGTTGATGTGTTTGCAGATATATAAGTACATGTACTGTTGCAGTGAGCCAGGCTTTAGGGCATGCAGTGCTTAAAACTGCTATGCACTATGCAAGTAGTAGTGTAATCACCTTCACACTTGTGTTTCAGGTCTTCATTTGCCCAGTCAGTATCTATACACTCCATTTATAAGAAATACTGTTATTTGTCTAGAATCACCCTGTGAGTCAGTGTCCATTTGGGAAAATTGAGAGAGAATGATTTGGTTGGTTGATGTGTTTCAAGACATATAAGTACATGCACTCTTGCAGTGATACTACCCCCAACAGGACCACCTACACTACACAAACACCACTGCACTACCCTAAACCCTAAATCTACCCCAAGCACGACCACCTATACTACCAATTCACCACTGCACTACCCTAAACCCTAAAACACTACCCCAGCATGACCGCCTACACTACCCAAACCATTGCACTATCCTAAACTTTAAATCTACCCCAGCACGACCTCCTACACTACCCAAACACCACTGCATAACCCAAGAACACTACCCCAGCATGACCCCTTACAGTACACAAACACCACTGCACTACCCTAAGCCATAAATCTATCCACAGCACGATCACCTACATTACCCATTCACCACTGCACTACCCTAAATCCGAAAACACTGCTCCAGCACGACCCCCTACACTACCCAAACACCATTGCACTACCCTAAACCTTAAATGTACCCCCAGCACGACCATCTACAATACCCATTCACCACTGGACTACCCTAGGACACTACCCCAGTATAAACCCCTACACTACCCAAACACCACTGCACTATCCTAAACCCTGAAACACTACTTCCAGCACAACCCCCTACACTACACAAATACCACTGCACTACCCTAAAACCTAAATCTACCCCCACCACGACCACCTATACTACCCATTCACCACTGCACTACCCTAAAACACTACCTAAGTATGACCCCCTACACTACCCAAACACCACTTCACTTCCCTAAACCCAAAACCACTACTCCCTGCATGACCCCCTACACTACCCAAACACCACTGCACTACTCTAAACCCTAAAACACTACCTCCAGCATGACCCTCTACACTACACAAACACCACTGACCTACTCTAAACCCTAAAACACTACCCCCTACACTACACAAAAACCACTATACTACCCTAAACCCTAAAACACTACCCCTACACTACACAAACACTACTGCACTACCCCAAACCATAAAACACTACCCCAGCACGACCCCCTACACTATCCAAACACCATTGCACTACCCTAAACCTTAAATGTACCCCCAGCACGACCATCTACAAGACCCATTCACCACTGGACTACCCTAGAACACTACCCCAGTATAAACCCCTACACTACCCAAACACCACTGCACTATCCTAAACCCTGAAACACTACTTCCAGCACAACCCCCTACACTACACAAACACCACTGCACTACCCTAAAACCTAAATCTACCCCCACCACGACCACCTATACTACCCATTCACCACTGCACTACCCTAAAACACTACCTAAGTATGACCCCCTACACTACCCAAACACCACTTCACTTCCCTAAACCCAAAACCACTACTCCCTGCATGACCCCCTACACTACCCAAACACCACTGCACTACTCTAAACCCTAAAACACTACCTCCAGCATGACCCTCTACACTACACAAACACCACTGACCTACTCTAAACCCTAAAACACTACCCCCTACACTACACAAAAACCACTATACTACCCTAAACCCTAAAACACTACCCCTACACTACACAAACACTACTGCACTACCCCAAACCATAAAACACTACCCCAGCACGACCCCCTACACTATCCAAACACCATTGCACTACCCTAAACCTTAAATACACCGCAGCACCACCTCCTATACTATCCAAACACCACTGCACTACCCTAGAACACTACCCCAGCACGGCACGACCCCCTACACTACAGAAACACCAGTGTACTACCCTAAACCCTAAATCTACCCCCAGCATGACCACCTACACTACCCATCGACCACTGTACTACCCTTAACCCTAAAACACTACCCCAGCACTACCCCCTACACTACCCAAACACCATTGGATATAAACCTTAAATCTACCCCAGCAGAGCCTCCTACACTACCCAAACACCACTGCACTACCCTATAACACTACCCCAGCACAACCCCCTACACTACCCAAACAACATTGAAATACCCTAAACCTTAAATCTACCACAGCACGACCTCCTACACTACCCAAACACCAATGCACTACCCTAGAACAGTACCCCAGCACGGCCCCCTACACCCCACAAACACCACTGCACCACCCTAAACTCTAAAATACTACCCCAGCATGACCCCCTATACTACACAAACACCACTGCACTACCCTAAACCCTAAAACACTACCTCAGCAAGGCCCCCTACACTACCAAAATACCATTGCACTACCTTAAACATTAAATCTACCCCAGCAGAACCTCCTACACTACCCAAACACCACTGCACTACCCTAGAACACTACCTCCGCACAACCCCCTATACGAAATCTACCCCAGCACGACCTCCTACACTACCTAAACACCAATGCACTACCCTAGAACAGTACCCCAGCACGGCCCCGTGCACCACACAAACACCACTGCACTACCCTAAACCCTACATCTATCCCCAGCACGACCCCCTACACTACCCATTCACCAATGCACTACCCTAAACCCTAAAACACTACCCCAGCATGACCCCCTATGCTACACAAACACCACTGCACTACCCTAAACCCTACATCTATCCCCAGCACGACCCCCTACACTACCCATTCACCACTGCACTACCCTAAACCCTAAAACACTACCCCAGCATGACCCCTACACTACCCGAACACCATTGCACTACCCTAAAACACTATCGCAGCATGACTCCCTACACTACATAAACACCACTGCGCTACCCTAAACTCTAAATGTACCCCAGCACGACCCCCTACACAACATAAACACCCGTGCACTACCCTAACCACTAAATCTACCCCCAGGACGACCCCCTACACTATATAAAAACACTGCAATACCCTAACACAAAATCTACCCCAGCACAACCACCTACACTACACATACACCATTGCACTACCCAAAACCCTATTCAAAACAGATGCACAAAGTTCCCCTGGGGGGAAGTGTAAGTCTATTGAGGAGTGGTCTATCTTCCTCTCTCCAGGAGTGGTTGTATGTAGAAATCAGGGGCAAGTGTCCCTTTTCGGAATTAGGGAAACCTCACACAACAGGCTGGTTTCACGGCTACTGTCATATCACCAACCGATTGTTTCGTGTCATCATCGGCTTCCTGCTCCTGCGTCAAGCCGTCGCTGCAATGCCTGACGGGTAGCACATGGTGCTACACTTTATTGGAGATCTTTTATTCCTTGGCCGATGTTTGAGTGAGTGTGAGGGGCCCTAGTGACAAAGTAGTGAGCGTGGAGTGTGGTGATTTAAAAAAAGTTAGTATAGTCTACTCTGGGTATTTTATTCCTGTAGCTACCTACTTTGTTAAAACTAAGAGGGGTATGGGGATTCAACCTAACAATGTGTGGGAGGCCCGTTCACCCTCAAAAGTGTTCAGGTTGACATGTTTCATGCCATCACGGCAATTCATCAGGACCAAAAAGTGCTCATAAACTTGAAAAGGAGCCCAAATGGGCTGCGAAGTTAGGTGAATACAACCTGAGGGGTCAGGATCTGGAACAGGAGTAGTTCCTGTATCGTAGTCCGCCCTATGGGGAAATAGGAGAAAGACAATTGGTGGTGACTAATTAGTCAAGGGTTATCAATTAATCCTAAACACAAGGTCACTAGTTATGTTTTCACCTGGATTGTGAATAACTATAACGGAGGAGAGAGGTGAAGTTTGTTTACAGATTGTGTTCAAGAAAAATCGGGAGTAACATACCATGCGGGATTACCGCCACGCCCCTTCCCAATCAATGTGGTTAAGAGAGTAAATTCAGTAGGCAATTTGGTAGGGTTGTGTGCCAAAAGGGAGATCTCTTATGAACTGCTAAGAGATAAAGTGGACTAAAAAGCAAGTTTGAAATCATTAGACTTACCCTAGGTCGCTGTTGGCGGTCCCCACAGACTGCTTTAGGTGGGACCTGCGCTATCGCCAGGTGATCTGCAGGGATGGGGTATGGTTAGAGGATTCTAGAGAGAGTATAATAGACTTAACTCTAGGCGTATTGGGTTCATTGCCATCATGGGACAATGTAAACAAACAGACAGGCAGTCCCGCTGGGATAATACAGGTCAGGCGGGGACATCAGCGGCAGCGTACCACTCATGGTGAACTGCAGCCCAGCCGAGGGTCCAGCCGGATCGCCCCGGGTTATCACAGCGTCCACAGTGCCCCCCCGGTGGGGATCCGTAGTGATACTGTTTATCATCATTAAAATAAAGTTATCATGCCGGAGAAAGAAAGAAAAAGAAAAGATCTGAAAAAGGATATTTACTTGAAAAAACTCAACCACAAGTATTTGATGACCATTATAATGTGCTAAAAAGAGAAAAATGTCGGGTAAGACACAAAGAACTTTATTAAAAATATTACTAGACTCAGAAAAAAAACTGAAAATGTTAAAAACACTGAAAATGTTCCAAGCATAAACAAAGTGCAAAGAATAGGAAAGGTAAAAAAGGCAATATACATACAAAGGATCCAACTTATAGCAAAAGAAGAGAAAATCAATATAAAGAAATTCGTAAAAAAATATTTTATAATAGAGTAGTACATAATTTGAAGAAAGGTACGAAGAAATATAAAAAGTGAACACAATTTTATAAAAAGAAAAAGCATATCGAATCCATTGTTGAAAAGGCTTTTGAAGTAAAAAGGAAACTATTCATTTTAGTATTAAACAGAATTCGATCACTAGATAAACCAATCCATTTAATGAAGACCAAAAGTAAGAGGAAAAGAGTAATTAATAGAACTAACTTTTGTGATTTTTTGGGGGTGAATGGAAACATAGTTCAAGTTCTGAGCTTTTTTTTAGTGAAGAGAGTTATTTTCAGACCAATGATTTGTTGCATGCAGTTGACACCAGTGGTCGAGCTTATGAAGTTAGAAATGGTTGTCCAATGGAGAAAAAAAAAATGGTTCCCAGAAATGCAAAAAAAAGAAGTGATAGCTGATGAAGTTCTAGGCAGACGTCCTAAAGCCCCAGTGCACACTTGGGATTGCAGTAGTATTTGTAGTGTACAACAAGAATCTATTGATAAATTACGCAGTTTCTTACAAGCATATAGTAAAAAACGTGTTAAACAAAAGATTAAGGTGTTGCAAGGACTGGACCCTTGCTGAGTGAGAAATAAATACTGGTTTGCATGGTCATTCTCTGGCTTATCTTTCTAGGAAAGTATGTTAAACTGTTTTTCACCATTTCAGGAAGTTGGCAGTACATCATACTCAAATGGGGAAGTTAGTGAGAAGAATGTATTATGCAAAAAGTCCAGCACTAAAGATAAATGCGTTGAACAGTGCTCTTTTGTGTGAGTCAGTATCAGATGTTATGAAGGTTTGTGATGACATTGCATTTTGTTACTTCGGTCCTAAACAAGAGAGTGAAGAAACTCAGACATTATTAGAAGAAAATGCTAGAGAGAATGTTGAACATAGTTGTATAAAAAATTTCGAAGGTGAATTTACAAAGTTTAAGGTAATTTCAGGTGAAAGGCCACATTTTTCTTGTATTTGTTGTTGGTGAACTCACTATAAAAATCAGACTAGAAGTGTTGATCTGTATTTAAAAAGTGAAAAAGAAAATAATGATAAGTGTAAGGAATTTGCAACTTATTTGTTGGTAGAGATTTGTTTTGATTTGGGTTCTGATCAGCGTATTTGTAAATATTGTTATAACAAATTAGATGAGAATAAAATGCCCGCTAGAGCTGTGTATAATAATTTAGTGTTAGTTGCTATTCCTCCTGAAGTTATAGATTTAAACACCTATGAGTCTATTCTTATTCAATGTGTGCACCCATTTCAGGTTATTGTTCATATGGAGCCTAAAACAGGTAAATTGCCTCCCTCCGATTTACAAAGAGGATTAAAAGGAAGAGTTGTGTATTTACCGTTAGATATAAGGAAAAATATTGAAACTATTGGTGTACAGAGTGTAGAAAGTGTACCACTAGTTATTCTTGTTAATGGTGTGCCGACTAGGCCTGGGCTGTAATTTCCGTTCCGTTCGCGGAATTTGCAGAATTTGGGTAATTTCACTTTCCGGGGAGAACGCGAAATTTCCCAAAATTCTGCGTTCCGCAACTTCGCAAAATTATTTGCTTGTTCGCGTTCTCAAAGTGCGTGTTTGCGAGATATTTCCCCCGAGCATACAAACAGCGATTGTGAACAGGAAAAAAGCATCGCGAACAAGCAGTTCCGCGTGTTCGCAGAATTTTTGCGTGTTCGCAGAGCTTTTTTACCATTTTGCAGAGATTTACATAACGCAATTACGCAAATTCCACCCACCCCTAGTGCCGACTAAGAATAAGAAAATCTGGCAGAAGTTAGTGGATGTTAGGAAAGTGCAAAAGACAACATTGTATTTGATAAAAACAATACATACTATAAAAATGTTTATATGGGAGAAGAAGAAATACTTTTAACAGAAGATACTGAAACTTCAAGTGGACAAATTAAAAAAGTTGACATCTTAAGATGTGAAGAAATCTATTAACATTACAGTGTGCATCCACTTCATTCAAAAGAAGGGATGGGAAACACTATTGAGTTGTTCCAAATGAAAAAAAGCAAAAGGAAGTCTCATGAGTGTATGGGAAGAGAGCTTGGAAACTCGTTGTTTTCCGCAGTTGTTCCTACCTGGAAAAGGAGGACGATATGACGAACATCCTGTGCAGATTCCTGCATCTGAATATCGGACAACAAGATTATATGCAGAAGATCCAAGATTTTGACAATGTAGCCCTTATAGATGTCATCTTGTTTGAAAGTGACTTGTCTGGACTTTCATATGCATTCAATCTCATTTTAAAAACTGGAATACATCTGCAAAATGTATCTGCAAAAGATTTCATCGATAAAGTGCACCAGAGAGATGATCATTTAGAATCTCAGCTCATTAATTTGATGGCATGTCAGCGTGGGACTAATGAAAATTGGTACAGTCGTCATGGAGAACTGAAATGTATGCTACGGAACTTAGGAACTCCTACAATGTTCCTTACCCTAAGCTGTGCTGAGTAAGCTTGGGATGATTTACTTGAATTTCTTCGAGAGGCAAATTGCAATATAAAATATATTGAATATAAGACACCTGGGGAATTGTGCTATTTGGATCCTGTTAATGTATGCAGTTATTTCAATCATAGATTTAAAGCTATGATATCTGTTAACTGCAATGAAAAAAAAATCCTCCTCCTGGAGAAGTTGTGGATTTCTTTTGGAGAAAGGAGTATCAAGCAAGAGGTTGTCCTCATATACATATGCTGTTATGGATTAAGGACGCCCCCAAATTTGGAACAGATGATACTGTTTTGTCCCTTTTTGAAGAATATGCCACATGTTGTGTATCCAAAAGCACAGAAGAAAACAAAGTAAGAGCACAAGTCTAACGATTCCAAAGCCACCGATGTGGAAAATACTGTCAACGAAAGTACAAATCTAAGGATAAGTTCTACACCAAATATCATTTTGCATTTCCACGTCCTGTAATATCCAAAGGAAGAGTGAACAGTTTTACGTCATCTTTGCGACATACTATCACAAGAAAGTCTCCAAAAAACACCTACAATTTAAGAAGAAATGAAGAGTCAAAATACATAAATGACTACAACACAGTTATTTTGTCTATGTGGAATGCTAACATGGATATTCAATATGTTGCGGACAATTCCATTGCTGTTGCTCGATATGTAATGTCCTATATAACAAAATCAGAAAAGACAGAATTGAAAGAAATGTGGAAAGAAGTTTATCATGAGAAGACTCTAAGTAAGAAATTATACAATTTCAGTTTGAAGATGTTATCCCATCGAGAAATCGGAGCATATCAATGCTCAGATCGGTTATCATCTGCAAGTCTATACTCCAAATCTAGAAGAATCATTTGGGTGAGTCTAGGTCTTGCAGCAATGCGAAATTGAGTACTGAAATCTGTACAAGAAATTGAATATTTAGCATGAAGTGCTGCAAAACTACACTTTTAAAAGGAATACTACAGAGAACATCAATGATGGAAAATATGGAGTCATTGGTTCCGGAGAATGTTTGGTGAAACAAACTAAAGGAAATTTGATTAATCACAGAAAGCTGAGTTGCAACACTGCTCATAAAAGGGAATTTTAATATTTAGCCCTTTTACAACTGTTCAACCCATGGCATTCAGAACTGGA
The DNA here is from genome assembly GCF_964263255.1 of Lissotriton vulgaris. Lineage (NCBI taxonomy): Eukaryota > Metazoa > Chordata > Amphibia > Caudata > Salamandridae > Lissotriton > Lissotriton vulgaris. The sequence continues at coordinate 1,113,409,298 of NC_141689.1, read as the reverse complement.
ATTACTTGGAGATTTCCACAGCTATGAAGATTCCTTTCATGCTTGTAAAGATAACATACAATGCACTGCCTTTGCAAATTATGTGAAAATGTTGAACTATGAAATTGATCAAGACAGTCAATCTTCTGCTGCGCTAAGTCAAGATCCACTAGGACAGCCAATTGTTGAAAATGAAGCAGCAATCGCCATGAATGAGGTGGAAACAGCAATGCATCAAGCTCAAGAAGATGTAACAAACTTAGCAAACTTGGAAGAACAACTAAATGTTGAACAGAAACAAATATATCAGCAAGTGAGACAACAGATTGACCATGGATTACTTCATTAAAAGAAAGAGTGTTCATGTACGATATTTCAACCTATCTGAATGTACGTGAGTGGACAGGCTGGAAAAGGACTTTTTTTTAATTAAAGTAATTACAAATTATCTGCAGAAAACAACTGAGTCGCATTTGTCTTGTGTTGTCACTGCTTCAGCTTGGTTGGCAGCACACAACATTGAAGAAATTACTTTACATCGTTTACTAATGCTACCAGTAGAGTATGAAAACAAATTGGAATACCACAAGCTATCTGGAGAAGCTTGTTGTGAAGTTTCAAGAGTCTTAAAGAAAATGAAACTTCTCATTATTGATGTGATAAGCATGGTATCAAACTTAATGCTTGCCTTTGAGCATTTAAGAATGCAGCAAATTCTTAAAACAGAGTACGACGTATTATTTGGAGGAAAACACGTCATAGTTTTTGTAGATCTACTGCAACTGACTCCTGTAAAAGGACAACCAGTATTTAAAACACTAGCGCACGAAGACACCAGAAAGTCTCTGGGTAGTGTTGGAAACGTGAACATTTGGTCATATTTTGAATACAAAGAACTCATTACAAATATGCAAAAGGCAAATGATGTTGATTATTGAACTATTCTCCAAGATATAAGAATTGGACTACTGACTGAACATGGCAAACAAGCTTTGCAGAGTCGATTACTTTCCAATTTGATTCCAAATGAAAATGTAGTTCCTGAGAAAATATACATGAAAATTGCAGAAAACAAATCTGTAATCTGCTTTATGCCAACACTGTGTGAGTGTTCTTTATTCAACTAACAACTTTTGAAACTGGAAAATGAAGAAATAATAAAATTGGAAGCCATCGATAAAATAGAGCATGAAGGAATCACTATTATTTTGACAGAAAAATTGAAGACAACATTGGATTCTTTAGAAAAATCAATATCTAAAACGGCTGGTTTAGAAAAGAATCTACATGCATGTAGAAACTGTCGAGTTATTTTAAGGCGTAATTTGTATGTAGAAAAAGGTTTAGTTAATGGAGCAAAAGTTGTGGATTTTGTTAATTATCAAAATAAAGATGGTATTGAATTCTTAAAAATTAAATTTAATCAGATTGAGGAAGTTAAACAAATTGGTTGTTGTTCAGTTCGTTTTTTGCTTGTAAAAGATTTATATGTCCGTAGAAAACAGTTTCCAGTTTCTTCAGCATATGCAGTGACTATTCATAAATCTCAAGTTTTAAGTGTTGTCAGTGCTTTGGTAAACATTGGAAATACTGTGTTTAAAGAGGTTATGGCATATGTTGCTTTGTCACGAGTCAGAACATTATCTGGTTTGTTTTTGATTGATTTTGATGACACAAAGGTTACTGCAGATGCAAACTGTGTCAGAGAGTATAATAGGTTAAGAAAAACATATGCTCCCAATTTAGGTCAATATCCTGTATTTGAAAAGGATGTATGACGTTACAACGCGAAATTTTACAACGCACACCATTACAACACATTTTTTACAACGCAGGATCCATTACATCGCATGGCTTTACAACGCATGGCATTACATAGCAGATGCTATTACAACACATGCCATTACAACGTAAGTATAGGTAAGTATATTATTTTTTTTTAAAATGAAATTAATTTAAATTTAATTAATTTAATAAATTAAATTATTTTAAAATAATTAATTTTTACAAATATTACTTTAAGTTTATTTTTAAAGGAACTATTATTAATAAAGAAGTATTATTAATAAATAATAAAAAATTAAAATTAATTTTTAAAAATAAATTAAAAGATTTATTTTAAAATTAAACCCTAAAAATACCCCTGTACCCCAAAAAACAAACCCAGCCCTGAAACCTAATAATACCCCTGTACCCCAAAACCCAAACCCAGCCCAGAAACCTAAAAATACCCCTGTACCCCAAAACCCAAACCCAGCCCTGAAACCTAAAAATACCCCTGTACCCCAAAAACCAAACCCAGCCCTGAAACCTAAAAATACCCCTGTACCCCAAAACCCAAACCCAGCCCTGAAACCTAAAAATACCCCTGTACCCCAAAAACCAAACCCAGCCCTGAACCCTAAAAATACCCCTGTACCCCAAAAACCAAACCCAGCCCAGAAACCTAAAAATACCCCTGTACCCCAAAACCCAAACCCAACCCTGAAACCTAAAAATACCCCTGTACCCCAAAACCCAAACCCAGCCCTGAAACCTAAAAATACCCCTGTACCCCAAAACCCAAACCCAGCCCTGAAACCTAAAAATACCCCTGTACCCCAAAAACCAAACCCAGCCATAAAACCTAAAAATACTCCTGTACCCCAAAACCCAAACCAAGCCCTGAAACCTAAAAATACCCCTGTACCCCAAAAACCAAACCCAGCCCTGAAACCTAAAAATACCCCTGTACCCCAAAAACCAAACCCAGCCCTAAAACCTAAAAATACCCCTGTACCCCAAAAACCAAACCCAGCCCTGAACCCTAAAAATACCCCTGCACCCCAAAACCCAAACACAACCCTGAAACTTAAAAATACCCCTGTACCCCAAAAACCAAACCCAGCCCTGAACCCTAAAAAAACCCAAACACCCCAAAACATATACCTCAGTACCCCAAAACATATACTACTATACACAAACATATTTTTTAAAATTACTTAAAATAATATATTTAATTTATTATATTAAAATACATAAATTAATATATTTAATTTTTTAAAAATACTAATTAAATTAAATAAAAAATGAAAAATAAAATATAAAATAAAATTAAATACTTACCTATACTTACGTTGTAATGGCATGCGTTGTAATAGCATCTGCTATGTAATGTCATGCGTTGTAAAGCCATGTGATGTAATGGATCCTGCGTTGTAAAAAATGCGTTGTAACAGTAGTGCGTTGTAAAAGTTGCGTTGTAATGGTTGTTCCCCATTTGAAAATCGTGTGGTTGGTCGAAAAAAAAGGTATGAGAATATCTGTAGTGAAGGTATAGGAAAAAAACATGATAATGATGTGATTGCAAGCAAAAAGAAAAAGGACCCTGTTGAAGAGATTGTTGGTTATCAGTTTGAAAATAGTTCAGGTGTCAACTGCTATGCTAATGTAGTGGTCATTGTTGTTTTTTTTCTTGAAGGTTTGCAACAGCAAATTATAGAGAATCGGTGAGACAGATTTTGTTCATTGTTGTATTGCGTTTATGAAAAATTGAGAAGTAATAAAAGTAAAATACAAAGGGACCGATTCCGATACGGGAGAAAAAATCGTCGTACAACTCGTATTCGTAGCCGTCTCCATACGAACGGAAAAAGATCGTCCGAATTGCTTAGTACGATCCGAATCCCGAAAATACGTCCGAATAACAGTGAACCATACGAACCACAATCGAAGACCCGTACGAAATGTCATCGGAACCCAAACCGTACGATTAGTAAACATGCCGTACGAGCTAACAAGTACGATCCAGACCAGGGACCAAGTACGCGATTTGTACGGGCAAAAGTAGTCGTGCATGAATCATGATTCGTACGGAAAACATCGCATATAAGTGAGCCACACCAACATATACAAACTGCACACCCCTCAATCAAGCGTACACGAACACACCCCGAAAACGGACCGTAAAAGCCAGCCGCACCAGCAAATACGACCCGCACTCCCCTCAATGAAGCGTACACGAACCCCCACATGGAAAATGGACTGTAAAAGCCAGCCGCACCAACAAATACGACCCGCATACCCCACAATCATGCGTACACGAACCCCCACCCCGAAAACGGACTGTAACAGCCAGCCGCACCAGCAAATACGACCTGCACACCCCACAATCAAGGGTACACGAACCCCCCTCGAAAACAGACCGTAACAGCCGGCCGCACCTACAAATACGACCCGCACTCCCCTCAATGAAGCGTACACGAACCCCCACCCGGAAAACGGACCGTAACAGCCAGCCGCACCAACAAATACGACCCGCACATCACTCAATAAAGCATACGTGAACACCCCGAATACGTCCCTTAAGAGCCAGCAACAAAAACAAAAACGAACTGCACACCCCCCACTAATAAAGCGCACACAAACCCCAAAACCAGCAAAAGGAGGGTGCAAAGGAGTTGCACAACCCCACAAAACATGTCTCCTGTGTACATACCATAGGAAAACAATGTCCTGGACACATGCAAACACAGGGCCCAAGTCACACCCACCCCTTATAACACACCCACAAACATTCTAAAAAAGCCACACCCACAAATGGACCAATAAAAGGGCCCACACATACAACCCATCATCCTTTGGAACATACCTAGTTACGCAAAGACACTTATAGCACACCAACAACTGCAGCCATACACCTTCACACATACACCCAATCTCATTCACACACACACCACCTCCTTCACAATCAGACCTACACACCCTCATCCATACACACCATTACCCCCCATTCACATACACCTCACACCATGACCACACCAAAGAATCCAAAGTTCATTAACCCGGAGATGGAGATCCTTACAGATGAAATCATCAGAGTTGAGCCACAGCTGTTTGGCGCATTGGTCAGACAGACCAGCATAGTCGACAAAACACGCCTGTGAGAGAGGATTATTGATAAGGTCAATGCTGTTGCACCCATTAGGCGCACCAGGCAGGAATGCCAGGTCAGGTGGTACGATCTGCGGAGGATGGTCAAGAAGAAGATGGACCAAGACTACGCCAATGCATACTACACTGGAGGTGGTGGTCCCCGCAGACCTCCACAATACCATCCCTGGGAGGAGAAAGTCATGGCCCTGCTACCACTGGTGGGAGTTCACGGAATCGAAGGAGCCGTGGAGGCTGGTGAGTATACAAACAACTCATGTAACATGGGGGGACTCCCAGCAGTGCCTAACAGTATGGGGTGGTGTGGGGGGGTGTGGCCATGACTCACAGCAGTGCCTAACAGTATGGGGTGTATGGCCATGACTCCCAGCAGTGCCCAACAGTATGGGGAGTGTGGCCATGACTCCCAGCAGTGCCTAACAGTATGGGGTGTGTGTCCATGACTCCCAGCAGTGCCTAACAGTATGGGGGTGTGGCCATGACTCACAGCAGTGCCTAACAGTATGGGGGTGTGGCTATGACTCCCAGCAGTGCCTAACAGTATGGGGTGTGTGGCCATGACTCCCAGCAGTGCCTAACAGTATGGGGGTGGTGTGGGGGTTTGTGGCCATGACTCCCAGCAGTGCCTAACAGTTTGGGGGGTGTGGCTATGACTCCCAGCCGTGCCTAACAGTATGGGGTGTGTGGCCATGACTCACAGCAGTGCCTAACAGTATGGGGGTGGTGTGGGGGGTGTGGCCATGACTCAGAGCAGTGCCTAACAGTATGGGGGTGTGGCCATGACTCGGAGCAGTGCCTAACAGTATGGGGGTGGGGTGGGGGGGGTGGCCATGACTCCCAGCAGTGCCTAACAGTATGGGGTGTGTGGCCATGACTCCCAGCAGTGCCTAACAGTATGGGGTGTGTGGCCATGACTCCCAGCAGTGCCTAACAGTACGTGGTGTGTGGCATGACTCACAGCAGTGCCTAACAGTATGGGGTGTGTGGCCATGGCTCCCAGCAGTGCCTAACAGTATGGGGGTGGTGTGGGGGGTGTGGCCATGACTCCCAGCAGTGCCTAACAGTATGGGGTGTGTTGGCCATGACTCCCAGCAGTGCCTAAAAGTATGGGGTGTGTGGCCATGACTCCCAGCAGTGCCTAACCATATGGGGTGTGTGGCCATGACTCCCAGCAGTGTCTAACAGTATGGGGTGTGTGGACATGAATTCCAGCAGTGCCTAACAGCAAAAGGAGGGTGCACAGGAGTCGCACAACCCCACAAAACATGTCTCCTGTGTACACACCATGGGAAAACAATGTCCTGGACACAAGCAAACAGAGGGCCCAAGTCACACCCACCCCTTAGAACACACCCACAAACATTCTAAAAAAGCCACACCCACAAATGGACCAATAAAAGGGCCCACACATACAACCCATCATCCTTTGCAACATACCTAGTTACGCAAAGACACTTATAGCACACCAACAACTGCAGCCATACACCTTCACATATACAGCCAATCTCATTCACACACACACCACCCCCTTCATAATCAGACCTACCCACCCTCATCCATACACACCATTACCCCCCCATTCACATACACCCCACACCATGACCACACCAAAGAATCCAAAGTTCATTAACCTGGAGATGGAGATCCTTACAGATGAAATCATCAGAATTGAGCCACAGCTTTTTGGCGCATTGGTCAGACAGACCAGCATAGCTGACAAAACACGCCTGTGGGAGAGGATTGTTGATAAGGTCAATGCTGTTGCACCCATTAGGCGCACCAGGCAGGAATGCCAGGTCAGGTGGTACGATCTGCGGAGGATGGTCAAGAAGAAGATGGACCAAGACTACGCCAATGCACACTACACTGGAGGTGGTAGTCCCCGCAGACGTCCACAATACCATCCCTGGGAGGAGAAAGTCATGGCCCTGCTACCACTGGTGGGAGCACCCACCAGTGTGGCCATGACTCCCAGCAGCGCCTAACAGTATGGGGTCTTTGGCCATGACTCCCAGCAGTGCCTAACAGTATGGGGAGTGTGGCCATGACTCCCAGTAGTGCCTAACTGTATGTGGTGTGTGGCCATGACTCCCAGCAGTGCCTAACAGTATAGGGGTGGTGTGGGGTGTGTGGACATGACTCTAAGCAGTGCCTAACAGTATGGGGGTGTGGCCATGATTCCCAGCAGTGCCTAACAGTTTGGGGTGTGTGGCCATGACTCCCAGCAGTGCCTAACCATATGGGGTGTGTGGCCATGACTCACAGCAGTGCCTAACAGTATGGGGTGTGTGGCCATGACTCCCAGCAGTGCCTAACAGTATGGGGGTGGTGTGGGGGTTTGTGAGCATGACTCCCAGCAGTGCCTAACAGTATGGGGGTGTGGCTATGACTCCCAGCAGTGCCTAACAGTTTGGGGTGTGTGGCCATGACTCCAAGCAGGGCCTAACAGTATGGGAGGTGTGGCCATGACTCCCAGCAGTGCCTAACAGTATGGGGTGTGTGGCCATGACTCTCAGCAGTGCCTAACAGTATGGGGGTGGTGTGGGGGTATGTGGCCATGACTCCCAGCAGTGCCTGACAGTATGGGGGGTGTGGTCATGACTCCCAGCAGTGCCTAACAGTATGGGGGTGGTGTGGGGGGTGTGGCCATGACTCTCAGCAGTGCCTAACAGTATGGGATGTGTGGCCATGACTCCCAGCAGTGCCTAACAGTATGGGGTGTGTGGCCATGACTCCCAGCAGTGCCTAACAGTATGGGGTGTGTGGCCATGACTCCCTGCAGTGCCTAACAGTATGAGGTGTGTGGCCATGACTCACAGCAGTGCCTAACAGTATAGGATGTGTAACCATGACTCCCAGCAGTGCCTAACAGTATGGGGGTGGTGTGGGGGTGTGTGGCCATGACTCTCAGCAGTGCCTAACAGTATGGGGGGTGTGGCCATGACTCCCAGCAGTGCCTAACAGTATGGGGGTGGTGTGGGGGGATGTGGCCATGACTCCCAGCAGTGCCTAACAGTATGGGGTGTGTGGCCATGACTCCCAGGAGTGCCTAACAGTATGGGGTGTGTGCCCATGACTCCCAGGAGTGCCTAACAGTGTGGGGTGTGTGGCCATGACTCACAGCAGTGCCTAACAGTATGAGATGTGTGGCCATGACTCACAGCAGTGCCTAACAGTGTGGGGTGTGTGGCCGTTACTCTCAGCAGTGCCTAACAGTATGGGGGTGGTGTGGGGGTGTGTGGCCATGACTCCCAGCAATGCCTAACAGTATGGGGTGTGTTGGCCATGACTCCCAGCAGTGCCTAACAGTATGGGGTGTGTGGCCATGACTCCCAGCAGTGCCTAACCGTATGGGGTGTGTGGCCATGACTCCCAGTAGTGCCTAACAGTATGGGGTGTGTGGCCATGACTCCCAGCAGTGCCTAACAGTAAGGGGTGTGTGGCCATGACTCCCAGCAGTGCCTAACAGTATGGGGTGTGTGGCCATGACTCACAGCAGTGCCTAACAGTATGGGGTGTGTGGTCATGACTCCCAGCAGTGCCTAACAGTATGGGGGTGGTGTGGGGATGTGTGGCCATGACTCCCAGCAGTGCCTAACAGTATGGGGGTGGCCATGATTCCCAGCAGTGCCTAACAGTATGGGGTGTGTGGCCATGACTCCCAGCAGTGCCTAACCATATGGGGTGTGTGGCCATGACTCCTAGCAGTGCCTAACAGTATGGGTTGTGTAGCCATGACTCCCAGCAGTGCCTAACAGTATGGGGTGGTATGGGGGGGTGTGGCCATGACTCCCAGCAGTGCCTAACAGTATGAGGGTGTGTGGCCATGACTCCCAGCAGTGCCCAACAGTATGGGGAGTGTGGCCATGACTCCCAGCAGTGCCTAACAGTATGGGGTGTGTGTCCATGACTCCCAGCAGTGCCTAACAGTATGGGGGTGTGGCCATGACTCACAGCAGTGCCTAACAGTATGGGGGTGTGGCTATGACTCCCAGCAGTGCCTAACAGTATGGGGTGTGTGGCCATGACTCCCAGCAGTGCCTAACAGTATGGGGGTGGTGTGGGGGTTTGTGGCCATGACTCCCAGCAGTGCCTAACAGTTTGGGGGGTGTGGCTATGACTCCCCGCCGTGCCTAACAGTATGGGGTGTGTGGCCATGACTCACAGCAGTGCCTAACAGTATGGGGGTGGTGTGGGGGGTGTGGCCATGACTCGGAGCAGTGCCTAACAGTATGGGGGGTGTGGCCATGACTCGGAGCAGTGCCTAACAGTATGGGGGTGGGGTGGGGGGTGTGGCCATGACTCCCAGCAGTGCCTAACAGTATGGGGTGTGTGGCCATGACTCCCAGCAGTGCCTAACAGTATGGGGTGTGTGGCCATGACTCCCAGCAGTGCCTAACAGTACGTGGTGTGTGGCATGACTCACAGCAGTGCCTAACAGTATGGGGTGTGTGGCCATGGCTCCCAGCAGTGCCTAACAGTATGGGGGTGGTGTGGGGGGTGTGGCCATGACTCCCAGCAGTGCCTAACAGTATGGGGTGTGTTGGCCATGACTCCCAGCAGTGCCTAAAAGTATGGGGTGTGTGGCCATGACTCCCAGCAGTGCCTAACCATATGGGGTGTGTGGCCATGACTCCCAGCAGTGTCTAACAGTATGGGGTGTGTGGACATGAATTCCAGCAGTGCCTAACAGCAAAAGGAGGGTGCAAAGGAGTCGCACAACCCCACAAAACATGTCTCCTGTGTACACACCATGGGAAAACAATGTCCTGGACACAAGCAAACAGAGGGCCCAAGTCACACCCACCCCTTAGAACACACCCACAAACATTCTAAAAAAGCCACACCCACAAATGGACCAATAAAAGGGCCCACACATACAACCCATCATCCTTTGCAACATACCTAGTTACGCAAAGACACTTATAGCACACCAACAACTGCAGCCATACACCTTCACACATACAGCCAATCTCATCCACACACACACCACCCCCTTCACAATCAGACCTACCCACCCTCATCCATACACACCATTACCCCCCCATTCACATACACCCCACACCATGACCACACCAAAGAATCCAAAGTTCATTAACCTGGAGATGGAGATCCTTACAGATGAAATCATCAGAATTGAGCCACAGCTTTTTGGCGCATTGGTCAGACAGACCAGCATAGCTGACAAAACACGCCTGTGGGAGAGGATTGTTGATAAGGTCAATGCTGTTGCACCCATTAGGCGCACCAGGCAGGAATGCCAGGTCAGTTGGTACGATCTGCGGAGGATGGTCAAGAAGAAGATGGACCAAGACTACGCCAATGCACACTACACTGGAGGTGGTAGTCCCCGCAGACGTCCACAATACCATCCCTAGGAGGAGAAAGTCATGGCCCTGCTACCACTGGTGGGAGCACCCACCAGTGTGGCCATGACTCCCAGCAGCGCCTAACAGTATGGGGTCTTTGGCCATGACTCCCAGCAGTGCCTAACAGTATGGGGAGTGTGGCCATGACTCCCAGTAGTGCCTAACTGTATGTGGTGTGTGGCCATGACTCCCAGCAGTGCCTAACAGTATAGGGGTGGTGTGGGGTGTGTGGACATGACTCTAAGCAGTGCCTAACAGTATGGGGGTGTGGCCATGATTCCCAGCAGTGCCTAACAGTTTGGGGTGTGTGGCCATGACTCCCAGCAGTGCCTAACCATATGGGGTGTGTGGCCATGACTCACAGCAGTGCCTAACAGTATGGGGTGTGTGGCCATGACTCCCAGCAGTGCCTAACAGTATGGGGGTGGTGTGGGGGTTTGTGAGCATGACTCCCAGCAGTGCCTAACAGTATGGGGGTGTGGCTATGACTCCCAGCAGTGCCTAACAGTTTGGGGTGTGTGGCCATGACTCCCAGCAGGGCCTAACAGTATGGGAGGTGTGGCCATGACTCCCAGCAGTGCCTAACAGTATGGGGTGTGTGGCCATGACTCTCAGCAGTGCCTAACAGTATGGGGGTGGTGTGGGGGTATGTGGCCATGACTCCCAGCAGTGCCTGACAGTATGGGGGGTGTGGTCATGACTCCCAGCAGTGCCTAACAGTATGGGGGTGGTGTGGGGGGTGTGGCCATGACTCTCAGCAGTGCCTAACAGTATTGGGATGTGTGGCCATGACTCCCAGCAGTGCCTAACAGTATGGGGTGTGTGGCCATGACTCCCAGCAGTGCCTAACAGTATGGGGTGTGTGGCCATGACTCCCTGCAGTGCCTAACAGTATGAGGTGTGTGGCCATGACTCACAGCAGTGCCTAACAGTATAGGATGTGTAACCATGACTCCCAGCAGTGCCTAACAGTATGGGGGTGGTGTGGGGGTGTGTGGCCATGACTCTCAGCAGTGCCTAACAGTATGGGGGGTGTGGCCATGACTCCCAGCAGTGCCTAACAGTATGGGGGTGGTGTGGGGGGATGTGGCCATGACTCCCAGCAGTGCCTAACAGTATGGGGTGTGTGGCCATGACTCCCAGGAGTGCCTAACAGTATGGGGTGTGTGCCCATGACTCCCAGGAGTGCCTAACAGTGTGGGGTGTGTGGCCATGACTCACAGCAGTGCCTAACAGTATGAGATGTGTGGCCATGACTCACAGCAGTGCCTAACAGTGTGGGGTGTGTGGCCGTTACTCTCAGCAGTGCCTAACAGTATGGGGGTGGTGTGGGGGGGTGTGGCCATGACTCCCAGCAATGCCTAACAGTATGGGGTGTGTTGGCCATGACTCCCAGCAGTGCCTAACAGTATGGGGTGTGTGGCCATGACTCCCAGCAGTGCCTAACCGTATGGGGTGTGTGGCCATGACTCCCAGTAGTGCCTAACAGTATGGGGTGTGTGGCCATGACTCCCAGCAGTGCCTAACAGTAAGGGGTGTGTGGCCATGACTCCCAGCAGTGCCTAACAGTATGGGGTGTGTGGCCATGACTCACAGTAGTGCCTAACAGTATGGGGTGTGTGGCCATGACTCCCAGCAGTGCCTAACAGTATGGGGGTGGTGTGGGGATGTGTGGCCATGACTCCCAGCAGTGCCTAACAGTATGGGGGTGGCCATGATTCCCAGCAGTGCCTAACAGTATGGGGTGTGTGGCCATGACTCCCAGCAGTGCCTAACCATATGGGGTGTGTGGCCATGACTCCTAGCAGTGCCTAACAGTATGGGTTGTGTAGCCATGACTCCCAGCAGTGCCTAACAGTATGGGGTGGTATGGGGGGGTGTGGCCATGACTCCCAGCAGTGCCTAACAGTATGAGGGTGTGTGGCCATGACTCCCAGCAGTGCCTAACAGTATGGTGGTGGTGTGGGGGGGTGTGTGGCCATGACTCACAGCAGTGCCTAACAGTAATGGGGGTGTGGCCATGACTACCATCAGTGCCTAACAGTATGGGGGTGGTGTGGGGGGTGTGGACATGACTCCCAGCAGTGCCTAACAGTATGGGGGTGGGTGCAAGGGGGGTGCCAGAAGGCTGCAAGGGGGAGGGTGAGAGGGTGCAAGGTGTAGGGTAGGAGGCGGCACACCCATGCACCATGCTCAATGCACAGGGAGTGTGAAAGTACTGACAAGATACCGGACACTGGGCGCTGGTGTAGGCAGCACAAGGACCTCCTGTGACCAGTGCAAACACTTACACCAGGACAAGGTCAGATATCCTGAACAGGAACTCACAACCACTATCATGGCAGCATGCTTCATGGGGGCACAGACATACCACGAGGGACGCCCACTTGCAGATCACACTCAAACTACTAGCATGGGGTGTGACACACACCCCTTACAGGAACTGAGCCCCTGGGGACAGGCAATGGAGTGCACCACTGTCACAATCGTCATGTAACACAACATTAAAAATACTAATCTGGTGACGCATCCAAGCTAAAAAAGCACAGTGCTGAATCACAAGTCCATTGTGCCACACACACAATGCTGTTGCCACAGATTTGTGATGCTGTAGATGCACTCAAGTAGCACCATGGACCTAGGTATTGACAAGGTAATGCATCTTGGAGAAGTGCCACATTCTAAAGCCCTCTGCCAGAAGTAGGTGTACTGGTCCTGGGGGGTTTGGCAGTGGGTGGCCGTCACGGCACAGCAACACCTCTCAAAAGTTGCTGAATGAAATCAGCAAAATTCCACTCAGTCTCCATCATAAACATGCTGCATTACAACCCTGTGCATGCTTGAACCAGGCATTAGGATTGGCGCTGCATTGTGCAGATTGGGCCACACAGAGCACAGCTGATCTGTGTGGTGCTGGTGACACAAGCTACAGCAATTTTATTTATTTATTTATGGAGCTTATAGAGCGCGCAGCTACCTCCGAAGGAGGTGTCCCGGCGCTAAGATTACATAACTGTCCCCATGAGGAGTAACCAAGATCATATCTCACAGAAAAAATGGGAAACGGTGAGGAGTTGACAGTTCCAAGTCCTACCGCCTAGTGAACAGCCAGGTCTTGAGTTTGCGGCGAAAGGCTGGCTCAGATTCGCAGAACCTGAGGTCAAGGGGGAGGCTATTCCAGAGCTTGGCGGCAGTGACGGTGAAAGATCTGCCGCCAGTCCGAGAAAGCCTGAATCTAGGAACCAACAGAAGACGAAGGTTATTGGATCTGAGATGTCTGGCTGAAACAGAGATCTTGAGACGCTTTTTCAGATAAAGTGGGCCAGTACCATGGATAGCTCGAAATGTCAGGATCAGAATTTTAAAGTCTATGCGTCGTGAAATGGGAAGCCAATGAAGTTCTTCACGGTAGGCTCTGACTGAAGTACGGGCAGGGATGTTACCGATGAGCCGGGCTGCCGCATTTTGGACTATTTGCAGGCGGTCAATAAGATAGTGCGGGGCGCCTGCATATAGACTATTAGCATAGTCTAGATGGGTGATGATAAGGGCCTGGACTACAGTTTTGCGTGAGGATAGAGGAAGGAAGGGGAAGATTTTTCTGATCATGCGAAGTTTAGAGAAACAGGCCCCTACCACTTTGTTAACTTGGGCATTTCCGGACAAAGAGTTGTCAAAAATGAAGCCCAGGTTACGAGCTGCCTTCACGGGAGAGGGTGGGGGATTCAGAATGGTAGGCCACCAGAGGGTTGCAGGGGGGGGGGATTTTTTACTGAAAAAGAGAACCTCGGTTTTGTCGGTGTTAAGGGCAAGGTGATTGGCTGACATCCAGGAGCATATGTTACCAAGGCAGTTTCTAAAGTTGGAGAAGAGGGAGTCAGAATGGTCTCGAGACAGCAATGTCTCTGCCAGTCATCGTAAACAGTACCCAACATGTCAAGCACCCCTGAGCACATGTCAATCTCATCCCACAACATACCCATACACAAGTGAACAATTACAACAATCCAAAGCAGGTGGAACAGTGCTAACGGCAATGGATATCAAAATTGTATGTTACATGATAGTGCATTACCAGTGTTTGTCTCTCATACCAACAGGCGAACGTGTGGAAACTACCCCCAACCAGGGGGGAGATGGATCCTAGTCCCAGGCTCAGCAGGAGCCTGACCCCACCGACAGCGATGCCTCTCATCACACCGTGGTTGACCCCAACCAACCCGGCCCCTCTGGATCCCAAACCCATGCAGCAGCTTGATCAGATACATCTGTGCCAACCACCACACCCATTCCCGCCACATCCCAGCAGACATCTGGGAGCCCTGACCATAATCCACAAAGGAGCCAGTCTGACAATGAGGGACAAGGTTCGCCGGGCACCCACGAGGTGGCAGATGACACCACCACTGCCAGCACTCATGGGTCCTGTCGAACTGATGTGCCCAAAAACACAGGCCGTGCTCATGTGGCCAGGGGTGGTGGGAGTGGCGTAAGGCGGAGGCGAGAACCTGACCAGCCAGCTGCAGGGCCCGGTATGTCAGAATTCGGAGACATCATGGATGTATAACGGCGGGACACCAGGGAGTTCAGCCTGGTAGTAGAGGCCCTCAACAAAATGACAGATCAGCAGGCCCAGCTACATGCCAGTCAAGAAAAACACCAGGGACGGACGGAGGCAAGACTGGATGAGCTCATGTCGGTGCATAGGGAAATTAACCAATCACTCGGTCTGATCGCTGCCAACATGCAGCACCCTTCCTGTGTCACAAGGACAGAAACATCTAGGCAAAGACCAACAACAGGCACAGGGAGGGAGGATGAGGAGGAGGATTTGTCAGACTGAGCATCCCACGCATCGTCAAGGCCTGCACGTGAGGCTCCCCCAAGGAAGGTGGGTCGTCCACGGACAAGATGGTGAGAGGCATAGGGCCATGCACAACTCCCAGGTCACTTGGTCTGGCATCTTGCCTTCGTGTGCAACAGCATCACCTTATTGACTTTCTGACTCTCCCACATGGACTTGCTGGTTGCAGTGTGCCCAATGATGCCAAGCACTGTGGCCTGGACTCTGTTGACTCAACCTGTAAGGCATCAAATCTCCAGCAGTGAACTTTGGATTCCCCCCCCTTTTGTACAGCACCTACTCACTTTTCACGCACAAGATCTGAAAATAAATGTAAATAACATAATACGCAGTGGTGGCGACGTTTTGTACCCAGATGCAAAAACATATGTGTGGGGACATGGAAAAAATACAAGAATTTTGAACAAACTGCAGCCATCCATACACTGGGATCTGAGTCCGGTTGAGAACACACATAGGTCACAAAATTCCAACAACTACATACATGGATAGCAATACACACCTGTGATGGTTACAAAATGCAGAAGGGGGTTGGCTTGCAATACTGCAAATACAGACAGGTACAGAAGAGTCACTTGGAGGTGTACATATCATAGTAATATGTAGGTGTCCACGGAGGGAGTACCAGGATCTGTGTTCAGAGGTATGAGAACTATCAGCCGCATGCAGTTGTACTGTGGATGTCATGAATGTTGCCCAGGCCAAGGGTGGCAGGACGGACTGCGGGCAATGGGGTGTTGGATGGCAGACGTCCATATTAGCGTATTGGCCTGGGCCTGTGGAGTGCCTACTGAGTGTGGCTGAGGATTATGAAGGGGAACCTGCAATTGACTGTGGGACTATTGTAGGTATCTCAGGTGGACGCTCATGTGGCAGTAGCAGGGGATGTTGAGGATGAGGTGTGTGCATGCACCCTGGAGTTGCACAAGTACTCCTGGAGTCTGGTACTTGTACCTGTGTAGAGGTTCTTGCTGTAGTTGGTCTGGCTGGTGTCGTTGACGGCGATAAGCGTGGGTGGAAAATCCGTTCCGCTCGCGGATTTTGCGGATTTTCGGGAAATCCGCAATCCGCGAGATTTGCGGATTTCCCGCAAAATCCGCAAATTCGCACGCAGCGGATTTTTTTGGCGGCGCGCGGCGTTGGTGATACAATTTTTGCGGCGCGCGGCGTTTATCATCGTTTGCCGAGTTGTTTTTTTCGATAGTTTGCGAGTGCTGCGCCATTTTGGATCTTGCTGTGTGATCCCGCGGGAATTGGCGAGCGCGATTACGTCATCGCGGCTTGCCAGCGATAGTTTGTCAACGCGAGTACGGCGAGATCACGTCTCGCGGTACTTCGCAATTGCGAGATTTGAGATGCGGCGAGCGAAAATATAAATTTGCAATTCTGCACAAGAAATCCACCAGCAAGCAGCATAAACCTTCTAGAAATGATGATTTTTATGTGAATAACTCCTTAGTTTGACATTTGCCTGCACTTTTTTAGCGAGGAGTCCATTTTGGGGAGGGGGGCAGGGGGGTGGGAGGAAGGAAGTGCCCCATAGTCTTCAACTTCCTGTTCCTGTTCAGCAGGCTCCTCCCAGTGCTTTGTCCATCTCCTGGTCACTTTTCATTCGGATGTGGACCTGGAAGGATTACTTTTTGTGGATGCTGCTGGATCTTTGGATTTGAGGCCTTTTTGACTTTCTTTGGATCACTGTTGGATTAGAAATTTTACAAGTAAGTTTGTTTGGGGCATTACAGTTGCTGCAACTAAAATTTTGGGATTTTCGATTTTTGGGCTGTTTTGGGGCCTTTTCCCCAGGGGTACTCAGTGGTGGGTGGACTGATTCTTTCTGTGGGTTGTCTTGAACTTAAACATCATGGAGGCCATAGATGAATTGGGATTGTGCTGATTTTTCTGTGTTTTTCGATTTTTTTTTTGTGTAAAATTTTGTGTTTTTCGATTTTTGACCTGTTGTTGGGGCCTTGACCAGGGGTAGTGAGTGGTGCATGGGCCTAGTCTTTCTGTGGGCTGTCTTGAATTTAAACATCATGGAGGCCATGGATGGAATGGGATTGTGCTGATTTTGCAGTGTTTTTCGATTTTTGGGCCTGTACTTGTGGCCTTTTCACCAGGGGTATTTGAGTCTAGCATGGGCCTAGTCTTTCTGTGGGCTGTCTTGAATTTAAACATCATGGAGGCCATGGATGGAATAGGATTGTGCTGATTTTGCAGTGTTTTTCGATTTTTGGGCCTGTACTTGTGGCCTTTTCACCAGGGGTATTTGAGTCTAGCATGGGCCTAGTCTTTCTGTGGGTTGTCTTGAATTTAAACATCATGGAGGCCATGGATTGAATGGGATTGTGCTGATTTTGCAGTGTTTTTCGATTTTTGGGGGTGTTCATGGGGAGGGACATGCCATGTGGCTGGTGGCCATTTTGAGTGCAGCTACAGGCACTGGCCATGTGCTGGCAGGCAAGTGGCCATTTTGAATGCAGGCTTTGTTGTTAGGCCTCCAACCATTTTGCCTACTTTTCAACCTTTATTTATGCCCAGGGGTAGTGAGTCTTGCATGGGCCTAGTATTTCTGTGGGTTGTCTTGAATTTAAACATCATGGAGGCCATGGATTGAATGGGATTGTGCTGATTTTGCAGTGTTTTTCGATTTTTGGGCCTGTACTTGTGGCCTTTTCACCAGGGGTATTTGAGTCTAGCATGGGCCTAGTCTTTCTGTGGGCTGTCTTGAATTTAAACATCATGGAGGCCATGGATGGAATAGGATTGTGCTGATTTTGCAGTGTTTTTCGATTTTTGGGCCTGTACTTGTGGCCTTTTCACCAGGGGTATTTGAGTCTAGCATGGGCCTAGTCTTTCTGTGGGCTGTCTTGAATTTAAACATCATGGAGGCCATGGATGGAATGGGATTGTGCTGATTTTGCAGTGTTTTTCGATTTTTGGGGGTGTTCATGGGGAGGGACATGCCATGTGGCTGGTGGCCATTTTGAGTGCAGCTACAGGCACTGGCCATGTGCTGGCATGCAAGTGGCCATTTTGAATGCAGGCTTTGTTGTTAGGCCTCCAACCATTTTGCCTACTTTTCAACCTTTATTTATGCCCAGGGGTAGTGAGTCTTGCATGGGCCTAGTATTTCTGTGGGTTGTCTTGAATTTAAACATCATGGAGGCCATGGATTGAATGGGATTGTGCTGATTTTGCAGTGTTTTTCGATTTTTGGGCCTGTACTTGTGGCCTTTTCACCAGGGGTATTTCAGTCTAGCATGGGCCTAGTCTTTCTGTGGGCTGTCTTGAATTTAAACATCATGGAGGCCATGGATGGAATAGGATTGTGCTGATTTTGCAGTGTTTTTCGATTTTTGGGCCTGTACTTGTGGCCTTTTCACCAGGGGTATTTGAGTCTAGCATGGGCCTAGTCTTTCTGTGGGCTGTCTTGAATTTAAACATCATGGAGGCCATGGATGGAATAGGATTGTGCTGATTTTGCAGTGTTTTTCGATTTTTGGGCCTGTACTTGTGGCCTTTTCACCAGGGGTATTTGAGTCTAGCATGGGCCTAGTCTTTCTGTGGGCTGTCTTGAATTTAAACATCATGGAGGCCATGGATGGAATAGGATTGTGCTGATTTTGCAGTGTTTTTCGATTTTTGGGCCTGTACTTGTGGCCTTTTCACCAGGGGTATTTGAGTCTAGCATGGGCCTAGTCTTTCTGTGGGCTGTCTTGAATTTAAACATCATGGAGGCCATGGATGGAATGGGATTGTGCTGATTTTGCAGTGTTTTTCGATTTTTGGGGGTGTTCATGGGGAGGGACATGCCATGTGGCTGGTGGCCATTTTGAGTGCAGCTACAGGCACTGGCCATGTGCTGGCAGGCAAGTGGCCATTTTGAATGCAGGCTTTGTTGTTAGGCCTCCAACCATTTTGCCTACTTTTCAACCTTTATTTATGCCCAGGGGTAGTGAGTCTTGCATGGGCCTAGTATTTCTGTGGGTTGTCTTGAATTTAAACATCATGGAGGCCATGGATTGAATGGGATTGTGCTGATTTTGCAGTGTTTTTCGATTTTTGGGCCTGTACTTGTGGCCTTTTCACCAGGGGTATTTGAGTCTAGCATGGGCCTAGTCTTTCTGTGGGCTGTCTTGAATTTAAACATCATGGAGGCCATGGATGGAATAGGATTGTGCTGATTTTGCAGTGTTTTTCGATTTTTGGGCCTGTACTTGTGGCCTTTTCACCAGGGGTATTTGAGTCTAGCATGGGCCTAGTCTTTCTGTGGGCTGTCTTGAATTTAAACATCATGGAGGCCATGGATGGAATAGGATTGTGCTGATTTTGCAGTGTTTTTCGATTTTTGGGCCTGTACTTGTGGCCTTTTCACCAGGGGTATTTGAGTCTAGCATGGGCCTAGTCTTTCTGTGGGCTGTCTTGAATTTAAACATCATGGAGGCCATGGATGGAATAGGATTGTGCTGATTTTGCAGTGTTTTTCGATTTTTGGGCCTGTACTTGTGGCCTTTTCACCAGGGGTATTTGAGTCTAGCATGGGCCTAGTCTTTCTGTGGGCTGTCTTGAATTTAAACATCATGGAGGCCATGGATGGAATGGGATTGTGCTGATTTTGCAGTGTTTTTCGATTTTTGGGGGTGTTCATGGGGAGGGACATGCCATGTGGCTGGTGGCCATTTTGAGTGCAGCTACAGGCACTGGCCATGTGCTGGCAGGCAAGTGGCCATTTTGAATGCAGGCTTTGTTGTTAGGCCTCCAACCATTTTGCCTACTTTTCAACCTTTATTTATGCCCAGGGGTAGTGAGTCTTGCATGGGCCTAGTATTTCTGTGGGTTGTCTTGAATTTAAACATCATGGAGGCCATTGATTGAATGGGATTGTGCTGATTTTGCAGTGTTTTTCGATTTTTGGGCCTGTACTTGTGGCCTTTTCACCAGGGGTATTTGAGTCTAGCATGGGCCTAGTCTTTCTGTGGGCTGTCTTGAATTTAAACATCATGGAGGCCATGGATGGAATAGGATTGTGCTGATTTTGCAGTGTTTTTCGATTTTTGGGCCTGTACTTGTGGCCTTTTCACCAGGGGTATTTGAGTCTAGCATGGGCCTAGTCTTTCTGTGGGCTGTCTTGAATTTAAACATCATGGAGGCCATGGATGGAATGGGATTGTGCTGATTTTGCAGTGTTTTTCGATTTTTGGGGGTGTTCATGGGGAGGGACATGCCATGTGGCTGGTGGCCATTTTGAGTGCAGCTACAGGCACTGGCCATGTGCTGGCAGGCAAGTGGCCATTTTGAATGCAGGCTTTGTTGTTAGGCCTCCAACCATTTTGCCTACTTTTCAACCTTTATTTATGCCCAGGGGTAGTGAGTCTTGCATGGGCCTAGTATTTCTGTGGGTTGTCTTGAATTTAAACATCATGGAGGCCATGGATTGAATGGGATTGTGCTGATTTTGCAGTGTTTTTCGATTTTTGGGCCTGTACTTGTGGCCTTTTCACCAGGGGTATTTCAGTCTAGCATGGGCCTAGTCTTTCTGTGGGCTGTCTTGAATTTAAACATCATGGAGGCCATGGATGGAATAGGATTGTGCTGATTTTGCAGTGTTTTTCGATTTTTGGGCCTGTACTTGTGGCCTTTTCACCAGGGGTATTTGAGTCTAGCATGGGCCTAGTCTTTCTGTGGGCTGTCTTGAATTTAAACATCATGGAGGCCATGGATGAAATAGGATTGTGCTGATTTTGCAGTGATTTCCGATTTTTGGGCCTGTACTTGTGGCCTTTTCACCAGGGGTATTTGAGTCTAGCATGGGCCTAGTCTTTCTGTGGGCTGTCTTGAATTTAAACATCATGGAGGCCATGGATGGAATAGGATTGTGCTGATTTTGCAGTGTTTTTCGATTTTTGGGCCTGTACTTGTGGCCTTTTCACCAGGGGTATTTGAGTCTAGCATGGGCCTAGTCTTTCTGTGGGCTGTCTTGAATTTAAACATCATGGAGGCCATGGATGGAATGGGATTGTGCTGATTTTGCAGTGTTTTTCGATTTTTGGGGGTGTTCATGGGGAGGGACATGCCATGTGGCTGGTGGCCATTTTGAGTGCAGCTACAGGCACTGGCCATGTGCTGGCAGGCAAGTGGCCATTTTGAATGCAGGCTTTGTTGTTAGGCCTCCAACCATTTTGCCTACTTTTCAACCTTTATTTATGCCCAGGGGTAGTGAGTCTTGCATGGGCCTAGTCTTTCTGTGGGTTGTCTTGAATTTAAACATTATGGAGGGCATGGATGGATTGGGATTGTGCTGATTTTGCAGTGTTTTTCGATTTTTTTGTGCTCTATAACTGAACTGATGTTCCTCTGTCTTCCATTTTTTTTAGGTGCACAAGACTCAAGAGAACCACCAGTGCCAGGAAGAAGTCCTGCAGCGGTGTGTGTGTGCAGCATAACGTCACGCGACGTCACGTCTGGCCTCAGACAACTCTACAATTCGTGCAACTGCGGCCTGCTGTCTGACCTGCTCTGAAGAAGATGGCCCCGCCCCCAAAGAAAGTTCTCCGTAGCTCCTCTAGCAAGAAAGTTGCTAGTAAGGAGCAGAAGAAGCAAGTTACCAAGGAGGCTGGTGTGCCACCCGCCACTTTTTTTGGGAGCAAAAAAAAAAGTACGCCTGCAGCAGCAGGATCTGCTGGGGACCAACCTGAGAGCAGCACCCCTGCTCCATTGGGTTCAGTGCCTCCACCACCACGCCAACTTAAGTCAAAGCCCTTGAGTGCTTCAGAGGCAGTCAGTGTACTTCTCCAATCACCATCGACCAGTGATGTTGGCTCATCGCAAGAAAGTAGCAGCAATGTCCCTGAATCAACACAGGTTGTTGTAACTCATCTGACAAGTGTTGAACAACCACAGCCGCAACAACAACACCATGTGCAAGTACACGCCCAAGTACATGTGGAAGGAGAGGCAGCAAAAGGAGATGCGCAAGCAAAGGTGCATGGACGTTCACAAGTGCCCACAATAGTTGTTCCTCCCGAAGTAGGGGCACATTTGGAAATCGACAATGAAGCTGAGGTATCATTGGAAGCCACTCCTCCTGATGATCATTCATTGTCTTCCACATCCCTAGCAAGGAAAAGATCAAGGGGGGTGTCTACATCTTCTTCAAGCCCACCTCGTTCTGGTGCAAGTGATCTGTCTTGGGAACCACAACTGCGGTCTGACAGTGAGGCAGAGGCACACCATGATCTGATACCGGTACCTCCTAAGCGTAAAAGGAAGGTCGTCCAAAAACTCAAACCTATGGAGTGTGATGAGGCTCAACAAGAAGTGACAGATACTGCTGGTGATGAAGCCTCTCACGATGACGACGAGCCAGTCATCACAAAGGTCACTGCAGCCCCACCGGGCATGCAGCAAAGAGACATTTTGACCCTATCCCGAGAAGCTGCTGAGCGTGATGATGATGTCGGCGAGGAGGCAATGGAAATGGAATCATTAGATTTGGAGTTAAGTAGTACACCAAAACCTACCGCTTCCATATTTCTTCGCAAGAAGGTACCCACCTCGTCCTCGACCTCAATTCGTGGTGGTGAAAGTGCAAAACGTACTGAAGTTCGGCAATCCACATCCTCCACTTCATCTGTCATTAGCAGCAGGACCACCACCACCAGTATCGCCGCCTCCTCCGGCCCCCGAAGACATTTCAAGTCTCCAGTTTGGGACTTCTTTAGTGTTTGCCCAAAAAAGGAAAACGTAGCCATTTGTAGCCTTTGTAAGCTTCGATTTAGTCGTGGTAAGCTTGGTTCTAACTATGGTACCGGAGGCCAGAGAGGTCATCTTGAGAGAAGGCACGCTGTCGAATGGTTTCCGCACCTAGAGGCGGTCAAGAAAGCCGGAATTGCACGTAATGAAAACGTTGATTTGTCATCTGCTGATGATGAGGAGGTAGAAGAAGACGATTCAAACACTTCACTTACACCCAGTTCCCATGTCAGCAGCACACCCCATGGGAGCCACACTAAGAGTGTGGGAGAGAGTGAGACATCAATGCGGAAAAGTTCATCAGCGAGCGTAACTGGGTCGAAGAGATCATCATCATCCCGTAAATCATTGGTCCAGGGCAACATTAAAAAGATGTTGTTTACAGAAGCGCAATATGAACGCAACCACCCAATGACCCGTCTGTATAACACTAAGCTGGCTAAAATGCTAGCTCTGGACCTTCTCCCTTTTTCTTTTGTAGAAGGGGTTGGTTTTCTAGAATTAGTGACAGCGCTCTGCCCTAAATGGAAGGTTCCTAGCCGGTTCTATTTTGCCCGAGTTGCGGTTCCAGCACTACATGAAGATGTTCTGAAGGTGATTGGGGCAGCTTTGCAGAAGAGTGCTGTTCACACTATACATCTGACAACAGACATGTGGACCAGTGGCGCAGGCGCTGATTACATGTGCATCACTGCACACTGGGTCTCTTTTTCAGGGGCTAAAGCAAAGCTAAACTCAGGTGTTGACACTAACATTGTTTTTAAAGGTGCTCGGAAACATGCAACACTAGCCATGTTTGGTTTGGAGAAACGTCACACAGCAGAAAACATTTTGGATGTCTTTAACACAAAGGTCCTTAACTGTCTGTCCCCACTAAAACGCAAGGTTGGTTATGTTTCCACGGACAATGGCTCCAATATAGTTAAGGCCATGAGGGACGGTTACTATTTCAGAGTGCCGTGTTTGGCGCACTGTATAAACCTGGTTGTCCAAAAATTCTTGGGTAATAAACGCAGTGCAGCGTACAGTGTATTGGAGAACTGCCGAAAAATTTGCAAGCATTTCAGGCATTCTTTTAAGGCCCGCAAGCAGCTGAGGAGCATGCTATATCAATGTCAAATGCCAGTGAAAGCACTCATCCAGGAGGTGGTAACACGTTGGAACTCAACCTTCTACATGCTTGAGCGTCTGTATGAGCAGTATACGCAACTCGATCAATATTTCTTGAAAGAGGGTATAGAGGAGCTGAGGATGGGTGGGCCGCAATGGAACATAGTTGAAAGCCTAACACGCATGCTTCGTCCTTTTGAGGTCTTCACACGTGCAGTCAGCAAGGAGGACTCTAATTTGGGAAAAGCTATCCCATTGTTGTACATGCTGGAGGACCAACTGAAGGAGGTGTGTTCTGTGTTTCGAAAAGATGACAAAAAGAAAGACTCTTTGCTTCTGGCTGAGCAATTATTAGTGCTCCTACAAGGTGATGAACGTCTTAAAAAGATCCACTCAGAACAGCATTACATTTGTGCTACTATTCTGGATCCACGCTACAAAAAGGCGCTGGCAGGCAGAGCATTCTTTCCTTTTGCTGATGAAGATGTTACAAAGTACAAACGTTGGCTAGCCTTGTCAGCCAAGAAGTTTGAAACAGAACGGCTGGAAATTGAAGGAAATGGCAGTACATCAGCAGGCCATCCCCAGTCAAAACAATCCACTTCTGCACCTGTGGCTGTGGCACAAGTGACCTCTCAGCCGTTAAAGACACCGGCAACCGGATCATCTGCACGAAAGACAACAGAAACATTGGAGGCTGAAGAGGATTGGCTAGCTCTGCGTGGGTTTGGTTCTCAAAAGGTCAGAGGCACAGCAAGAGCTACGCAAAGTGGAGGAACCTTGGAGGAGGACCTTGAGTCGATGGTGAAGGACTATCTGAATGACTCCACAGAGGTCTATGTTAATTCTGACCCATTGGCGTATTGGCATGGGAAAAAAGAATTGTGGCCACAGCTCACCAACCTGGCTTTAAACTACTTGTCTTGCCCACTCGCAAGTGTGTCTTCTGAACGGGTTTTCAGTGCGGCTGGTGGGATTGTAACTCCCAAACGGAGCCGCCTCTCGCCCAAAAATGTGGAGAGGTTAACAATGATCAAGATGAATCAGCACCTCATACCACCAGATATAAGAGTACGAGAGAGCGTGCCGGATGAAGAGGAGGTGGCCAGCACCATAGATGAGGGAATTTCTACTCTGTCAGGTGGCACTGTGACTGACCTCACCCTGGCTGAATTCGCAGAGTATGATGACGAAGCCTTATTCTTATTCCTGGACCGTGATACCGACTTCGAGCCCTGAAAATGAGACAACGAATCAATAACTTTCTTTTTCATCCTTATTCACTTTTATTCCTGTGTGTCTGTCTTTCTTTGTTGTGCACAGTTAATATAATTCAAACTTTAATCAGATAATCACAAAAACAAGCCCATCAGCAGAACTGTCTTCACTTGTTTGCTAATTTATTAGAAGGTGCCGCAGTCTGCATTCCTCAGGTTCACAAGTTCAGAAGAACATGCTCCTCTATCCTCCTCCTCCAGACTCCTATTTCCATCAAAGCAGAGGGCTGGTTTACGCCCAATGAAGAAAGACTCAGCACTTGTGGGGGTGTTGTTCTACCTCTTTGCAGGTGAGTTGACGGGTCTGGGGCCATTGCTGGGAAGCACTAAAAGTGGTTTGTGCCAAATCCGAGGCGGAAAATTTTTTGTGTTTTTGATGACTTGCTTGCCTTTGAGGTGCTCTTAGGGGGGGTTCCGTCTGTTTGTGGGTGAGTTTCGTGGTCTGAGAGCATTGCAGGGACACTCTAATCTTGATTGCATTTGCTTTTCAGGAAATCCGTCGTGCCAACCCCGACTTATGGCCTAGCTACGCAGCGCGTTTGGACCGAAGGCCCAGAAATATTGCAAGTATGAGATTTTGCTTTTGGCCTGTTTGGGGGTGTTATGCTTCTTGGCGGGTGGGTTGCCGGGTCTTGGGGCATTCCTGGGAAGGTCTAATACCGGGTAGAAGTGGTTGGGACAAAATCCAGGCCGATTTTTTTTTGGGCTATTTCTGACATTTTGCTCTATGTAGCGTTTTCGGGGGCCTGTTTGGGGGGCTTCCTGGTGTTTGCGGGTGAGTTTCGTGGTCTGGGAGCACTGCTGGGACACTCTAATCTTGATTGCATTTGCTTTTCAGGAAATCCGTCGTGCCAACCCCGACTTATGGCCTAGCTACGCAGCGCGTTTGGACCGAAGGCCCAGAAATATTGCAAGTATGAGATTTTGCTTTTGGCCTGTTTGGGGGTGTTATGCTTCTTGGCGGGTGGGTTGCCGGGTCTTGGGGCATTCCTGGGAAGGTCTAATACCGGGTAGAAGTGGTTGGGACAAAATCCAGGCCGATTTTTTTTTGGGCTATTTCTGACATTTTGCTCTATGTAGCGTTTTCGGGGGCCTGTTTGGGGGGCTTCCTGGTGTTTGCGGGTGAGTTTCGTGGTCTGGGAGCACTGCTGGGACACTCTAATCTTGATTGCATTTGCTTTTCAGGAAATCCGTCGTGCCAACCCCGACTTATGGCCTAGCTACGCAGCGCGTTTGGACCGAAGGCCCAGAAATATTGCAAGTATGAGATTTTGCTTTTGGCCTGTTTGGGGGTGTTATGCTTCTTGGCGGGTGGGTTGCCGGGTCTTGGGGCATTCCTGGGAAGGTCTAATACCGGGTAGAAGTGGTTGGGACAAAATCCAGGCCGATTTTTTTTTGGGCTATTTCTGACATTTTGCTCTATGTAGCGTTTTCGGGGGCCTGTTTGGGGGGCTTCCTGGTGTTTGCGGGTGAGTTTCGTGGTCTGGGAGCACTGCTGGGACACTCTAATCTTGATTGCATTTGCTTTTCAGGAAATCCGTCGTGCCAACCCCGACTTATGGCCTAGCTACGCAGCGCGTTTGGACCGAAGGCCCAGAAATATTGCAAGTATGAGATTTTGCTTTTGGCCTGTTTGGGGGTGTTATGCTTCTTGGCGGGTGGGTTGCCGGGTCTTGGGGCATTCCTGGGAAGGTCTAATACCGGGTAGAAGTGGTTGGGACAAAATCCAGGCCGATTTTTTTTTGGGCTATTTCTGACATTTTGCTCTATGTAGCGTTTTCGGGGGCCTGTTTGGGGGGCTTCCTGGTGTTTGCGGGTGAGTTTCGTGGTGTGGGAGCACTGCTGGCTATATATACTTTACTTTGCAAGAGGTTTGAAGCAAATCCATGGTGGCTGAGGGGACTTAGGGCCTAGCTGCAGAGCGCGCGCGGAGTGATTTGGGAAATTTGTGAAAAAGTGACTAAGTCCCCATTTTTGTACTTTTGCTCTTTGGCTGTTTGGGGGTCTTCTACTCGTTTTCTCCTGGGTTGACGGCTCTGGGGCCATTGCTGGGAAGCTCTAATACCGGATAAAAGTGTTTTGGACCAAATCCCAGGCGGAATTTTTTTTGTGTTTTTGATGACTTGCTTGCCTTTGAGGTGCTCTTAGGGGGGGTTCCGTCTGTTTGCGGGTGAGTTTCGTGGTCTGGGAGCACTGCTGGGACACTCTAATCTTGATTGCATTTGCTTTTCAGGAAATCCGTCGTGCCAACCCCGACTTATGGCCTAGCTACGCAGCGCGTTTGGACCGAAGGCCCAGAAATATTGCAAGTATGAGATTTTGCTTTTGGCCTGTTTGGGGGTGTTACGCTTCTTGGCGGGTGGGTTGCCGGGTCTTGGGGCATTCCTGGGAAGGTCTAATACCGGGTAGAAGTGGTTGGGACAAAATCCGCGCGGAAAAGCCTTTAGTTTTGGCACTTTTTGTAACTTAGGGTTCGTTAGGGTTAGCCCTAGCAGCAGGATTGCATGTGTTTCGGGGTGTTCTAGATTTTTCAAACTGAGTTCTGGGGTCTTAGAGCACTCGTGAGAATGTGTAATTTTGGTTGCAAGTCATTTGAAGAAAATCCATGGTGGGAAAGGGGGGATTTGGCATAGTTAAAGAAAGCCTTTGCCACTATTCTTAACTTAGGGTTCGTTAGGGTTAGCAGTATTTCTATTGCATGTGTTTGAGTGGGGGGGATTTCGAGTCTTGGAGCGATGCTGGCTATGGCTACTTTTGCTTGGTTGCTTGCAAGTGGTTTGAATGCAATCCACGGTGGGTAATGGGTAATTAGGGTACTTCGGCCTACTTTTACTTTCAAAGTAAGTTTTGTCACCAGTTTTCTGCTAGGCCTCGTTTTTTGAGATTTGATTGGGGGTCTTCTACATTTTTGCGACTGGCTTTAGTAAGGGTCTGGGTGGGAGCACTGCTAGGAAGATCTAATTTTGTTCTAAAACACAGTTTACAGTACACCTAGCTTGAGGGGCAAGATCCGATACATTAATTTGCCCATACTTATTTATCCTTCAAAAGGTGACTCAGAGTACGCACTTTCAAAAACATTGTACTGTCTACTAGGAAAAACAAATTGTGACTTTTTGCACTCCACAGCCTACATACCTTATATTTATTTATCAGTGGTGTTGTAATATTATATCACTTCCTGTTTTTCGTTGAATAATTACAGGCCGGGTTTCAGTCTCTGCAATGGGGAAAAAAGGATGGAGTCAGGCTTCACAGTAGCGAGCCACAATTCAGCATCAGGCAGGCAGTGGACAGGGTGTCTTCTGGTGACCAACATCGATGGACGAAGCGTCGGCTGCAATGGAGGAGTGCCGCTAATAGGAGGATTTTTTTTCTGCGGGCAACTTACTTACCACTTCCAACAGGACCACTACAACCACATAGATACAGTATCCCTTGCCTTTTTCTCTGACTGTGACTGCATTTCTTGGCTCTCTCTCTGCTTCTACATTGATCCCTTAACACATCACTTAGTCCACTCCACTATCACATCTGCACCACACATAGTCATTTGTAAGTGCTCCTACGTAATTCGCAAGTCGCAGCACGCCCCAGGCCGTAGAGGACTGGGATGGCCCCAATGATGAAGCATGTCACCAAGGGGCAACCCTGGTGAGTGAGGGGACACCTAGAAAAAAAGCAATTTCTCCTTTTCTATCTACTATACCTTCTGTCAGGTTACGCAGCCCCTAAGCGCCTACCGTACTATGAAACTACATTTCCCATGAGTAGGCGGGAGACTTGCAGACTATTTAGTGAGACTATATGAGAGTACCCTTGTATGTTAGGACAGCACTTCACTGATGCCTGTCTTGTCTTCTGTTACAGGTATCCTTTCCCTGCTGACCCTACCTTTACCCATCCCACATTTTTTATTTTAGTTTGTTATTTTTCTCCCCCGCCTAATGCCTCGAACACCCTGTGTTTACACTTCTGGGTGTTGGTGACATTTGGAGGTGGAACCATATTTGCATCGACTGGATCACGGGGAGTAAACCTGACACCTTCCAGACCAACCCCATTGAGTGTTGTTGTGAATGAATTTATAGTGACCAGCAAGGCTCTCAGGTATCTGGCTACAGAGACCTTATGTTGAATATAGTTATCAATATTTCCACCCACGCCCTGTACTGTCGCATTCTTTCTTCCACAGTTGTCGAAAGTACTAATTACTTTTAACTGACATGCATGCAGTTACAGTAGTGTATGCACTTTCAAAGATTGATGGATAGGTTTGTACCCAAAGATTTGTTTATGTTCACAATTGTTCGTCCATGCTGTGCTACTTTTTCTTGTCTCCCAAAACCTTTCCCAAAAACCCCCGTACCCATCCATTTTTCAAACCCTAACCCTCTTCCCCCGGGCTGTGTGGTTTTGATTGATGTGTGACTAAATTACAGCAATAAATCCACACACTTGCTGGGGAGGATAAGGTGATAGCAACAGGCTGGTGAAGAAATCCGAGGATATATTCTTACTCTGCTTGACAAAGACCCATGGCTAATGTCAAAGAACTTCAACCGAATTAGTTATACTTTAACATTTGTTAGGCTACAACGTGGCACTGTTCTAGTGTACTTCTGTCACCTGCTATATTCTGTATTGTACCTTTGTATTGCTCAGGAGGACAAACCAGATTTCATTTTCTTTTTTTCATAGGCAAGCAACTGCCACTGTGTCACACCACTAGTACCACCGCTATGAGGAAATTTTATCCGCCCAGGATTGCCAACCTTATTTGCTGTTTCCCGTGGAGCCAGCCCTGGGCCTAGCCCTACTTGCAAACAGAAATTACAGGTAAGATAGGCGTTTGGTTGGAGGTAGTATAATGGAGTATTAGGAGAGACGAGAGATTTGATTGACGGTAGTACTACTAAAGTCCTAGGACTATTCAGGAAAACAAACTTACTGTTATGTTAAACCCCCACCCACCAGACTCAAAAGCAGTAAAAAACAGGTATGGTCAGATAAAGTTTCAAAAAGTATATTTTTATAGCCCTAACAAAAGAATCTCCTGCAAGACCCTCCCTAACCCCAACGATTGTCCTTCAAAAGTCCCCAAAAATCACAACTCCCAATTCCCACCCCCCAAAAGTCTCTAAAAAAGGGGCAAGGGACACTATGGCAGGGTGCTGTTGGAATTAGCAGCCAGGGCATCATGCTCCTTGCGGAGGGTGGCAAGTTCGAAGCGGAGGCCCTCCACCACGTTCTTATAATTATGGACCTCCTGCTCCAGGTAGGACAGTCTGAGGGATAAGCGGCGCCGGTGTGCCTTGCAAATCCTGTGAGGGGCAGCTGCTTTCTTTGCTGCTGGGCGGTGGCGTTTGGCTTTGGTAGCCCGGCTCCGTACCGCTGGAGCACTGCGCTGGCTGGCAGCCCGCACGGAGGAGGAGGCAGCTGTCCCAGTGGACGTTGTTGTTGTTCCAGACTGCGTCTCCTCCTCCTCCAGGGCCACCAGCCGCCGATATTCAGCAACAGTGGCATCCAGCCTCCGTTGCCGGGCCATTCGAGCCTGCTCCTTCCTCCTTGATGGTGTCTTGGATTTGGAAGGAGCAACTACATGAAAAAAGAAAGACATAGTCTGTAACCAATGCTCCTTAAGATTAACACAAAATGATTGAGCAGAAAGTTGTCACAGTACAAGTAGCAAATTGAAAGCACAGTGCATAACTATTGAGGACAGTATCTATGTAACCTCCGACTTCTTCATCCTTGCTCTAACATTAGTGGGAGTTTAAGGAACAAATTCTACGAGCACTATGGACTTCTATTACAGTCGACTATGACAGTACACCACTCTTATTCTTCTTCTTCTCTCTTGTTTAGGAAAATTGGTACGTTATCTTATGCAAGCCGGCATAATGCCAGCGCAGTGAACTTGCACCCGAGAAAAACAGACGCACACCATGGTGAGTGAGACAGACTTGCGTTACTGTACCGGTCCAGTACATGCAGGTGGTGAAGCTCTTACTTTTCTATTACGGGTGGCACTGAGAATACTCTGTTAAAAGGGCTACTGCTTAATTAATTTAGCTTTCACCCTACAGTGCAAATGAGTATTAGAAAAGGAAAATGAAGAAGCTAAATTATCTGATTATCTATCACTTCACATGGGATGTATTTGATGACATATGGGATGACTTTAGGTGCTTTGCTTATTATTGAGTGAACAGTGATACCCCCACACATGAATGACGTACTACTACTAAACTAAAGTTATTAAGGGAGGTAGGGAGTGCCCACCGTAATAACTGGATATATGCTGTGCTTGCAGTTGCAATACAAACTACTGCTACTATTCATGGTAGTCTTTGGACAACGTTACAACTTCTTTTCCTTGCCTTTCCTACATTGGAACGGACGTGCGGGTGCGGTGTTACATGCTCTTCAAAGTAACACTTAGTTCATCCAGTGACCGTCTACTCTCTCTAGATTCACATATGCTATCTAAGAGTCAGATAGTACCATGAATGATCCAGGCATCCATCCATTCAAAGTATATTGCACACATACAGTTTCTGTCTCACCCACCCAGGCTGTTCTCCTTCCACCCATCCTTGCTTCATCATTCACCCAGCCATGCACCATACCATTTTCTTACCTTCCCAGCCACCTCGGGGACCAAGCAAACACATATCATTCTTCTTTGCCAGTCATCATTACATTTCTCGTGCTTCCACACTTACTTACACCCTTCTTTCGCTTTTCGTTCATCCCATCCATCAAGTTCACCTCAGATCTGATTGGGATTCTTCTCGCCAAAAACTTCACAGCTAAGTCGAAGTACATTTAGAGGAGGCTACTACCTGCTTTTTTTATAATACACCCGTGCAGAAAGCACACTCTGCAGTCTTCAATCTCAATGACTAAGGAATGTATAGCTTACCTCTGCCCGCCACCACCGTGTGAACCCTCACAGGCATGTCCTTTTCCGGCACTTGCACCGCCTCCTCCCCAGAGTTGTCCTCCTCGTCCAATGCCACCACCTCCGCGCTGGCCCCGTCTCCAGATGTTCCACCTACAAAGTACATTTAATAATGTTAGAATACACCACTCACTACTATATAATATTTGGTCTAGGAGGAAGAAAGAAATGTGAAAAAAAGTGTACAATTTAATAATTTTTGACTGTGTACTCTAGAGTAAAAATGTCCCTTTTTCCAGGGAAGGCTGTTGTCTTGCTGCACTTTTTGGCACAACTGATGAATGTTTGCTTTTTACTTTTAAACACGCACCACTTTTTCTCCTAACAGACAGAACCTTGACTTCTAAGAACACGAGCAGGATCAAGTTCAAACCAGGTGAGAGCTCGGCTCGACCACAAGAAATGTGTCCAATTAATCGTCAGCACTAAGCACTTTTCCATTTTCAGTTACACGTTCACTTTTATGACAAACTTGAATTTAATAAATGTGTTTACTTTTAATAAAGCTTTTAAACTTAAATAGACTCTGTGGTTTTTGGTCCTCCAGACTAGAGTGGATGAGCTAAAGGTTTTCGAATTTTTGCAAGCATGAGTCCGTGCCTCTGCCATCGGTGACTTTGGGAGCTAAATGACTCTGCCACACTATCTAGTCAGTAAGGAGATTGGGGGTTCAACTACAAAGTCTGTTATCACTGAGGTATGTGGAAAGTCTAACAGTTACAGCACCTATTATAATTGATAAGCTAAGCGATGCATTATTTAGTGTCCATAGTTCTGTTTGTGCAGATTTGTCCCTGCAACAGTAGTAGAATGGATTGTCCTATCCAAACCAAAAGTAAAGTAGTATCTTATTATTTCTTGGTGGTGGTCATTCACCTTTTTATTGTTGGCAATGGTCAAAGCATAAACATTTAGAATACTTGAAAAGACATTATGGACAATCCCAGAGGACTACACTCAGTGCATAGAGCTATTGCTGACTAGAATGGGAGTCCAATGGAAATGCCAAATGTGCAATCTTAGTTAGCTACACAGACAGACTAATAAGAATAATCTAGTAATACCACACGGAGTCATAGGGATAAGAATTTAGATCCTGTCTACAAGAAGATCAAAGACGATTTAGAAAAAATCGAATGAGGAACGCTAGGAAAAAATAAGTACTCTATATTAAAA
This sequence comes from Lissotriton vulgaris, assembly GCF_964263255.1. NCBI lineage: Eukaryota > Metazoa > Chordata > Amphibia > Caudata > Salamandridae > Lissotriton > Lissotriton vulgaris. Next base: position 1,113,375,872 of record NC_141689.1, on the reverse strand, counting down.
TTAAAACTTACTGGGGCCAGCAAAGGAGCCCTCGACTGCCCGGTCCTGGCCTGCATCGACAACAGCACCCTCCTCCTCCTCCTCCTGTGTCCTCCTCTTGCCCCTGGGGGAAGCTGATGTACAACATGAAAGAAAGAAAAACAGAAAACATGGATGATATTTATTTCTCAACCAAATCAAACATTTAAAAAAGAACTAACAAAGTAACAAAATATTTTTGCGAAATAGCAAATAGGGAACGACTCCACGGGATATATTATTGACCAATCTCATGTGGTCGACTACGTCATTACTTTAGTATTGCTTGATTTGCGGACCGTCGAATTGGAAACTACCCTATGTAACTCACTAAACAAAGTACTAAAAAGGTTTGCCTAGGATTGGCAGGCAGCAGTCCGCAGCACGCAAAGTGACAGCCAAAGTCCATCGTGATTGAAGATCAGCGACAACACTAAAGTTTCCTACTACATTCACCAGTCATTAAAATACTCAAACTATTAATCCACCACCACTATTTCTTCTTATCGCCATGTGTACAAAGGAAGGACTGGACTTGAGTCTGTAGGGGCTGATTTATAAGGCCCTTGCGGCTCTTTTGCTCCATTGTTGCGTGACTTTTGTGACGCAGCGACAGCACAAAAGAGGCGCAATGGTGCGGCGTATATTAACAACGTGACGCATCTGGGAGATGCATCACGTTGTAAAGCCCTGCGCCAATAGGGGTGTTCCGGCGCAAGGGAGGGCGTTCCTGCGCAGGAACGCATCCTAAAAGTGGCTGAGGGAAATCTACAAGATTTCAATCAGTCACTTTGAGGACAATGATGCGTGACTCAAACCCTGCGCCTGCTTGAAGCAGACGTACGGCTTGACGCAGCATTGGGGAGATAGGGCACCCCAGAGAATTGATGGAGCTGCACCATCGTTGCGACGCAACTCCAGCAATGCGCCACCTTTACGGCACAGATGCGTAACGCTTTGGTGACGTTTTGGGCCCATGGCGCGCCGCATTGTAATACGGCGCACCATGGGTGATGGTGGCGTGACGCACAATTACTGGCGCATCCCTGCAACTTTGCAGGGATGCGCCGGTAATTAAAAATCTGAACCTTAGTGTGTAGCATTGCGCAGTTCTTTCAACTACACTCATACATAATTTCACAGGCCAATGAAATGAACACAAAATCTAAAACAAATAAGCATAGTAGCAACACTACTGAGAAGAAGTGTACCTGAAATGCACAGAAGATTTTGAAATAAAATGTACCTACAATGTAATGAGCAGCATTATTGCTCTTGGTAAAAAACAAAAATTTGCAATATAATAACACAGCAGGAGAAAACATAGTAGTAAAGACATAGCTACTACTACTCACCAAGCCCGGGGATCTCAAGGCCAAGGAGGTCGAGCAGATCTCGCTCACGGGTCAGGACATCCGTCCAGCGGTGGGTGGCCTGGTTGTAGGTGCGCCAGACCCGAGAGTGGTGGTAAATGGCCTGGCACACCTTCTCCCACCGCTTCCGGCGCTCCCGGGCCCCGTACCCGGCACTGATCTTGCCGCCTCCCATGATGGTCCTGGGGAGGCGGCGCTGAACATAAAAAATGAGTTGGGCCACCTCCTCCGGGGTAAAGATCTCCCGTGGCATCACTAGCTCCCCCCTCAAACGCCCGCACGGGAGCCGGACACGGGGTGCGGGACCCTTCCCCTTCTCGGGATGCTTCCCGGCTCCCTTCACCATGGTCTGGGCGGAAAGGAATAAAGAAATAGAATAGGGAAGAGAAGAAAAGAAAAGAGTTTACAAAAGTAGTTTAAAATTAACCAAAAGTAGCAGTAAACACAAAAATATAGGGCTAGAAAAATAGAGGGATAGATAATAAGTAAAATAGATAAAAAAAAACTTCAAACAAGCAAAGGATGGCAGAGATTGACAGAGGATACAAAGACCATGCCCAGAACCATAGCAATGAATGAGAAACAAGATGGCCGCGCCCGTTCACGACCGCGCGGGTAAGTTCGCGCGAGATTTTCCTTGCGAACACGCGCGAGACTGTACTGGCAAACCGCGGACTTTGCGAGATTACACTTCGCGCCCGGAAACGGAAATACGTCAGGCAAACAAGATGGCTGCGCCCTTGAACGACCGCGAGGGTAACTTCGCGTCTTGCGCTACGAGCGGCTCGCAAAAACGCACAAAACCTTGCCAACTAACACGCCGCAAAAAAAACAAATTGCATATTCGCACGAATTTGCGGCTTCCGAATCCGATCTTGCGCGTGTTCGCACCCCGCGAACCCCGCGAAATTGCAGAAAAACGAGTTTTTCAAAAGTGAAAGCACTCGGCAGGGGCAAGAGTTCAAACTCATCATTAGTAACAATTCCCGGTAGTGCTTCCTGACTGGGGCCCCTCCAGAATTCAGTTGCTAGTTGCAACAATTGTATGACCCTGCTCTGACCCTCACAGCAGGCTCATACAATAGCTACAAGTAGGCCACAAAGAAGGTCCTGGGGAAAAAAAATGCACTGCAACAGAAAGCAAAATTACAGATAAGGAAGCAGGTGCCAGACTGGAATTTTAAAACAGTGACACATTAATAAACTAACCCCAAATTAATTCATCTGAGTTGAAGCAGGGATGGTGTGCTTGCTTTTCCCCCCCATAATCTACAGTAATGATGAACCAGAGGGTGGCATTGATGTAACAGAGGGTTGCAGTGGTGAAACAGAGGGTGCTGGGAACCTGTGATGATGAACCAGACGTAGAAACAACATAATTCGCGACCGTTGCGCGACGAAATGTAAGTTCGCAATTGCGAACTGGTACGAAACCCTCGCGAACTGGCAGAAATCCTTGCGAACACAAAAAAAAAAAAATCCGCAAATTCGCAAGAATTCGCGGATTTTGCGGATTGCGAGTTCAAAAATCCGCAAATTCGCGAACGCGAGATCCGCAAAATTCGCCCATGCTTACGGCGACCAGGCTGAGCACCACCTTGTCAACAGACATCGCCATAGCCATCCCAGAAGACCATAAGATCTCCCGCAGACAACCCACCAACAGAGAGGGAGGAGGAATCGCAATCATCCACATGAACACTCCCAGAGTCACTACCAACACCAACGACACACTCCACAACGCCTAGCACATGCACTTACAGATCCACACTGACGCCAACAACACCCTCAGAGGAACACTCATCGACAGATCACCTGGACCACGATCCAGCAACTCCATCCCTGACCTCATCAGCATGCACAGCCTCTGCTACACATGTTCCATACTCCTTGGGGACATGAACTTACAGCTTGAGAAAAACAACAACGCAAGCTCCACTGCCATGATCGACAACCTCGTCAACCTTGGATTAAAACTACTCATGACAACACCTGCCCACACCGCTGGACACACACAGGACCACATCTTCTTGGCAACTCAACACGTCTCCTTCAACCACACCACCGAACACCACTGGACAGACCACAGATGCCTCCACTTCATCTTCAATAAACCCACCACACCACCCTGCACACAGTACATGCCACGCCGCTGTTGGTGCAATGCCACCGTGGACTAACTGACCGCCACCCTCGCCCTGGGACCTCCCGCCGACCACACCTACCCCGTCTCTGCTGCCATCAACCTCAAACAGTGGATCAACAACTGCGCCGACATCCTCGCCACACTCAAGGCCTCCGCCACCTATCACAACAACAAGATAACCGCATGGTTCACCAAAGACCTCAGGACCTCCAAGTGCACCTGTTGGAAGCTGTAGAGGAGCTGGCTCCACAACCAAACACCATACAGCTACACTGCACATAAGACCGCCACATGCAGACACCACCAACACATCAGGACCGCCAACTGGACAGCCTAGACAGCAACGCACAAAATAGCAAACAGCACATCAACATCGTGACTGAACTCACAACTCCCACCTACAACAGCAATGACATAGCACCATCACAAGACCTGTGTGACTCACTGTCCACCTTCTGACCCTGTAAGATCATCGACATCCACAACAGCTTCTACTCCGCTACCCCCACACACAAACGAGTACACCCCCCTTAGACCAACACCCACAAAAATAACCTGACCGCCCGGTACTACGTCAGCTATGAAGACACCATCAGGTCCATGGACTCCATCCACTCCGGATCCTCATCTGACACATGGCTTCTCAACATTTTCAACAAATCCAGCTAAGCCAGCGCACCTCTTCTCCCAAAAACAATCCACATCTCCTTCCAGACAGCTACCTTCAGTGGGAACTGGGAGAATGCTGAGCTCAACATCTTAGTGAATATACAAATTGCGGACCACAAATACCTCAAGAACTTGTGGGCCATCTACCCTTCACAGAAAAGGTCACATAGAAGATCGTCAACAGACTGCTGACCCACTACCTCGAAGACAACAACATCATGGGCCCATCCCAGTCTGGATTCCGCTGCAGCCACAGCAAGGACACCGCCCTAATCACCGCCAACAACGACATCAGCATCCTCATGGACTAAGGAGAAACAGCCGCCCTCATCCTTCTGGACCTATCACCAGCCTTCCACACGGTCTGCCAAGACACCCTAACAGCACGCATCCATGACGCTGGAATCCTAGAGATTGCCCTGGCCTGGACCACATCCTTCCTCTCCCACAGGGCCCAGAGCGTCTGCCTCCCACACTTCCATTTCAAGACCACTGAGACCATCCACAGCGTCCCACAGGGATCATCCCTCAGCCCGACGTTGATCAATATCCAAATGGCAACACTCACCCATGTTGCACTACAACATATCCTCACCATCATCTCCTACGCCAATTACACACAGCTGATCATATCCCTCACCAAAGAACCACACACTGCCTAAGGAAATCTCCACAGAGGAATGAAGGCTGTTGCCAAATGGATGAAGGACAGCAGGCTGAAGCACAATTCTGACTAAACGGAGGACCTCATCCACGGCCCCACCACCTCAGCCAGTGACGACTCGTGTTGGCCAATATCGCTAGGAACTGTCCCAGGACCCACCAACCACGCACGCAACCTGTGGGTCATCCTCAAATCCTCCGTCACCATGAACATGCAGGACAACGCCATCTCATCTTCCTGCTTCAACACCCTCTGTATGCCCCGTACGATCTTGAAATGGATCCCCTGAAACACGTGAGAAACAGTCATCTGGGCCCTCTCCATGAGCTCACCGGATTACGTGAACGCACCCTATGCAGCTACAACAACCAAACACATGAGACGGCTGCAACGCATCCAGAACGCCTCATCACGTATGATTGTTGATTTCCCCAACACGGCCACATCACACCACACCTGAGAGGCCTGCACTGGCTCCCTGTCAACAACAGGATTACCTCCAGACTCATCATCCACGTACACAAAGTTCCTAACCATGCCGGATCAGCATACCATAACAACCGACTCAGCTTTTACACACCCACCCGCAGCCTCCGCTCTACAAACCTCGCACTTGCCACAGTTCCTCACTTTCAGAAAACCACCGTCAGTGACATATCCTCCTCCTACCTTGCCTCAAAGACCTGGAACACACTACCTACAAGGCTACAATTGACCCAGGACCTGCTGGCCTTCAGAAGACTTCACCAGACCTGGATTTTCGATCTGTAGCAGCCCCCGCCCAGCACATTGAGACCTTCATGGGTAGGTAGGGCGCTTACAAATTGAATAGATTGATTGTTTGATAGATGGCTTAGCCAAATTGTGTGTGTAGGATTGGAGAGCTGTAGATTGATGTGGTCAGGCTGTTGGTGAGATACCGGATGTGCAGATGTTTGACAATGCAGAGTGTGTCCTTGGTGTTGTATGTGACTCTGAGGGTGTACCTCGTTAAGTTGGACCAATCATAATCCTGCTTTTGGTGTGTGGTCCCTGTGGGTTTTGGACTATCCGTCTGTGATGGCTATGTAGAAGTGGTGGTCTGATGTTGCGTACTACCATGTTACAGTAATGAAGGCGATGTGTGGTGCTGTTGTGTTGACGAGGTAACACAGTACAATGTGGTGCTGCTGGAAGTTGTGTGTGTGCTGTACGAGGCCCATAACCTGGTTGTATGTAGGCGCACTGTTATGTGGGGCTGCATCGTGTTGCCAGTATGAGTTGCACACACAAGCTGAGAAGCTGTCATGGGTGTGTTTGTGGTAGCGTGATACCAGGTGGATGATTGTCTGGTGTTCACTGTGTGGAGGGTGGCTGGAGCACGAGTCTGTTGTGTCACATGAGTCATGAAATGAGCTGAGCGTCTTGCAGTGTGCTTGTTGCCGGTGCTGACCGACCTGCCTTTGTCATGGAGGTTGTGCAACAGTGGCACAGACAAGCCGCGGCATGCTTTAAGAATAGAAGGATGGAGGAGTATCTTGTAGGCGTGTGTGGTGCAGGATATGGCCACTCGGTGCTGCGTTGTGGCTGGGGATGCAGCAGCACAAATGAGTGAACACATGACAGCAGGAGGGGTGTGACAACATGCTAAACAAGCACACAAATCCAAGGATTCTAGCAGGGCACAAAGTGACATGTGTATGTGAAGGCTGGAGTGTCTGGTCACCCATGGCTCACCGCAAGCTAAATGTGTGAACAGTCGCCAAAGATCATGGGCACAGGATTAGGCAGCCTAAGGCCAAGCGGGGCACAGGACACACATCATCAGCAGGTGTAGCCTGCACGTCGTGTGTAGCAAGCTAAACAACACATACACAACCATGTATGTCAGGTACTATATGGTACATTTGCCATTTCAACCAGCATGCATGTTGTCACTGTACACGTAATCACATATGAACAACCATCGTAAACAATGCCATATTGAACGTATACAGACTGGCAAGAGATGTGCGTTGACAGCAATGAGGCACAATGTACTGTGTTAAACACACTTACTACACAATAGGATATTGTTGTTTTTGAGGCCATGCTGCATTAGCCAATGTACATGCCCAGTGGCATTGCTCGGAAGACAATAACAGTCATGCAATGATGTCACCTGTAATGCGGCTGAAAGATTCTCCACACGACTGCCAGGGACTCGCCGTACCTTTGATCATCAGAGTGGTGCGATGCTGAAAGTGTTCCATCTCCAAATAGCCCCTTGGTCTGAGTACAAATGACAGCCACAAAAGGGAGATCAGGCGAGGGAAGCAGAGGATGGGAACTGCATGGAGGGAGATCTGATACAAGGATTAAACATGCATAAGGATTCAATTATTTTGTCACTGAATCACAGAATACCTTTGGACCTACACTGTGCCAGCCACACCTGTGAAGTGTAACCACTGGCACTGTACCCTATGTGTGATCACAGATTTAGCAATGAGACTAGATCAGATGCTTGAACACCAACAGATAAATAGGTAGTACACTTTCTCACCTGAACAAAGCAAGTGTAACGCTCACAAAGCTGCTACTATGCAATTAGATCCATGTGGCCATCAAATATTTTACAGTGTATGATTGAGGGTCCTAATCTAAGGAAATGTAATGTATAGCAGTGCTACTGACATAAGGCCAACAATCCGTATTTCGCCCTGTGAATCTATAAGGGCCATGACAGGAAAGTAGACATCACCCGCAAGAGCCGTTAGCAGCTCCTCCAATGAGGAAAGGAATGACCTAAACATAAGGAAGCCCCACAGGAGCCAGTCATTGGCTCTTGCAACTGTGCCCCACTATGCTAAACATGACAAGCAGGTGGGACCAAACTCAACAGCGAGTAATGAGGAACAAAGCCACAAAAATAAGCCTACCGTGACCATGAGATGCTGAACGGCACAAGATAATCCTGTGAATTACCTCACTCGACTGGTGCCACGGAGATTTAACATTTGCTACAGTCCAACGTAGTGATGACATCAGCGCAACATACCTGGCATCATGGGAATGGAAAGTAAACATCAACTTACCGAGAAAGCTAGCAAAGCAGTGTTTTCCACCGGCACTGAGGTAACGACATGACAGTGACATGACAAACTGCCACAAGGGGCAATGCATCCATGCAAACAGACTCACAGGACAGTTGACAGAACATGTGGGACATACACTGGCCCATACCGACACAACGTGGTTTTCTGGAAATCAAACTGTACTGGCCCACAAGGTTCAGTGGATGATATAGACACATTATGCTGCACACAGTGAGGCTGTAATTCTCCACAGAGCCTGTGTTTGTGATGTCACACACAATGGCAACCCGTGGTATCCGCAATGTGTCAGGGTCAATGTTGCCACACATTGATGCATTCACTAAAGTCAATACTCAACTACAGATGACTGTCAAGAAAGGTGAGTGTCTTGTCAAGGGAGTGGCGCAACATGAAATTGACACATGGTAACGTGACATGTATGTATGGGCCTACAACATGCACATGAACAGTTTCCACACATTTGTAAACTATACCAACAATTAAAATGCCTGTTTGTAATCCTTACCCAAACTGACATTTCCACATGTCCGTGCAGGGAACGCAGATTCATCTGACGTTGCTATCATCAAGAGGAATTGCAGGAGGACCAAGATGACACAAACAGAAAACAGGCAGGGCGACCTGAAAAGGACAGGCACACAAGGGGTCACGTACTGGATATATTATTTCAGACATGGTCATGTACAAAAAATAACAATGTAGTACACTTGTACATTCAAAGTTCACTCATTGCGCTCATGTGTGTGGCATGACATCGGCACTTGTGTGACACTGCACCACAAACATCAAAGTGACATTGTAGACAGTCTGCTGGACACACAGTATGCTACACATGTCACTCTATGGTAGTAGCATGAACACTATTTACAGGTATTCACCGTTATGAGAAGAAGTTGCGTATGAGCTGACTCCGGATATCATCATCATCCTCCTCATCGCTAGCATCCTGGCCAAGGCCTTCATCCTCAACGGGTGGATGTTCCTCCTCATCAGGATCCAGGATGAGTGGCACGTCCTTCTCCACTGCCATGTTGTGCAGCATGCAGCACACAATGAAGATGTTACACACCTTGAGCGGGGCGTATGGTAGGGATCCGCCTGTATTGTCGAGACACCTGAACCGGCTCTTCAGGAGTCCAAACGTACGCTCTATCACACGCCTGGTCTGCCCGTGTGCATTATTGTACCGCTGGTCTGCAGCAGTTCTGGGGTTGCGTAGTGGAGTCATGAGCCACGGCATGTTTGGATATCCGGCATCTCCTACAACAATACATCATGGCAATGAGTGTGTAATGAGAAGCCGTGAGAGAGATAAATTACATTGAGACATACATGAGTAACAGTGTTTACCCACCAACAAGACATGCCCGATGGTTGCGCAGCTGCAGCATCATCCATGGTACCCTGCTCCGCCTCATGATGAATGTATCGTGGCACGATCCTGGAAAACGTGCACAAACATGGAAAATGATCATGTTAGCAAGACACACCACCAGGGCATTTATGGAGTGGTAATGTTTCCTGTTGCGGAAGGCCTGCTCCTGAGCCTGTGGTGGCACCAGTCCAACATGTGTCCCATCAATGGACCCAATTACATGTGGCATGTGTCCCAGGGCATAGAATTCACCCTTGACATCGGTCAACTCTTCTGGAGTAGGGAAGGTTGTCTACATATCCAGACAGCTGACTGCAAGGAACACACCCACGTCACATGTGCTATATATTTAACATTTCTGTGATATTGTGCCTGAGTTGTGCATATGACAAAACTAAACTAAACTAAACCACACCCATCCTTAGAATGCAGATCTATATGTCTGTGGACAAATGCTTTATGATGCCATCACACACATGAGCTGTAGAAATACCCCTGTGGCATGGTGTGCGTACATGTGGGACACTTGCAATCACGACACAGACCCATCATAGATGCACCTAAAGAGGATTATGTTTACCGGATACAAACAGCATGTCCAATCTGTTACATGGCACACACATTACATTGTCACACAGGGTCATGCTGAGCGTCAATTGGTCAAGTGAGACAGTGCCCCTGTCCCTGGCATCATGTGACAGATGCCCGTACTGTAGAGTGTGACATCCCAGTGTTCATGTGAATAACAACATGTTCATGATGTTACTCATGTGACAAGTGTCAAGGTAATGTGAACGACATAGTGGCCCATCACAAATGTCATGTCTCCACAGCCCATCACACATCAACTGTGCCACTAGATCAGATGCCCTCTACTGTATAACTGTGTGCCACACCTAGGGCCTGCTCATGTAAGTATGCCATGCCAACACATACATGGACATCCTCATAATGAATCCACTCCCAGATCCCTGTCATGTGTTTTCCTGTTATCAATATAGTAATGGTACCATGCGTGAACTTGTTGAATGCACTGTACACATGCATTCACTAGAGCATGTGAAACGCCCAGTACCCCATTAGTACGTGCGTGTGTATGGGTCGTTTCACTATTGCATTGTAGCCATACGCGAGCAGAGCATACCCCATTAGTACGTGCATGTGTACGGGTCGTTTCACTATTGCATTGTAGCCATACGCGAGCAGAGCGTACCCCAATAGTATGTGCGTGTGTACGGGTCATTTCACTATTGCATTGTAGTCATGCGCGAGCATAGCATACCCCAATAGTACATGCGTGTGTACGGGTCATTTCACTATTGCATTGTAGCCATACGCGAGCAGAGCATACCCCAATAGTACGTGCGTGTGTATGGGTTGTTTCACTATTGCATTGTAGCCATAAGCGAGCAGAGCGTACCCCACTGGTGCGTGCGTGTGTACGGGTCCTCTCACTATTGCATTCGAGCCATACACGTGCGGTGCGTACCCAGCCATTGCGTGTGTGTGTGTGTGCAGGACGTTTCACTACTGAATAAGTTGCATTCGCGACGGAAAACGCACCGTACTTGTGTGGGAATCCCAGATAATACATAGCGAACATTTAGGGGACGAGTCGAATTCCCAGAATGCAGGCTAGTTGTCAAGGAAACAGATATTTGAGTGTTCTACAGGTGTTCTGGAAAATTCAGTTGGGCAAAACTATACAATGTTGCACAATTTGTTGTGGTGCTCAAGCTCAGTTTTTAAACCATGCAAATGTGTGTCATGGCCTAATGTGTAACGGGATTGGATGAAACATAGGATGCAAACTAATCTGGCCTATCACACTGTACTCCTTGGACTGACAGTCCCTCAGCCGCACTGATTTAAGGCTGCATGTGGCTGTGAGAGGGCACTTGCCTGCACTACATTGGAGTGGACAACACTGCTGCTGTCTCTGCATTCCATGGACCCTGATTTTGCTGAGCATGGAGAGGGCACCTGCATTCAATGAGGAGGAGAACAAGGCCCTGCTGGATGCCCTCCTGCCAAACTACAGCAAGATGTATGGGAAACCAGGGGAGCAGGTGAGTGATGACTGCACTACCTTGGACTGTGCAACTGTTGTGTGTGTGACACTACAGCCATTGTGTATTAATGGAACTGAGATGCAATGTTGTTTGAAGTGAGTGCCGAGTGTGTACATTGTGGAATCTCCCATGCAGTGAATGATGTGGTGAAATAGTGTTTACTGCTCACCTGCATTGTGCTAACTGTGACTTTCAATGCAATGTGAATCACACTTTCTGCTGTGCCACGCCTTGCATGTTTTTGTAGCGTGATTTACTGAGGTGTGACAGTGTTCCCCCCAGAGTGACAGATGAATGTACTCACTGTTGATGATTGTTATTCATCACCTGTGTGGATGTTGGACAAATGCATGCTTTGAAGTCATGGATATTGAAGAGTGTGAATGTTCTTTGTCACCTGGCTAATTGTGTATGTGCTGTTTAGCAACACTGATGCATGACATATGCCACAGCTGTACCCATCTGATGTGACAAGTATGCAGTGCCTTGTGCATGACTTGGACAGTTAGCATGAGGACTGTGTCACATCACATCTTCCTAAAGTGTGACATGTGCAAAGTGATGTTGTATACACTGTTGACAATGACAAGCAAATGATCTGTGCCAGGGTGTGCATGTGTGGTCTGCTGAGGGTTCTTAGGTGTAGTGGGATATGTGACAGCATGTCACGTGCTGTCCAACACCCTGAAGTAGCATATCTTGTTCAGTGTGTGCCATGCTCAGTGAGTGGTTAGTAGCCCTTATGGCATCTGTAGCCTTTCAAAGGCATGTAGTGCATTGGTGTTTGCTTACAGGCCACATTCACATGGACAATGATGCAAGTCCGGTCAGCATCCTATGCCCTGTTGCCATTGTCAATATGGTGCAAGTGTGTGTCTTTGGGACATGGACCAGGTGTACTGATGTTGTTTCTCTTTATCTTCCTGACAAGTATCTGCCTATGAGAAGGGGGAGATCTGGCTGGACATAGCCAGGGCTGTCAGGAGTTAGGGGGCCCCTCGCCTGAGGATCCGTAACATCAGGAAGAGGTGGCAGGACATCCGGTGCTGGACACGCCGTATCGCCCGGGTCCAGCTGAAGCTTGAAGCTCCACACCGGCATGGCAGCACCCGTCACCTCACCCCCCACATGCTCCGGGTCCTGGAAGTGGTTTTCCCAGACCTCCATAGGCAGTTGCAGGAGGGACAGCAGCAAGGAGGGGGTAGGTACATGTCTGTTTGTTGTCATGTGTGTCACATGCTACCTGCAGTGCTCCAAAGCCTGGTAACACTCCCACAGTCGGGGTGGTGTGGTCAGACAGGCACTTTATGCATTGTCATTTAAATGCCCCATATTCAGTAGATGCTCTTTTACATCCCTTCCCCTACTCCACATTTGTCCCCTGCTTTGGGTCTTTCATTTTTGCGCATGTCCTCCTAGGGTGCAATGTATTAGTATGCATATTGCTTATCACATCATCATGTTGGAGTGAGGTCTGTGACACGTGTTGGTACCTTACCTGTTGCACGACATGTGCACTGTGTTTGCCCTTCATGATATTTTGGCACTGATCATGAGTCTCTACATGGAGTTCAGCACGGGTCTGCCTCAGTGGCCTTTGTCCCTGGTATACTTTGTACTTTTCATGTGTTAGCTACATGTGCACACTGTCCATGTATACAAAATTTGGCTGGTGCATACTCCCACTGGGCAGTGCGTGTGTGCATATTCACAAGAAATATTGCAGGTTGTTTGGAAGTAATATTGATGGGCAGCAACACAATGTGACCTTGGCTTACTTGATATATCTGCCCAGTTATTGATACCCAGATTTTGAGTTTTCACTACTTGAGTTGTATCACTCACATTGACGGAGTGATTGGGGTGTTGTGCATGGGAGGTGTGATGGGCCTGCCGTTTTGGCCTTGTCAGTGGTGTGCTGTGTATGTTATTTATGATGTGAAATTGTCACTATGCACTTAGCCTGTGCAACACAGTTTTTTCTTGGTGTGCACACTACAGTATTCACATTTCCCATGTGGTTGTGGGTGTGTCAAGAATGCATCAATGTTTTTCACATTCACAATTGTAGGCACATTAGCTTTGTCATTTTCTGGATTTTGGACATGTGTGCCACTTCAATTGACAGCCAGTGTGTGTTCTGTGCTAGCAACTGTATGGTGTGGTGATAGTTGCCCCTTTGAGGAGTGTCACTACAGTGTGTGGTGATGGAGGGAGCCTCTGTACCAATCATATACTCACACCCAGTCAACAGGTCAGGGTTTTATCCATCACCTCTCTGTTGCCCACTCTGCCCCCCAAGTTCAAACATGGTCATCTGCAAATCTGTCTGTCCATGTGCCTCATGGGAACAGTCCAGCCATAATTGTCAAGCCATGCCTTCCCTGGACTGGGAACAAGGTTCCTGGAACCACTTTCTGGCATTACAGTCGTCTTCAGCCATGCTTTGTGTATACACATCTGTGTTTCACACCGCTGGCTGTAGAAAACTGTGATGCCAGTGAGAGGTGAGTGAAAACTTGTTTCAGGTCCAGGGATGGCATCACATGACAGTTCGGGCAGGACTGTTCCCATGTGGCACAGGATCAGACAGATTTGAACATGACCATGTCTGGACTTTGGTGGCAGAGTGGGCAACTGAATGGTGATTGATCCACACCTATCCTGTTGACAGGCAGTGGCTCATCATTGTAACTCTCATACAAGTTGTGGCCTTGTCTGTTACTTGTATCTTTGTATACAATGAGCGTTGTGGCTATTAGAATTGTGCATTACTAGTCTTATATATGTGCAGAGTTATGTGGCATGTGACTCATGATGCATGCCATGAATCGAAATGTCCCCAAATTATTTGTTGCTGATATGTCTGATGTGTACAGGTGACTGATATATTTTTCATTTCCTCCTTGCCAACAGTATCATCACCACAATCTGGAGGAGACACAGGCACGGACCGGACAGAGGGACCCAGCAACAGTGCCACCAGCTTTGAGGAGTCAGAGGGAGGCAGTGGCACAAAGGGTGAGGGGAGTCAGGCGGCCGGACCTCATGAGCACGACACCTCATACCATGCGGACGGCTCGGATTCTGACTCCCAGGAGGAGGGGGAATATGCAGCTATGCCATCTACAACAACTATGCCTGTCCCTTCCTCCTCCGGAACCATCTCCACCCTCCCAGTTGTTAGGGTCCCTAGGGTCCGTGCTACCCCCGTGTCTCCTTTGTCCCCGGCACCGCAGCCCCTGCCCCCGTCTCCCCTGCTGCCCTCAGTGCTGAGTCTGTGGACCTGCTCCGGCAGATCCAAGTTGGTCAGACATCAATGCTGACTGTCCTCCATGGCCAAACACACATCATGACACAGTTGTTGTCATACATGGAGGGCATGTCATCAGCCATGTCTGGCCAAAGTCGGAGTTTGGCAGCCATAGAGTCTTCACTGACGGCAGCACTGTCCATCCTGCAGCATCAGCCCCCCCCCCACTCCTTCAGACCCATCCACATCACCCTCTCCCAAACCTGTCCAACTTACACGCAGACGCCACAGGTCAGACACCACAACAGACACACCTAGCACACCCACATGGCAGTCGAAACGCAAATCTCCACGCACCCAATCTCAAGGGGATGTAGGCACACCCACAGGGAGAGGGGACAGACGTCACACACGCATCCACAAACACACCACACCTGACTCACAGCCCTCTACCTCCACCCCCATTGTGTCCCCGGGTTCAGGTGGTAGTTTGTCTGAGCTGGCAGCAGTGTGCAGCGCTGAATATTTGTCATCATTTGGCTCTGCACCGGACACTGTGGAGGAATCCACCCCACTTGCACCCACTACACCTGCCCTGCCCTCCCCTGTCCCTGAGGTGTCAGACAATTACCCCGATGATGCCACCCATGTGTCCACAGACATCTGATCTCCATGTGCAGGCAAGTTTGGGTATGACAACATCCACAACGCCACCACTGTTGAGGACATTTATTTGGACTGGCCATTGGCCTTCTGTGAGCCTGGACTCATTATTTTCGTATTTTTGATTTTGGCGCTGAATAAAGCTTTTCTTTTTTCATTCTGAACTTTTTAATTTCAGGAAATTGCTTTGACTGCTGTGTGCCTACAAGTTGGTGTAATGTTCATATTTGGGTATTGTAACATATGTCTAATTCCTGATGGTAATGAGGTGGACCATGGTATGTTTGTGCTATCCCAATGTTGCAGCAAACCATCTAGATTGGTGTGTCTGCAGTTTGCATGCAGACATTGTCCCAAAGAGTGTCCCTTCTTCAGTGACACATGTGATGTTCACTACGGACAGTTACACAACTGTTGTGATGACGTTTCTGTTGATTCCCTATAGATTTGTACCTTTCCTTCGGCAATGGCCATGCCTGCTCACAAATGAATACAGATAATTGGTCAGTGCCATCCATGCTACTCACTGTGCTTGGGTTTGTAGTATGTAGTAATGCCTTCAGGGAGACCATCATACTTTATAAGACTATGCATGACAATGTTATCAGCCTTGACGTTATGATTATTATTTTTTTTTTCAAATCTTTATTTCGACAAAAAATTGTCATAAAAGAGCACAGCAATAAGACAGTAATAATAGTACAATAAAATGTTTAAAAACAAATATTAGTAAAACCAGTCCACAGCAGTGACAACTTCTAATACATCACAGGTTCTCTCACCTACCCTGCTAGTGTGGGAATACCCGGTCCAATATAAATCTACAAATATGTCCGCTTTTTCCTAGTTTAAAAATTTAGCCACAAGTGACCTTCTAACAATCCACATTGCTGCTAGGAACTTAGTAACAGCAAAAACCACAACCGGTGAAACATCCGCCTTTAAAATTCTGAGCACCTGTGAGCAGTGGGTCATCCCCAGATTTTTACATATTGGGATGATCCATCTTCATCTCTGATTTAAATAGGCTGGACAGAAAAAAACAACATGGACATCATTTTCTAGTTCTGCATTACACCCTGGACAATTCTTGGGCGATAATGCATGCCATTTGGACGTGTGTGATCTAATGGGTAGCGAACCATGCCGCCATTGGTGGAAGAGCTTCCTTGCAATACCAGGGCTGATGTCATCCAGTACTTGCTCCAATTGATAACAGTCCTTAGACACTAGAAATGTGGCTGTAAGAGTGCCCGGTTGGGCAATAGATGATAAAAGAGCCATTTTATGTCCCTGTACATCTGAACCAGATGTTTCCGTGACATTCCAGCACAGGTGTGCTCCGGATCTAACCACATTGATGCAAGACCAAGCTTCTCAAATTCCTCTTTGACATGCTTGAACCAATGAAGTTTACCCACATTAGGCAAGCCCAGGATTTCGATTAGCTCTTGCCTATATGTAGTCAGCTCTGGGGTAACCCAGAGTCTCCTCCAGAAGGTTAGAGGTCTGAGGGCCAGTTCTTCTTCAATAGGTCTGAGGCCTAGGTCGAGTCTTAAAGGTACTAGTGGAGTGCTTGGGGGCAAGGCTACCAGCTGCCTTAGAAATCTGTTCTCCGCAACCGTGATTGCTGAACCACTCTTGTAACTCCACAGCTCAGCCCCATAGGACACTGCCCCCTTGCCCTTAATTTGTAGATTTCAAGTGGGGGACCGATCAGCTTAAGCGTGGATTTACTCAAAAGTTTCAAGATACCCCCTGCTATCTGGGTCATCTTAAGTCGCGATTTCAGCTGGTGCTGGACCCAGGTAAAGGATTCATTAAGGGTTAGCCCTAGGTAGTCAAAAGTGTGAACCCTTTCCAGCCTGACTCCCTCTATCACAGGGTTTGGGCGTGTTGTTGCGGGGGAATTAAAAATCATAAATTTGGCTTTTAAGGAGTTTATTTCCAAATCCCGCTCATTGCAAAAAGAGACAAACCCATCCAAGACCCGCTGGATACCCATTGGTGTTTTAGAAAGTAATAAGGTATCGTCCGCGAACATAATCGCGGCGATCCGGGACCCTGCAAATCTTGGAGCGTCACTATCTTGTACCGCCTCTAGGTGTGCGATTACCCCGTTGACGTAGAGGCAAAAGAGGGTAGGCACCAAGACGCACCCCTGCCTTACCCCCCTGCCAACGGGGAATATAGATGTTAACGAGCCATTGCTACCACACCTGACCTGGAATACCAAGCTCCCCAAGTACAACCCAGAGCTTCTGACGGGGGGCCAGATCAAATGCTGCCCGTAAGTCAACAAAAACAGTATATAGTGACCCGCCCCCAATCTTGACAGTTTTCCAGTAAAGCATGTATAAACGAATAATCTGGTCAGTGGTAGAAACATTCTTCCTGAAACCTGCCTGATAGGGGCTCAGGATAGAATGCTCCTCAATACAGTCTAGAAGGCGATTTAGAATGAGCCGTGCAAAAAGCTTTTGGGGCACATTGATGAGGCTGATTGGCTTGTAATTGGCTGGGAGCAGAGGTGAACCCTTCCTAAAAATGGGAACAATCTCTGCCCCAGCCAAGTACTCGGTACCTCCATGCCTCCCCATATGGCATTGAAGATGACCGCCAAATAAGGGGCCCATACCACAGGTTCATGCTTTAGAAGATCTCCTGGTAATTTGTCTAGACCCGGTGCTTTACTTGATGGAAGGTTAAGAATAGCTGTGTGTACCTCCCCCACAGAAAACTCATACTCTGTCATTTCTCTCTGGATATTGGGGGACACTGCCAACGGGTTCAGAGCAACAGAGAGCGTGTCCGCCTGATATAGGGTGCGGAAATGCTCTTCCCACACTTCGGCGGCCACATTGAGGGCCACAGCTACAACTGGCTCAGCCGAACCAAAGTTTACAATTTGCCAGAAGGTCCTTGCTTCTCTTCCTGCCAGGCTAGGTGTTAAATTGGCCCAATGATCCGCCTCCCACTCGGCTTTGGCATGATGAATTAACTTCTTGTATGCAGCCCTCTTCGTAAATATTGTTTTTAATCCATTGTATTATGCTTTTATGATATTCTTTTATATCGAAATAAAGCCTCCAATCAATCAATCTTTGTTTTAATCAGAACTCTGTTGTAGTTTTGCTTCAGTGCACTGAGAAGCTCTGATTTCGCCCTTCTACATACCGGGTTAAACCAGGTAGATTTGTTACCTGTTTTTTTTCCCTTTTCCCACAGGATTAAGGATCTCCACTAAACCAGCAGTTAGTTCCTGGTGCAAGGTCCCAAGCTTGGCAAATGCTGAGGCGGAGGGGAGTTCGGATGCCAGGGGAACTACATCTTCTAGTGCTGTGGCTGCTTGAGCATATATTTCAGCCACTAGCTCAGGGTGGGTTACTGCTTTGTCCCATCAAATTCTTCGTCTATTGCTAGTAAGGAGTGCCCGATTGTCTGGACCACTCTCTCCGTTTCGTCTATCTTTAGGACAGCCAGATGAGAGGAAGTCAAGGATCAGAGGGTTATGGTCACTTTCAACCCTGGGTTCCACCTTAAAATCAGTAACCTTGTGCCACGCACAGGCCTCAACAAATATATAGTCCAGGTGAGCCTCATGGCCAGGCTTATTATAGGTGTGCTTAGCGGGCACATCCAATATTACGCGGCCGTTGCATGCCCTCATTGAGTGGGTTAAAGTCAGGGCAAGAATTTGCAACGCCAGCGGTGCCCATGACTTGGGCGGGGGACCCACCACCTGAGGTATTTTCCAGTAATTGTCCTCTTCCGAAAATGCGCCGTCCAGCAAATCTGCCAGTGGCTCAAAGTGGGAATTAAAGTCACCACCTATTACAAAGGTGGCCCCCTGGGGAATCTTAGTTAAAAACACGGAAAGCTCTTCAATGGTTTTTGACTCCGCTGTAACGCTAACTGGTCTAGAGTAAACATTGACCAGAGCGAGTTTGGAGGCATCAGGCCATTCCAGTATAATACATTGTACATCCTCCGACCTGGTCTCCAATATCCTGACACTACACCCCAGATGGGTTTTCACCCAGATTGTTAGCCCCCCGAAGGCCTCCTCTTCCCCCCCACTTTGCAGGTATAGAGAAGGAAGCAAAACCGCACCTGAGTTGCTCCTTTCTTGCCCAAGTTTCCTGCAAGAGACAGACATCATTTATGTCAATAAAGGTACCCCCCTCTAAGTAGGCCAGTTTATTGCATAACCCTGCAATATTCCATGACAGGATTTTAAGCGATGTTTTACCAATATCTGCCTTTGAGGTTGACATAGAGTGGGATTCCACCCCAGTTGGCATAGGCACTATATTAGACAAGTTAACTCCCATTTCAGGCCGAGGATTGGGTACCACCTGTGCTTCCCCCAGTTCTATGTTCATCCCTCTCCCCTCTGCCGGAATAGGCTGTACATTTATGTGGCTTAATAAACCGTCAGGTCCCCCCAGTCTTTTATCAGTATAGCGTCAATCGACCTGGTCCAGGGAACTGAACCTATTGTCATGAAGATAATTAACAGGCATGGGGACAGTGTAAGGATTGTATTCAGACCCTCCGATATGGCTCCTAGCACCCACACTAGTCCACCCTTGTTCACATCCGATATCATCTTGATTACTTGGGGGTGGGTAAAAAAATATATAATGGGCGGGACTGGATTTTGGTACCAACAGTATTACCCACCCAACTACAGATGTGTGAGACTATCCCTGTGTTCCTAAAATTAATCAGGACACAGTCACCCTTCATGTTTTTAGTTGTTGGACCCACCCAGGGGACCCTTCTGACCATAACAATTTCGGATGCCTGGTGAGGAGGAAGGGGTCTATGGATGTTCAGCCAACTAACCACTTTGTTTTTTAGGGAAGAGAACGATTCAGGAGTAGGGCCACTGAGCTCAGGGACTCTGGTTAGTACCACTACTAGGGGAGCTGCCTCCGGGGGCAGGTTGACTATCTTGCTTCACTTTAAATGGCCCTCCACTACAGTGGGCCTCTCTACCTTCTCCCGGCCCGTACCACTGTTTCTGAAGGAATTTACCCTGGCTACAACCGTTGGCGCCGGGGCCATCGGTACAATGTTTGCAGGGACCGAGTTAATGATGGGGGTGGAGCGGGCACTAGGGGTACCCCCCACCTCCAACATCATTGCCCTGCTGTACATTCGGGACTAATTTAAGATAGTTCATCATCTCCTTGGTGGCCTGTTCAATAGTTTGTAGCCTATGATCAATAGAATTAAGTCTGGCCAGCAAGGGTTAATCAAAGATTTCAGAGTAGTTCCCATGGCGAGGATCAGCTGGTCTGTCCCTGCTTGCACCGGATCCCCAAATCTAAAAGCATTGGGTTGGGTTGTCGCAGAGATCTGGGGAACTGAGGTTGTTGGAGGGATGAATACAGGGAGGGCTTCCCTAGTTTCAGGTTGGACCATGGAGTGACTGACTTCAGGTCCCTTATCAAGTTTCGCCTTTTTCCCGCCCCTCCCCTGGGCACCACGTTTCCTCTTAGGGACCGCCCCTTCCCGTGCTCCCTGTGACTGTCTACGTACTAGATCCAGCCCACCCACTGATCGCCCAGTGTTACCAGTGCCAGCAGGCGGCGATAGCACTGCCACCTCTGGGACTGATGACAATGGAGCGCTGGCACCTCCTGAGCTTCTCCCAAGATCTTGCAGAACAGCTGTAATAGTCTGATCAATGGTGTCCAACAGGGCAGTGGAGGATCTCCCCTCCCTTTCTGGCATTTTGGCAGTAGCTATAAGGCCCAAAGAGGATCTTCTAAGGGATTCGATGCCTTCGGAAAGACGATGCTCAACCACAGCAAGCTCACTGGCCACTACAGAGTTAGCTCTAATCAGGAAACTGTCCAGTGTACCTGCAACCGCAGTGCCTGAAGCCGTCGCTTTACTCCTTAGTTCACGAGCCGCCATTGTGCGCACTTGCACCCGCCCTCGTAGCCAGATCAGGTGAGTATCTTCCAGCAAGATTGAGCCAAGAGAGTGGGCCCGGTCCGGTCCTGCACAGTCAGGAATGGGCTAGAACGGGCCCGATTTTGGCCCGGGCTCATCCCGCGTAGACGGAGTGAAGCCTGTTCAAATAGGGCAAATAGGCGGGGCTTTGTAGGGGAAGAGGACCAGCTGGTGTCGAGAAGGAATGGTGGTCCTCGTAGTCCCCCGCACCCGCGTCCAGCAGCAATCTCATGGCACTGACCCACGATGTCTCCAGCAACAAGGACCCTTCAGGAAAACGGCAATGTCCTGTGTCCTTTCAGCTCCCACCAGCAGCACAGAAGGGACGCTCTAACAGCGAGCACCAGGGCGGGCAGATTTCAGAGATGTAGAAGCCCAGCGCGTCAAAGCAATGGAGGTAGATTGCAAGTCCACTCCAGGTCCCACAGGATTATTAGGAAGAGACCAAGCGACAAAGCCGCTAGCAATACACTTTTAAGAGCCACACGCCAGGCTGTGCAAATATGGCTTGCAGAGATAGCCGGGCCACTGTGTGGAAATCGGCGGTGATCACGCACAGTTTATCAGAGGATTAAGGAGTACAGCACCAACTGTCACCACTATGTTGCTCGCTGCTAGTCGGGGAAAAAGTGCGCCAAAAACGGAGACCTCACTCTGTCACCGCTGCACAGTTAGTGAAGCAAGGGCAGCATTACATTCACAGGATAGCAATGTGTGTCACTGATATCAAGACGGACCCTCACTACACGGCAGACCGCAGCGCTTGTATGCCAAAAATCAGTGCTTATCGCGGTCGCAGCCAGAGCGGGCAGGGGGCTGTACCGCAGGCACCTCACCTCGGGTCCATCCGTTCGTTACTCCTGAAATGGCGGCCGTCCGCCACGCTGAGCAGGCAGGCGAACTATCAGTGCTGGCGTTTCACTTCACACACCGCCCAGCAGACTTTCCCGATACGTGGCAATGCCGAAGGGCAGAGGAGAATCCCAGCAGAGGAGGTCAGCCGGGCCGAGCAGGCAGGCGAACTATCAGTGCTGGCCTTTCACTGCACACACTGCCTGATGTACCTCCGCCCAGCACTCGCGGTTCACAAAGGCAGACTTCCCCGATGCTTGGCAATCCAATGTGTGGGTATCACTCCGGCGGCGGCCAGTCCGTGGTTCAGTCAGGACTGGTTTAATTGGCATTGCAGGACATTCATTACCTCTAGCAGCACCAAACGTCGCCAGCTAAGCAGCCTGCCAAAACGTTCTTTCTGATTCAACTGCCGTCCGCTTACAGCCCGCGCAACAGGACCCACCCCGATGATTCATATTGTACATTTTTAATATTTGGACACACAAAATACATTTTGTTTCTTTGTATCTAGGAGATTTCTACCCTGTCACATCCATGAGGGAGCACATGTTGCACCACCTGGACAATCACATCATGTCCGGGATGTACATGACACTTTATTAGTCCATTTGTGCTTTATTTGTTTGGTGGTCTGTTAGAAGACTACACACTATTGAGTCATGATGGAGGGGTGTGTGCCAGTGAACTAGACGGGTGGATACCCATGTGGGATCTGACAATACACCCACATGTGGTGTGTCACCCAGTGTGTGACAGGATACCATTCTCCGTGGAGTAGGTCACGGCTGTGTGTGATGTGTTGATATGCAACTATCATGAGTGTTCCCAGTTAGGGATGTACACATACAGGCATGTACTTGATGTATGATGTTGGACATGCACACCCCTATGACTGAGCAGTGCTGGCAGTCGTGCACACCCACCCCCTATACTGTTGGGCACTGCTGGGAGTCCTCTGCACCCACCCCCTATACTGTTGGCACTGCTGGGAGTCCTCTGCACCCACCCCCTATACTGTTGGGCACTGCTGGGAGTCCTGTGCACCCACCCCCTATACTGTTGGGCACTGCTGCGCACTACTGGGAGTCCTCTGCACCCACCCCCTATACTGTTGGGCACCACTGGAAGTCCTCTGCACCCACACCCTATTCTGTTGGGCACTGCTGGGAGTCATGTGCACCCACCCCCTATACTGTTGGGCACTGCTGGGCACTACTGGGCACCACTGGGAGTCCTCTGCACCCAACCCCTATACTGTTGGGCACTGCTGGGAGTCCTCTGCACCCACCCCCTATACTGTCGGGCACTGCTGGACACTACTGGGAGTCCTGTGCATCCACCCCCTATACTGTTGGGCACTGCTGGGCACTGCTGGGAGTCCTCTGCACCCACACCCTATACTGTTGGGCACTACTGGGAGTCCTCTGCACCAACCCCCTATCCTGTTGGGCACTGCTGGGAGTCTTCTGCACCCACACCCTATACTGTTGGGCACTGCTGGGCACTACTGGGAGTCCTCTGCACCCACCCCCTATACTGTTGGGCAATGCTGGGAGTCCTGTGCACCCACCCCCTATACTGTTGGGCACTGCTGGGCACTACTGGGCGTCCTCTGCACCCACCCCCTTCTGCTGTTGGGCACTGCTGGGCACTGCTGGGAGTCATCTGCACCCTCCCCCTATACTGTTGGGCACTACTGGAAGTCCTCTGCACCCACCCCCTATTCTGTTGGGCACTGCTGGGAGCCATGTGCACCCGCCCCCTATACTGTTGGGCACTGCTGGGCACTACTGGGCACCACTGGTAGTCCTCTGCACCCACCCCCTATACTGTTGGGCACTGCTGGGCACTGCTGGGAGTCCTCTGCACCCACCCCTATACTGTCGGGCACTGCTGGACACTACTGGGAGTCCTGTGCATCCACCCCTATACTGTTGGGCACTGCTGGGCACTGCTGGGAGTCCTCTGCACCCACACCCTATACTGTTGGGCACTGCTGGGAGTCCTCTGTACCCACCCCCTATACTGTTGGGCACTACTGGGAGTCCTCTGCACCAACCCCCTATCCTGTTGGGCACTGCTGGGAGTCTCCTGCACCCACACCCTATACTGTTGGGCACTGCTGGGCACTACTGGGAGTCCTCTGCACCCACCCCCTATACTGTTGGGCACAACTGGGAGTCCACTGCACCCGGCCCCTATACTGTTGGGCAATGCTGGGAGTCCTGTGCACCCACCCCCTATACTGTTGGGCACTGCTGGGCACTACTGGGCGTCCTCTGCACCCAGCCCCTTCTGCTGTTGGGCACTGCTGGGCACTTCTGGGAGTCCTCTGCACCCAACCCCCTATACTGTTGGCCACTGCTGGGAACTACTGGGAGTCCTGTGCGACCACCCCTATACAGTTGGGCGCTGCTGGGCACTGCTGGGAGTCCTCTGCGCCCACCTCCCATACTGCTGGGCACTGCTGGGAGGTCTCTGTACCCACCCCCTATACTGTTGGGCACTGTTGGGCACTGCTGGGAGTCCTCTAGACCCACCCCAAATACTGCTGGGCACTACTGGTAGTCCTCTGCACCAACCCCCTATACTGTTGGGCACTGCTGGGAGTCCTCTGCACCCACCCCTATACTGTTGGGCACTGCTGGGCACTACTGGGAGTCCTCTGCACCCAGCCCCTATACTGTTGAGCACTACTGGGAGTCCTCTGCACCCACCCCCTATACTGTTGGGCACTGCTGGGAGTACTGTGCACCCACCCCCTATACTGTTGGGCACTCCTGGCACTACTGGGAGTCCTCTGCACCGACCCCTACACTGTTGGGCACTGCTGGGAGTCCTCTGCACCCACCCCCTATACTGTTGGGCACTGCTGGGAGTCCTCTGCACCCACCCCCTATACTGTTGGGCACTGCTGGGCACTGCTGGGAGTCCTGTGCAGCCACCCCCTATACTGTTGGCACCGTTGGGCACTGCTGGGAGTCCTCTGCACCCACCCTCCATACTGTTGGGCACTGCTGGGAGTCCTCTGCACCCATCCCTATACTGTTGGGCACTGCTGGGCACTGCTGGGAGTCCTCCGCACCCACCCCCTAAACTGTTGGGCACTATTGGGAGTCCTGTGCAACCACCCCCTATACAGTTGGGCGCTACTGGGCACTGCTGGGAGTCCTCTGCGCCCACCTCGCATACTGCTGGGCACTGCTGGGAGGTCTCTGTACCCACCCCCTATACTGTTGGGCACTACTGGGAGTCCTCTGCACCGACCCCCTATACAGTTGGGCACTGCTGGGAGTCCTCTGCACCCACCCCTATACTGTTGGGCACTGCTGGGCACTACTGGGAGTCCTCTGCACCCAGCCCCTATACTGTTGAGCACTACTGGGAGTCCTCTGCACCCACCCCCTATACTGTTGGGCACTGCTGGGCGTACTGTGCACCCACCCCCTATACTGTTGGGCACTGCTGGGCACAGCTGGGCACTACTGGGAGTCCTCTGCACCCACCCCCTATACTGTTGGGCACTACTGGGAGCCCTCTGCACCCACCCCCTATACTGTTGGGCACTGCTGGGAGTCCTGTGCACCCATCCCCTATACTGTTGAGCACTGCTGGGCACTGCTGGGAGTCCTCTGCACCCACCCCCTATACTGTTGGGCACTACTGGGAGTCCTCTACACCCACCCCCTATACTGTTCGGCACTGCTGGGAGTCCTCTGCACCCACCCCCTATACTGTTGGGCACTGCTGGGCACTACTGGGAGTCCTCTGCACACACACCCTATACTGTTGGGCACTACTGGGAGTCCTCTGCACCCACCCCTATACTGTTGGGCCCTGCTATGAGTCCTGTGCACCCACCCGCCTATACTGTTGGGTACTGCTGGGCACTGCTGTGAGTCCTCTGCACCCACCCCCTATACTGTTGGGCACTGCTGGGAGTCCCCTGCACCCACCCCCTATACCGTTGGGCACTGCTAGGCACTGCTGGGCACTACTGGGAGTCCTCTGCACCCACCCCCTATACTGTTGGACACTACTGGGAGTCCACTGCACCCCCTATACTGTTGGGCCCTGCTTGGAGTCCTCTGCACCCACCCCTTATACTGTTTGGCACTGCTGGGCACTGCTGGTCCCTACTGGGAGCCCTCTGCACCCACCCCCTATACTGTTGGGCACTTCTGGGAGTCCTCTGCACCCACCCCCTATACTGTTGGGCACTGCTGGGCACTGCTGGGAGTCCTCTGCACCCACCCCTATACTGTTGGGTACTACGGGAGTCCTCTGTACCCACTCCAATACTGTTGAGCACTGCTGGGAGTCCTGTGCACCCACCCCCTATACTGTTGGGCACTGCTTAGAGTCCTCTGCACCCACCCCTATACTGTTGGGCACTGATGGGTGTCCTCTGCACTCACCCCTATACTGTTGGGTACTGCTGGGAGTCCTCTGCACCCACCCCCTATACTGTTGGGCACTGCTGGGCACTGCTGTGAGTCCTCTGCACCCACCCCCTATACTGTTGGGCACTGCTGGGAGTCCCCTGCACCCACCCCCTATACCGTTGGGCACTGCTAGGCACTGCTGGGCACTACTGGGAGTCCTCTGCACCCACCCCCTATACTGTTGGACACTACTGGGAGTCCACTGCACCCCCTATACTGTTGGGCCCTGCTTGGAGTCCTCTGCACCCACCCCTTATACTGTTTGGCACTGCTGGGCACTGCTGGTCCCTACTGGGAGCCCTCTGCACCCACCCCCTATACTGTTGGGCACTTCTGGGAGTCCTCTGCACCCACCCCCTATACTGTTGGGCACTGCTGGGCACTGCTGGGAGTCCTCTGCACCCACCCCTATACTGTTGGGTACTACGGGAGTCCTCTGTACCCACTTCAATACTGTTGAGCACTGCTGGGAGTCCTGTGCACCCACCCCCTATACTGTTGGGCACTGCTTAGAGTCCTCTGCACCCACCCCTATACTGTTGGGCACTGATGGGTGTCCTCTGCACTCACCCCCTATACTGTTGGGTACTGCTGGGAGTCCTCTGCACCCACCCCCTATACTGTTGGGCACTGCTGGGCACTACTGGGAGTCCTCTGCACCCACCCCCTATACTGTTGGACAGTACTGGAAGTCCTCTGCACCCACCCCCTATTCTGTTGGGCACTGCTGGGAGTCATGTGCACCCACCCCTATACTGTTGGGCACTGCTGGGTACGACTGGGCACCACTGGGAGTCCTCTGCACCCACCCCCTATACTGTTGGGCACTGCTCGGCACTGCTGGGAGTCCTCTGCACACACCCCCTATACTGTTGGGCACTGCTGGACACTATTGGGAGTCCTCTGCGCCCACCTCCCATACTGCTGGGCACTGCTGGGAGGTCTCTGTACCCACCCCCTATACTGTTGGGCACTGTTGGGCACTGCTGGGAGTCCTCTGCATCCACCCCAAATACTGCTGGGCACTACTGGGAGTCCTCTGCACCAACCCCCTATACTGTTGGGCACTGCTGGGAGTCCTCTGCACCCGCCCCTATACTGTTGGGCACTGCTGGGCACTACTGGGAGTCCTCTGCACCCAGCCCCTATACTGTTGAGCACTACTGGGAGTCCTCTGCACCCACCCCCTATACTGTTGGGCACTGCTGGGAGTACTGTGCCCCCACCCCCTATACTGTTGGGCACTGCTGGGCACTGCTGGGCACTACTGGGAGTCCTCTGCACCGACCCCCTACACTGTTGGGCACTGCTGGGAGTCCTCTGCACCCACCCCTATACTGTTGGGCACTGCTGGGAGTCCTCTTCACCCACCCCTATACTGTTGGGCACTGCTGGGAGTCCTGTGCAGCCACCCCCTATACTGTTGGGCACTGCTGGGCATTGCTGGGAGTCCTCTGCACCCACCCTCCATACTGTTGGGCACTGCTGGGAGTCCTCTGCACCCATCCCTATACTGTTGGTCACTGCTGGGCACTGCTGGGACTCCTCTGCACCCACCCCTAAACTGTTGGGCACTCCTGGGAGTCCTCTGCACCCACCCCCTATACTGTTGGACACTGCTGGGAGTCCTCTGCACCCACCCCCTATACTGTTAGGCACTGCTGGGAGTCCTCTGCACCCACCCCCTATACTGTTGGGCACTGCTGGGCACTGCTGGGAGTCCTCTGCACCCACCCCTATACTGTTGGGCACTACTGGGAGTCCTCCGCACCCACACCTATACTGCTGAGCACTGCTGGGAGTCCTGTGCGCCCACCCCCTATACTGTTGGGTACTGCTTAGAGTCCTCCGCACCCACCCCTATACTGTTGGGCACTGACGGGTGTCCTCTGCACTCACCCCCTACACTGTTGGGCACTGCTGGGAGTCCTCTGCACCCACCCCCTATACCGTTGGGCACTGCTGGGCACTACTGGGAGTCCTTTGCACCCACCCCCTATACTGTTGGACACTACTGGAAGTCCTCTGCACCCACTCCCTATTCTGTTGGGCACTGCTGGGAGTCATGTGCACCCACCCCTATACTGTTGGGCACTGCTGGGTACGACTGGGCACCACTGGGAGTCCTCTGCACCCACCCCCTATACTGTTGGGCACTGCTCGGCACTGCTGGGAGTCCTCTGCACCCACCCCCTATACTGTTGGGCACTGCTGGACACTATTGGGAGTCCTGTGCACCCACCCCTATACTGTTGGGCACTGCTGGGCACTACTGGGAGTCCTCTGCACCCACCCCCTATACTGTTGGGCACTACTGGGAGTCCTCTGCACCCATCCCCTATACTGTTGGGCACTGCTTGGAGTCTTCTGCACCCACCCCCTATACTGTTGGGAACTGCTGGGCATTGTTGGACACTAGTGGGAGTCCTCTGCACCCACCCCCAATACTGTTGGACACTGCTGGGAGTCCTGTGCACCAACCCCCTGTATGGTTGCGCACTGCTGGGCACTACTGGGAGTCCTCTGCACCCACCCCCATACTGTTGGGCACTGCTGGGAGTCCTCTGCACCCACCCCCTATACTGTTGGGCACTGCTGGGCACTACTGGGAGTCCTGTGCACCCACCCCTATACAGTTGGTCACTGCTGGGAGTCCTCTGCGCCCACCTCCTATACTGCTGGGCACTTCTGGGAGTCCTCTCCACCCACCCCCTATACTGTTGGGCACTGCTGGGCACTGCTGGGAGTCCTCTGCACCCACCCCCTATACAGTTGGGCACTTCTGGGAGTTCTCTACACCAACCCCCTATACTGTTGGGCCCTGCTGGGAGTCCTCTGCACCCACCCCTATACTGTTGGGCACTGCTGGGCACTACTGGGAGTCCTCTGATTCCACCTCCTATACTGATGGGCAGTACTGGGAGTCCTCTGCACCCACCCCCTATACTGTTGGGCACTGCTGGGAGTTCTGTGCACCCACCCCTATACTGTTGGGCACCACTGGGCACTGCTGGGCACTACTGGAAGTCCTCTTCACCCACCCCCTATACTGTTGGGCACTGTTGGGAGTCCTCTGCACCCACCCCCTATACTGTTGGGCACTGCTGGGAGTCCTCTGCACCCACCCCCTATACTGTTGGGCATTGCTGGGAGTCCTCAGCACCCACCCCCTATACTGTTGGGCACTGCTGGGCACTGCTGGGAGTCCTCTGCACCCACTCATATACTGTTGGGCACTGCTGGCAGTCCTCTGCACCCACCCCGTATACTGTTGGGCACTGCTGGGAGTCCTCTGCACCCACCCCCTATACTGTTGAGCACTGCTGGGCACTGTTGGGCACTGCTGGGGGTCTTTCCCACCCACCACTCAGATGTGACGCACCGTACCCGACATTTCTGACGTGTGTGCGGCACGTATCACTATTGCTATGGTGATATGCGCTAACGTGTGGCGCACCGTACCCCGACGTTAATGGCGTATGTGCAGCATGTATCACTGTAACAATGGTGAGATGCGCTAGCGTGTGGCGGACCGTACAGGTATACTTCCGTTGTTGCGGTACGTTGTACTTACTGTCTGCCCCGTTGTCGGTTTCTATATACGAGGTCTTAGGCGTACAGGGCTGGGATGACACGCTCGAGGGGGTTCATGTCGTGTATGTCGAGTACCGGGGTGCAGTTCAGGCCGGACTCTGGTTTTACGGCTGCTTACATCTCTCGTTGCAAAAGGGCCGTACGGAGTGTTGTCAACACGGATCGTACTTCCTGGTCCGGAAATGGATGCCTATTTACGTACAGATGTAGCATACAGCGTCACCCGGAGACAATCCGTATGCACTTTGAAGTTGTACGGTGTTTGGTACGAGTCGTACGGAGTGGCGCTTTGGGTTGGAATCGTACTTGCTCGTACGTACGGGCACGTTGTAGGTGTACGATTCGTATGGGAAATACGCCCTGTACAGATAATCGGAGCGATTTTTCCCGATTCGGAATCGACCCCAACGTGTTCGTGATATTTGTAATCTTTTGTAGGGGTGGGCGGACATTTCCGTTCCGCCCACGGATGTGCGGAAATTTGCCCCTCCCGCCTTCCGCAAAGAAGGCGGAAAAACGGGGCAAATTTCCGCAAACTCGGGGCCGGAACGGAAATGTCCGCCCACCACCCTCCCGCCGCCCACCCGCCCGCAATATTAAAAAAGATTAAAGCTGAAATAAGAGTTAAAACACTCACCTTATCGCGGGACATCTCTTCCTGTCTATCGCACCTTCTTCTTTGAAACTGGTGAGGAATGCGCATGCGCAGGCTCCCACAGTTTCAAAGAAGGCGTGATAGACAGGAAGAGATGTCCCCACGATAAGGTAAGTGTTTTAACTCTTATTTCAGCTTTAATCTTTTTAATATTGTCGGCGGGAGACGGGCGGGCAGTGGGCAGGTGTCACGTAATGGAAATTTGCAGAGAGGCACGGAAATTGGTTCAATTTCCGTGCCTCTCCGCGAAAGTCCATTACGCAACTTCTACCTACCCCTTATCTTTTGTATGTATTTTCTGGTTCCACACAATTCACGCAAAATATCCAACAAGATGCTCAGGAATTTCTAATGTATATGCTAACCATATTAGAAAATGAAGGTATACAAATTGAAAACCTTTTTGGCCTTTGTTAAAATTGGAACATCATTGTGAAAATTGTATGTGTACATGTAGCACTAACATGGACACCAAAAGATTTATACATTGCCAGACCGTAAAACCGTGTCTTTCAATAAACTAGTTAAAGCTGCAAATCAGAACATGGAGTGCAGCCAATGCAAATCAGATATATTGTCAACATTATTTATACAAAGATATGGACAATATATAATTTTAATGATGGGAACGTCATTGTGAAAATTGTATGTATACATGTAGCACTAACATGGACACCGAAAGATTTATACATTTGACATTGCCAGACTGTAAGATAGTGTCTTTCAATAAACTAGTTAAAGCTGCAAATCAGAACATGGAGTGCAGCCAATGCAAATCAGAAATGTTGTCAACATTATTTATACAAAGATATGGACAATATATAATTTTAATGATGCAACTGATGGAAGAAAATTAGAAACTTTAATAAAACATTTTGTAGCAAGTCAACTATCAATATCAGGAAGGACTTTTGTAGCAATAGCAAAAAATTTCCATGATGGTCCTTCCACAACATCTGGACACACTGCCTATCTAAAATGTAACAAAGTCTGGACACTTTGTAATGATGTTCAGTTGGTTTTCAAACAACATTTGTGTTTCAAATTACCAAATTTCTACCTAATATTTTTAAAGCCAAAGTTTTAGGAAAATAATTCAGCCTCTGAGGAAATTATTATTATGATTTAATAGGATTATCATTGGGCAATTTACATAAAAAGGAGTGCAAAAATACTATTTGGCCTCAAAGAAAGGTATATGTTTGAATTATGGACTTTTTCTTGCACATTGTCTCGGTGTATATTTTTAACCGACAATATTTACAGTGTTTATAAATTTAAGTTATGACATTTTCTTAGCAGTAACCATTTTATATATGTGTGATTTGTATTATCCAGCATTTTACAGGGGATGGATTGTTGTTTTTTTTTAAACAATCTAATTGATTGTTTTTTTTGCCTGCTGTTATGTATTGAGTACGATTGAAATCACTGTTTCTAATGAAATTCAATATATTCTGAGAACAGCAAAAAAGGCAAAGAAATTACTTTTTAAAATGTTATTATGCTGTGCTGTTAAAATGTATTATTACATGTTATAACTATTTTTTCTTTTCTTTTATAGATCCTAATTTTAATATATGGAATGTACTATAGTTTATGTTATAAAAAACAACTGAATAAAATGTGTACATTTTTTTAGATGCATTACTGCTGTGGTATGTTTAAGTAAGTCTTAAAATGCACAATGGACTGTGTTTCCACACAGTTGAAAAAAAGGAAGATGGATGGACTTGATTTGTGCCAGAGAATTCCATTGCAGATAGGTATCAAATAGGAAACAGCTTCAGAGCACCTGTCTGCAAGATACATGGTATAGTACACAATTGAGTCATATGGTGGTCTTGTAGGTCCTGGTAATTTTAGAATGATAGGAAATACAACTATTTAACTTAAAGCACATCATTAACTGTTTTTGCACGTCACAGTAGGCCCCATGCCTTCTTTTCAGTCATCTATAAATATGTGCTATAAGTTTCCTAAAACATAAGTACTTATACATTTATTTTGTTATTTGTTAGCAGTGCTCCTATAATAAGAATTGGCCTAGCCATTAACTCTCTTATTTACAAGGTAAGGAAAAGGCATTCTGTATGCCTTTTGTTTTCCATGTAAATAAAATCTCATCATAGACACCACTTTGCGTTGAAAAGGCGTTCTATAGGTTTTGCTGTGTGTGTTTGCACAGAACAGTTATAAAACAAGACATATGTAAAGTTTTATCAAAAATCATAGATCTGGTCATGTTTGTGAATGCTGCACCATCCTACAAATTGGTGTAGCAAAGCACAACAAGGAGAATTATTTTCACTTCTCCTCATTTTTTCTCTTTCAATATATGCTACAATGCAAAGCATATATTGAAGGAGAAAATGCCTTTACTGATTGTTTTTGTGCAGAAAGGTGTCCCTTCCTGCACAAAAACAATATCCGCATGACACAGACATCCTTGCACCATGGTGCAAGGGTGCCTGTGTCACTACATGGATGCTTTTTAAGCAGTTGTGCAGAGGGAAGCACAGAAATGCAACATCTTGATGTACATATGTGACATCCCTGTGCTTTGAAGTACCTCAGCACGGTGTAGGTAAATACTTTACAGTGTCATGCTGCAGCACTACCTTATAGTTCTGCACTCATGCATTCACCACACATCACAAATGCATTCTTTCAGTCAATTATGCACTACACATACATTCATCTAAACTTTCACACACTAGAATACAAGTTTAGCTCTTTCTTAAACCAGAGTAGTTCATTCTGAAAATACCTTTTTGTTTTCTTTTTTTGTTTTATATATTTCTTTTTGATTTTTTGAACAATTGTTTTTTTTTTTTAAAGAGGGAAAAATGTGAACAGGACAAACAAAAGTAAACAATAGGTGGAGAAAAAAAGGAAACTAGCAACGGTGGTTGTCTACAGCATGGCAAACTAGGTCGAATGACTGCTCTCCATATGAAATCAGTCTGTTGCATTGCACACAATGCATCCTGAGTCTTCCAAATTGTGGACAAATATCAGGTGGAGATGTTGAAGTAGAAGCTGTTGTCCCAGATGTACTGGCAACAGCCGGTGGTGCAGGAGCATTGTCTCTTAGTCTCCTCATTTACTCTCATGCGTAGTTTACCGGATGTTTTTTCTGAAGATGTCTCCTCATACTTGTTGTTCCACAAGAGTATTTTTTGTAGGGTCACCCCTGGACAGCACCGTATGTATGGTTTAGGATGATTCGTAGTATCACACACTGCTTTTGGATGTTCTTACGTTTGGCCGAACAAGTGTCAGCAATAATGTCTACACGGGTACATTACACTCCATGGGTCAATCTGTTGATAATCGTACATTACCCATTATAACTTGTTTGGCTTAGCAGTCTCCATGTACAGTAAAAATTGTTACATCCTGGGGTCTAGTGATACATATGGGTACATTACCCAATAGAAGATGTGTGATTAAAAAATGATGAAATTATGTTTACATCTGCTATTAATGTTGATAATAAAACAATAAATTTCGTGTTTTAAATATGGTATTGTATTTTTCATGATGAAGTAACGTTGCAGAATCATGATTGTATTTCGCATTAATGAGCCATGAATGCGCATAGATACTAGTGAGATACATGACCGTGAATATGCGATTACTACAAGAATGATTTATAAATGGTTCTTGATTGGTTGTGCATTTCTAATCAAATTATACTCATATTTTTTCAAGCTATTTTGTTCAGTGAAAGAATGTATTTACAAATGAATTTGCATCTGTTTTTCACATGTATTTACGTTTCCGTAATTGTTTCCTCACTGTCTATGAACTATGACCCGTATTTCTATGGGAGTTAGGGCACAGGTCATCTACTTGATAAAGGCGTTGCCGAAACGCATCGTACTGCTTGTTTTGTGAGACAATAAAACTTTATTGGACTCGTCCTTTGGTGTGCCGCTGGAGATCTTTTTTTGTATTCCTGCAAGAAATTTCTGGGTGGAATATATATATATATTAATATATATATTCACTGAAAAAACATCGGTTTCAAGGGTGTTATAGTTAGCTGAACATTTCACTTGTATAAAACCATTGAATTTCCCCGTTATAGTTAGTTGTACTAAGTATAACTCGTGGGCCCGAAATCCCCTGCTGATGATGTCACATATTACATCATTCATGACATTGCCACCAGGTGAATGCAACAAAAGTTACTTGCTGAATATGCAATGAAGTGCTTTCAAGGGGAGACCCCAACAAAAAGTACTCATGTGGAACTGCAAGTATGCAGAAGCACTTGCAATCTAAGCATCCGGTCAACTTTGCAAGGGAGGAGTTAAGGAGATTAAGAAAGGCTCCTCCTGCTTCATCAGAAGGCCCAGGTACAAGTGGAGCAACACCATCAACCTCTACCACACACCCTGATATTCGTCCCCAATTTGTGAAACTTAGAATGAGCTGTGTAAAATGTGGGCAACTGATTGCATATAGAGAGCAGTCGGTGGATCTGGTGTGTTGAGCTGTCGACAACCACCATTGTTAGATATCTTTTCTCCTCTCCTCCCAGTTTTTAGTTCTCTTTTCCCAGTTCTCATTTTTCCCCCTGTTTTAAAAAAACAAAATACAAAATACAAAATATTTAAACCCCCCCCCCCCCAAAAAAAAACAACAAAAAGAAAGAAAAAGTTCTTTTCAGAACTAACTACTCTGGTTAAAGAAAGATCTAAACTAGTATGCTAGTGTGTGAAAGTTGAGATGAATTTCTGTGTACTGCATAACTGACTGTAAAAGTAGAATTCTGATGTGTGCTGAATGCATAAGTGCATAATTATAAGGAAGTGCTGCAGCATGACACTGTAAACTGTTTAACTACAGCGTGCTGTGGTACTTCCGAAGCACAGGGATGTAACATATGTGCATAAATATGTTGCAACTATGTGCTTCCCTCTGCACAGCTGCACAAACTGCAGCCATGTGGCCAGACAGGCACTCTTGCACCAGGGTGCAAAGATGTCCGTGTAATGTGGAGATTGTTTTTGTGCAAGAAGGGACACCTTCCTGCACAAAAACAATCAGTAAATGCATTTTCTCCTTCAATATATGTTGTGCATTGCAGCATATATTGAAAGTGAAAAAATGAGAAGAGAAAACAATTTTCCTTGTTGTGCTTTGCTACACCAACAGGAGAATGGTGTAGCATTCACAAACATGTCCAGATTTATGATTTCTGATAAATCTGGAGATGTGTTCTGTGCAAACACGCACAGCAAAACCTATAGAACACCTTTTCAATGCATACTACTGTGTGTGATGAGATTATATTTACATGGAAAAGAAAAGGTTTACAGAATGCCTTTTCCTCACCTTATAAATAAGAAAGAGAGTTAATGGCTAGGCCAATTGTCATTATAGGAGTACATTTGTGTACTAATAACAAAGAATAACATACATTTACAACTATTTACGTTTTAGGAAACTGATAGGACATTATTATATATTTCTGAATGGAAGGGATGCGATCTAATATGACATGCATAAACATTGACTGATGTGGTTTAAGTTAAAGAGTTTCATTTTTTTAAATTCTGAAATTATTAAGACCTGCAAAACAACCATATTATTCTATTCTGTACTATACCATATATCTTGCAGACAGGTGTTCGGAAGCTGTCCCCTATTTTATACCTTTTTGCAATACAATTTTCTGACAGAAATCAAGTCCATCCATGTTCCTTTTCTTCAACTGTGTGGAAACACTGTCCATTGTGCTTTTTAAGACTTACTAAAATTCACGCCAACAGTAAAACACGTAAAAAACAGTTCACATTTTTTCACTTGTGTTTTATATTCTAAATGGTGGTAAATTTAATATTTTAAAATTAAGATCTATAAAAAAAATTGTTATAACATATAATAATACATTTTTTAATAGCACAGCATAATTTTAACATTTTACAAAGTCATTTCTTTGCCTTTTGTGCTGTTCTCAGAATATATTGAATTTTACTAGAAACAGTGATTTCAATTGTACTCA
The DNA here is from genome assembly GCF_964263255.1 of Lissotriton vulgaris. Lineage (NCBI taxonomy): Eukaryota > Metazoa > Chordata > Amphibia > Caudata > Salamandridae > Lissotriton > Lissotriton vulgaris. The sequence goes on along the minus strand of NC_141689.1, from coordinate 1,113,339,024 downwards.
TCACATAACAGCAGGCAAAAAAACCCAATAAATTAGATTGTTTTAAAAAAAACAATAATACATCTATAGTAAAATACTAGATAATACAAATCACAAGTATATAAAATGATTACTGCTAAGAAAATGTTATAACTTAAATTTATAAACACTATAAATATTGGCAATTAAATTATACATCGAGACAATGCGCAACAAAAAGTCCATAATTCAAAGAAATACATTTCCTTGAGGCCAAATTGTATTTTTGCAGTAATTTTTATATAAATTGTCCAATGATAATCCTCTGAAATGATAACAATAAATTCCTCAGAGGCTGAATTATCTTCGTAAAACTTCCTAAAACTTTGGCTTTAAAAATATTAGATAGGAATTTGGCAATTCGAAAGGTAAACGTTGTTTGAAAACCAACTCAGCGTCATTACAAAGACTCCAGCCTTTCTCACTTTTGAGATATGCAGTGTAATGTCCTGATGTTATTGAAGAACCATTGTGGGAAATTATTGGTACTGCTACAGAAGTCCTTCCAGATATTGATAGTTGTGTAGCAACAAAATGTTTTATTAAAGTGTCCAATTTTCTTCCATCAGCTGTACAACGTTGCATCATTAAAATTATATATTTTCCATATCTTTGGATAAATAATGTTGATAACGTTTCTGATTTGCATTGCCTATACGCCATGTTTTGGTTTGCAGCTTTAACTAATTTACTGAAAGATACTGATTTACAGTCCGGTAATGTCAAGTATTAAAATCTTTCAGTGTCTACATTAGTGCTACATGTATACATACAATTTTCACATTGATGTTCCCATTTATAACAAAGGCCAAAAATATTGGGCCCGATTCACAGAACTAACTTAAGACAAAATCCCAAACTTACTACTATTTTGGTATTCACAGAAGGCACTTACTCATTTCGGTATTCACAGAAGTTAGGAGTCCTAACTTTAGGACTACTAAATGCCTTCTTTGAATACCGAAAGTCTTAAAGTTAGGATTTTTCTCAGTTTAGTAGTAGTAAAGTTAGGACTCCTAACTTTAGGATGCCTAAATGCCTTCTGTGAATAGCGAAAGTCTTAAAATTAAGATTTTTCTAAATTTAGTAGTAGTAAAGTTAGAACTCCTAACTTTAGGACTCCTAAATGCCTTCTGTGAATTAAGAAAGTCTTAAAATTAGGATTTTTCTCAGTTTAGTAGTAGTAAAGTTAGGACTCCTAACTTTAGGACGCCTAAATGCTTTCTGTGAATAGCGAAAGTCTTACAATTAGGATTTTTCTAAATTTAGTAGTAGTACAATTGAGAAAAATCATAATTTTAAGACTTTTGGTATTCACAGAAGGCATTTAGGAGTCCTAAAGTTAGGACCCCTAACTTCTGTGAATACCGAAATGAGTAAGTGCCTTCTGTGAATACCAAAATGAGTAAGTGCCTTCTGTGAATACCAAAATGGTAGTAAATTTAGGATTTTGTCTTAAGTTAGTTCTGTGAATCGAGCCCCAACTCTATATCTACAACTTCATTTTACAATTCTGTAAGCATATACATTAGAAACTCCTGAGCATCTTGTTAGATATTTTGTGTAAATTGTGTAGAGACAGAACATACATCCAAAAGATTACGAACATCAGAAACACTTTGTATTTGACTTTTATCTGTTCTCAATTTTTCATAAAGAGAATGCAACAAGGAACAAAATATTTTATCCCGATTCTCCATAATATGCTGTTGTAAACCTTCAAGAAAAAAAACATTGACCACTACATTAGCATAGCAGTTGACACCAGAACTATTTTCAAACTGAAAACCAACAATCGCTTCAACAGTGTCCTGTTTGTTTTTGCTTGCAATCACAACATTATCTTGTTTTTTTCCCTTCTCTACACCTTCAGTACAGATATTCTCATACCTTCTTTTTTTAGCAACCACATGCTTTCTAAATACAGGATATTAACCTAAATTAGGAGCATATGTTTGTCGAAACCTATTGTACTCTTTGAGACAGTTGGCATCTGCAATAATCTTAGCATCATCAAAATCAATCAAAAACAAACTAGATAATGTTCTGACTCACGACAAAGCAACATATGCCATACCTTCTTTAAACACAGAATTTCCAATGTTCACCAAAGCACTGTCAACACTTAAACCTTGAGATTTATGAATAGTCACTGCATATGCCAGAGAAAATGGAAACTGTTTTTTACAGACATATAAATCTTTAACAAGCAAAAAACGAACAGTGCAACGACAAATTTGTTTCACTTCTTCAATCTGATCAAATGTAATCTTTAAGAATTCAATACCATCTTTATTCGGATAATTAACAAAATCCACAACTTTGCCCATTGCTCCATTAACTAAACCTTTTTCTACATCCAAATTACGCCTTAAAATTATCTGACAGTTCCTACATGCATATAGATTATTTTCTAAACCAGCAGTTATAGATATTGATTTTTCTAAAGAATCCAATTTTGTCTTCAATTTTTCGGAAAAAATAATAGTGATTCCTTCATGTTCTATTTTATCGATGGCTTCCATTTTTATTATTTCTTCATTTTCCAGTTTCAAAAGTTGTTCATTGGATATAGAACCCTCACGCAGTGTTGGCATTAAGCGGATTGCAGATTTCTTTTCTGCAAATTCCATGTATATTTTCTCAGGAACTATATTTTCATTTGGAAACAAATTGGAAAGTAATCGATTCTGTAAAGCTTGTTTGCCATGTTCTGTCAGTAGTCCAATTCTTATATCTTGGAGAATAGTTCCATAATAAACATCATTTGCCTGTCGCATATTTGTAATCAGTTCTTTGTATTCAAAATGTAACCAAATGTTCACGTTTCCAACACTACCCAGAGACTTTCTGGTGTCTTCATGCGCAAGTTTTTTAAAAACTGGTTTTCCTTTTACAGGAGTCAGTTGCAGTAGATCTCCAAAAACTATGACGTGTTTTCCTCCAAATAACAAGCCATACTCTGTTTTAAGAATTTGCTGCATTCTTAAATGCACAAAGGCAAGCATTAAGTTTGATACCATGCTTACCTCATCAATAATGGGAAGTTTCATTTTCTTCAAGACTCTTGATACTTCACAACAAGCTTCTCCAGATAGCTTATGGTATTCCAATTTGTTTTTATGCTCTGCTGGTAGCATTAGTAAACTATGTAAAGTAATTCCTTTAATGTTGTGTGCTGCCAACCCAGTTGGAGCAGTGACAACACAAGACAAATGTGAATCAGTTGTTTTCTGTAATTACTTTAATTAAAAAACGTTTTCCTGTTCCTGCTTGTCCACTCAGTACATTCGGATAGGTTGAAATACCGTACATGAGCACTCTTTCTTTTCAAGGGCAAGGTCAAAAAAGTCTTTATTCGATTTTTCATCATAAAAGACATACCACACAAGTCAACCACAAAAACAATTCAGCCCATAAATCATTGCTGCAATTGTAGCTTCTTGATCAATTTCATCGTTCAACAGTTTCATATAATTTGCAAAAGCACTGCATTGTATGCTATGTTTACAAGCATTAAAGGAATTTTCATAGCTCTGGAAATCTATAAGTAATTCCAGTTCTGAACGCCATTGTTTGAATAGATGTAAAAGAGCTAAATAGTAAAATTCCCTTTTATCAGCAGTGTCACAACTCAGCTTCCTGTGGTTAATCAAATTTCCTTTAGTTTGTTTCACCAAACATCCTTCGGAACCAATGACTCCATATTTTCCATCATTGATGTTCTCTGTAGTATTCCGTTTAAAAATGGAATTTTGCAACACTTCATAGAGACACATTGTTTTCAAGATGATGACTTCTGTTTGGGTAATATGTGTCCAACATATTTGTTTTCAAAATATCTGTACTTTCTGGATCTTTTTCTGCTAAATATTCGCATTGCTGCAAGACCTAGACTCACATAAAGGTAGTGTAGTGTGGCTCACTGGTTAGAGGCGGCAGACCCGAGAGCAGAGGACGGCCCGGGACCAGGGTTCGATTCCCGGCGCGGCAGGTTTCTGGACCAGGGTCAGCGGACTCGATAATTCTCTCGCCTCGGTGCCCACTCTGATCAGCGATCACACTCGGCAACTCTGGGCATTAGCTTGCCTCATCTTCACTAACGGCCCCACCAGACCGCCGGGGATGCCTGGTCTCACCCTGGAGATACCCATTAAGGGACCATCTCTCAGGGAAGCCAGGAAGGGTTTCGCAGCGGTCGAAGCGCGGAGATACTCCTCCGGGAGTGATTCTAGCGCTATATAAACACGCAAAATTAAATTAAATTAAATAAAGGATTCTTCTAGATTTGGAGTATAGACTTGCAGATGATAACCAATCTGAGCATTCATATGCTCTGATTTCTCGATGCGATAACACCTTCAAACTGAAACTGTATAATTTCTTACTTAGAGACTTCTCATGAGAAATCTCTTCCCACATTACTTTCAATTCTGTCTTTTCTGATTTTGTAATATAAGATGGTACATATCGTGCAAGAGCAATGGAATTGTCCGCAACATATTGAATATCCATGTTAGCATTCCACATGGACAAAATGACTGGGTTGTAGTCATTTATGTATTTTGGCTCTTCATTTCTTCTTAAGTGGTAGGTATTTTTTGGAGACTTTCTTGTGATAGTATGTCGCAAAGATGACATAAACTGCTCACTCTTCCTTTCGATATTACAGGACGTGGAAATCCAAAATGACATTTGGTGTAGAACTTGTCCTTAGATTTGTACTTTCGTCGACAGCATTTTCCACATCGGTGGCTTTGGAATCGTAAGACTTGTGCTCTTAAGTTGTTTTCTTCTGTGCTTTTGGGTACAGCACATGTTGCATATTCTTCAATAAAACTCAAAACTGTATCATCCGCATCTGTTCCAAATTAGGGAGCTTCCTTAATCCATAACAGCATATGTATATGAGGAGCACCCCTTGCTTGATACTCCTTTCTCCAAAAGAAATCCAGAACTTTTCCAAGAGGAGGATTTTTTTTATTGCAGATAAAAGACATCATAGCCTCAAATCTATGAGTGAAATACCTGCATACATTAACAGGATCCAAAGAGCACAATTCTCCAGGTGTCTTGTATTCAATGTTTTTTATATTCAAATTTGCCTCTCGAAGAAATTCTAGTAAATCATCCCAAGCGTTCTCAAGCACAGCTAAGGGTAAGGAACCATGCTGGTGTTCCTAAGTTCCGTAGCATACATTTCAGTTCTCCAGGACGACGGTACCAATATTCATTAGTTCCACGCTGACATGCCATCAAATTATTGAGCTGAGTTTCTAGATGATCATCTCTCTGGTGCATTTTATCCATAAAATCTTTTGCAGATACATTTTGCAGATGTATTCCAGATTTTAGAATATGGTTGACTGCAAATGAAAGTCCAGACAAGTCACTTTCAAACAAAAGATGAAATATATAAGGGATACATTGTCAAAATCTTGGATCTTCTGCATATAATCTTGTGTCCGATATTCAGATGCAGGAATCTGCACAGGACGTTCATCATATCGACCTCCTTTTCAGTTGGGAACAACTGTGGAAAACAACGAGCTTCCAAGCTCTCTTCCCATACACTCATGGGATTTCCTTTAGCTTTTTTCATTTGGAACAAATCAATAGTGTTTCCCATCACTTCTTTTGAATGAAGTGGATGCACACTGTAATGTTCATAGATTTCTTCACATCTTATCATATCCACTTTTTCAATTTGTCCACTTGACGTTTCAGTATCATCTGCTAAAACTATTTCTTCTTCTCCTATATAATCAATCTTTAGTATGTATTGTTTTTTATCAAATACAATATTGCATTTTGCACTTTCCTAACATCCACTAACTCCTGCCAGCTTTCCTTAATCTTAGTTGGCACACCATTAACAAGAATAACTAGTGGTTCACTTTTTACACTACTAGATGATCGTTGCATGTTGTGTATAGTATAAGATATGTGTATACAGGAAAACAATTTTCTAAAAAGCTTTCTAAGCCCAAGTGGTGTCTCTCTTCAAACGCTGTATAGAGAATGAGTGAAATGGGTGGGGTCATCCAACTGTTACAATTCGAAAAGTTATGAACCAATCAAATACTTTTTTTTAAGGTCACATGGCAATCGAGCACCGAGCGCGCAAGGAGGTCGCATCCGAAGTGATTTTGACAAAATATATTTATCATAAGCATGGGCGGAAAATCCGTTTCGCTCACGGATTTTGCGGATTTTCGGTAAATTCGCAATCCGCGAGATTCGCGAATCTCCCGCAAAATCCGCAAATCCGCGAGCAGCGGATTTTGCTCGCACTGCTCGCACTGTTCGCGTGAGTTCGCGGCTTCCCAGTACAACTTCGCGCCCCGCGAATAAGTGCAAAATTGCAGAAATACGATCTTAGCAAAACTGAAACTACTTACCAGGTTCAAAAGTTCAGGCTCATCATTAGTAGCCATTTCCTGTAGTGCTTCCTGAGGGGCCCCTCCAGAGTTCCGTTGCCAGTTGCAACTATTATGTGACCCTGCTCTGAACCTCAGAATAGTTACACATATGCCACAAAGGTCCTGAATTACAGCTAAGGGAGACAAGCAGGAGCCAGGCTGGAAGTTCAAATCCATTAATCAGCCCCTAATTCATTATTGTCAGTTGGGGCAGGGCAGGTGTTGTAACTAATTTTGCAACAATGAAAGCACTTAGCAAGTGCAAAAGATCACTAATCAGGAAGCACTAAGGAAGCAGGTGCCAGCTAAAAAAATATTCTGTGACACATTAATCAGCCCCAAATTAATTCAGGTCACTTGAGGCAGGGAAGGTGTGCTTGCGTTGCCACAATAATGTACACTGACTGGACAACCAGAGGGTGCTGTGATGAAACAGAGGGTGGCATGGGTGGGCCACAGGGTGGCATGAGTAGTCAGAGAGTGGCAGTGGTGACAGAGAGTGGCAGTGATGAAGAAGAGTGTCCCAAACAGGCTGGACACGTAGAAACAACAAGTTCGCGAAACTTGCGACCCGACAGGTAAGTTCGCAATTTGCGAAATTGTACAAAACCCTCGCGAACTGGCAGAAACCCGCGCAAACACACAAAAAAAAAATTCGCGAGAATTCGCGGATTTTGCGGATTGCGAGTTCGCAAATCCGCAAAATTCGCGAACGCGAGATTCGCAAAATTCGCCCATGCTTAATTTATCATTATATAAGTTTATTACAGTTAGAAATATATAAATGGTTAAAATATTTTAGATTATCGCTTGCTCTCATATACTGTTTAAAGTTATTTAGATATAATTTTGAGACAAAAAAAGAAAAAAAGGGAATGGCGTAGCCGGCGCGATACTATGCGTCTGTGATGTAACTCAGGGCCTGGCAGCGTGCACTCATCACATACGCAAAGCGCAGCGGGCCTGACCCCATACATACATGACGTAATGCGTGGCTTGGTACTGCGTACCAGTCGGATACCAAAGTAGCACCTGGGATGACCTCATGCGTATATGATGCAATCAACACTCCATCTGAATTGTGAGCACTGCTGCCCGTATTGTTTGCTCACACAACAATGACAGCAGGTGGGAAGTGGGGCCTGGGTGCACAGGGGCTCCAATTGAGCGTGGTGCTGCGGGAGGGGTGAGCTGCATTAGCCTGAGTGCGTAGGTGCGAACAAGCGATGTTGCTGTGTGTAATGATGTGATCTCTGACCTCATTCAGTCTCATCTCTGTCTCATTTTAAAGACCTCCTGGACCGTACTGTAGGCTTGTGCCAGCGGGCTGCACTGCCCTACAGACACCTCTTGAGCGTTGTGCTGTGGGAGGGGTGGGATGCATCAGTCAGAGTGCGCACGTGCGAATAAGCAACATTGCCTTGTGTAATGATGTGATCTCTGACCTCATTCAGTCATACCTCTGTCTCATTTTAAAGACCTACTGTACAATTCTGTAGGCCTAAGCCTACGGGCAGCGCTGCCTTACAGACACACGTTAAGCGCAATGCTGCGGGAGGGGTGGGATGCATCACCCTGAGTGCGTACGTGCAAAACAGCAATGTTGCTGTGCATAATGATGTGATCTCTGACCTCATTCAGTTACATCTGTCTCATTTTGAGGACCTGCTGGACCGTACTGAAGGCCTGAGCGGGCGGGCAGCGCTACCCTTCAGACACATGGCGTTGGCTTTTAGGACACTATAGTGAGCTTGTTACTAAGTGTACATGCACACAGGCATCCGCCACTGCATTACACAGGCACATCATGCTTCTAGCATGCACTCTATTCCTCATTTAAGTCAACCTTGGTATAACATAATATGTAACCTTGTGTATTCTTGTGCACTTCAACTCATCTTTGAACCACGATTACCACTAACAGTTGGTAGATTGTACTTCAAAAATGAAGGATGCACCCAACTCCTATTTTCTCCAGATGTTTCCACCATTAAATTATTTCTCCCTTTTCAATCAATCCATTGATTGCCTCAAGAAGGGCGGAGCTGGAGCGGACCCCACAATGATGCCCTGGGCATTCTGACACCTTCCATCGTAGTATCAAGACACCATCCCCGACCAGAGACCTGGTCTACCGTACAAACGTACCCAGGACTCGGAGCTTGCACCAACATGTCGTGGGGCACACCGGTGGTGGCAGGTGAGCAGTGAAGCCTCGGTGTGCAAGACCTACAATTGAGCATAGTGCGGGGGAAGGAGCTGGGGTGCAGCACCCTGGGTGCAGTACCCTGGGCGCACAGGCGCATGCAAGCATTTTTCCCGTAGCTAATAATGTACGACTATATTATCAGAGAACAGCAATAACATTATCACCACTTTAGAGGCAGGAAACTGCCTCTAAAGCGCCTATAATGGGCTTGATAATATGCCCATGTGAATTCCCATAGGAGACCAGGTTCACACGACAATCTAGGCTTCTATGGGAGCTCACAAGGGCATATTATCAACCCCTTATGACCGCTTTAGCATCAGTTTTCTGCCGCTAAAGCGGCGATAATGTTATCGCCATTCCTTGATAATATGGCCCATAATCTCTGGCCTCATGTGTTTCATTTTAAGGACTTGCTGAACCACACTCTTTCTTGCGGACCCCAGCGTCCTAGACAAATGGGTGACAGGAGGGTAAACACTAAGGGCTGGGTGCAGTAGGCCGATGCTCTGTCCCCTCCTCCCTCTCCTTTTGACTCTCCCTCCCCTTCTTCCTTCCACTCACTCCCCCTCCCTTTCATTCTCACTATCATCCTTTCATTCGCACTACCTTTCTTTACCTCTACCACATAGCACACATACTTATGTTTCATAAAACCCAGGTTTTTTTTATTATACTGTATCTTCTATTAAATTTACATTTCTATTTATTTGTATTTTAATAAAGGTTACTTTTTTCAAATAAAAAACTGAGTGTATAGGTCTTCATTTCTGACAACACTTGTCTATTATTTATTGTAAAAATCATCTATTTATAGGAGATTTTAAGGACAAACTTATCAAATATTAGAGTGCACCTAGCAAACATATTCTAACTGACTATTAGACAAATGAAGCCTGGGTAATTGTACAATTGCAAGAGTTCTATGAGTGTATCACTTTATAACTCCATAAGTTCTGCCCGTGTGATTCCCAAACAAATAGGGCACTGACTAGGACCACTGAGGCTTCAGGGACTGCCGAGGCCCACTCTGCATATTTAAATAAAGCCCCAGAGTGTGGAGATCCCCGGACCTCAGTTGGCCTCTAACCCCCGAACAATTAGTAAACAATACCCGGGAAGGTGGCAGTCCCCTAGGTTTCAAAACATATCTGTGCCCTTCCTCCCCTAATTTACATGTGACATTAAGATCCCCAGTCCTACAAAGACCCCGCAATATAATATTTGGATTGGTCATGGAACATTACCCACCAGGGGCCTCATTTAAAAGAACGGGTTAGACCCTGCTTTTTTTTTTTTTTTTCTCTCCATTTGTACCATCCGCAATCCCCTCTATTAAAGCGATACAAGGTTTTCCTCCTCTTGCTTCAAGTAGTCAAACAAGTATTTGCTATCACAGGGTGGAAGCCTGTATGGTATAAATGCCTACTAACACTACTTACACACGTATACTACAGTACGCAGAGCCCATCCTTTTACAGCGATCACCTTGATTTTATCCCCAAGTCTTCACACCGGTAGGCATAACTACTTTGTATCCTGCTTCCGGTGTACTATCAACACACAGTAGCGGTCAGTATTTCGCTTCCCACTCCCTGCATGGTATAAACGCCTACTAACACAACTTGCACATGTATGCTGCAAACACCAGACCACATCACTTTACAGCAATAACCTCACGGTTTAGACTCTTGGTTTTGTACCAGAGTGTAGCACCATATCATATCATCACCATGCTACTCTAAGCACTTTCAGACCGATAACAGTGATAACTACCTACTAGCAACCGCCAGTAGGTAATAAAGAACAAATTAGAGTAGTTCCTTCATTCTTTTAGCTTTCAAAACTTCTCTCTATTACTGTCTTTCTCATTTTCCATATAAACAATTTTATTATTATTCAAGTACACATGGAAGTCGGAAATGTAACACACTTTCTAGAACATTCTACAACACGTGGAGGTTAAAAGTTCATCAATTCTTTTTAAACCTAACAATATTTTTTTGCAACATTTTTGTCGACCATTTATCCGCACATGCATGTTAAATGTTCATGATTGTTTTAAGTTTGAACAGTGCCTTCCAAATGCAAGTAGCAGGTATGGTTGAGTTGAGCAAATGTTATCTTATAATATGTACTCCATGTGCAAACTGCTTTTTCTTAATCACAAAGATGCTTTTCCACAAAAGGAATGTGCACCCTACTTTTAAAAAACAATGCTTTTCATCTCCCAATCAGGTACCCTTTTGTATGCAAAAAGAAACTAGTTCCCCATCTTTAAGCATATCTCTTATTCTACGAAGGAACTGCATGAGCTACAGACATCTTTCTATACCTTCCAGCCATACCTTCAAAATGCTAGTGTGGATCGTAGGACATAGCTATGTTTTCTGGTGCAAGAGGTATGCAGAACAGAGACGTATTGACTTAGACCTAGGTTTACAAAATGTGGATATTAAATGGTTTGGACAGAGAGGATTGAAGTGCCACCAATTGTTGCATTTGGTTAAAACCTGTTTGCATCTCCAACACCCTGACCTCATGATTGTGCACTGTGGTGGAAACGACCTAGGCACATTGACTGCTGTAGGTTTGGAAATGCTTATGAAGGACACCTTTGGACAATTGATGTTACTTTTGCCTCAAACTGTCTATGTATATTCCAATATATGCCAAAGACAGAAGTGGAAATGGTCCAAACAATTATGAGCCAGATGTAGGTAGCCCAATACCGGTCGGAAACGGACGAAAATACAGATTTTCGGCCGTTTCCGACCGGTATTGGGCTATGGAGATGTAGGGCCCTTGAAAACATACAGAATCGGTAATTTTACCGATTCGGTAATATTACCAAATCGGTAAAATTACCACATCGGTAAATATACCGATCGGTAAAATTACCGATTCTGTATGTTTCCAATGTAGGTAGCACTTTTAACACTGCTACAGGGCTTTCAGGATTCGGTATTTACCATGCAATACAATTGCATGGTAAATAACGAATTCTTGTGTACATGCACATCTGTGCATGTACACCTGTGCCATGTGGCACACAGACATGCCCTTAGGGCATGTATGTGTGCCACATGGCACACAAGCCAGAAACAGGGGTGCAACAGGGTGTCAAAGTGACACCCTGGCCCCCTTGGCAATTCGGTATTTATACCGATTCGGTAAATACCGAATCAGTATTTGCTATTGAATCCTATGGGATTCAAGGCCCATAGGATTCAATAGCAAATACCGATTCGGTATTTACTGAATCGGTAAATACCGAATCTTACCGAATCGGTATTTTTTACTGATTTTTTACCTACATAGGTATTACCGATTCTTAAATACCGAATCGGTAAAATTCGGTATTTAAGAATCAGTAAAACCTATTTACCTACATCTAGCCCTAGATCCTCAGATTAAAAAATCTCAGAAAAAAGTCAACAAAGCTGTCTTTGCATACCTCAGAGACCACACAATGGGATCCATATACAACAACAATATACGTTTTGATATGGCGGATATGTACAGAAGTGATGGAGTACACTTCGCAGATCAGGGAAACTACGTTTTCCTGAATAACTTGAAGCTGTGAATCCACACATATGTAGCTCCACCTAATGAACACAAGGGCTCTTTTTAGAGTCACCCTATAACTGACAACCTGGGCCCGCTATTATAGGGCCAGATAACGGCAACTCCCGGACCCTTGCCAAAATGTATTCTCCACACAGCTGTGGCGCAGCGGACAGACCATCTCACTTTGCAGCACAGAGCTCTCGCTTTGAGCCCTGGCTCTACTCACCCATAAGGGTCAGTAGTTGGCACTTTACAAATACTGTATTGATTTACCTTTGCACTCCCCATACAACACCACCTAAGCACCATATACAAGTTGAACATGTGGGGCACAGCTCCCAGAGCACATGACTTCACAGCATACCACACACAGTTTAGGCTCAAGGTTTCATCCCCGACTCAAGCAGCAGCTCAATTTAATAGAATGACACTCTAGGCAATATCTCACTTAAATTCCGTACCAAACACTTTCAGACCGGTAGGAGTCATTAGTTCAGCGACTTTACCCCGAGTCCGTCAGCATCTCAGCTTACGCCCCCAACTTCATCACACCCGTAGGAGTGAGTAGTTAGCACTTCACAAATACCGAATTGATTTGATATGCACAAATTTACCTTCGCACTCCCTCTATAATGCCCATAAGCACCATACACAAACTACAATGTTCGAAACAAAAGTTCATCCAAGTAGCTATAACTACATGCTCACACTACTTGGACAGGTATGGCACAGCGACCAGAGCACATGACTTCACAGCATATGACACACAGTTTGGGCTCACAGTTTCATCCCCGAGTCTGGCAGCAGCTCAGTTTAGCAGCATGAGATGCTAGACAGTACCTCACAAATTTTCTGTACCCCAGGACTTTCAGACCAGTACATGTCATTAGTTCGTCCTAGTAGGTATAAACACATGCTAACACTACTTCCACAGCTGTAGTGCAGCGGCCACGGCACATGACTTCACAGCATAAAACACACACTTTGGGCTCACGCTTTAATCCCCGAGTCCCACACCACCTCACCTTAGCAGCATCACACTCTACGCAATACCTCATTAATTTTTGTAGCCCATCAGTTTCACACCAGTACGGGTGAACACTTCGCTTCGCACCCCCTCTATAGCACACCCTAAACACCCCACAGAGGGTACAGTGCTCTTACCCTTCTCTTTCCCACTTTTTTACCCTTTTTTCCCCTTACTCGCTTCAACGGAATCACACAATAGCAGCCAACACTTCCTAGTTGCAACCGCTCGCACCGCTTGCAGCCAATCAGCAGCAAGCTCGTGCTCGTAACGCCTCAGCCAATCAGATAGCAGAATTCCCAAATATCGATATCTGTAAATTTCAATATTTCTCAAAAACTACTGTACGGATTTACACCAAATAAACAAAAGCATGCTTTCTAGACCAAGAGCCTTCTCCCTGCCAAATTTGGGGTAATTCCGTTCACCCGTTCGACCTGTAGCCTTGTCTAAAGTTTCCTATTGAAATTAACATTGAAAAAACACGTTATGGGACCCCCTTTTTTCTCAGCCCCATCTTGACAAATAACCCCCAAACTTTCAAAAAAGGAGCTGATCTCGACAAGAAATTAGTTTTGAAAATTTCGCGAAGATTCGTCACCCGGCGCCAAAGTTATTGGGAATAGAATATTGCCATTTTCCTATGGTAACTAGGCCCTAACTATAGCTACCTACCGGTGACCGCCGCTGTTAGTTGGACATTTCTCTCGTACAAAACCATAGAAATTCCCCCGTTATAGTTAGTTCAGCTAAGTGGGCGAGTTATAGATAGCTGAACTAACTATAACAGGGGAATTTCCATGGTTTTGTATGAGAGAAATGTCCAACTAACTATAACGTCCCTGACACCTATGGTTTTTTCAGTGAATTTCGAACGTTTTTTAAATGCTAATTTCTAACTATAACATGCCTGAAACCTATGCTTTTTTCATTGAATTTCAGAGGTTTATTAAATGCTAATTTCGAATTATAATGTTAATCAAACCTGTGTTTTTTTCTCTAATTTTACATTTTTTGTGTGATATTTTGTAACTTTAATATACTAAAAATATTTTTTGTAATTTTTTTAAAAATAATATAATGTCTTCTGTTTTCTTAAATATTAATATATATATATATATATCAATATTTTTTAAGTGGAGTCGCGAAAACCCATTGTGTATCTATCTCGGTGGGTGTGCGAATTCAAACTGCCATATTGGTAAAGTCGTCTAGGATGCGCGTTTCAGCCAGCCCACTCCGCTTACGCTTACAGGTAGGGAACAACAACGCTACATGTCCCAAGCCTTCCCTTTAGTGATCCTCTGATCACAGGTCTAGTAGTCAGCATGTCACAGTCACTCCCTCATGGCTAGTTTACACCCTCACCACACCCATTCAGCACAGGCGTCACAGGACATGTGACCCTGCCAATAAAAAGAGCCGGGCACACATGCTAGAGGCCCTTTCCATTCTCAATCTGGGTGTGTCTGTGTTGTTATTATGTATGCATGAGGGCCTAGGGACCTAACACATCACATTCCCTACTGCCGGAGGTAACATGAAGACATCCTCACTACAATATTCAATCATAAAGGGCCCATGACTTGAGATGCACAGAGTTGGTGGCAGCCGAGGCACTTTGGTTGAGACGGGCCTCCTGCAACGTAGCAATGACTTGAGGTACATAGAGTTGGTAGGAGCCGAAGCACTTTGCCCGACACTGGCCTCCTGCCACGTGACAATGAATTGAGGAGCACAGAGTTGGTGGCAGCTGAGGCATTTTGGCTGACACTGGCCTCCCGCCATGTGGCAATGATTTGAGCTGCACTGAGTTAGTGCCACCAGAGCTGAGCAGGTGTGCAGCCTGCAATGATGAATAGGGCTCGATACATCATCCTAGCAATCATGGGCAGCAGGATGCGCTGGGAGCCTGTGCCGCGGAATTCAGTGACAGCTGAGGAGGTTGCTCTAGCACGTGGTGGTCCCTCTTGGAGACATGCCAGTGGTGGCAGATGACCATTGAGGTTTGGGTGCACAGTCATCGCTGGGCGGCGGACTGGTCTGGGGACCAGGGCTGGGATGCTTGCAAAAGATGTAGGAATCATGCACACTGCCTGAGAAGTTTGTGACAACATTAGTTTACAGGCTCCGGTGGTCAAGTTTTGCCTTCACATTGATGGAATGCCTGTGGTTTGTGTTGCAGTGATTGTGTGCAGTGTCGGCAGGGGGCACAAGTAGTACATGTGTGCAGTCAATTGCCCTCAACAAGTGCAGGAAGCCTGCTATGGCGTTGTTACCTTGCTTGGTCTCCAGCTGTTCCTGCGCAGTGTGGGTGAAGTAAACATGCAGTTGTATCAAGCTGAAAAGAACCGGTATGCTTACAGTTATGATAAATCCTGCATAATGAGACAGTTACAGAAGTATGTGTGGTTGTAACGTTCCTTTTCTTTCCTACGAAGGTTACAACCACACAAACTTCTGTTACGGTCATTTTGTGCAGCATTGATCATACCTATAAGCAATCCGGTTTATCCAAGTGCAATACATGGTAGCATATTACGTTTGTGACCGTACCAACGCTTGACCATTGTCTTCATTTATCCAACAGGTTTCTGTATACGGAGTATTGGAATTTTTAGGACGATCTACATTTATTTTGATCCACAAGTTGCCCTGATGATGTTCCCCATTGGGAATGTCACTCATTACCTGGTGCACCCCCATTTTAATCACTACAATCTTGGATCTGGAGCACAGAAGCGTCAAGCAATGGCTGGGATTGGGGTTGGTTGTGCAGGAATACTACGAATTGGGACGAGCGGGTGGTTCGGATACAGGGGCCCTACTTTGCTTTTGTGGACATGCATCCAAGATGTGTGAGGAAGTTTAGTAGGGCTGGCTGTAAGACTCTTCCGACTCTGGCAGTTGTTAGTTGGAAGGTACCAGAGGCCAACAGGTGCAGCACAGCCAGCAGCTTTTTCTGCGGAAGCATGTTGACTGTCCGCTGTGTTGCTACCGTCAGCCTGTGGGCAATGTGACAGTGTGCACCAACTTGAGACCGGGGCAATACTTCTTTCAACACTTTTGCTGCGCTAAAGTGCCGAAAATTGGCGATAAGTCCATACTGTTGGGTTATAGGGTGACTCTAAAATGAGCGCTTGTGTTTATTAGGACTTTGTTGTAGCTACATGGGAATCACAAGAAAAAAGATAGAAAAACAAGTAAAGTGGGCAAGGTACAAACACCCTGACTCCCTAGGACTGCTCAGGGGATCCCACAAAACCCCCCAGGGCCCCAATTATTTTTTTTTTTTTAAGCAGCTGGGTGTGTGAATCCAAACGAAAAAAAAAAAAAAAAACTAAGGGGCGTATTCTCAAGGGCTTATCGCCGGGTTATTGCCACTTTAGCGCAGCAAAAGTAGCAAAAGAATTATCATCACATTCCCAGCATGGTACAAGCTGCCGAAATTGGCGGTTTTCCAGCGATAGCTTCTGCAAAAAACATTTCCACGAATGAGAGCGACAACTAACGCTAATGATATGCAGAGTAGCCGTTCCCGTGCAAAAAACACCCACAAAACACCTCTTCCCAATGTTTTCAACGACCAGCCAAATCTGCGATGCGATCCAAAAACAGGCGATAAGCCATGTTAGTGGGGAGAATTTAACATCTGCCTTTTACTGGTGTAAACCAGGAAGTCTACCTATAATATGAAAGGGAGCCCAACCCAGAGCCACATCTGAAGACCAACACATGTCATAGAACTACTGATCATACAGCTCCACAACCAAGAATGCATTAAAACCCTCCGCCACCACCTCAGGACCTCTACCCCTGCCCACCCCCCCTACTACCACGAGACAGCGCAGAACAGGACAGCAGACCTACTGAAAACGGCATGGCCCCTCAGCCACGCAATAGCTTATTGTTGAGAGAGATGGGAACCAAGTATGTGTGAAGGAGGCAAGTCACCCATCAATAATATTGCGCACAATACCAAGTGTAGTGGTGATGTGCTGGATAGACCTCACCATGCAGAGCAAAGACCTCTCCATGTGGGCGCATACTGCTGGTGCTTGTAGTGTTGTGGACAGTGAACACAACCATGTTACCTCAGGCAGTAGGGAAGATCTCGGTCAAGTAGCTGTGTCCCCCCTCCGTAAGCGGAAGCGGAGTGGGCTGGTCCAACATACACCACTCCAGCATAGGAGTGTGAATAAATAGGCCAGAGCGCTGGGCGTGGTTCACTTCTGGGAAGGCCAACGCATCTTCCAGAGTGACGGCCTCCTCGGCACTGTCCCCTGCGAACCCAGCGGCACAGCACCACAGAGTTATGTCTGTACCGACTACTGCCTTCAATGTGCACTGTGGACATCAGGAATCACAATTCAGATCGAGTCGCAATTGCAGATGATGCAGTCCAGTAGGCAACAGACATTGCTACCAGTGCGGCCCACCCGGCCCACACATCATCGCAAGCTGCACATACGCTGAACGCGCCTGGTGCCACTAATTGTGCAGCTCAACTCAACGCCAAATGGCTGTGGGCGCTTGCTGACCGCTGCCTTCGGCCTACACTGCGGACAGCAAGGCTCACAATTCAGATTGATTCGCGATTGCTGATGACGCAGTCCAGTAGGCAACAGACATTGCTATCAGTGCGGCCTTTCCAGACCACGCATCATCGCTGGCTGTGCAAACGCTGAGTGCTTCAGGTACCACTAACTGTGCAGCTCAACTCAATGCCATGTGCCTGTGGGCCCTTCCTGACTGCTGCCTCCGTCCTAAAATTTGTCAGCAGGGCGCACAATTCAAATTCAGCCTTGATTCATTAATTTCAGAGTCCAGTAGGCAACTAACTACAACGCCCCTGAAACCTACATATTTCGACAATGTATTCCATACATATTTAATCTTTTGTTCCATACTCCTATACTGCGGTCAGCAGGGCTCACAATTTAAATTCAGTCTTGATTTATAAATTGCAGAGGGAATTGTACTCTATGTCCTTGGATTTTGTCAAGGGGAAGTGACATAAAGCATTCCTCGATGTCTGTGCTGACTACTGCCTTCAATGGACAGCAGGGCTGACAATTCAGATTGAGTCGTGATTGCAGATAACGCAGACAGTAGGCAACAGACATTGCTACCAGTGTGGCCCACCTGGACCATGCATCATCGCTGGCTGTGCACTCGCTGACAGCTTCAGGTGCCACTAGCTGTGCAGCTCAACTCAATGCCACGTGCCTGGGGGCCCTTGATGACCACTGCTTCCGGCCTACACTGCGGTCAGCAGGGCTCACAATTCAAATTCAGTATTGATTTATTAATTGCAGAGTGAATTGTACTCTATGTCCTCGGATTTTTTCAAAAGGAAGTGACATTAAGCATTCCTCGATGTCTGTGCTGACTACTGCCTTTGAGCTACACTGCAGACAGCAGGGCTCACAATTCAGATTGAGTCACGATTGCAGATGACACAGTCCAGTAGGCAACAGATATTGCTCCCAGTGCAGCCCACCCTCACCACGCATCATCGCTGGCTGCGCACAAGCTGAATGCTTCTGATGCCACTAACTCAGTGCACCACAAGTCACCGCCACGTGGCCTTATTGAGGCAAAAATCATTAGGAAAAAGACATTGCTCCTAGTGCGGCCTGCCCTAACCACATATCATCGCTGGCTGCGCACACAATGAACGCCACTTTTGCCACTAACTCAGTGCACCACAAGTCAACACCACGTGGTTGTGGGTCGTTACTGACTGCTGCCTCCAGCCTACACTGCCGTCAGTAGGTCTCACACATATCCAATCCAATCCTGTCCTGCAAGGACATGCCATCATCACTGGCAGTGCATACGCTGAGCTCTTTAGGTGCCACTAACTCTGCACATAACAACTCATGGACCCTTTATGATTTGAGCTGTAGACACCGGGTGCAACAATGTCACCTCAGGCAGCAGTAAAATTTGAAAGGGACATTAACAATTTCTTCACATGAGCACCCTCATCTCTGGTGCCCCTACCTCACTGCACCACAAGTCATGGACCCTTAACAACAGAATCTTTTGTGTGTTATTTCAGATCTGGTGCCCCTACATTAGTGCACCATCATAGACCCTTTATGATTGAATCTCTGTGTGTGATCAGAAGATCACTGTTATAGTTGTTTCCAGCACTAACCATGCCCCGATGGATGCCTTTTCCTCATCCCACACGCATCCAGCACCCACATCACTGGACATGTGACCCTAGAAATAAAATGGCGCAGAGCGCACATGCCCGTAGCCAGTTCCACTATCTATCTAACTATGCCCGTGTGTTCATTATGTATGCATGATGGCCCTGGGCCCTTCCACATTACATTGTGCTGTTGACTGCGCATGCAACCATGTTACCTCTGGCAGTGGGGAAAACCTTGGTTATGTAACTTTGTCTGAGTTATTCTATGAGTACATTGGTAGAGACTGGATGATTAGAGTACTGCAAGGAGAGTGTATGGTGAATTTATAAGTGCTTGCAGATTGGTGGAGTGATTAGATAAGTACATATGTTGGCAGAGCCTAACCCACGAGCATGAGCTTGGCTCTAATTGGCTGCCAACCAGTGGCATCCCTGAAGGAGCGTCAAGATTGCAAACCAAGCCTCGGGAGAGCTTACACAACGCACGGAGCATGAGTAGGCACTGCACCGTTTCCCGAAGCACCCACCTTCATTGCTATGGGATCCCCACAGCCTTTGCTCTAGTACCCTGCGTTCCCGACAACTAAAATCTGGGCCACTTGCTAGCGGGAATGCCATGCGGATGCTTGGAAAACTGAGTACAGGAGCTTGGAATTCTCATTGTGGTATACTGCATTCTCATTCAGTGGATACCCTCCCAGGTTGTTGATCTCTGGATTAAGAAATTCTGATTGTTGGATCCCCAGAGTCCCTTCCACGAGATCTCCTAAAGTGAGCTGCTGGGTCCATAGAGCACCCGTAAGAAAAGGCCCAGAATCCTGTGCAAGATATTCCCAGCCCCACAGCTGGATCATTGACATACAGCGGATAGAATCTATGGAATTCTGTAAGAGTAAGTGGAGTGGGCAGAGCCGGCATAGGCCAGTTAGGGGCTCAACTAGAACCAAATTTTGGGGAAGGCTGATTCTTCCAGTCATAGGCAGAGTGGAGATGCAGGGGCTCTAAGAAGGGGTGAAAACACAACAAAGCCTCATTAACTGATAAATGGTCTTTTAAAGACTCGTGAAGTACTTAGGTGCCGCGCTGAGAGCCACGAACCCAGTGCGTACACACTAGGAGACTGCGCTGAGAGCCGCACACCCAGCACATTCACACTAGGGGGTCGCGCTGAGAGCCGCTCACCCAGCGTGTTCACACTAGGGGGCCGTGCTAAGCGCTGCGTTAGGACCGCCACTCCAAACTTATTTTTTTTTAAATGGTCCTCTTCCATTCATTTATTTTCGCTCGGACTTACGTCTGCCCGCCACCCTAGAAGTGCTGGGACGGCCACCAGTGGTGCAGCGGTCCTGCACCGGCAATTAGGATGCCACCACCATGGTGGCATCACCCAACCACAACATTGTGGTGGGTCAAGAGTTACCAATGTGAAGTGGTTCTCCCAATGTATCCCATTGATCACAGTAAGAAAGTGAGTAGTATCCCTTATATAAGAGGGCAGGGCTACCACATAAGGTCTTAAATAGTGGTCAATGTATTTAGATGTGTGCTCTAATAGTGATCCTATAGAGGACACTATCGGGCGTCGGGGGGGATTGCTCTGATCTTTGTGCAATTTCGGAAGTGGATATAGAATGGGGATTCTGGGATGGGCACAATATAAATAATGGTACTCCTCCCATTCCAATAGTCCTCTCTCCCTCCATTCTGTCAATTTGTCTCTGAATACAGTGTTGGATTTCAATACCTCATCTTAGTTTTACAGTAGCAGGTTCTGTCACTGAGTTATCTTAATCCTTCCTGTAGATATTTTTCTTTGTCTAATACAACGACATTACCACCTTTATCGGATTGTCGAATGACAATTCCATTGTCTGATCTCAGATTGTCACTTGCTGTAATTTGATTATGTGTAAGGTTTTTCCTATTTCCTGCTGTTTTTCTGCAACGAATCTTGGTCAGATCCTGTAAGACACCTTTTTCGAATATTTTGATCGTTTCACACTGTACAGTGGGGAGAAATACATATTTGGGCTTGAAACTGGAACTAGGATTGTTCCCCAATTCTATACCCAACCCCCCCAATCCGGTGTAGAGTCCATATTCTCAGGCCCTTCATCCCACGCATCTAACAATTCCACATCATACATATTAAGATTACTTTCAGTAATTCTGTTACTCACAGTTCCAGAGACTTTAGGTTTCGTACAGAACCACTTCTTAAGTTTCAACTTCCTAGAAAATAAGAACAGGTCGATTCTTGTCTGAGAAAAATTCATATTAGAGGACAGGCAGAACGAGAGTCCTAGAGCTAGGGTCTCCATTTCATCATTTGAAAGAGTCCGCTGAGATAAATTTACTACAGTCATGTTTGTTATTGCTTTTTGCTCCTTGTCTCCATTCCCACGGGAGTTTTGGCAGCGCTTATTCCTCCTCTTTTGGCCTGTTGGTTGCGCCAACAGTGTTGAAACTTAAGAAGGTTATATATATATATAGCGGGCGCATAGCGGGCGCATAGACGGGTTTGCGTTTGGTACGCCTACCGCGCGCTAGCGGCGCACCCGCCGTGCGCCCGCTACGCCCCCGCTGCGCCCCCGCTGCATGTGTCCGCTACGCAGCCGCAGATGCATGCTGAATTTAAATGCGAGCTCGCCCAGCAACTAGAGCACTGCCCCAGCCGGAAGTGCCTTGCTCTGTCTACCCGCCCTCCGCGCAAGGGTGAATCACCACGACGGACCGAAGGCAGGAAGACCAGGAATCGAGTCCAGGTAGGATTAGCAAATGCACCCAAGCCCCTAACACGTTATTTTTAAAAAGTAAACAGTACCCCACATAAAAGATTCCAAGTTAAAAGGAGGTGACTGCAAACTGAGCCGTACTGCAAGCGGACTGAAGGAACACTGCCACTGTCCCTTTATCCACATCGTCCAGTAGGTAGTTATAGTAGGACCTAGTTTCCCTAGGAAAAGCGTTTTTTGTTTTCCCAATAACTTTGGTGCCGGATGATGAATCTTCGCAAACTTTTCAAAACTTGTGGGGCGCTCCGATTAGCTCCTATCCTGAAAGTTTCCGGGTGATTCAGTAAGTGGGGGCTGAGAAAAAAGGGGGGTCCGAAAAGGTGTTTTCTCTATGTTATTTTCCAGAGGAAATTTTAGACACGGCTACAGCCCGAACTGCTGAGCGGAATGACACCAAATTTGGCAAAACGGTAGCCCTTGTTTCAGAAAGAACTCTTTTTGTTAAATGGTGTAAATCCGTTCAGTAGTTCCTGCGAAACAAAAAAAAAACTGGTCGGAAAATGAATTTCCCATAGGAAACTTTAGACATGGCTACAGCTCGAACTGCTTAACTGAATTTCACCTAATTTGGCAAAAAGGTAGAGCTTGGTTCAGAAAGCACTCTTTTTTAAATGGCGTAAATCTGTTCAGTAGTTGCTGAGAAAATCAAAAAATAAAAGTTTCAATATATAGAGGTGCGGTGGATCCGGAGACCCTCCCTACCACGAGCTTTATTCCAATTGGCTGTCAACACTCCAAACAAAGAAGTGTTGGGTGCCATCTTGTGCCTCGGTAACCGAGGCACAAGAAAACAGGGAAACAAAGGTGAAAAAAAAGAAAAGGAGCAGGGTAGAAACACCCTGATGCCCTAGGCCTGCTCAGGGGTTCCCACAAGGACCCCCAGGGCGAGATTCGTGCACCCTGTGCAAATTTTGGCAGAAAATAAAAAAACAACGAAGCGCGTTCTTCCGCACTTTGTTATTATTTAGCCCCAGGTGGGCCATGTCCCGGGGGCATGCAATAATGTAATTGCGGGGGCCGAGGAAGGCCCCCGCAGCCTGGGGACCAACCCCCTTGGAGCTTTCCATAAATATTTGTGGGGGCACCTGGGCCCCCAGCAGCCCTGGGGACCGCCCCCCGGGGCTTCTTATTTTTAATGTGTGGGGGGCCTCCAAGGCCCCCCAAGCCCCAGGGACTGCCACCCCAGGGCTTTTATTAATTATTTTACGGGGGCACTCGGCCCCCCCCCTGCTCCTGGGACCACCACCCCAGGGGCTTATATTTTTGATAAAATACACCTGTGTAGGGGGCTCGGTCCCCCCACATATCCTGGGGACCACCACCTCCTGTAAAATAGGTGGGAGGGGGCTGCATGAACCCCCTCCTGGAGCCCTCCATGGACCTGGGGACCGCCATCCCCTGGGCCGGCTCCCGCTGTGTCCCAGGGTACCCACCCCTGGGACACTGCTGTTTGGAATGACAGGGCGGGAGCTGTGTGGCTCCTGCCCTGTCATTGCAAATTGCTTTGCTTCATTGAAGCGAGAGCAGGGGAACCTGCTCTTGCTTCATCAAAGCAAAGCAGCAGAATTGCTTTTCCACAAGGGGAGCTGCATGTCAGCAACTCCCCATGTGGGAAAGCAACGCCGGCTCCCGCAGGATGCGGTGCGCCGTGGGACAGTGGGGGCATTGGGGCTCCCCCCATGGTCCCCAATGGATAGGGTCTGCCCCGGGGGATGGGGTCCCTGGGTTTAGAAGTGGCCTGGGAGGGGTGCCATTCGGCCACCCTCCCCAAAAATTAAAAAAATTAAAAGTAAAAAAAAATGAAGGCTAGCCCCGGGTGACGGGTCCACGCTGCCAAAAGAGCCCTCAGGAAGGGGGCCATGCAGCCCCCTCCATAAAAAATATATGTATATGTGGCCATGCCCCGGGGGATGGGGTCCCCAGGGCTGGAATTTGCTATGGGAGGGGGGCCCATGCGGCCCCCTTCCTGTTCATATATATATCTTTTTTTTAAATGGGGGTCAGGCCCTGGGAGATTGAGTCCCCAGAGCCCAAAACAAGTAAAAAGAAGGGGGGGCACACAGCCCCCTTCTCCAAAAAATAATTAAAAAGAACAGGGGGATCATGCCAGAGGCCCCACCCCCTCCCAGCAACACTCTGCAAATGCGCCCTGTGGTGCATTTCAAGTTGGGGAATGTATTCCTCTTCAACCCTGAGGGACCCTGGAGCCAACAAGTCCACCAGGTACCTCCAGTAAGCGCCACTGTGCTGCATTGCAGAGAGGTGGCCCAGGCCACACCCCTTTTTACACCTCTCTGCAGTGCAGCTCTGTGGCACTTACTGGAGGTACCTGGTGGGCTAGTTAGGCCCCAGAAACCTTGACCATGTCATGAATGATGTAACATGTGATGTCAGCAGTGCATTGCATGGGCGTTGTTATAGTTAGCTGAAGTAACTATAACAGGGTAATTTCACTGGTTTTGTACGAGTGAAATGTCCAACTAACTATAACCGACTGAAACCTATGTTTTTTTCAGCAAATTTCTAAGGTTTTTTAAATGCTAATTTCTAACTATAATGTGCCTGAAACTATGTTTTTTTCAGTGAATGTATATATATATATATATATGGAGAGACAATGCTACTTCAGCGATCTCCCGGACCTGTAACCTGCTGTGATTTCTAGCAGGAAGCATGGATTAACAACTGCACGAATGCCCAGAAAAACACTGCGACCCCTTACCTGCCTTCGTTGTCTACTGGCCTCCACTGTGGGGTATCAATAACTCTGGTGAAATGGATCGCCTCTCGCAACACGCTGAAAGAACACTACTGCACTCTGGGAGACGCAGTCTCACGTGTTGGTCTACTGAAGCGAGCACGCCCCAACGAAGTACAGGTGTGCTACAATCTACTTTAGAAAACCAAAACTCAAAACTCAGGCTCGCAGTGGCAGCAGCACTTATCAAGGGGGGTGCATCTGAGGAAGCCTAAATGCTGAAACGCGTCATGCTGATCCCCTGTGAATAAAGAATTTAGGTTTAATCTGAAGTGCCCCTTAGTCTTCTTTCGGTGAAAGGACGACTGGCTGCGAAATATTAACGCGGAGCGAAACCGCGTGAGGGAATCACCTTCTGAAGTGTCCGGTGAGTTCGGAATACACCAGGACCGCCTAATGTCACAGAGGCACAGAATCTCTGCTTTCACTGAAAGTCCATAACGATATGGAGAGACAATGCTACTTCAGCGATGTCCCGGACCTGTAACCTGCTGTGATGTCTAGGCAGGAAGCACGGATTAAGAACTGCACGAATGCCCAGAAAAACACTGCGACCCCTTACCTGCCTTCGTTGTCTACCGGCCTCCACTGTGGGGTATCAAAAACTCTGGTGGAGTGGATCGCCTCTTGCAACACGCTGAAAGAACACTACTGCACTCCGGGAGACGCAGTCTCACGTGTTGGACTACTGAAGCGAACACGCCCCAACGAAGTCCAGGTGTGCTACAATCTACTTTAGAAAGCCAAAACTCAACACTCAGGCTCGCAGCGGCACTTATCAAGGGGGGTGCATCTGAGGAAGGCTAAATGCTGAAACGCGTCATGCTGATCCCCTGTGAATAAATAATTTTGTTTTAATCCGAAGTGCCCCTTAGTCTACTTTCGGTGAAAGGACGACTGGCTGCGGAAATATTAACGTGGAGCGAAACCGCGTGAGGGAATCACCTTCTGAAGTGTTCGGTGAGTTCGGAATACACCATGACCGCCTAACGTCACAGAGGCACAGAATCTCCGCTTTCACTGAAAGTCCATAACGATATGGAGAGAAAATGCTACTTCAGCGATGTCCCGGACCTATAACCTGCTGTGATGTCTAGGCAGGAAGCACGGATTAACAACTGCACGAATTCCCAGAAAAACACTGCAACCCCTTACCTGCCTTCGTTGTCTACCGGCCAACACTGTGGTGTATCAATAACTCTGGTGGAGTGGATCCCCTCTCGCAACACGCTGAAACAACACTACTGCACTCTGGGAGACGCAGTCTCACGTGTTGGACTACTGAAGCGAACACGCCCCAACGAAGTCCAGGTGTGCTACAATGTACTTTAGAAAGCCAAAACTCAACACTCAGGCTCGCAGTGGCAGCGGCACTTATCAAGGGGGGTGCATCTGAGGAAGGCTAAATGCTGAAACGCGTCATGCTGATCCCCTGTGAATAAAGAATTTTGTTTTAATCCGAAGTGCCCCTTAGTCTACTGTCGGTGAAAGGACGACTAGCTGCGGAAAAATTAATGCGGAGCGAAACCACGTGAAGGAAGCACCTTCTGAAGTGTCCGGTGAGTTCGGAATACACCAGGACCGCCTAACGTCACAGAGGCACAGAATCTCCACTTTCACTGAAAGTCCATAACGATATGGAGAGACAATGCTACTTCAGCGATGTCCCGGACCTGTAACCTGCTGTGATGTCTAGGCAGGAAGCACGGATTAACAACTGCACGAATGCCGAGAAAAACACTGCGACCCCTTACCTGCCTTCGTTGTCTACCGGCCTCCACTGTGGGGTATCAATAACTCTGGTGGAGTGGATCGCCTCTCGCAACACGCTGAAAGAACACTACTGCACTCTGGGAGACGCAGTCTCATGTTTTGGACTACTGAAGCGAACACGCCCCAACGAAGTCCAGGTGTGCTACAATCTACTTTAGAAAGCCAAAACTCAACACTCAGGCTCGCAGTGGCAACGGCACTTATCAAGAGGGGTGCATCTGAGGAAGGCTAAATGCTGAAACGCGTCATGCTGATCCCCTGTGAATAAAGAATTTTGTTTTAATCCGAAGTGCCCCTTAGTCTACTTTCGGTGAAAGTAGGACTGGCTGCGGAAATATATATATATATATATATATATATCATCCCAAGGGTCCCCAGATCTTTAGAGACGCCACTCCGCAAGAAAGCAGGTTTCCAACCTCTTTATTACAGGAAACTGCGCATTATGTCTGTCCAATTTAAAATGTTCCAACGCGTTTCGAAGCAACCTGCTTCTTCTTCATGGGACGGCATTGTTTCAAGTGACGGAAAGCTGCAACCATTTATCTCCAATGCGCATGTGCTTCCTGGTAAGCGGCATGCTGGTAGTTGCAGTTAACTATGCTCCTTCGGTGGAGTCCGTAGCATGAAACATATGTTTTTCTGCCATTTCTGTGTTTTTCAAGCCCTCTGGTGGGCTGCAGGCATAGTGTACAGTTTCAATTGTTGGCTCTCTCGCGCTGCATACAGGCTGTCGAGGTGGCAACCATACAGCCCCGCATTCTCATTCCCAGCGGGCGGTGCATCTCTTGCGGCTTGAGGCTGCCGCGCAAACATCATCCCAAGGGTCCCCAGATCTTTAGAGACGCCACTCCGCAAGAAAGCAGGTTTCCAACCTCTTTATTACAGGAAACTGCGCATTATGTTTGTCCAATTTAAAATGTTCTGACGCGTTTCGAAGCAACCTGCTTCTTCTTCATGGGACGGCATTGTTTCAAGTGACGGAAAGCTGCAACCATTTATCTCCAATGCGCATGCGCTTCCTGGTAAGCGGCATGCTGGTAGTTGCAGTTAATTATGCTCCTTCGGTGGAGTCCGTAGCATGAAACATATGTTTTTCTGCCATTTCTGTGTTTTTCAAGCCCTCTGGTGGGCTGCAGGCATAGTGTACAGTTTCAATTGTTGGCTCTCTCGCGCTGCATACAGGCTGTCGAGGTGGCAACCATACAGTCCCGCATTCTCATTCCCAGCGGGCGGTGCATCTCTTGCGGCTTGAGGCTGCCGCGCAAACATCATCCCTAGGGTCCACAGATCTTTAGAGACGCCACTCCGCAAGAAAGCTGGTTTCCAACCTCTTTATTACAGGAAACTGCGCATTATGTCTGTCCAATTTAAAATGTTCCGACGCGTTTCGAAGCAACCTGCTTCTTCTTCATGGGACGGCATTGTTTCAAGTGACGGAAAGCTGCAACCATTTATCTCCAATGCGCATGCGCTTCCTGGTAAGCGGCATGCTGGTAGTTGCAGTTAATTATGCTCCTTCGGTGGAGTCCGTAGCATGAAAGATATGTTTTTCTGCCATTTCTGTGTTTTTCAAGCCCTCTGGTGGGCTGCAGGCATAGTGTACAGTTTCAATTGTTGGCTCTCTCGCGCTGCATACAGGCTGTCGAGGTGGCAACCATACAGCCCCGCATTCTAATTACCAGAGGGCGGTGCATCTCTTGCGGCTTGATGCTGCCGCGCAAACATCATCCCAAGGGTCCCCAGATCTTTAGAGACGCCACTCCGCAAGAAAGCAGGTTTCCAACCTCTTAATTACAGGAAACTGCGCATTATGTCTGTCCAATTTAAAATGTTCCGACGCGTTTCGAAGCAACCTGCTTCTTCTTCATGGGACAGCATTGTTTCAAGTGACGGAAAGCTGCAACCATTTATCTCCAATGCGCATGCGCTTCCTGGTAAGCGGCATGCTGGTAGTTGCAGTTAATTATGCTCCTTCGGTGGAGTCCGTAGCATGAAACATATGTTTTTCTGCCATTTCTGTGTTTTTCAAGCCCTCTGGTGGGCTGCAGGCATAGTGTACAGTTTCAATTGTTGGCTCTCTCGCGCTGCATACAGGCTGTCGAGGTGGCAACCATACAGCCCCGCATTCTCATTACCAGAGGGCGGTGCATCTCTTGCGGCTTGAGGCTGCCGCGCAAACATCATCCCAAGGGTCCCCAGATCTTTAGAGACGCCACTCCGCAAGAAAGCAGGTTTCCAACCTCTTAATTACAGGAAACTGCGCATTATGTCTGTCCAATTTAAAATGTTCCGACGCGTTTCGAAGCAACCTGCTTCTTCTTCATGGGACAGCATTGTTTCAAGTGACGGAAAGCTGCAACCATTTATCTCCAATGCGCATGCGCTTCCTGGTAAGCGGCATGCTGGTAGTTGCAGTTAATTATGCTCCTTCGGTGGAGTCCGTAGCATGAAACATATGTTTTTCTGTCATTTCTGTGTTTTTCAAGCCCTCTGGTGGGCTGCAGGCAGTGTACAGTTTCAATTGTTGGCTCTCTCGCGCTGCATACAGGCTGTCGAGGTGGCAACCATACAGCCCCGCATTCTCATTCCCAGCGGGCGGTGCATCTCTTGCGGCTTGAGGCTGCCGCGCAAACATCATCCCAAGGGTCCCCAGATCTTTAGAGACGCCACTCCGCAAGAAAGCAGGTTTCCAACCTCTTTATTACAGGAAACTGCGCATTATGTCTGTCCAATTTAAAATGTTCCGACGCGTTTCGAAGCAACCTGCTTCTTCTTCATGGGACGGCATTGTTTCAAGTGACGGAAAGCTGCAACCATTTATCTCCAATGCGCATGCGCTTCCTGGTAAGCGGCATGCTGGTAGTTGCAGTTAATTATGCTCCTTTGGTGGAGTCCGTAGCATGAAACATATGTTTTTCTGCCATTTCTGTGTTTTTCAAGCCCTCTGGTGGACTGCAGGCATAGTGTACAGTTTCAATTGTTGGCTCTCTCGCGCTGCATACAGGCTGTCGAGGTGGCAACCATACAGCCCCGCATTCTCATTCCCAGCGGGCGGTGCATCTCTTGCGGCTTGAGGCTGCAGCGCAAACATCATCCCAAGGGTCCCCAGATCTTTAGAGACGCCACTCCGCAAGAAAGCAGGTTTCCAACCTCTTTATTACAGGAAACTGCGCATTATGTCTGTCCAATTTAAAATGTTCCGACGCGTTTCGAAGCAACCTGCTTCTTCTTCATGGGACGGCATTGTTTCAAGTGACGGAAAGCTGCAACCATTTATCTCCAATGCGCATGCGCTTCCTGGTAAGTGGCATGCTGGTAGTTGCAGTTAATTATGCTCCTTCGGTGGAGTCCGTAGCATGAAACATATGTTTTTCTGCCATTTCTGTGTTTTTCAAGTCCTCTGGTGGGCTGCAGGCATAGTGTACAGTTTCAATTGTTGGCTCTCTAGCGCTGCATACAGGCTGTCGAGGTGGCAACCATACAGCCCCGCATTCTCATTCCCAGCGGGCGGTGCATCTCTTGCGGCTGCCGCGCAAACATCATCCCAAGGGTCCCCAGATCTTTAGAGACGCCACTCCGCAAGAAAGCAGGTTTCCAACCTCTTTATTACAGGAAAATGCGCATTATGTCTGTCCAATTTAAAATGTTCCGACGCGTTTCGAAGCAACCTGCTTCTTCTTCATGGGACGGCATTGTTTCAAGTGACGGAAAGCTGCAACCATTTATCTCCAATGCGCATGCGCTTCCTGGTAAGCGGCATGCTGGTAGTTGCAGTTAATTATTCTCCTTCGGTGGAGTCCGTAGCATGAAACATATGTTTTTCTGCCATTTCTGTGTTTTTCAAGCCCTCTGGTGGGCTGCAGGCATAGTGTACAGTTTCAATTGTTGGCTCTCTCGCGCTGCATACAGGCTGTCGAGGTGGCAACCATACAGCCCCGCATTCTCATTCCCAGCGGGCGGTGCATCTCTTGCGGCTTGAGGCTGCCGCGCAAACATCATCACAAGGGTCCCCAGATCTTTAGAGACGCCACTCCGCAAGAAAGCAGGTTTCCAACCTCTTTATTACAGGAAACTGCGCATTATGTCTGTCCAATTTAAAATGTTCTGACGCGTTTCGAAGCAACCTGCTTCTTCTTCATGGGACGGCATTGTTTCAAGTGACGGAAAGCTGCAACCATTTATCTCCAATGCGCATGCGCTTCCTGGTAAGCGGCATGCTGGTAGTTGCAGTTAATTATGCTCCTTCGGTGGAGTCCGTAGCATGAAACATATGTTTTTCTGCGTTTTTCAAGCCCTCTGGTGGGCTGCAGGCATAGTGTACAGTTTCAATTGTTGGCTCTCTCGCGCTGCATACAGGCTGTCGAGGTGGCAACCATACAGCCCCGCATTCTCATTCCCAGCGGGCGGTGCATCTCTTGCGGCTTGAGGCTACCGCGCAAACATCATCCCAAGGGTCCCCAGATCTTTAGAGATGCCACTCCGCAAGAAAGCAGGTTTCCAACCTCTTTATTACAGGAAACTGCGCATTATGTCTGTCCAATTTAAAAAGTTCTGACGCGTTTCGAAGCAACCTGCTTCTTCTTCATGGGACGGCATTGTTTCAAGTGAGGGAAAGCTGCAACCATTTATCTCCAATGCGCATGCGCTTCCTGGTAAGCGGCATGCTGGTAGTTGCAGTTAATTATGCTCCTTCGGTGGAGTCCGTAGCATGAAACATATGTTTTTCTGCCATTTCTGTGTTTTTCAAGCCCTCTGGTGGGCTGCAGGCAGTGCGACTCGGGCCGGAGGTTCCCGATATCCATACAGTTTCACCTACTCCTACAGTACCACGTACTCCGCACAGGAAATAAAGATTAGTACTCCGTCTGTGTGGTCAAATTCATGGTTTATTCATGAACCATAAGCCTTCAAAAAACCCTACGCGTTTCGGCGGATAACCGCCTTGCTCACGGGTAAAGTGTTACTAAACGGCCATTGCTTATATTTAGTGCACGTGATCACAGACATAAACAAACACCAAAGAAAACAGACTTTCACAGTTTTTTGAGTCGGCAATCTTACAACGGGTTAGGGTAGCTGTTTTAACAATGGTAACGGTGTCTTAAATCATTTCAAAATTATAATATGGGAGACAAACGGATCAAATTCTGAATTAGGTTGTTGGGTGGTTCATTGCATCAGATACACAGTGAAAGCATATCGATTACTGCAAATTAAACCTGAACACATTGTGCATCTGGCGTGAAGCATCATATTCTTTTTATAAACATATTGATGCGTGATTGTTGTAATAGTTAATCAACATGCCCATCAACTATAAGAATAACAATTATTTTAAACTTAGTGTTTCAGGCACTCACATTTTGCGTGTATGGCGTACATGATACAATGTTTCTGTTAGTCACCCAAACAAACAATTTAATATTGCGTGTGTCGTTCTGTTGTTGGACGTACCAAAATTCCCGGAAATTAATGGTAAGGCTCCCTGTTCTAAGCTTATGGGTCTAGCAAATAAAGAAGTTCAAAGTGGGTCATCAAGGGGATGGGACCCTAATACTTGGTGCATTGTGCCTAGTGGCAGAACTTAACAGTTGGAAGAACGACAAAATTGTGTAAACAGTAAATAGGGAGACTAGACCATATCTAATCCACATTAACCCTAATATGACCTGAACTGTGCGTATATGGGAATTCACTTAACCAATACACGGAAGGCCATGGTTAGTTGTGCAACTGCCCAGTGGCATTTCAAAAAAGGGGGGAAGAGACCCAATCACAAAGAAGGAATTCATTGTAAAACTAAATAATCAATACCTAAGTGGGTTAAGAAATGGTTCTTCTCGAGTCCCATGGTTCCTATAGTCCAACCCGGTTAATTGTGTGTACAGTCCGTACAGTTCATTCTTCCAAATTTCTTATTCATTTAAGTATGGTCCTTTTTCAATTTCCAAATCCACTTGATGTGTAATATCCCAATCTAAAAAGAAATACCCATGGCTCTTTATTAACCAGACAAAGATTACACCTCAAACCCTGTAAATAGATACAACTCCATTTTTTGTTGCATTAAAAACAAGTGCATCAAAGTGAACGTTAAAAACATTATGGAAAATATTTAGACTCAGTGTAATTCATAATCATCTCAAAACAGAGCAGAGCAGAGCAAACGAAAACGGCCAAGGATAAAAGTTGTGAGCCCCTAAAAGGGGATAATAACAATTGTCACAATGGGATAAGATTAACATATATCCTAAATTGTCTAAGGAAAGATGTAATTAGGATCTCACTGATATACAATTATTCCCCCAGAAACCATGCCATTTCTTCCTCAGAATTCAACCCTTTAGGGATCTTGGAATCTACATCAAGGATATATTGTGATTCCAATTGCCGTAGTTTGCGAATTCTATCGCCTCCTCTATTGCTGGGTGGTATCCTGTCAATAACAAAGAAGCGTAACATATCACGATTGCTGTGGTGAAATTCTTCGAAATGGCGAGCAAGGGGTGACTGTTTATCTTTGTTTTGGATCGCTCTCATATGTTCTAACACCTGTTTCTTGGCAGCAAACATCGTACTGACCACATATTTCTTGGAGCATGGACATGTTAGTACATAAATGCAGTGGTCTGAGAGGCAGGTCAGATGTTTATCGATCAACTTTTCCACATTTTCAACAGGGTAAAAAACTTTCTTGATAATACAGCTAAATTTACAGGCCTTACAGGCCATGCAAGTATAGAATCCCTTAATGTCCAATGGGGATTCCTTCTTTCTCACAATATCATTGCTGCATAACTTATCTTTAAGGGATTTTCCCTTTCTGAATGTGATGATTGGAAAAAAATTTACAACTTCATCAAGGGTTACTTCTGTTTTTAA
Organism: Lissotriton vulgaris; assembly: GCF_964263255.1. NCBI lineage: Eukaryota > Metazoa > Chordata > Amphibia > Caudata > Salamandridae > Lissotriton > Lissotriton vulgaris. Next base: position 1,113,305,398 of record NC_141689.1, on the reverse strand, counting down.
TACTTTCCAGTGCTTAGCTAAGCATTGTCTAACCCTGATAGACACAGAATTGTAGGTGGAAATGTATCTAATGTTGGTGGTATCTTGTTTAGCGCTGGAAGAGTCCAGTAGTTCACTCTGGGTAAATTGACTTGCCTTTTGTCTAGAGAGTATCACGACATCTTTGTTATAGCCTCTCTCAATAAATCTGTTGGTCATAAGATCACATTCTTTTTCAAAGTCTACCTGTGTTTTGCAGTTCCTTTGAGCCCGAAGGAACTCCCCATAAGGGATACTGCGAATAAGCATTGGGGGTGGCTGCTTTCTGCATGCAGGAGTGTGTTGCCTGCGGTTTCTTTTCTAAACAAAGTAGTCACTAATTTGTCACCTGATACTGTTACCTCGAGATCTAGAAATTTGGCATTTGGTTCTACTCATTGTACCTTCAAACTTTAAGTTCCAGTCATTATTATTTAAGATCTTTACAAATGATTCTGCCAGTTCTACACTGCCGTCCCAAATTACAAATAAATCATCGATGTATCTTAGCCACAATATCACGTGGCTGTGATATAGATGATGTCTCATGGGCACTGCCTGCTCCCATCTGCCCATGAATAAATTAGCAAAACTGGGAGCAAAGCAAGTGCCCATGGCAGTGCCCTGTTTCTGTCTGTAAAAATTACCATCAAAAATAAAAAAGTTATTTTTTTTAGACAAAAGTAAATCATTTGTACAATCATCACATTATGTTGTTGAAATGAGATGGATCTGGATTTCAGGTAGTGTTCACATGCCTTGACACCATCATCGTGCTTTATCGAAGTGTAAAGGCTACACACGTCTAGAGTTATCAGGAGAAAATTCTCCTTGCAGCTAACATTTTCAATTTGTTTAAAAAAATCACGGCTGTCCTTCAAGTAAGATGGCAGTGTTTCAACATACTGGCGCAGAAAAAAGTCAATGTACTTGGAGCTGTTCTCCAATAACGAATTCATGGAGGAGACAATGGGTCTCCCTGGTGGTCTAGTTGGATTTTTGTGCAGCTTGGGCAGCAAGTACAGTATAGCAATTTTAGGGTTTCTGTTTAAAAGTAAGGCATACTCATCATATTCCAGTAGTCCATAGACCTGCCTCTCGGACCACTGCATTTATGTACTAACATGTCCATGCTCCAAGAAATATGTGGGCAGTACGATGTTTGCTACCAAGAAACGGGTGTTAGAACATATGAGAGCGATCCAAAACAAAGATAAACAGTCACCCCTTGCTCGCAATTTCGAAGAATTTCACTACAGCAATCGTGATATGGTACGCTTCTTTGTTATTGACAGGATACCACCCAGCAATAGAGGAGGCGATAGAATTCGCAAACTACGGCAATTGGAATCACAATATATCCTTGATTTAGATTCCAAGATCCCTAAAGGGTTGAATTCTGAGGAAGAAATGGCATGGTTTCTGGGGGAATAATTGTATATCAGTGAGATCCTAATTACATCTTTCCTTAGACAATTTAGGATATATGTTAATCTTATCCCATTGTGACAATTGTTATTATCCCCTTTTAGGGGCTCACAACTTTTATCCTTGGCCGTTTTCGTTTGCTCTGCTCTGTTTTGAGATGATTATGAATTACACTGAGTCTAAATATTTTCCATAATGTTTTTAACGTTCACTTTGATGCACTTGTTTTTAATGCAACAAAAAATTGAGTCGTATCTATTTACAGGGTTTGAGGTGTAATCTTTGTCTGGTTAATAATGAGCCATGGGTATTTCTTTTTAGATTGGGATATTACACATCAAGTGGATTTGGAAATTGAAAAAGGACCATACTTAAATGAATAAGAAATTTGGAAGAATGAACTGTACAGACTGTACACACAATTAACCGGGTTGGACTATAGGAACCATGGGACTCGAGAAGAACCATTTCTTAACCCACTTGGGTATTGATTGTTTAGTTTTACGATGAATTCCTTATTTGTGATTGGGTCTCGTCCCCCCTTTTTTGAAATGCCACTGGGCAGTTGCACAACTAACCATGGCCCTTCTGTGTATTGGTTAAGTGAATTCCCATATACGCACAGTTCAGGTCATATTAGGGTTAATGTGTATTAGATATGGTCTAGTCTCCCTATTTACTGTTTACACAATTTTGTCGTTCTTCCAACTGTTAAGTTCTGCCACTAGGTACAATGCACCAAGTATTAGGGTCCCATCCCCTGATGACCCACTTTGAACTTCTTTATTTGCTAGACCCATAAGCTTAGAACAGGGAGGCTTACCATTAATTTCCGGGAATTTTGGTACGTCCAACAACAGAACGACACACGCAATATTAAATTGTTTGTTTGGGTGACTAACAGAAACATTGTATCATGCACGCCATCCACGCAAAATGTGAGTGCCTGAATCACTAAGTTCAAAATAATTGTTATTCTTATAGTTGATGGGCATGTTGATTAACTATTACAACAATCACGCATCAATATGTTTATAAAAAGAATATGATGCTTCACGCCAGATGCACAATGTGTTCAGGTTTAATTTGCAGTAATCAATATGCTTTCACTGTGTATCTGATGCAATGAACCACCCAACAACCTAATTCAGAATTTGATCTGTTTGTCTCCCATATTATAATTTTGAAATGATTTAAGACACCGTTACCATTGTTAAAACAGCTACCCTAACCCGTTGTAAGATGGCCGACTCAAAAAACTGTGAAAGTCTGTTTTCTTTGGTGTTTGTTTATGTCTGTGATCACGTGCACTAAATATAAGCGATGGCCGTTTAGTAACACTTTACCCGTGAGCAAGGCGGTTATCCGCCGAAACGCGTAGGGTTTTTTGAAGGCTTATGGTTTATGAATAAACCGTGAATTTGACCACACAGACGGAGTATTAATCTTTATTTCCTGTGCGGAGTGCGTGGTACTGTAGAAGTACGTGAAACTATATATATATTTGGCAGCAGATGGGGGAGAACATCACTGTTGTGTACCTGCTGGCAAGTTGATGAAATTAAAGGTCTTATGAACTGTGTTCGTGTGTGGCGGCTCGTCAAATTTGGGAACCTACACATTTTTGGATATTTAACGGCCGTCCCGGTCGTGATGAGCAGCCTGCTGCTGAGGCAGAACCAACCTTGCCATCTACATGGGGCAAACGAGGACACGAACGGCGTTGGGCATTGCAGGGGTGCCCGCGCAACATACCTTCATCCACTGAGAGGCGGGGCAGGCGACATCCAGCGGTGTGCACTCCCACCCACTTGGGGTCATTTTGCCACAATTTCCGTGCATTCGCCCCACCGAACAAAAGGACTACAGAGCCCAGAAACGCCGCTGAGACTTTGACATGCCCAGTGGGCGGGGACTATTGATTAAGAGGCGCGCCATGGATCTAGGTGCACTTTGCCACTGACGAAGAGGGCGGTAGCTCTCGAAACGCGTTTGGCAGCAGATGGGGGAGAACATCACTGTTGTGTACCTGCTGGCAAGTTGATGAAATTAAAGGTCTTATGAACTGTGTTCGTGTGTGGCGGCTCGTCAAATTTGGGAACCTGCACATTTTTGGATATTGAACGGCAGTCCCGGTCGTGATGAGCAGCCTGCTGCTGAGGCAGAACCAACCTTGCCATCTACATAGGGCAAACGAGGACACGAACGGTGTTGGGCATTGCAGGGGTGCCCGCGCAACATACCTTCATCCACTGAGCGGCGGGGCAGGCGACATCCAGCGGTGTGCACTCCCACCCACTTGGGGTCATTTCGCCACAATTTCCGTGCATGCGCCCCACCGAACAAAAGGACTACAGAGCCCAGAAACGCCGCTGAGACTTTGACACGCCCAGTGGGCGGGGACTATTGATTAAGAGGCGCTCCATGGATCTAGGTGCACTTTGCCACTGACGAAGAGGGCGGTAGCTCTCGAAACGCGTTTGGCAGCAGATGGGGGAGAACATCACTGTTGTGTACCTGCTGGCAAGTTGATGAAATTAAAGGTCTTATGAACTGTGTTCGTGTGTGGCGGCTCGTCAAATTTGGGAACCTGCACATTTTTGGATATATATACATATATATATATATATATATATATATATATATATATATATATATATATATATATATATATATATATATATATATATATATTTGTGTGTGTATGTATGTACATAAATAGATACATACACAAAGAGCCTCTTGAAGTCAAAGAGAGCCTGCACTCGAAGATGAGAAACAATCCATATTTTCATTGAATCAGGTTGCACAAATAAGATATCCACTTGTTCATTCATCTGGTGCCACAGCAAACATCCATTTGTTACAGCTGATAAGAGAAGCGCTTCAGTTGATCAAACAGCCTTTCTCAATCCAAACATATAGCCATTTTGGTTGCTCATTATACACTTGTTAATCACTGAATATAGAAGTAGCACTTCACGTTCTCAGCCTGCAGTCATCATATTGATGTGTCCTTTCCTCTCTTCTATGCATAATCTCATTTACAATTGTCTTTGAAACACTTGTAATAATAATACTTGAATAGGTAATTGTTATATAAATTAGCATATAATATTGTTACGATTTTTAGGATCTCATACATATATATTTGCAGCAAAGTAATTGTCCACCTCATCCCCTTTCATGTACGAGCACAAACAAAGCGGATGGACCAAATGAAATTCATGGAACACATAATCGCCGCCATTTGCTTTCAAAACTGCCATTATTACTAATTAATCTTTATGAAAATATTCCACCTTGTAAACAGGGCAACAGCTATAGTTTTCACCTAAGGCTCTCTGCAAACCGATCCACCCAAAAAAAATGTCAGTTTCACAATCCTACTGCTTGTCTGATGCCTATGCGGTGGCCTGCTCCTGACATTGGTATCCATTCAGAGGGCAAAGACAAGGGCTTCACGCAGCAAGGCAAAAGTCCCGCCAAGAGAGCCCAATGTCTCTCAGCGCCATACTTATCCCCCTGTCCCCAGCCGTAGAGTGTCAGAGCTAAGAATCGTTTGGGTCTCTTGGCGGGAACATTTGGCTCCATACATATACATATATATATCAGTCAGTCAGTCAAAAATTCTTTATTCTGCTGAAAGCCATAATAGATATTACATCACAAATAAAATGTATTGAACGTACTGAACAAGAATGAGGATAAAAAAATACAATATGAAATCCATAAAATAATATTCATGATGTAAATACAAAGCATGACAACACTAAATATCATAATTAATTGTAAAGGCATCCGTCACTCAATCCTTTTGTGAGTCTAAAAGCTTGAGACACAAAGCTTATTACAAGGCATTGGGCGCTTTTCAAACTGCTCACGCACAATTCTTACCACCTCAGTCATCTACTTCACTTGAGCTTATGCATGCAGATAAATTGAGAACCCTTATCACTAATGCATCCAAGGCTTCCACTATTTATACATTTTTACACACTCCCATCCAGCCGAGAGACAAGAACAACTAAGAAATGTTGTGGGAAAGTGATTTAGGGACCTCCTGGTCAGTGGACTTTTGGGGTAAACTTGGGAAATCCTCTAGGGCTGCAAATGCCACACAGACACTTCTTTTCATTTATGATAGATTATTACTTCCTTCACTCACTCTCAATGCGAGACATTCTCATCTCCCAGATATTTGTTGGTCCTGTTCCGCTACACATGCTGACTTATATCACATGCTTTTCACGTGTAATTTTGTTCAAAATGTTTGGGACAAGGTGTGGTCCCAAATTAATTCCATTTTTGATTCCACTCATCCTTTTTCTCCCTTACATATTTTTCTAGGCAGCCTGTCCCCTATTTGGGAAAATTGTGATTCCAATGTTCAGATAATAGACTTATTGTTGGCAGTAGCCTTCCAGCAAATAACCAAGAATTGGAAAGACTTCACCAAGTTATCTTACCAAGAGTGGTGGTATGCTGTCTGCTATAATCACAGACTAGATACAACCTTTGTATATCCATTGCACATGGCATCAAAACGCTTAGATTTATGGTCACCTGTCACACTTTTCATTGATGTCAGTGCGATGCGCTCTCTGCCTCCTGCTCCTCAACAACAAGAAGTTGCCATTCTCTTTTTATCGGCTACACAATTGATGTATTGTATGCAACTTTTTTAAGTTCACTGTCTTTCAATTTTATGTATTAATGTAGTTCTTATCTTAATAAACGTACTTCTGAACGTAAAAAAAATAAAATAACAAGGCAACACTACTCGTTGGCTAAAAGTTGAAGATAGTGTAAAGAATCTTTATAAGAACTGAAGCCAAGGATGCGCATAAATGATAATAAGTATTCTTGTCTAGGATGTTCATAAAATTAACAAAAACCATAGAATATGCCACTTATTGTTTAGAGATGTTATCACAGGGACAGGGGAGCAATTAGTGAAGCCATGTGCCCTGATAGGGATAGGCTACAAAAAGTGCAAGGTGCTGAGTCTAAAACTAGTAAAAAAAATCTGTTTGTTATTTGTAACCCAGTGTTCCATTCCTGCTTCCTTCTTTAGATCTAGATAGAACTGTACAGTCCTCAGCTGTTGATTTCTATTAGATCTGCCTAGTTTTTTAAATTGGCAATAAAAGGTTTTCACTGTGGACTTAGGCAAATTGTTAATTTCATTGGGGAAAAGAACACGATTTGAAAGGCCAATATCAGTGAAAGCCCTTTTGATATGAGTGAGCCAGGGGATTGAAAAATCTCTATCTTGCCTTAGTCAGTCTTTTACAACAGGGCGAGAGAAGGTAGTGTGTTTTGAGTGCAAGCGTCAAGGGTGAAGGGGTGCTAGCTGGAATAGGTCTTCAAAGCACCCTAAAGAAAAGTATTTGCTTTTATATAAAGTTAATAGCTCCTTTATTGGCTTTTGACCTAGTCTTTTCAAAAACCTAACAATACTATCAATAGCTGCTGCAAACGTACAGGCCCTTTATCTTAAAAAATTATACAGAGTAGTTAACAATCTGGACTTTTGTGATAGAAATGCCATTGTAGCGAGTCTTTTTTTTTTTTTAACCACGGGTCATAATGTGTGATTTTTTATGACAAATTTTTAGGTTAAGATTGCTCATGAAAGCGTTAAAAGAGTTGAGGTGTTGGAGACCATTGGTGGCGCAGGCAATCAAAACTGCATTGTCAGTGTATAATAAAACAGGTACGGAACAGTTGCAGACTCTAGGAAGATGTATATATATATATATATATATATATATATATATATATATATATATATATATATATATATGTATATATATATATATATATATATATATATATATATATATATATATATATATATATATATATATATATATATATATATATATATATATTCGTTCAAAACAAACCTCCCGTTATAGGAAGAGACTCGGACACCAGAACTTCTTGCAGGAAAATTTTATTTTGCAAGTGGAACGCGCTTCGCCTTTACGGCTTGATCACGCTCGTCAAACAGTGTGAGCGGTTATCTTAAATACACATTGTAATCACCACAAAATTGTGTCACCAGTGAAAAATAATCATATGGCGGACATTTTAACATAGGCAAAATAACATTGTTAGTTAATGTTTTCCGGGCCGATTTCATAGTACATAATGTGGGGGTGGCAGAGTGGGCTAAAGAACGGTGATGGATTAAACCCAGATCTGTTGACTGGGTGTAAGTGTTTGATTGGTTCAGATGCTCCGTCCATCACCACCCCCTTTTGTACCGCTTTGTTCACCATAAGTTGGCAGGGTATGCTCAGACATGAGTCCCTTGCTCACTTTGCCACTGATTTCAAGCAAGCCGGGCTGAAGATGGAAGAAATGCCAGAAACCGGTTCTCGGAAGCTTGTTTCCGGTCCAGGGAAGGCATGGCTTGGCAGTTCGGGCTGGACTGTTCCCATGAGGCACAGGGTCAGACTGATTTGCATATGGCCATGTCTGAACTAGGGTGGCAGAGTGGGCTAAAGAACGGTGATGGATTAAACCAAGATCTGTTGACTGGGTGTGAGTGTTTGGTTGGTTTAGATGCTCTGTCCATCACCACCCCCTTATGTACCGCTTTGTTCACCATAAGTTGGCAGGGTATGCTCAGACATGAGTCCCTTGCTCACTTTGCCACTGATTTCAAGCAAGCCGGGCTGAAGATGGAAGAAATGCCAGAAACCGGTCCTCGGAAACTTGTTTCCGGTCCAGGGAAGGCATGGCTTGGCAGTTCGGGCTGGACTGTTCCCATGAGGCACAGGGTCAGACTGATTTGCATGTAGCCATGTCTGAACTGGTGTGGCAGAATGGGCTATTGAACGGTGATGGATTAAACCCAGATCTTTTGACTGGGTGTGAGTGTTTGATTGGTTCAGATGCTCCGTCCATCACCACCCCCTTTTGTACAACTTTGTTTGCCATAAGTTGGCAGGGTATGCTCAGACGTGAGTCCCTTGCTCACTTTGACACTGGATTCAAGCAAGCCGGGCTGAAGATAGCTGAAATGCCAGAAACCGGTCCTCGGAAGCTTGTTTCCGGTCCAGGGAAGGCATGGCTTGGCAGTTCAGGCTGGACTGTTCCCATGAAGCACAGGGTCAGACTGATTTGCATATGGCATGTCTGAACTTGGGTGGCAGAGTGGGCTAAAGAACGGTGATGGATTAAACTCAGATCTGTTGACTGGGTGTGAGTGTTTGATTGGTTCAGATGCTCCGTCCATCACCACCCCCTTTTGTACCGCTTTGTTCGCCAAAAGTTGGCAGAGTATGCTCAGATGTGAGTCCCTTGCTCACTTTGCCACTGGACTCAAGCAAGCCGGGCTGAAGACAGCTGAAATGCCAGAAACCGGTCCTCAGAAGCATGTTTCCGGTCCAGGGAAGGCATGGCTTGGCAGTTCGGGCTGGACTGTTCCCATGAGGCACAGGGTCATACTGATTTGCATATGGCCATGTCTGAACTGGGGTGGCAGAGTGGGCTAAAGAACGGTGATGGATTAAACCCAGATCTGTTACCTGGGTGTGAGTGTTTGATAGGTTCAGATGCTCCGTCCATCACCACCCCCTTTTGTACCGCTTTGTTCGCCATAAGTTGGCAGGGTAAGCTCAGACATGAGTCCCTTGCTCACTTTGCCACTGGATTCAAGCAAGCTGGGCTGAAGATGGGTGAAATGGCAGAAACCGGTTCTCTGGAGCTTGTTTCCGGTCCAGGGAAGGCATGGCTTGGCAGTTCGGGCTGGACTGTTCCCATGAGGCACAGGGTCAGACTGATTTGCATATGGCCATGTCTGAACTAGGGTGGCAGAGTGGGCTAAAGAACGGTGATGGATTAAACCCAGATCTGTTGACTGGATGTGAGTGTTTGATAGGTTCAGATGCTCCGTCCATCACCACCCCCTTTTGTACCGCTTTGTTCACCATAAGTTGGCAGGGTAAGCTCAGACGTGAGTCCCGTGCTCCCTTTGCCACTGGATTCAAGCAAGCAGGGCTGAAGACGGCAGAAATGCCAGAAACCGGTCCTCGGAAGCTTGTTTCCGGTCCAGGGAAGGCATGGCTTGGCAGTTCAGGCTGGACTGTTCCCATGAGGCACAGGGTCAGACTGATTTGCATATGGCCATGTCTGAACTGGTGTGGCAGAATGGGCTATTGAACGGTGATGGATTAAACCCAGATCTTTTGACTGGGTGTGAGTGTTTGATTGGTTCAGATGCTCCGTCCATCACCACCCCCTTTTGTACAACTTTGTTTGCCATAAGTTGGCAGGGTATGCTCAGACGTGAGTCCCTTGCTCACTTTGACACTGGATTCAAGCAAGCCGGGCTGAAGATAGCTGAAATGCCAGAAACCGGTCCTCGGAAGCTTGTTTCCGGTCCAGGGAAGGCATGGCTTGGCAGTTCAGGCTGGACTGTTCCCATGAAGCACAGGGTCAGACTGATTTGCATATGGCATGTCTGAACTTGGGTGGCAGAGTGGGCTAAAGAACGGTGATGGATTAAACTCAGATCTGTTGACTGGGTGTGAGTGTTTGATTGGTTCAGATGCTCCGTCCATCACCACCCCCTTTTGTACCGCTTTGTTCGCCAAAAGTTGGCAGAGTATGCTCAGATGTGAGTCCCTTGCTCACTTTGCCACTGGACTCAAGCAAGCCGGGCTGAAGACAGCTGAAATGCCAGAAACCGGTCCTCAGAAGCATGTTTCCGGTCCAGGGAAGGCATGGCTTGGCAGTTCGGGCTGGACTGTTCCCATGAGGCACAGGGTCATACTGATTTGCATATGGCCATGTCTGAACTGGGGTGGCAGAGTGGGCTAAAGAACGGTGATGGATTAAACCCAGATCTGTTACCTGGGTGTGAGTGTTTGATAGGTTCAGATGCTCCGTCCATCACCACCCCCTTTTGTACCGCTTTGTTCGCCATAAGTTGGCAGGGTAAGCTCAGACATGAGTCCCTTGCTCACTTTGCCACTGGATTCAAGCAAGCTGGGCTGAAGATGGGTGAAATGGCAGAAACCGGTTCTCTGGAGCTTGTTTCCGGTCCAGGGAAGGCATGGCTTGGCAGTTCGGGCTGGACTGTTCCCATGAGGCACAGGGTCAGACTGATATGCATATGGCCATGTCTGAACTGGGGTGGCAGAGTGGGCTAAAGAACGGTGATGGATTAAACCCAGATCTGTTGACTGGGTGTGAGTGTTTGGTTGGTTCAGATGCTCCGTCCATCACCACCCCCTTTTGTACCGCTTTGTTCACCATAAGTTGGCAGGGTATGATCAGACGTGAGTCCCTTGCTCACTTTGCCACTGGATTCAAGCAAGCCGGGCTGAAGACGGCTAAAATGCCAGAAACCGGTCCTCGGAAGCTTGTTTCCGGTCCAGGGAAGGCATGGCTTGGCAGTTCGGTTGGACTGTTCACATGAGGCACAGGGTCAGACTGATTTGCATATGGCCATGTCTGAACTGGGGTGGCAGAGTGGGCTAAAGAACGGTGATGGATTAAACCCAGATCTGTTTACTGGGTGTGAGTGTTTGATTGGTTCAGATGCTCCGTCCATCACCACCCCCTTTTGTACCGCCCTTTACAAAAGAAGCCAGATATCAGTGCTGAGCAACTTGACAACCTGCGACCCATCTCCCTGCTCTCATATTTTGCTAAGGTAGCAGAGAAGATTGTGAATATACAGCTTACAGCACACATCGGTAAAAACAACATTCTCCACCCCTCTCAGTCTGGCTTTCGTGCCCTTCATTCCACCGAATCGGCTCTGCTGTACTCCACCGAAACCATTCGGAAGCATGTGGATGAAGGGCAAACAGCGGTCCTAATGATGTTAGATCTTAGTGCCGCTTTCGACACTGTTCCCACCATACCCTGCTGCAGGATCTAAAGAGAGGCGGTCATCGGCGGGGCCTTGAAGTGGATGGAATCTTTTCTGTCTGAGCGGAGCTTTCAAGTTATGCAAGGTGCTCACTGCTCCAGGAACATCAAGTTGACCGAGAGGGTGCCTCATGGTTCTATCCTGAGCCCGACCTTGTTCAATTTCTATGTCGCCCCCCTGGCTAAAATCTCGGATACATTTGGGTTTAATGCCCTGTCCTATGCTGATGCCACCCAGCTTGTGGTCTCTTTGACTCAAGCTCAGGTCAACACTGCCTCCAACTTCATGTCCTGCCTTCAAAAACTGGCTGGGTGGATGGCAAACAATTGTCTTAAGCAGAATGGTACCAAGACTGAGGTGCTGGTGATAGGGAAGGCTTTGTCAGTTTGGTCATCGACTTGGTGGCCCCAGACGTTGGGCTCTACCGCTACACTGTGAAAACAAGCAAAGAATCTTGGGGTATGGGTGGATAACAAGCTGTCTTTTGATTACCACACTAGGTGGGTGGCAGGCACCTGTTTTGGTATCTTACGGGGTTTGTGGAAGACCCTTGAAACTTTTCCCATGGCATCCAGGAAGATCATGGTGCATGCCTTGGTGACTTCCCGCCTTGGTTACTGCAATCTCCTGTATTTTGGTGCAACCAACAAGTGCATACGGAGATTGCAGTGTATCCAGAATACAGCTGCAAGATTAGTTCTTATGCTACCGAAGAGAGCTTCAGCCAAAATTGCGCTGGCCTCCCTGCACTGGCTTCCCATCAGGGAGAAAGTGAAGTTTAAGGCCATGTGTGTGAGTCATCGGATTCTACAGAAGAAGGGGCCTTCGTATTTGCAAGACCTTCTCACTCCATAGGCACTGACCAGACTGCTTAGATCGAATGAGAAAGGAAAGGTGGATATCCCCAAAATTATGAGATACAGGATGGGCGGCGGCTCTTTTCGGTACTTGGCGGCCCAGTTGTGGAACACTCTCCCTCAGAGTTTATCCAGTTAGAGTGCTCTGAATCCATCTTTCGGAAAGGTCTGAAGACCTATTTGTTTCCTGTGGTCTGATTTGTTCTGTTACCAGGTTACTGTGGATGCTGCTCTCTTTTTTTAGTTGTTACCTCAGCGCGGGGACACACTGGTTCAGTATAACCAGGCGCTTTATAAATGCAATTATTATTATTAATATGTATTTACATATATATATATATATATATTCACTGAAAAAACCATGGGTTATAGACCATATATAGTTAGGAATTAGCATTTACAAAACCTTATTTTACTCACACAAAACCATTGAAATTCCATATATAGTTAGTTGCACTAACTATATATCGCGCACCCGCAATCCACTGCTGATGATGTCACATATTACATCATTCATGACATGGTCAGTGACATCACTGATGACATCACTGATGACAACTCAAATGACATCACTGATGACATTATCCAATGACTGTATGTTTCTGTAAAGTTAAAATATGTCTTACATATTGAAGAATGAGTGGATGTATAAGTGTCTGGATGAAGAATTTAGTAGGTGCATGACTGACTGTATGAGAGAGTGATTAAATGTGTCTCACTGAGTTATGTTATGTTATGTTATGTTAAGGGGGTGCTTGTAAAGCGCACTGACACCGTGAGTTTCCTGGCGCTGATTGGATGCAGAGGGGACAGAGGAATTATTAACTAGATTGAGGAAACAGCCAGGTTTTTAATGATTTACGGAATTGGATGAGAGTATTGGAGTGCATGGGTTAGTGACTAAACTGTCTTAATTTGTGCATCATTATGTCTGTTGTTCTGTAAACTGCTGAATGTGTTAATCAGTAGCTATATGAGTAACTATATAGGATATTCATTGGTTGCCCAAGTATTTGTATGGGAGACTGAGTATGTGTGTGAGTGGCTGGGAGGTGTATGACTGTGCATAGATGTGTGAGCAGTTGATTCACTAGATGTATGGGTTCAAAAGTGCATGTGGAAACAGCTGCATGGGTGTATTGGTGAGTGAATGGATATCTCAGTGCAACATGTCAAATATGTAAAACACAGTACATGTGAGAGTTGACATATATAAATAACTGTGCATAAGAGCCAGTGAATGTGTGAGTGGCTGTATGGATCATTGTGAACTTGTATCAGGGATTGTATAGGAGAGTAAATATGTGTTAGAATATGTTTGAATTAGAAAGGTGTGTATAACTGTATAGTTGAGGAAATGAAGGTGTGATTGATTCTTTGCATGACTGACTAGATGTATGAGTAACTCCATGGATGAGTGACAATCTGTGAGTGTCTGTTTACACTGATTGTATCTAAGGTTATATTAGAGTCTGAAGAGGTTCATCGTATTATCACATGAATGATATTATTAGTGATGTTGTCAGTGATGTCATTTGAGTTGTCATCAGTGATGTCATCAGTGATGTCACTGACCATGTCATGAATGATGTAATATGTGACATCATCAGCAGTGGATTGCGGGTGCGCGATATATAGTTAGTGCAACTAACTATATATGGAATTTCAATGGTTTTGTGTGAGTAAAATAAGGTTTTGTAAATGCTAATTCCTAACTATATATGGTCTATAACCCATGGTTTTTTCAGTGAATTTTCAAGGTTTTGTAAATGCTAATTCCTAACTATATATGGTCTATAACCTATGGTTTTTTCAGTGAATTTGAATGGTTTTTTAATAGCAAATATCAAAAAACTTTAAAGTGTCAAGTACGTGGTAGGTAAAAACATTTTCGTGTCTATGCACGCTGATGTGCTTTGAATGCTGCCCCCCCTCCCTCCCCTCCTCTTTTCTTTTAGGAGTATTCTCTCTTTGCAGATAGTGAAGGGTAGGTAACGCAGGCCTTTGCCCCCGTTGTAATCCGTCGTGCCTGCTTCCCTATCCATTTGATTTATTGTTATCCAAGCATTTACTGTTTTAGAATTGGTTCTCTTTGGTTCATTCTCTATTTACAAACAAGCACAGAGTCGCAATACTCTGTTGAGTCTTTGCAGATAGTGAAAAATCGTTAGAAACAAAAGGAATCAAGCAAAATCAGTAGGCCAGTAATGGGATCTCTTTTTGACCTCGCTAAAATAGAAACATTAGGAACAACCCCTCATGAGAAATATGAAAGTAGTGAGAGGAACTGAGCTCAACGCCATGATGGCTGCAAGACAGCTCGGCTCCGCCGCCCACCCCGCCCAAAACAACGACAAACACTATGCAAATATTATAAATATATACAACACACCAGCAAAGTAACAGGGTAAAACGTTTTATTAAATAACTATTTACATGGCAGCCTGCTGCAACATCGATCCAAATGCATGCCGCCGTTCCCGGGATTTCTCCCCGACTACTCTGCGACCTACGAGATGGAGAGGCCGAGGCGTTGACTAAGCAGGGCCTCCAGCCGCAACCACAGCGCCAACGATTGCTGCTAACAGCCACTGATCAGAAGAACCGTTGCCTGCGATGCTTCCCTGAGCCGCTTGACGGAGGCCCCCGAGGGGCGGTGTGGTGGCGCGGAGTCGGAGGGGGCGCTTGACTCCTGCCCCCTCCCCAAGTCTTGTTGCCCTGGTGTGGCCTGAGATCGCCCCCGACATAGGCGGTCGGCTCCCGGGGTCAGGCGGAACTTGTTGCCTTTTGGTGACTCTTCCATTCTGGACCTTGTCCCACAATCCGTTTGACCTGAAGACACGTCCTGCGGTGCCCTGGTCCAACCATCACATATACCTGCGCCAGGACACGGCGTGGGGTGCACTGAAAGGGAGAGGCGGCGCAAACGAGCCTCCCCCACCTCCCCAGGTGGAGGTTTATCAGCTACACCCCAGCGCTTCACTCGGCCACCTGAGTTGCGCCCGCTCCTGTGGCACAGGGCCTCGCTCGGCCAGCTGAATTGTGCCTGCTCTTGTTATTGCAGCATCTCACCCGCCATCCGGATGAATTGCACCCACTCTTGCAGTACAGCGAGAGGCGGCTGCCACGGAGCTCAGGAAATGGCGGTCGACTCCACAGACTTGGGCCTGGCCTGCAAGGATGGCTCTGGGCAACCCTGGAACTCGGACGCTTGACTGCTAGGGCATGGGCCCCATTCCCAAAAGCGTCCCCTCAGCCTTGAAGATTCTACAAGAGTCACCGGGGCCCCCGACTCCCGCAGACTTACGGTGGGGAGCGACTGCCATGATTGTTTGCGGAATGGCCACAACGGAGTCACGAGATGGTGGTGCTCTCATGCTGACGCCAGCTTCAGTCTGAAGCATCCAGAAACACTGTAGACTACCAATTCGATCAGTTCCGGTGGAGCCCCAACGTGACCCGGTAGAGAAGAACTTGCCCTCCCCTCTTTGACTGATGGTTCTTGTTGCCTGTCCCTTCTGTCATATGACGCGCCGCGTTAGCGCACCCGGAAGTGCTCCGGTGCGCGAGGCGTGAAAAGCAGCTACCCGGAAGCAATCCGGGGCGCGGCGCGAAGCGCGTAACGTAAGCATAACAGGTCATGTGACTTGTTAATAAAACTTTTCATTGGTTCATTTCACTTTTGAGTTCCAAATGATGTAAGGCTAGGTCATGTGACCTAAAAATAACACTTTTCATTGGTTCGGACTGGGAGGGGGCGCTTAGCTCCTGCCCCCTCCCCAAGTCTCTCTCGGCCAGCTGAGTTGCGCCTGCTCTTGCTATTACAGCATCTCACCCACCATCCGGCTAAATTTCACCCACTCTTGTGATACAGCGACTCTTCCATTCTGGACCTTGTCCCACAATCCGTTTGACCTGAAGACACGTCCTGCGGTGCCCTCGCAATGCGGCCTGGTCCCTAAATGTGTGCAGGGGGACGGTATTTCTCGCTCGGCCAGCAGAGTTGCGCCCACTCTTGCGGCCTACGACATGGAGAGGCCGGGGCGTTAAATAGGCGGGGCCTCTGGCCGCAACCACAGCGCCAACGATCGCTGCTAAAGGAGGGGAGCCTTGCCGGTGAGAGACACTGATCTGAAGAACGGCTGCCTGCGGTGCCTCCCTGAACCGCTTGACGGAGGCCCCCCAGGGGCGGTGTGGTGGCGCGGACTGGGAGGTGGCACTTAGCTCCTGCCTCCTCCCCAAGTCTCTCTCGGACAGCTGAGTTGCGATTACTCTTGCGGCCTACGACATGGAGAGGCCGGGGCGTTGACTAAGCAGGAGCCTCCGGCCGCAACCACAGCGCCAACGATCGCTGCTAAAGGAGGGGAGCCTTGCCGGTGAGAGCCACTGATCTGAAGAACGGCTGCCTGCGGTGCCTCCCTGAACCGCTTGACGGAGGCCCCCCAGGGGCGGTGTGGTGGCGCGGACTGGGAGGGGGTGCTTGGCTCCTGCCCCCTCCCCAAGTCTCTCTCGGCCAGCTGAGTTGCGCCTGCTCTTGCTATTACAGCGTCTCACCCGCCATCCGGCTAAATTTCACCCACTCTTGCGATACAGTGACTTTTCCATTCTGGACCTTGTCTCCGCAGAGGTACATCACCTTACACCGACATGCACTCTGATCTCCTTGGTCTCAGTCAAGCATCAATAGTAAGATTTTCATAGGTGAGTGTAAGTGGGGGCTGTTTGAGGACCTGACTGCATTGGAAAGCAATGTGATGCGGTGCCTCCCTGAACCGCTTGACGGAGGCCCCCGAGAGGCGGTGTGGTGGCGCGGACTGGGAGGGGGCGCTTGGCTCCTGCCCGCTCCCTAAGTCTTGTTGCCCTGGTGTGGCCTGAGATCGCCCCCGACATAGGCGGTCGGCTCCCGGGGTCAGGCGGAACTTTTTGCCTTTTGGTGACTCTTCCATTCTTGACCTTGTCCCACAATCCGTTTGACCTGAAGACACGTCCTGCGGCCTGGTCCCTGAATGTGTGCAAGGGGACGGTATTGATTGGATCAAGATGGCGGCTTCACACAAAGCTGACTCAAGTGTTGCTGCTGATGCTATGCAAACAAAGACTGGTTTTCAGTTTGTACATTCTTCAGGATTTTTCCATCCAAGGCTGGTTGAGAGTTTGTAGAACGATGGCTTCAGATTTTCAACATACTACTCTTCAACATTCTTCATAAATGTAACAATGTGAGACTCACTAGGATAACGGCCGTTTATCTTTCCTTTCAAAATGCTGCCAACAATATTTTCTGAATGGAAGACACCATCTTGTAGCATAAAAGGCTGCGTCAAGGGTGGTATTGCCCAGAATGTCTTGTTTTCTAGTGCTCGTAATGACGAAGCCAGAACTGCCAAAAAGGATTCTGGTCCTGCCGCTACTTACTGGAGACATTGAACTATACTCTGGACCTGCCTGGCCTCGACCAAAATGGCGCCAGTATGGGAGCGACTTGCAACTCCTTATGACGTTCTAGTTACTTAGCCTTGACGTTATGGGGGATGTATGCGGTCTTTGTGCACATTGCGGGCGGGGAAGGGTACTGACTGGGAATACGGACAGCCCTATTGATGTCGATTTTTCATTATTAATTATTGTATTAATAAAGCTTCGAAGTAATGTTACCCATGATACTCGCCCATGGTGTGCGTATAGACGATTTTATTGTAACTGATCCTGTTATACTTTCAATTAAAAAATCAACCTTCACTGATCCTACAACTGTTTGTCACGTTTAGTTTTTTCAATTAAATGGCTCGCTTGTTACATACTCCTATACCCCTGGCTTTTGAAAGACACCATCTTGTACAATAAAGGGCTGCGTCAAGGGTGGTATTGCCCAGAATGTCTTGTTTTCTAGTGCTCGTAG
The DNA here is from genome assembly GCF_964263255.1 of Lissotriton vulgaris. Taxonomy (NCBI): domain Eukaryota; kingdom Metazoa; phylum Chordata; class Amphibia; order Caudata; family Salamandridae; genus Lissotriton; species Lissotriton vulgaris. The sequence continues at coordinate 1,113,287,298 of NC_141689.1, read as the reverse complement.
TGACGAAGCCCGAACTGCCGAAAAGGATTCTGGTCCTGCCGCTACTTACTGGAGACATTGAACTATACTCTGAACCTGCCTGGCCTCGACCAAAATGGCGCCAGTATGGGAGCGACTTGCAACTCCTTATGACGTTCTAGTTACTTAGCCTTGACGTTATGGGGGATGTATGCGGTCTTTGTGCACATGGGGGGCGGGGAAGGGTACTGACTGGGAATACGGACAACCCTATTGATGTCGATTTTTCATTATTGATTATTGTATTAATAAAGCTTCGAAGTAATGTTACCCATGATACTCGCCCATGGTGTGCGTATGAAGGATTTTATTGTAACTGATCCTGTTATACTTTCAATTAAAAAATCAACCTTCACTGATCCTACAACTGTTTGTCACGTTTAGTTTTTTCAATTAAATGGCTCGCTTGTTACATACCATCTTGTACAATAAAGGGTTGCGTCAAGGGTGATACTGCCCAAAATGTCTTGTTTTCTAGTGCTCGTAATGACGAAGCCAAAACTGCCGAAAGGGATTCTGGTCCTGCCGCTACTTATTGGAGACATTGAACTATACTCTGAACCTGCCTGACCTCGACCAAATTGGCGCCAGTATGGGAGCGACTTGCAACTCCTTATGACGTTCTAGTTACTTAGCCTTGACGTTATGGGGGATGTATGCGGTCTTTGTGCACATGGCGGGCGGGGAAGGGTACTGACTGGGAATACGGACAACACTATTGATAACGCAAAAAAAACGATTTTTTTTTTTTTGCCCCGCGGGGCCCTTTTAAAGCCTCCACATCAAACCTAGGGGGTCAGGGAGGATCTACTATGCCCCCTTATGGTTATTCCCCCCTTCGTTTTGGCCTCCTCTTGTCTCTCAATCCTACCGAGAGACAAGATGGCGGCCGCTCCGGACTGTTTAGAATGTTGACAGACACCGAAGAGCCAATCAGCTTCGCTTCGTAAAGTTCCGTTACGCGAAAAGTACGTGAACCGCAGCGCTACCCGGGACGCTGTTACAGATATATATATTTATTTGAACGTTAATTTATCAAAATCCACTGGAGCACATATATTGAGACCTAGCAAAGGCACATCGGGCTAACAGTCCCTACAATTTTGCCAAGTTTCGTGCAAATCCATTCAGCCGTTCGAGCTAAAAGTGAGGCCAACCGCCCTATGGAAATTAACATGGGAAAAACGCGTTTTGGGACCCCCTTTTTTCTCGGCCCCCCTTGAGGAACCCCCCAAATTTTCAGGAGCTGCTCAGAAACAAAATGTGCCATTTTCCTGAAAATTTCAGCCAATTCCGTCCACAAACGCCAAAGTTATTAGACATAGAATTTTCAAAAATCCCATAGAGAAAAAATCCTAACTATATATACCTACTGGCGACCGCCAGTAGGTAATATATATATATATATATATATATATATATATTATATATATATATATATATATATATATATATATATATATATATATATATACACACACACATATATATGTACATATATATATATATATTCACTGAAAAAACCATAGGTTTCAGGCCTTATATAGTTAGGAATTAGCGTTTAAAAAACATTGAAAGTGCTCCTATATAGTTAGTTGTACTAACTATATTTCGCGCACCCGCAATCCACTGCTGATGATGTCACATATTACATCATTCATGACATGGTCAGTGACATCACTGAAGACATCACTGATGACATCTCAAATGACTTCACTGATGACATCACTGATGACATCTCAATTGACATCACTGATCTCATCACTGATGATATCATTCATGTGATAATACGATGCACCTCTTCACACTCTAATATAACCTTTGATACACCCAGTGTTAAACACAGACTACCATTCTTGAAACCATTGACACACCAATACCAGTTACTACATACGCACACACTGATTGCTAGGTCTATACACACATCCAATCATTTACCCATAGAATCACTCATACATACAGTCACTCATCAATACAACACTATCATCTGCACTCAAACACCTATACAGACACTCACACTCTGCCACTCATCCATGGAGTTACTCACACATCTAGTCAGTCATGCAAAGAATCAATCACACTTTCATTTCCTCAACTATACAGTTATACACACAACACCTTACTTATTCAAACATATACTAACACATACTTACTTTGTAATAGAATTACTGATACAAGTACACAATGATCCATACAGCCACTCGCACAATCCGTGGCTCTTATGTATAGTCATTTATATATGCCAGCTACCCACACACACACTCAGTCTCCCATACAAATACTCGGGCAACCAATCAACAACATATATGGCCACTCATATAGCTACTGATCAACACATGCAGTAGCTTACACAACAACAGACATACTGATGCACACATTCAGTTTAGTCACTAACCTATGTATTCAGTAAGGCACATATAATCACTCACTTATACATTCAGTCATGTACCTACTAAACCTTTCATCCAGACACTTATACATCCTCTCATTCTTCAGTATGTAAAACATATTTAAACTTTACAGAAACACACAGTCACTGGATGATGTCATCAGTGATGTCATCAGTGATGTCATTTGAGATGTCATCAGTGATGTCATCAGTGATGTCACTGACCATGTCATGAATGATGTAATATGTGACATCATCAGCAATGGATTGCGGGTGCGCAAAATATAGTTAGTACAACTAACTATATAGGAGCAATTTCAATGGTTTTTTAAAAGCTAATCCTAACTATATAAGGCCTGAAACCTATTGTTTTTTCAGTGAATTTCAAAGGTTTTTTATATGCTAATTCCTAACTATATAAAGCCTGAAACCCATGGTTTTTTCAGTGAATTTGCAAGGTTTTTTAAATGCTAATTCCTAACTGTATAAGGCCTGAAACATATGGTTTTTTCAGTGAATTAGCAAGGTTTTTTAAATGCTACTTCTATTAGCTGATAACGTTTAAATATGTTAATATCCTTGTGGGACCACCTGAGCAGCCCCAGGGATCCGATTTTTGGACCGGAGCAAGGTGCTCTCTGATTGTGCCGTATTTATTGCCTTCTGCCCCCCTGATTGTGCTGTATTTCTTGCTTCTGCCCCCCGATTGTGCCATATTTCTTGGCTTCTGCCCCCCTGATTGTGCTGTATTTCTTGCCTTCTGCACCCTGATTGTGCCATATTTCTTGCCTTCTGCACCCTGATTGTGCCGTATTTCTTGCCTTCTGCTTTCTGATTGTGCCGTATTTGTTGCCTTCTGCCCACTAATTGTGCAGTTTTTTCTTGCCTTCTACCCCCTGATTGTGCCGTTTGTCGGGCCTTCTGTCCCCTGATTGTGCCGTTTTTCGTGCCCTGCCCCCCTGATTGTATTATCTTTGCCAGTGTTTGTTCACTGCTGGTATTGCCTTTGCCTGTGTTTCTTTGCTGCCGTTATTGTCTTTGACAGTGTTTCTTTGCTGCCGTTATTGTCTTTGCCAGTGTTTGTTTGCTGCCATTATTGTCTTTGCCAGTGCTTGTTCGCTGCTGGTATTATCTTTGCCAGAGCTGTGTGGGCTGTGAGAGCTGTGAGGGCTGTGAGAGCTGTGTGGGCTGTGAGAGCTGTGTGGGCTGTGAGAGTGTGGGCTGTGTGGGCTGTGAGAGCTGTGAGAGCTGTGTGGGCTGTGAGAGTTGTGTGGGCTGTGAGAGCTGTGTGGGCTGTGAGAGCTGTGTGGGCTGTGAGGGCTGTGTGGGCTGTGAGGGCTGTGTGGGCTGTGAGGCCTGTGAGAGCTGTGTGGGCTGTGAGAACTGTGTGGGCTGTGAGAGCTGTGTGAGCTGTGAGAGCTGTATGGGCTGTGAGAGCTGTGAGAGCTGTGTGGGATGTGAGCTGTGTGGGCTGTGAGGGCTGTGTGAGCTGTGAGGGCTGTGTGGGCTGTGAGAGCTGTGTGGGTTGTGAGAGCTGTGTGGGCTGTGAGAGCTGTATGGGCTGTGAGATCTGTGTGGGCTGTGAGAGCTGTGTGGGCTGTGAGAGTGTGGGCTGTGTGGGCTGTGAGAGCTGTGTGGGCTGTGAGAGCTTTGTGGGCTGTGAGAGCTGTGAGAGTTGTGTGGGCTGTGAGAGCTGTGAGAGCTGTGTGGGCTGTTAGAGCTGTGTGGGCTGTGAGAGCTGTTTGGGCTGTGTGAGCTGTGAGAGCTCTGTGGGCTGTGAGAGCTGTGTGGGCTGTGAGGGCTGTGTGGGATGTGAGCTGTGTGGGCTGTGAGGGCTGCTTGGGCTGTGAGAGATGTGTGGTATGTGAGCTGTGTGGGCTATGAGGGCTGTGTGAGCTGTGTGGGCTGTGAGAGCTGTGTGGGCTGCTTGGGCTGTGTGGGCTGTGAGAGCTGTGTGGGCTGTGAGAGCTGTGTGGGCTGTGAGAGCTGTGTGAGCTGTGAGAGTGTGGGCTGTGTGGGCTGTGAGAGCTGTGAGAGCTGTGTGGGCAGTGAGAGCTGTGTGGGCTGTGAGAGCTGTGTGCGGGCTGTGTGAGCTGTGAGAGCTGTGTGGGCTGTGAGGGCTGTGAGGGCTATGTGGGATGTGAGCTGTGTGGGCTGGGAGGGCTGTGTGGGCTGTGAGAGCTGTGTGGGATATGAGCTGTGTGGGCTGTGAGGGCTGTGTGAGCTGTGAGGGCTGTGTCGGCTGTGAGCTGTGTGGGCTGTGAGAACTGTGTGGGCTGTGAGAGCTGTGTGGGATGTGAGCTGTGTGGGCTGTGAGGGCTGTGTGAGCTGTGAGGGCTGTGTGGGCTGTGAGAGCTGTGTGGGCTGTGAGAGCTGTGTGAGCTGTGAGAGCTGTGTGGGCTGTGAGGGCTGTGTGGGCTGTGAGAGCTGTGTGGGCTGTGAGAGCTGTGTGGGCTGTGAGAGCTGTATGGGCAGTGAGAGTGTATGCTGTGTGGGCTGTGAGAGCTGTGAGAGCTGTGTGGGCTGTGAAAGCTGTGTGGGCTGTGAGAGCTGTGAGAGCTGTATGGGCTGTGAGAGCTGTGTGGGCTGTGAGGGCTGTGAGAGCTGTGTGGGCTGTGAGAGCTGTGTGGGCTGTGAGGGCTGTGAGGGCTGTGTGGGCTGTGAGGGCTGAGAGAGCTGTTTGGGCTGTGAGAGCTGTGGGGGCTGTGAGAGCTGTGTGGGCTGTGAGCACTGTGTGGGCTGTGAGAGCTGTGTGGGCTGTGAGAGCTCTGAGAGCTGTGTAGGCTGTGAGAGCTGTGTGTGCTGTGAGGGCTGCGAGGGCTGTGTGGGCTGTGAGGGCTGTGAGAGCTGTGTGGGCTGTGAGAGCTGTGTGGGCTGTGAGCTCTGCTTCTTTTGTGTCTCGGTCTACCTAGCACAAGATGAATGCCAACACTTCCTGGTTAGAAGTGTTGACAGCCAATGAGCATGCTGCTTTCCTGTGAAAGGCATGCTGATTGGCTGCCACTGTCTGTCAACACTCGAAACCAGAAAGTGTTGGCAGCCATCTTGTGCCTCGGTAGTACCAAGGCACAAAAAAAGCAGTGAAACAAAGGTACAAAACATGCAAAGGGGGCAGGGTAGAAGCACCCTCACCCCCTAGGCCTGCTCAGGGGGTCCCACAAGGACCCCCAAGGCCCAAAAATAAAATATTTGTTTTCGAAAAATCGAGGGGTGTGTGCACGGTGCGCGCACGGTACTCGTACGGTACTCGTACTGTGCGCGTACAGTGTGCGTACCCCCACGATTTTTTGGAATTTTTTTGGGGGGGGGCAGGGGGGGCCTTGTGGGACCCCCTGAGCAGGCCTAGGGGGTTAGGGTGCTTCTACCCTGCCCCCTTTTTGAGTTCTACACGTTTGTTTTTCTGCTTTCCTGTGCCTCAGTCTATCGAGGCACAAGATGGCTGCCAACAATTTCTGTTTTGGAATGTTCACAGACAGTAGCAGCCAATCAGCATGCAGCTTGTACTCGGGAAGGTACAGAGTACAGTAAGCTTACGTGCACTCACGGTGTCCCACATATAGATATATAATTTGCGAAAACTGAATTTTCTCAACATCTACTGGAGGGATTTTCACCAAATATAAAAAAGGCACTTCTGCATACCAGTCCCTACCATTTTGCCAAGTTTGGTGTAATTCCATTCAGCTGTTCGGGCTGTAGCCGTGTCTAAAGGTCCTATGGAAAATTGCATTGGGCTACATTTCACATTCAATTTTTTCAAAAACTACTGGAGGGATTTAACCAAAAATACAAAAAGCAATGCTGCATACCAGTCCCTACCATTTTGCCAAATCTGGTGTAATTCCGTTCAGCCGTTCAAGCTGTAGCCTTGTCAGAATGTCCCTATGGAAATTAACATAGGGAAAACACGTTTTGGAACTCCCCTTTTTTCTCGGCCCCCGCTTGACGAATCTCCCCGAAACTTTCAGGGAAGGAGCGGAGTGCAGCGAGGGAAGTTTAAGGAAAATTACAGGCAGATCCATCAATCGGCGCCAAAGTGATTCCCAATAGAATGTTCGGAATTTCCTATGTATTACCAGACCTCCTTCAAAATGGCCGCTATATTCGCATGCATTTTCGCATTGGTCCGTTGTCAGTTGCATCTGGATGACGTATATATAATGTTGACAGGCGGTCAAGAGTGTAAACATTGACGTAGGACTTTTGTCCGAAACGCGTCTGTTACACTTGTTTGTGGGCTAAATAAATCCTTGCCGCTTACCCCAGGAGTGCGTGTAACGTTTTCTTAACGGGAGCGATTTGGAGCCACGATTGTTTACCGCGAGTATCGGCGCGGGAATCTGCACCCGCTTGCGAGTGCCTCGGGATTACCGAAGCAACTTTTGGAGCCTGGATATATATATATATATATATTTATATATATTCAGTGGAAACATCAAAGGTTATGTTGTGTAGTTCCCACTAAACCGTAAGACCTGCGCGATTGTGGACAACATAAACTTTGGGTGAGGTGCCTAGACTGATTCCATGCACCCCCACAGGATATGTTTGCCTAGAGACCAGCTAGCTCACAGTGCCACCATAAGGACAGAGAACGCAAACAAGGAGAGAATGGTTTCTGGCAACCACTGAACATGACAGCCCTTATCCCTAAGGGATCATGGTAACAGATCTAGAACCCTTCCGCTCAGTCACCTGTGCCCTTTGCTCTGAAAGAAATATATAGAGAATATGCAATGGGACATTTTCAATATATTTACTGAAACAACTTTATTCTTGTACAAAAATACATATGCTGCAATAATCAGTGGACAGAAGCAGATGAAAGTGATTACAAGAACCAAAAGAGTAAAGAGCACATATAGTTCCACCATGGTGCTAAGACACTGTATATATGCAGGCATATAGTACAAGGTAGTAATCAGGCATACTCCTACTATGAGAACCCTACTCTGTGTATGTCTAGAGTGTGTGTAAGTGTAGAGCCAAGAATACCCCCACCGGATGTTACAGCCCTATTACCTGGCAGGAGATAATGTAGGACCTCATCCTGGTCATGAACTGGAAACCCCTCATGGAGATGCAAGTCCACTGTGTGATGAGGTCTCAGAATGCAGGGCCTCTCAGTGTCAGCTGAAGTGCCGCCTCTGCTAATCCTAGGTGATGCTTATTATTTACAATGAAAGCATCCTTGCGATGTACGTATAGATTAGGAATGTTGTGGAAATGTAGATAGCCCTGTCGTCCAGTGGATGAACAACATTTGTACATTGTGCATAAAGGCTTTGTACTTGGTGTTCAAGGCATTGTGATAATGTTATGCAAAGCCAGATGAGTTAACAGAAGTAGTTTTAGAGAAACTAATCCAACATTGCCACACATACAAATATGTGCAAAAGGTCACAGCAGTAATATTATTGTGCAGAAAGAGGACAATGGAAGAAAATATGCAGTTAAGTTACATGGGCTTAACCCGGGCTCATTACAGTCATGGACGTTTTTGTCAGTTTAACCAGTAGGATATATATCTGTATATATATATATATATATATATATATATATATATATATATATATATATATATATATATATATATATATATATATATATATATATTCAATGAAAAAACCATTGGTTTTAGGCCATATATAGTTAGGAATTAGCATTTACAAAACCTTATTTTACTCGCATAAAACCATTGAAATTCCATATATAGTTAGAAGCGCTAACTATATATCGCGCACCCGCAATCCACTGCTGATGATGTCACATATTACATCATTCATGACATGGTCAGTGACATCACTGATGACATCACTGATGACATCTCAAATGACATCACTGATGACATCACTGATGACAACATCCAGTGATTGTATGTGTCTGTAAAGTTTAAATATGTTTTACATATTGAAGAATGAGTGGATGTATAAGTGTCTGGATGAAGAATTTAGTAGGTGCATGACTGACTGTATGAAAGAGTGATTAAATGTGTCTCACTGAGTGCATGGGTTAGTGACTAAACTGTCTTAATTTGTGCATCAGTATGTTTGTTGTTGTGTAAGCTGCTGCATGTGTTGATCAGTAGCTATAAGAGTGGCCATATGGGTTATTGATTGGTTGCCCAAGTATTTGAATGGGAGGCTGAGTGTGTGTGTGGGTGGCTGGGAGGTGCGTGACTCTGTGCATAGATGTATAAGCAGTTGATTCACTAGGAGTATGAGTTCAAGAGTGCATGTGGAAACAGCTATATGGGCGGTTGACTGTGCATGGGTCTGTTGGTGAGTGAATGGATTTCTCATTGCTACATGTGCAAGTAAGTACGTATATAAAACACAATACATGTGAGAGTTGAGATATATAAATAACTGAACATAAGAGCCAGTGAATGTGTGAGTAGCTGTATCGATCACTGTGAGCTTGTATCAGGGATTATATAAGAGAGTAAATATGTGTTATTATATGTTTGAATAAGTAAGATGTGTATAACTGTATAGTTGAGGAAATGGAGGTGTGATTGATTCTTTGCATGACTGACTAGGTGTGTGAGTAACTCCATGGATGAGTGACAGTCTGTGAGTGTCTGTTTATACTGAGTGTATGTAAGGTTATATTAGAGTCTGAAGAGGTTCATTGTATTATCACATGAGTGATGTGATCAGTGATGACAAATGAGATGTCATCAGTGATGTCATTTGAGTTGTCATCAGTGATGTCATCAGTGATGTCATTTGAGATGTCATCAGTGATGTCATTTGAGTTGTCATCAGTGATGTCATCAGTGATGTCATTTGAGATGTCATCAGTGATGTCATCAGTGATGTCACTGACCATGTCATGAATGATGTAATATGTGACATCATCAGCAGTGGATTGCGGGTGCGCGATATATAGTTAGCGCTTCTAACTATATATGGAATTTCAATGGTTTTATGCGAGTAAAATAAGGTTTTGTAAATGCTAATTCCTAACTATATATGGCCTAAAACCAATGGTTTTTTCATTGAATTTTCAAGGTTTTGTAAATGCAAATTCCTAACTATATATCCACTATAACCTATGGTTTTTTCTATGAATTTCATTGGTTTTTTAATAGCAAATATGAAAAGCTTTAAAATGTCAAGTACGTGATAGATAAAAACATTTTCGTATTTATGCACGCTGATGTGCTTTGAACGCTGCACCCCCCCCCCCTCCCCTCTTTTGTCTTAGTAGTACTCTCTCTTTGCAGATACTGAAGGGTAGTTAACGCAGGCCTTTACCCCCGTTGTAATCCGTCGTGCCTCCTTGTCTCTCCATTTGATTGATTGTTGTCCAAGCATTTACTGTTTTAGAATTGGTTCTCTTTGAATCATTCTCTATTTACAAACAAGCACAAAGTCGCAATACTCTGTTTAGTCTTTGCAGATAGTGAAAAATCGTGTAAAAAAATAAAAGTAATTGAGCAAAATCAGTAGGCCACTAATTGGATCTCTTTTTGACCTCGCTAAAATAGAAATATTAGGAACAACCCTTCATGAGAAATACGAAAATAGTGAGATGAACTGAGCTCCACACCATGAGGGCTGCAAGACAGCTCGGCTCCATCACCCATCCCGCACAAAATAACGACAAACCCTATGCAAATATTAAAAATATAGACAACACACCAGCAAAGAAACAGGGTAAAACATTTTATTAAAAAACTATTTACATAACGTTGGTTTATAAGATGATGTCAGTAGTGGACCGATGTGTGAATAGATCGAAAGCAGCACAAGGCTCCAAGATCCGGATGGCAAGCTCCTGGATGTTGGGTGCCATAGTTTAGAGTTCTGAATTTCAGCCTTTTTCAATGCCTGTGCTTTGTTGAATCAAAATGGCGGCTTGACACAAAGCTGACTCAAGCGTTGCTACTGATGCTATGCAGACCAAAACTGGTTTTCAGTTTGTACATTTTTCTAGATTTTTCAATCCAAGTTTGGTTGACTTTGTAGAACGATGGCTTCAGATTTTCAACATACAGTGTGGTGGCGCTGACTGGGAGGGGGCGCTTCGCTCCTGCCCCCTCCCCAAGTAAGATTTTCATACGTGAAAGTACGTTAATGGTTTTGGTCCCTGAGATGCTTCGATGTCACTGCCATTCTCAAATAGCATAAGTTCTGGATGTTGGGTGCCATAGTTAAGAGTTCTGAGCAGTGCTTGTAACACTGTCTAAAGCTTATTTCCACCTACTGCAGCTTCACTATTCTCAAAGTAAGTGAGTGTCGTTTGTAGACCTGACTGCATTAGAAAACAATGTGATATGTTACCTTCCTAAACAGCTTGACGGAGGCCCCTGAGGGGCGGTGTGATGGCCATGGACTCGGAGAAGACGCATGGCTCCGACACCCTCCCCAAGTCTTATAGCACTGGTGTAGCCTGAGATCGCCCCCGACATAGGCGGCCGGCTCCCGGGGTCCGGCGGAACTTTTTGCCTTTTGATGACTCTTCAATTCTGGACCTTGTCCCACAATCCGTTTGACCTGAAGACAAGCTGTAGTGGGGCGCCCCTTTATCGTTTTAGTTGCCATTCCGCCCGCTTTTGCTACACTGTGCCTCTTCCGCCATTCAGCTGTTTACCGCCCGCTCTTGCGACTACAGCGTCTCGCTCACCATGTAGTTGAGTTGCGCCCGCTCTTGCGGTGCAGCGATAGGCGGCTGCCACAGGACTCTCAAAATGGCGGCCGGCTCTTCGGTTTTGGGCCTGGTCCACTAAAATGGCCCTGGGACACCTTGGAACTCGGACGCTTCCCTGATAGGGCTTGGGTCCCATTCTCGAAAAGCGTCCCCTCAGCCGTGAAGATTCTACAAAAGTCTTGGGGGCCTCCGACTCCCGCAGGCTTCTGGTGGGGAGCGGCTGCCATGATTGCTCGTGGAATGGCCACGACGGAGCTACGAGATGGTAGTGGTCTCATGCTGACGCCTGCTTAAGTCTGAAACATCCAGAAACACTATAGACTACCAATTCGATCAGTTCCGGTAGCGCCCCAACATGACCCGGAAGAGAAGAACTTGCCCTCCCCTCTTTGACTGATGGTTCTTGTTGCCTGTCCCCTCTGTTCTCATTTAACAGAACTTTTTGGACTGCTGAAAGGGGTTGTGTTCTGAACGCTGGTTGGTGGAGACATTTAGACTATATTCTTGACCTACGTTGTCGCGTAATGCGTTTTATGACACGCCGCGTTAGCGCACCCGGAAGTGATCGGAGGCGCGGCGCGCAGCGCGTAACGTAAGCATAACAGGTCATGTGACTTATTAATAAAACTTTTCATTGGTTCATTTTACTTTTGTTAATTTAATGATGAAAAGCTTGGTCATATGACCTAAAAATTACGCTTTTTATTATTTTCGAACAATATTTTTTTTTCAAACATATGTTATATTATTCCAGGCTAATGTACTTTCCCGGAAAATTTACAACTGTCTTGCAAGTAAAATATATTCCTTTTTCGAGAAAAAGGGCGTTTCTTCCTTCCATGACGGAGCCGTTGAGTAAAAGGGATTCGGCCTGCTGTCTTAGTCGCCGATACGCCTGATTATCAGATTCTTATCGATCACTTTATGTTGCAGACATGAAAAACACAACTGCCCTTGACCATTTATCTTTACTGCGTTCCTACATATAAAAACCTTTTATCCGTCATGTAATTGGACTGCTTTATTTCACTTGCCTTTTACTGATTCGAAAACAGTGACTAAAAGTAAAAACTTTACCAATGTAAATACTACTACCGTGTTTTGTTTTAAAAACCTTTATTGTGAAAATGTCAGTATACAAATACGGGCCTATAACCACGTGGGCCGGCCACGGAGCAAACTGAAATCGTATATGATGAGGAGACATTTACACTGTAGAGGAACGTAACGAGCGGGCCATTAGGTTGCAAGAACTAAGGTGTCTAACAGTTGCGGAATCGGTGGACATACATTTTGTAATTAAAATAGAACAGGGCCACTTACAATAACATTTTCTAGATATACATTTGCGGGCAAGGAGTTACGAGTCCCATTTATACCGGCGCCATTTTGGGCGAGGCCGGGCAGGTCCAAGATATAGTCAAAATGTCTCCACCAACCATCGGCCAGACCAGAACCCCTTTCGGCCCTTTATGCTACAAGATGGTGTCTTCCATTCAGAAAATATTGTTGGCAGCATTTTGAAAGGAAACAGAAACAGCCGTTCTCCTAGTGAGTTTCACATTGTTACATTTAGGAAGAATGTTGAAGAGTAGTATGTGGAAAATCTGAAGCCATTTTTCTACAAACTCTCAATCAGACTTGGATGGAAAAAAAAAACCTGAAGAATGTACAAACTGAAAACCAATTTTTGTCTGTATAGCACCAACAGTAACGCTTGAGTCAGCTTTGTGTCAAGCCGCCATTTTCATTCAATCAATAGCGTCCCCCTGCACACATTCAGGGACCTGATCGTGTCTTCAGATGAAACGGATTGTAGGAAAAGAAGCAGAAAGGAAAAGGAAAAAAGTTCCGCCGGACCTAGTGAAGCTGCAGCAGGTGCAAATAAGCTTCAGACAGTCTTACAAGCACTGCTCAGAACTCTCAACTGAGGCACTCAACATCCAGGACTTGCCATTCGGATCTTGGCGCCTTGTGCTGGTTCCGACCTATTCACACATCGGTCCACTAATGACATCACCTCATAAGCCAACGGGGCACCCCACGCCGACTTTCGGCGCAGCATTGTAGGATGGCCACACCAGTGCGGCAACTTGCTGGACACAACATCGGGGCCATCCAGATCTCGGCGCGTTCGACTCACTGTACCGCAACAGTGACCGCAACTCAGCTGGACACGCCGTCTTTCGGCGCAGCATTGTAGGATGGCCACACCAGTGCGGCAATTTGCTGGACACCACCTCGGTGCCATCCGGATCTCGGCGCGTTCGAGTCACTGTACCGCAACAGTGACCGCAATTCAGCTGGACACGCCGTCTTTTGGCGCAGCATTGTAGGATGGCCACACCAGTGCGGCAATTTGCTGGACACCACCTCGGTGCCATCCGGATCTCGGCGCGTTCGAGTCACTGTACCGCAACAGTGACCGCAACTCAGCTGGACACGCCGTCTTTCGGCGCAGCATTGTAGGATGGCCACACCAGTGCGGCAATTTGCTGGACACCACCTCGGTGCCATCCGGATCTCGGCGCGTTCGAGTCACTGTACCGCAACAGTGACCGCAACTCAGCTGGACACGCCGTCTTTCGGCGCAGCATTGTAGGATGGCCACACCAGTGCGGCAATTTGCTGGACACCACCTCGGTACCATCCGGATCTCGGCCCGTTGTGCTGCCTTCGGCCTATTCGCACATCGGTCCGCTACTGACGCCGCCTCACGTGCCAACGGATTTTCTACGCTTTTTGTAGCCCTATGCCGCATAACAGGTCATGTGACTTGTTTATAAAACTTTTCATTGGTTCATTTTACTTTTGGTTTCCTAAAGATGGAAGGCTTGGTCATATGACCTAAAAATAACACTTTTCATTGGTTTAGAACATTTTTTTTTCCCAAACGATGAAAGCCCCACCTTGTTTCTGGATCATTCAGACTGAAGCTGGCGTCAGCATGAGAGCACCACCATCTCGTGGCTCCGTCGTGGTCATTCCGCGAGCAATCATGGCAGCCGCTCCCCACCGGAAGCCTGCGGGAGTCGGGGGCCCCCAAGACTTTTGTACAATCTTCACGGCTGAGGGGACGCTTTTCGAGAATGGAGCCCAAGCCCTAGCAGGCAAGCGTCCGAGTTCCAAAGTGTCCCAGGGCCATTTCAGTGGACCAGGCCCAAAACCGAGGAGCCGTCCGCCATTTTGAGAGCCATGTGGCAGCCGCCTATCGCTGCACTGCAAGAGTGGGAGCAACTCAACAACATGGTGAGCGAGACGCTGTAACCGCAAGAGCGGGCGCAACTCAGCTAGATGGCCGCCACCTGGGGAGGCCCGTTCACGCCGCCTCCCCCACGCCCCCCCCCCCGGGCCGCCGCACGCCAATTTTCGGAGCAGCATTGTAGGATACCAAAACCAGTGCAGCAGTTTACTGGACATCACCTGGGTGCCTGTCGTACATGTTGTGTCAGCCATGTGACACTGGACACAGACCGCTACTGACGAGGCCTCCCCCCGCACCACCCGGGACGCCTCACGCTGTTTTTCTGTGCTGCATTGTAGAATCCCTAAACCAGTGCGGCACCCAGGCGACATCACCTGGGTGCCGTCCAGAACTCTGCACGTTGTGCTGCCTTGGGACTATTCGCACAACAGACCGCTACTGACGAGGCCTCCCCCCGCCCCACCCGGGACGCCCCACGCCAATTTTCAGAGCAGCATTGTAGGATCCCTAAACCAGTGCGGCACCCAGGCGACATCACCTGGGTGCCGTCCAGAACTCTGCACGTTGTGCTGCCTTGGGACTATTCGCACAAAAGACAGCTTCTAACCATTGTTGCTTTTTGTGTTGAGAAATATTTAAATGTTTTTAGTTTTTGTTCCGTTCGTTAAAGTTAATAGTTAATAAAGTTTTATAACCTTACTTTGTTGGAGTGTTATCTATTTTTTTAAAAACGGGTGAATGGGGCCTTGAATCGGGTTATTGTCATGTGTGGGCTTTGGAAGTGTGCTGCTGCAGGATCGGAAATTTCAAACTCAAATGCACGTTCTTTTTCTTACCTTTCCGAAGCATGGAGCGCAATAGCAAGCAGAGAAAGGGTGATGCACGTGTTGAACACTACCTGACCTGGCAAGTTGCTGGCAGTGCCCCCCCGCCCGCTCCTGAAAGAGGAAACACACACACCGCCGCTCCGAGTACTTCACAAATCTTTTAAAGACCATGCGCTTGTTCATGAGGCTTAAATGGTTTATCACCTCTTCTAGAACCCCTGCATCGACCCTCTGACGTTTCCTGGAAAAATTACCATGTAACACAATACCAAGCCCTGTCAGCTGAAACCCCCAAGGAATCGTGGGGCATATTATCAAGGGGGTTTATCTCCGCTTTTTTGGCTTTAAAAGCCTTGAAAGCGGAGATAAAATTATCTCCCTATTACCAAGCTGCCGCTAACACCAGTTAGTGACAGCTAAAAGGAGATAGCGACCATCTTGGGCCCCGCTTTGCATGTCAGTGATACTTATCACTAATGACATGCAAAGTGGCGTGCCAAGATGTTAGCGACTGGAAACAGTCCCTAACATCGCTACCTTCTATTACCAACTTTTGGAGATATCTCCAAAATATAACACCTGCCCTGAGCAGTTCTTAGCCATGTTATCCAATGGGAGGTGGATAACATGGCTAAGAGCATTTGCTCGATAATACATGAATATCGCTGACTTTTCTGCGATAATAGCAAGGTTTATCTGCGATAAAAATCGCCGATGTACGGCGATAATTTTTGTCTCTAAACAAGTTAGAGACAAAAATTATCGCTAGTTGTTCGTAATATGCCCCCGGGTTTTTGCTTGCAGAAATCGGGAGGCGGGAGACTAGCACTGAAATCAGTAGTCACACGCCTGAATCGGGAGGGTTGGCATGTCTGAATTCTCTACAGCTGGGGCCATAAACTACATCCGCAGGGTTAGGTGATAGCATGGGACCAGCCTGGCATCTAAAATGGCTGCCGTGCACGACAAAATTGTGGCATTGGAAAAAAGGCAAGATGGCGCAGCCGCTGGAAGAGATGTATCAACATATATCAGCCTCCTCAGCCACCCTCAGGAAACATAGGGGATTAGGATACGTCTCCCGCACCCCCTTATACCTAGTAATTTAATTAACGAAGCACAAAATGATGAATTCCCGTTTCGCTACCAGTTTGCGGCCCAGTTCGCGGCCCGTGAAGCGCTTCTACCGTGAAAAATCATTTTTTTTTTATTTTCCCCACGGGACCCTTTAATAACCCCAACAACATTCCTAGGGGGTCAAGAGGGGGATACCTTGCCCCCTTTCATTAAATTCCCCTTTCGTTTTTCACCTCTTCTTCTCTCTCGATCCTACCGAGAGACAAGATGGCGGCCGCTCCGGACTGTTTAGAATGTTGACAGACACCGGAGAGCCAATCAGCTTTCTGCGCGCAAAGTTCCGATAAGCGAAAAGTAAGCGGACCGGATCGCTGCCCGGAGCGCTGTTACAGATATATATCTTGATTTAAACGTTAATTTCTCAAAATCCACTGAAGCACATATATTGAGACCTAGCAAAGGCACATCGGGCTAACAGTCCCTACAATTTTGCCAAGTTTCGTGCAAATCCATTCAGCCGTTCGAGCTAAAAGTGAGTCCAACCGCCCTATGGAAAAATGAATGGGAAAAACGCGTTTTGGGACCCCCCTTTTTTCTCAGGCCCCCCTTGACGAAACCCCCCCAAATTTTTAGGGGCTGCTCAGAAACAAAATGTGCCATTTTCCTGAAAATTTCAGCCGATTCCGTCCACAAACGCCAAAGTTATTAGGCATAGAATTTTCAGAAATCCCATAGGGAAAAAATCCTAACTATATATACCTACTGGCGAGACGCCAGTAGGTAATATATATATATATATATATATATATATATATATATATATATATATATATATATATCCAGCAAAAAGAGTTACCCCGACAGAAGAGCCACGCCCAGGTGGGTATAGCTTGAGGATTTTTAATTGAAGCTGCCGCATTGTTGGGATGAGACACCTCACAGCATACATTTTGAAAGCTTGAGTGTTTCGTGCTGCTTCACTTTATCAAAGGTGGTGATGGATTAGCACAGCCACGAGTGCATCTACTTTAAATAAAGATCTCCGGCCTGATAGGACGTGCCGCTCGCACGGCCTCCTGGACTTTGTAGTGCCACTTAACATTACTCCTGTGAGCTGGTGCACAATCCTCATTTTGAAATTAAAAATGAAAAAGTCCCTGACTCGTTTGGGGGCCCCAGCCACTTACTCATACGTTGGCATTGAACTCTTGCATTGAAACAACACAGGACCCACTGAGAGTTTAAATCGGCATGACAGTGAACCACAAGTTCCGGCATGCATTGAAAAATGAACTCACCTGAGAGGCACACCGGACGTGGATAAAGTTGTAAGCATGCAGGGAATTTGTATTGCTGTGAGTTCAATGTCAGTTGGACTGGGGCCCAAAAACGCGTCCGGCAGAGGAAGTGATAAGGATGAAGGGCCGTTTTGAAATAAAAGGGTTTGGAAAATCATCTGTTGCGGAGTGCTTCCCCATTGCAGGGCAAAAACTTGGAGACATGCATTATGGCAGGACCAGCCGTAGAGGACTGCACCACCTGGAAAATGTAATCTGGGGCTGCTGGATTTCAGAACTGCTCTAATCATAAGCGGCGCAGAAGAGATAGAAATTTAAAACTTTGGGGCCATCATCTTTCCCTGCCCACATGCCATTTACCCCCGCTCTATTACAACGGCAGAGGCACAGCGGCAGACGGAAAGACCCTCCTCTGTTTTACGGCAGACAGGCAACCGTTCCGATTGGCTGCAGTGCAGTCCTGGCCAATAATATGGTGGCGGTGCCTAGTAGGCACCGCCCGCCATATTATGATGTCAGCGGATTTTGACCTTTCTGTGGCGGCAATGCCACATGGAAAGACATGCGTTTTTTTTTGCTTTGGGGGCACCTTGCGGGCCCCCGTGGTGTTCGGGGTGGAGGGTGCACTTGGGAGGTATCTATGGTACCCCTTTACATTGGCAGGCACAAGGTGGCAGGCACTGCGCAGTTCCTGTCACGTTGTGCATGCCAATGCACACCATGCATATTTGACATTGTGGTGGGTGCTGCACAAAGCACCGCCCGCTTCAATGTTAAATATGCGGGATGCGACCGCCAGGTTGGCCGCCACATCCTAATGGTACAGCGGGACCGCTGCACCTCTGCTGTTCGGTCCTGTACACTGTTACTGTGGTGGGCAGACTTTGTCCGCCGGCCATCGTAATAGACCCCTTGATGTTTTAATTCCGGAGGCCCACTGAAGAGCTTTTGTACAAATTGATAATTATCTTGCATTGAAAACACACAGAACCCACTGGAGGGTTTGAATTGGCACGACAGTGAACCACCAGTTCCGGCATGCATTGAAAAATGAACTCCCCTGAGAGGCGCAACGGACATGCATAAAGTTGTAAGCATGCAGGGAATTTGTATTGCTTGAGTTCAATGTCAGCCTATGGATAAGGGACTGAAGCCCAAAAACGCGTCAGGCAGAGGAAGTGATCAGGATGAAGGGCCGGTTTGAAATAAAAGGATTTGGAAAATCATCTGTTATAGAGTGCATTCTCATTGCAGGGCAAAAACTTGGAGACATGAATTATGGCAGGACTGCACCACCTGGAAAATGTAATCTGGGGCTGCTGGATTCCAGAACTTGTCGAATCATAAGTGGTGCAGAAGAGATAGAAAGTTAAAACTGGATTGTTTAATTCCTGAGGCCCACTAAGGGTTTTTTGTACAAATTGATAATTATCTTGTACTGAAACTACACAGAACCCAATGGAGGCTTTGAATTGGCATGACAGTGAACCACAAGTTTCTGCATGCATTGAAATATTAACTCACCTGAAAGGCACACCGGATGTGCATAAAATTGTAGGCATGCAGGGAATTTGTATTGCTGTGAGTTTAATGTCAGCCTATGAAAAAGGGCCTGGGGCCCTGAAACATATCGGACAGAGGAAGTGATCAGGATGAAATGCTCGTTTGAAATAAAAAGATTTGGTAAATTATCTGATGCAGAGTGCATCCTCAGTGCAGGGCAAAAACATGGAGACATGAATTACTGCAGGTCGAGCCATAGAGGACTGCACCACCTGGAACATGTAATGTGAGGCTGCTGGATTTCAGAACTGGTCTAACCATATGCGGCGCATCAGAGAAAGAAATTTAAAACTTGATGTTTTAATTCCTGAGGCCCGCTGAAGGGCTTTTGTACAAATTGATTATTATCTTGCATTGAAAATACACAGAACCCACTAGAGGAATTAAATTGGCACGACAGTGAACGACAAGTTCCGGCATGCATTGAAAAATGAACTCACCTGAGAGGCGCAACGGACGTGGATAAAATTGTAAGCATGCAGGGAATTTGTATTGCTGTGGGTTCAATGGCAGCCTATGAATAAGGGGCTGGGGCCACAAAATGCATCAGGCAGAGGAAGTGATCAGGATGAAATGCCTGTTTGAAATAAAAGGATTAGGAAAATCATCTGTTGCGGAGTCTGTCCTCATTGCAGGGCAAACCCTGGAGAAATGAATTACGGCAGGTCCAAACGTAGAGGACAGCACCACCTGGAAAATGTAATCTTGGGCTGCTGGATCTCAGAACTGGTCTAATCATAAGTGGCACAGCAGAGCAAGAAATGTAAAACTTTGGGTCCATCATCTTTCCCTGCCCGCATGCCATTTACCCCCGCTCTATTACAATGGCAGAGGCACAGCGGCAGACGGAAAGACCCTCCTCTGCTTTACGGCAGGCAGGCAACCGTTCCGATTGGCTGCAGTGCAGTCCTGGCCAATAATATGGTGGCGGTGCCTAGTAGGCACCGCCTGCCATATTATGATGTCAGCGGATTTTGACCTTTCTGTGGCGGCGATGCCACATGGAAAGACATGCATTTTTTGGCTTTGGGGCTATTTGCGGGCCCCCGTGGTGTTGGGGGTGGAGGGTGCACTTGGGAGGTATCTATGATACCCCTTTGCATTGGCAGGCACAAGGTGGCAGGCACCGCGCAGTTCCTGTCACGTTGTGCATGCCAATGCGCACATACATATTTGACATTGCGGTGGGTGCTGCACAAAGCACCGCCCGCCACAATGTTAAATATGCGGGGTGCAACCGCCAGGTTGGCGGTCGCATCCTAATGGCACAGCGGGACCGCCGCACCTCTGCCGGTCGGTCCTGTACACCGTTACTGTGGCGGGCAGACTTTGTCCGCCGGCCATCATAATAGACCCCTTGATGTTTTAATTCCGGAGGCCCACTTAAGAGCTTTTGTACGAATTGATAATTATCTTGCATTGAAAACACACAGAACCCACTGGAGGGTTTGAATTGGCACGACAGTGAACCACCAGTTCCGGCATGCATTGAAAAAGGAACTCCCCTGAGAGGCACAACGGACATGCATAAAATTGTAAGCATGCAGGGAATTTGTATTGCTCTGAGTTCTATGTCAGCCTATGAATAAGGAGATGGGGCCCCGGAACACGTCAGGCAGAGGAAGTGATCAGGTTGAAATGCTGGTTTGAAATAAAAGGATTTGAAAAATCATCTGTTGCGGAGTGTGTCCTCATTTCAGGGCAAACACTTGGATATGCATATATGACATGTAACACGCTAATGCACTAAGTGAGTTACCAAGACACTCAGAGTGTGTAGAAGTAAGTGTGTGAGTTTGTCAATTAATGCATTAGTGAATCCATGGGTGTGTCAGTGTATGTATTAATTATTCCTAGAGAGTGTCAGTGTGTGCATGAGTAACTGTTTGAATGTGTTTGTGAATGGATTGGTGTCTCCATGGATGTGTCAGGGTATATTTCAGTTAGTCTCAAGGTGTCTCAGTGTGTATAGGAGTGAGTAAGTGATTTTGTCAGAGAATGCATTATTGTTCTATTGTGTGGAGAGGTGGGGTCGCACACTACTCACACACCGGCGGAAGTTGCCCCTAAGGACTCTGGTCATTGTAGTAGAGTGTTCGCGATGCATCATCTTTCGATCTTGCTGTCTTCGCTGTCTTCGCCATCCCTGGACACGTGTTTCGGGTTTTCAACCCTCGTCAGCAGGGATAGGCAGTGTTCTGGGGTCGCCGATGGCTGCCAATATCTGCCAGGTATAGTACCACTCCGGCGCGCAGGTGCGGGATCCCAGGCTCATCAGCCCGCTGCTCAAGGGAGCTTTAAATTACAAGGAGGGGTGGGGTCGCACACTACTCACACACCGGTGGAAGTTGCCCCTAAGGACTCTGGTCATTGTAGTAGAGTGTTCGCGATGCATCATCTTTCGATCTTGCTGTCTTCGCTGTCTTCGCCATCCCTGGACACGTGTTTCGGGTTTTCAACCCTCGTCAGCAGGGATAGGCAGTGTTCTGGGGTCGCCGATGGCTGCCAATATCTGCCAGGTATAGTACCACTCCGGCGCGTAGGTGTGGGATCCCAGGCTCGTCAGCCCGCTGCTCAAGGGAGCTTTAAATTACAAGGAGGGGTGGGGTCGCACACTACTCACACACCGGCGAAGTTGCCCCTAAGGACTCTGGTCATTGTAGTAGAGTGTTTGCGATGCATCATCTTTCGATCTTGCTGTTTTCGCTGTCTTCGGCATCCCTGGACACGTGTTTCGGGTTTTCAACCCTCGTCAGCAGGGATAGGCAGTGTTCTGGGGTCGCCGATGGCTGCCAATATCTACCAGGTATAGTACCACTCCGGCGCGTAGGTGCGGGATCCCAGGCTCGTCAGCCCGCTGCTCAAGGGAGCTTTAAATTACAAGGAGGGGTGGGGTCGCACACTACTCACACACCGGCGGAAGTTGCCCCTAAGGACTCTGGTCATTGTAGTAGAGTGTTCGCGATGCATCATCTTTCGATCTTGCTGTCTTCGCTGTCTTCGCCATCCCTGGACACGTGTTTCGGGGTTTCAACCCTCGTCAGCAGGGATAGGCAGTGTTCTGGGGTCGCCGATGGCTGCCAATATCTGCCAGGTATAGTACCACTCCGGCGCGTAGGTTCAGGATCCCAGGCTCGTCAGCCCGCTGCTCAAGGGAGCTTTAAATTACAAGGAGGGGTGGGGTCGCACACTACTCATACACCGCGGAAGTTGCCCCTAAGGACTCTGGTCATTGTAGTAGAGTGTTCGCGATGCATCATCTTTCGATCTTGCTGTCTTCGCCATCCCTGGACACGTGTTTCGGGTTTTCAACCCTCATCAGCAGGGATAGGCAGTGTTCTGGGGTCGCCGATGGCTGCCAATATCTGCCAGGTATAGTACCACTCCGGCGCGTAGGTGCGGGATCCCAGGCTCGTCAGCCCGCTGCTCAAGGGAGCTTTAAATTACAAGGAGGGGTGGGGTCGCACACTACTCACACACCGGCGGAAGTTGCCCCTAAGGACTCTGGTCATTGTAGTAGAGTGTTTGCGATGCATCATCTTTCGATCTTGCTGTCTTCGCTGTCTTCGCCATCCCTGGACACGTGTTTCGGGTTTTCAACCCTCGTCAGCAGGGATAGGCAGTGTTCTGGGGTCGCCGATGGCTGCCAATATCTGCCAGGTATAGTACCACTCCGGCGCGCAGGTGCGGGATCCCAGGCTCATCAGCCCGCTGCTCAAGGGAGCTTTAAATTACAAGGAGGGGTGGGGTCGCACACTACTCACACACCGGCGGAAGTTGCCCCTAAGGACTCTGGTCATTGTAGTAGAGTGTTCGCGATGCATCATCTTTCGATCTTGCTGTCTTCGCTGTCTTCGCCATCCCTGGACACGTGTTTCGGGTTTTCAACCCTCGTCAGCAGGGATAGGCAGTGTTCTGGGGTCGCCGATGGCTGCCAATATCTGCCAGGTATAGTACCACTCCGGCGCGTAGGTGTGGGATCCCAGGCTCGTCAGATCTAGCCAAGCTCTTTTTTTGCTGCAGCGCCTTTTTGTTCGCAATGGTATTAGCCCTTGTTACAGCCCTAGGTGATTTGCTCTTCGCCTTTGAGCTTGTGCTGGCTACAGGTTTAACTGGCACTACATCCTCCACCAGGTTAGATGGAGGTTCCCTAGCCGGGTCACTTAAGGGCTGAGAGGGGCAGTGATGTATATCAGCTGTGGCTAACAGGGGGCGAGGGCCAGTTGTCCTCTCAGGGGTAAGTGCTAGGGCAAGGTTCCCAAGTGACGATTTTTTTGAGGAAGCAATATTAAGAGACAATTTGCGGGCAGCATCAAGTTCAAGAGAGACCCTATGTTGCATTTTGTTAATTTCGTGGTCAATCGCCATATTGGTCTTAAATAAAAAGTCATCCAATGTCCCACTAGAGCCACCAAGTCCCCTTGCGGTTTTACTTCGTGTGGTTCTTGTGCACATGATGGTTAGTGGGTGGCTTGTCGTAAAATAATGGTAGCAGACTCACGTGCAATGGCTGTTCGTAGGGCCAAATAACGTGGCCCAGCCCAGGCCTCTCAGGCCTAGAACGGCCTAAAACGGTCCCGCCCTTGTCCCGGGCTTCTCCCGGTCGCTCCCGCGAAGCGGTGTTCCTGCACGCCTTAAGATGCTGCAGCTATGTGATAGGCGGGGGGGCGTGGCCAGCGGGGAGAGCAGCCCAGGTGTTGCTAGTTGGGCGCACAGGGGCTCCTGGTCGCTGGAGTCCCCTGCTTAGCTCGCAGCCCCGCTGGTTCTCTTACCTGCCCCCGCGTTCCTCCCTGGCTCCTCTGGGCAGTCCACAGGCAGACAACGACGCGCTGCGGGACCCGCGAAGCGGGTCCGGCGAGTCGTGGGCGTGAAAGCAGGTCCGCTGGGCAGCTGGTGCAACGCGCTCCTCCTCAGGCAGCAAGGTACGCAAAAGGGTGTCCCACGAACACAGGGACAGCAGCAACTTTTAGCTCCGTTGGCGGGGGGGCGTGGCCAGCGGGGAGAGCAGCCCAGGTGTTGCTAGTTGGGCGCGCAGGGGCTCCTGGTCGCTGGAGTCCCCTGCTTAGCTCGCAGCCCCGCTGGTTCTCTTACCTGCCCCCGCGTTCCTCCCTGGCTCCTCTGGGCAGTCCACAGGCAGACAACGACGCGCTGCGGGACCCGCGAAGCGGGTCCGGCGAGTCGTGGGCGTGAAAGCAGGTCCGCTGGGCAGCTGGTGCAACGCGCTCCTCCTCAGGCAGCAAGGTACGCAAAAGGGTGTCCCACGAACACAGGGACAGCAGCAACTTTTAGCTCCGTTGGCGGGGGGGCGTGGCCAGCGGGGAGAGCAGCCCAGGTGTTGCTAGTTGGGCGCGCAGGGGCTCCTGGTCGCTGGAGTCCCCTGCTTAGCTCGCAGCCCCGCTGGTTCTCTTACCTGCCCCCGCGTTCCTCCCTGGCTCCTCTGGGCAGTCCACAGGCAGACAACGACGCGCTGCGGGACCCGCGAAGCGGGTCCGGCGAGTCGTGGGCGTGAAAGCAGGTCCGCTGGGCAGCTGGTGCAACGCGCTCCTCCTCAGGCAGCAAGGTACGCAAAAGGGTGTCCCACTCCGGCGCGTAGGTGCGGGATCCCAGGCTCGTCAGCCCGCTGCTCAAGGGAGCTTTAAATTACAAGGAGGGGTGGGGTCGCACACTACTCACACACCGGCGGAAGTTGCCCCTAAGGACTCTGGTCATTGTAGTAGAGTGTTCGCGATGCATCATCTTTCGATCTTGCTGTCTTCGCTGTCTTCGGCATCCCTGGACACGTGTTTCGGGTTTTCAACCCTCGTCAGCAGGGATAGGCAGTGTTCTGGGGTCGCCGATGGCTGCCAATATCTACCAGGTATAGTACCACTCCGGCGCGTAGGTGCGGGATCCCAGGCTCGTCAGCCCGCTGCTCAAGGGAGCTTTAAATTACAAGGAGGGGTGGGGTCGCACACTACTCACACACCGGCGGAAGTTGCCCCTAAGGACTCTGGTCATTGTAGTAGAGTGTTCGCGATGCATCATCTTTCGATCTTGCTGTCTTCACTGTCTTCGCCATCCCTGGACACGTGTTTCGGGTTTTCAACCCTCGTCAGCAGGGATAGGCAGTGTTCTGGGGTCGCCGATGGCTGCCAATATCTGCCAGGTATAGTACCACTCCGGCGCGTAGGTGCGGGATCCCAGGCTCGTCAGCCCGCTGCTCAAGGGAGCTTTAAATTACAAGGAGGGGTGGGGTCGCACACTACTCACACACCGGCGGAAGTTGCCCCTAAGGACTCTGGTCATTGTAGTAGAGTGTTCGCGATGCATCATCTTTCGATCTTGCTGTCTTCGCTGTCTTCGCCATCCCTGGACACGTGTTTCGGGGTTTCAACCCTCGTCAGCAGGGATAGGCAGTGTTCTGGGGTCGCCGATGGCTGCCAATATCTGCCAGGTATAGTACCACTCCGGCGCGTAGGTTCGGGATCCCAGGCTCGTCAGCCCGCTGCTCAAGGGAGCTTTAAATTACAAGGAGGGGTGGGGTCGCACACTACTCATACACCGCGGAAGTTGCCCCTAAGGACTCTGGTCATTGTAGTAGAGTGTTCGCGATGCATCATCTTTCGATCTTGCTGTCTTCGCTGTCTTCGCCATCCCTGGACACGTGTTTCGGGTTTTCAACCCTCATCAGCAGGGATAGGCAGTGTTCTGGGGTCGCCGATGGCTGCCAATATCTGCCAGGTATAGTACCACTCCGGCGCGTAGGTGCGGGATCCCAGGCTCGTCAGCCCGCTGCTCAAGGGAGCTTTAAATTACAAGGAGGGGTGGGGTCGCACACTACTCACACACCGGCGGAAGTTGCCCCTAAGGACTCTGGTCATTGTAGTAGAGTGTTCGCGATGCATCATCTTTCGATCTTGCTGTCTTCGCTGTCTTCGCCATCCCTGGACACGTGTTTCGGGGTTTCAACCCTCGTCAGCAGGGATAGGCAGTGTTCTGGGGTCGCCGATGGCTGCCAATATCTGCCAGGTATAGTACCACTCCGGCGCGTAGGTTCAGGATCCCAGGCTCGTCAGCCCGCTGCTCAAGGGAGCTTTAAATTACAAGGAGGGGTGGGGTCGCACACTACTCATACACCGCGGAAGTTGCCCCTAAGGACTCTGGTCATTGTAGTAGAGTGTTCGCGATGCATCATCTTTCGATCTTGCTGTCTTCGCTGTCTTCGCCATCCCTGGACACGTGTTTCGGGTTTTCAACCCTCATCAGCAGGGATAGGCAGTGTTCTGGGGTCGCCGATGGCTGCCAATATCTGCCAGGTATAGTACCACTCCGGCGCGTAGGTGCGGGATCCCAGGCTCGTCAGCCCGCTGCTCAAGGGAGCTTTAAATTACAAGGAGGGGTGGGGTCGCACACTACTCACACACCGGCGGAAGTTGCCCCTAAGGACTCTGGTCATTGTAGTAGAGTGTTCGCGATGCATCATCTTTCGATCTTGCTGTCTTCGCTGTCTTCGCCATCCCTGGACACGTGTTTCGGGTTTTCAACCCTCGTCAGCAGGGATAGGCAGTGTTCTGGGGTCGCCGATGGCTGCCAATATCTGCCAGGTATAGTACCACTCCGGCGCGTAGGTGCGGGATCCCAGGCTCGTCAGCCCGCTGCTCAAGGGAGCTTTAAATTACAAGGAGGGGTGGGGTCGCACACTACTCACACACCGGCGGAAGTTGCCCCTAAGGACTCTGGTCATTGTAATAGAGTGTTCGCGATGCATCATCTTTCGATCTTGCTGTCTTCGCTGTCTTCGCCATCCCTGGACACGTGTTTCGGGTTTTCAACAGGGATAGGCAGTGTTCTGGGGTCGCCGATGGCTGCCAATATCTGCCAGGTATAGTACCACTCCGGCGCGTAGGTGCGGGATCCCAGGCTCGTCAGCCCGCTGCTCACCCACCTGGTGAAACACTCAAGGCTTTCCAAGTGTACTCGCTTGTCGATCTGAACTGCATCTACCATGAGGCCCAGGGGCGACTCTGCTGGGAGGTGAAGCAGTGTGCTCCCACACCAGTTTCTTACTTAAAGGCTCCCTCGAGCCGCTTTGAGCTGACGAGCTCGTGGAGAGGCACCTGCGCGCCTGGAGAGATACTGCGTTCCAAGAATACGGCAGCCTGCTCAGCAACCCCAAATAATTTTGCCTAATCTCTGCTGATGACGGATAATAATCCAGAAACACGTTTCCAGAGATGGCCAGCACTAATCTGCACCCACCTGGTGAAACACTCAAGACTTTCCAAGTGTACTCGCTTGTCGATCTGAACTGCATCTACCATGATGCCCAGGGGCGACTCTGCTGGGAGGTGAAGCAGTTTGCTCCCACACCAGTTTCTTACTTAAAGGCTCCCTCGAGCGGCTTTGAGCTGACGAGCTCGTGGAGAGGCACCTGCGCGCCTGGAGAGATACTGCGTTCCAAGAATACGGCAGCCTGCTCAGCAACCCCAAATAATTTTGCCTAATCTCTGCTGATGACGGATAATAATCCAGAAACACGTGTCCAGAGATGGCCAGCACTAATCTGCACCCACCTGGTGAAACACTCAAGACTTTCCAAGTGTACTCGCTTGTCGATCTGAACTGCATCTACCATGATGCCCAGGGGCGACTCTGCTGGGAGGTGAAGCAGTGTGCTCCCACACCAGTTTCTTACTTAAAGGCTCCCTCGAGCCGCTTTGAGCTGACGAGCTCGTGGAGAGGCACCTGCGCGCCTGGAGAGATGCTGCGTTCCAAGAATACGGCAGCCTGCTCAGCAACCCCAAATAATTTTGCCTAATCTCTGCTGATGACGGATAATAATCCAGAAACACGTGTCCAGAGATGGCCAGCACTAATCTGCACCCACCTGGTGAAACACTCAAGACTTTCCAAGTGTACTCGCTTGTCGATCTGAACTGCATCTACCATGATGCCCAGGGGCGACTCTGCTGGGAGGTGAAGCAGTGTGCTCCCACACCAGTTTCTTACTTAAAGGCTCCCTCGAGCCGCTTTGAGCTGACGAGCTCGTGGAGAGGCACCTGCGCGCCTGGAGAGATACTGCGTTCCAAGAATATGGCAGCCTGCTCAGCAACCCCAAATAATTTTGCCTAATCTCTGCTGATGACGGATAATAATCCAGAAACACGTGTCCAGAGATGGCCAGCACTAATATGCACCCACCTGGTGAAACACTCAAGACTTTCCAAGTGTACTCGCTTGTCGATCTGAACTGCATCTATCATGATGCCCAGGGGCGACTCTGCTGGGAGGTGAAGCAGTGTGCTCCCACACCAGTTTCTTACTTAAAGGCTCCCTCGAGCCGCTTTGAGCTGACGAGCTCGTGGAGAGGCACCTGCGCGCCTGGAGAGATACTGCGTTCCAAGAATACGGCAGCCTGCTCAGCAACCCCAAATTATTTTGCCTAATCTCTGCTGATGACGGATAATAATCCAGAAACACGTGTCCAGAGATGGCCAGCACTAATCTGCACCCACCTGGTGAAACACTCAAGACTTTCCAAGTGTACTCGCTTGTCGATCTGAACTGCATCTACCATGATGCCCAGGGGCGACTCTGCTGGGAGGTGAAGCAGTGTGCTCCCACACCAGTTTCTTACTTAAAGGCTCCCTCAAGCCGCTTTGAGCTGACGAGCTCGTGGAGAGGCACCTGCGCGCCTGGAGAGATACTGCGTTCCAAGAATACGGCAGCCTGCTCAGCAACCCCAAATAATTTTGCCTAATCTCTGCTGATGACGTATAATAATCCAGAAACACGTGTCCAGAGATGGCCAGCACTAATCTGCACCCACCTGGTGAAACACTCAAGACTTTCCAAGTGTACTCGCTTGTCGATCTGAACTGCATCTAGCATGATGCCCAGGGGTGACTCTGCTGGGAGGTGAAGCAGTGTGCTCCCACACCAGTTTCTTACTTAAAGGCTCCCTCGAGCCGCTTTGAGCTGACAAGCTCGTGGAGAGGCACCTGCGCGCCTGGAGAGATACTGCGTTCCAAGAATACGGCAGCCTGCTCAGCAACCCCAAATGATTTTGCCTAATCTCTGCTGATGACGGATAATAATCCAGAAACACGTGTCCAGAGATGGCCAACACTAATCTGCACCCACCTGGTGAAACACTCAAGACTTTCCAAGTGTACTCGCTTGTCGATCTGAACTGCATCTACCATGATGCCCAGGGGCGACTCTGCTGGGAGGTGAAGCAGTGTGCTCCCACACCAGTTTCTTACTTAAAGGCTCCCTCGAGCCGCTTTGAGCTGACGAGCTCGTGGAGAGGCACCTGCGCGCCTGGAGAGATACTGCGTTCCAAGAATATGGCAGCCTGCTCAGCAACCCCAAATAATTTTGCCTAATCTCTGCTGATGACGGATAATAATCCAGAAACACGTGTCCAGAGATGGCCAGCACTAATCTGCACCCACCTTGTGAAACATTCAAGACTTTCCAAGTGTACTCGCTTGTCGATCTGAACTGCATCTACCATGATGCCCAGGGGTGACTCTGCTGGGAGGTGAAGCAGTGTGCTCCCACACCAGTTTCTTACTTAAAGGCTCCCTCGAGCCGCTTTGAGCTGACGAGCTCGTGGAGAGGCACCTGCGCGCCTGGAGAGATACTGCGTTCCAAGAATACGGCAGCCTGCTCAGCAACCCCAAATAATTTTGCCTAATCTCTGCTGATGACGGATAATAATCCAGAAACACGTGTCCAGAGATGGCCAGCACTAATCTGCACCCACCTGGTGAAACACTCAAGACTTTCCAAGTGTACTCGCTTGTCGATCTGAACCGCATCTACCATGATGCCCAGGGGCGACTCTGCTGGGAGGTGAAGCAGTGTGCTCCCACACCAGTTTCTTACTTAAAGGCTCCCTTGAGCCGCTTTGAGCTGACGAGCTTGTGGAGAGGCACCTGCGCGCCTGGAGAGATACTGCGTTCCAAGAATACGGCAGCCTGCTCAGCAACCCCAAATAATTTTGCCTAATCTCTGCTGATGACGGATAATAATCCAGAAACACGTGTCCAGAGATGGCCAGCACTAATCTGCACCCACCTGGTGAAACACTCAAGACTTTCCAAGTGTACTCGCTTGTCGATCTGAACTGCATCTACCATGATGCCCAGGGGCAACTCTGCTGGGAGGTGAAGCAGTGTGCTCCCACACCAGTTTCTTACTTAAAGGGTCCCTCGAGCCGCTTTGAGCTGACGAGCTCGTGGAGAGGCACCTGCGCGCCTGGAGAGATACTGCGTTCCAAGAATACGGCAGCCTGCTCAGCAACCCCAAATAATTTTGCCTAATCTCTGCTGATGACGGATAATAATCCAGAAACATGTGTCCAGAGATGGCCAGCACTAATCTGCACCCACCTGGTGAAACACTCAAGACTTTCCAAGTGTACTCGCTTGTCGATCTGAACTGCATCTACCATGATGCCCAGGGGCGACTCTGCTGGGAGGTGAAGCAGTGTGCTCCCACACCAGTTTCTTGTTCTATTGTGTGTATTAGTGAGAACTAGGGTGTATCACAGTGCATGAACTGAATGAGGAAGTATGTCAAATAATACCTCAGTGTGTTAATGGGGTGTCAGCGTATGCATCAGGGAGTTGTAAAGTGTCTCAATGTGTGTTTGACCGAGTGAGTTAATGTCAGTTAATGTATCAATGTGTCCCTGGGTGTGTCAGTTTATCTATTAGTAAGACCTAGAGAGTGTCAGTGTGTTCATGACTGAGTGAGTGAGCATGTCAGTTAATGCATGAGTATGTTCATGGGTAAATCTGTGTATACATAATGGATTCGTATTTTGTGTCAGGGTGTTTAGAAGTGTGTGAATGTGTTAGTGACTGGACTGGTGTGTCTATGGGTGTGTCAGTGTATGTATCAGTTAGTCCCAGGATGTCTCAGTGCATATATGAGTGAGTCTGCAATTTTGTCAAAGAATGTTTCAGTGTGTTCATGCATGTGTTAGTGTATGCATTATTGAGACTTAGGGTGTGTCGTAGTGTTTAAGGCTGAGTGAGTATGTCAGTTAATTCATCAGTGTGTCTATGAATATGCCAATGGATACATTAGTGAGTTGTAGTGTGTATCACTGTGTGTGTTTGACCGAGTGAATGAATGTCAGCTAATGCATCAGTGTGTCCATGGGTGTGCCAGTGTATCTGTCAGTGAGACCTAGGGTGTGCCTGTGTGTGTATGACTGAGTGAGTATAACAGTTAATGTATCAGTGTGTTCATGCGTGTGTCAGTGTAGGTATTAGGGAGTTGTAGGTTGTCTCAGGGTATGTAAAAGTAAGTGTGAGAGTGTATTAGTGAATGCATTACTGATTTCATGGGTGTGTCAGTGTATGTATCAGTCCTAAAGTGTGTCAGGGTGTATGAGTAAATAATTCAATCTGGTAGTGAATGGATTAGTGTGTATATCGGTGTGTCAGTGGATGTATCAGTTAGTCCCAGAGTGTCTGCATGTGTATATGAGTAAGCCAATTATTTTGTCAGAGAATGCATCAGGGTGTGCATTGGTGTGTTAGTGTATGTATTAGTGAGTCTCAGAGTGTATCAGTGTGTATATAAGTGAGTGTGTTAGTATGTGAGTGAATGAATTAATGTTTCCAAAGGTATGTTTCTGTATAAATCAAAGAGTCCTAGGGTGTCTGTTACTCTATCTATTCCTATATTTTATAACAATTATATACAGAATTGATTACCAAACTGTCTCCAAAAATTGAATCCATTGATCTGTTAGGAAAGAGAGAAAACAGAAATACATGTTATTAATACATATTTGAAAGCTTCAGAGCAAAGCTCAAATTTCAGAAAAATAACTATTTATGTTACTATACAAGCAGTGCACAACTATAACACTGTACAACACATATATTTCTCTAAACATAAACATTTCAGTTTTTTTTATTGTTCTCATTGTACACAATGTCCTGTATAAATAGTCATTGTTGCACAGTATTACACTACAAAAAAGTCGTACAATGCATCACACTCCCTGCAAGCCCCTAATAAGTTATTCTAGCTACCAGCTCTCAACTAATATAAACGAATATATAAAATAATTATATGATACTTAAATAGTGCTTTACCAGAAATAGATGTAATATGTGGTCAAATTTTTTGACTCCATTTTGAAAAACTCACCTCTGCTAGGCCGAATTATGTTTTACATACTGATTAGTCATAAAAAACAAACACTGTATAACACTCTTTAGATGCTAATATTCAATTAAAATTGTGGTGGAAGAAAGAAGAGATAGGAGTTTGGAAATTTGAAAGGTAGTTTTTATTTTTAAGTGAGTTTGCTATTATTGCATTCTGTCCATCCAGTTGAATTTTTTAAATACACAGTGTTGTGTCCTGAAGTCATACAAAGTCCTTCATGAAAGAGAACAGACAGTGTTGTGTACACTTTTTCAGAAATTGAAATGTGTTTTTCATCATTGCAGCATCAGTCTAATTTATTTTCCACTTCTCTGTATCTGCAAGGTAGACATACAATCTAATCTACAATTTTAGCAGGTCATATTTTGGTTTGCAGTTTTGATTAGCCTGTCAAAAGAACAAGTTTTACAGTATGGTAATGTTAGGTAGGTACATCTTTCCAAATTGTGTTGAGTATTAGTTGCAAAACAGCAATCTTGACAATCATGGTTCCATGTGTAACTCAGTCCAAGTAATTCATCAATATTAACTTGAATATTAACTTGAAGGCAAGATGCAGTCCAAATAATTCATCAAAATTAACTTCACCATCTTCCAAACATCCAAGCATCACTGTAATTAAATCCTGAGTATCTTGCTGACTGTTGAGAGAAATTAGGACGGATCCACTATGCATGATTACCATATCTCGAATGCCTGAAGCAGAATGTACTACAGTCCTATCACTTCATAAACGTTCCACCAAAATACACAGAGTAGAGTAGATTCTGTTGTCTACTTTACGTTGAATTTAATTTCCAAAATGCGGTAAATGTAATAGTACATTGAGAACCGCATTTGCATAGCAATTGACACCACTATTATTTTTCAGGTGAAAACCTATGATATCACCATAAATCTTTTAAAATTTCTAACCTTAACACCTTCTTCCCTATCTTTTGTTTTGATTAATTTAAGGAACGTCCATTGATTGCATCCTAAGCTGCCACTTAGCAAAGATTCTTTGTTTCCCATACATAGGATATTGTTTTAAGTGAGGAGCATATACACTTCTTAACCAATTGTATTCTCTAATACAACTACAATCAGCACTAACATTTTTTCCATCAAAATCAACCAAAAACAAACAGGACAATGTTGTAACTCGCGACAATTCTACATATAACATACCTTCCTCCAAATCAATAAAAGCTGCATCTACACTTAAACCTTGTGATTTATGTTTAGTTACAGCATAAGCTAGAGAGAGTGGGGAACTGCTGGCGCAGCACAAATAAGTATTTCACTTGCAAAAAATGTACAATGCATTGATTAATCTGCTTGATGCCATTATTCTGATCAAATTTTATGGCCAAGTATTCGACTTCAATCCTATTTGAAAAATGTATGAAATTAATAACTTTAACCATTTCACCATTTACAAATCCTCCCTGAGCATTTAAATTACACCGCAAAATTACTCCACAGTTATTACACACACCTAAACAGTTCTCTAATCCAGCAGTCTTAGATACAGACTTCTCTAATGAATCCAGTTTTCCCTTAAATGTTTTTTTTAGCACTATTGTTACTCCCTTAGTTTTTTTTGTCAATAACTGTAACTTCCAAAATGTCCTTCTTCTCCACTTTCAGCAATTCTTCAATACAATTGGTACACTCTTGAAGTGCAGGCGCTAAACAAACTATTGATTTTCCTTCTTAAATCAAATTGAACATTAGCTGTGTTTCGGTTTTCTTACACCTAAATAGTTTTCTAAGGTACTCATACTTTACCAGAAGTCCAACTTTAATATCCTTCAGAATATTACCATATATCTCGTCAGATGCTTAATGCACATTCTTCATTATTTCCTTGCATTGGAAATGCAGCCAAATGTTTAGATTTCCAATGCTTCCTAATGAATTACTAGTTTGTTGATGCAGAGGTGTCTTGAAAGCAGTCTCTCCTTTCACAGGGGTTAGTTTTAGTAAGTCACCAAACACAATTAAATTCTTTCCTCCGTAGAGAACATCGTACTCTGTTCTTAAAATCAGTTGCATTCTTAAGTGAACACAGGCAAGCATTACATTTTAAACCATGCTTACCTCATCCATGATTAAAAGCATAATTTGTTCCAAAACTCTTGCTACCTCATGACATGCTTCACTAGATACCTTTTGGTGTTCCAGTTTTTATTATCATGTTCTACTGGTAACATTAATAGTCAATGTAGAGTAATTCCTTTAATATTGTGTGCAGATAATCCAGCTGGTGTTATCACTGCAGACTACAAATTTGATTGTGTTGTCCTCTGTAAACAAGTGGTGAGAATTTTAAGTAAAAAGCTTTTCACATGCCAGCTTGGCCACTGATATATGATAGAATTGTTTTAAAGGATGAACAATTACATTTGTTCTTCTCATGGATAAGGGTGTGCAGCTTGGAATGAGAAGTTCAGCAAAAAAACTCTGCCAGCCGAGCAAAGAGGAGTTTACTGGTGCCACACCTTCTCCTAATGCCTATTTTTGTTGCTGCTTGTGTCTTATGTGACTATTGAGCAATCCAGTTTATTAAAGGGAATATTGCACTGCTGCCCATCAGATGGGGCTATAGGAACATTGTTTATTCAGCAGCACTAGCAATAATGGCTTCTAATCTGCCCGGTTGCATACAATTCTCAGTAGATCAACTCTCCACTGCAGCACCACTGCAGGTAAGGAATGGCATTCCTGCAGAGTAGATGACAGATGAAATGGAGGTGATGGACATGCTTTGTGCTGTGCATCATTCAACCCTCTCCAGCATCATTAAAATAAATCTGATGCATGTTTATGTAATAGCTCATGGGCTTCGGTCGAGTCACCTTTGGTTGTTCAGTGACATAGGCGCCTCATCATAATATCATCATATGCACCTGTCATCTGAACTCATGGCTCTAATAAGTATTTATTATTTCATGAGGTCAGATAGCATGAATTAATTTTTTTAATACTTTAACATCATAGTACACTTCTGCACAAAAATGTGATAGTGCTAAATAATAGCGCCTCAAATGATTTTAACTTGCTCCCCCAACAACATTTTCTTTCTCTTGCATTAAAAAAACATCAACATTTGTAGAATATGAACCTTCAACAGCTGTGACGATGGCAGCAGGTTTGGGCTCTGCACCTGGCAGTGGAACCACAAGACTCCTGAAGTGTCCCTGCTCTACTCCTCTCCATACTGCCCAACCTTGGTGCGCACAAGTCTTCACCTGCCTTAAACCTCCATAAGACGGATGAGTGAGAACAAGTTCACCTTGGCAGAATTCATCTGCTCCACCGCTGGCAGCATCATAATTCTGTCTCTCCACCAGTGACAGCATCCCTCCACTCTCCCCACTGACTGCAGTATTCTTCCCCTCACCCCCACGGACATCCCCTACAGGCTGGAAGAGTTGACTGCATGGTGATGCATGCTCAGGCATGGCCAACGGGGCCCAGCATTGCTGATCTCAGGATCAGGATTACAATAAAGTTATTAGAAGACATTGATAGTAAAACTCGACTAATAAACATTCAGGCCCAGTAGTTGCTGGCTCTGAATTACATGAAGGCAAGATGCAGCTGAAACTATATTTCCCAATGAGCCTGTGCACTTTTGGTAGTCCCTAGTAGCCCCGTAAAACACTCAATAAACTACAAATTCTAGAGCTCAGATACCATAAATACTGACATGCCTGGTCTGCTTTCTCTGCACACAAAAACAGACTGCCATCAAAGACACACTACATTTCCTGGTATTCCCGCTTTGCCACCATTTGGCTGGTGAGTAACGATGGTGAGACACAGGATAGCCACTTTGGTCGAATTAATAATATTTATCTCTACAACGGCATCTTCGATCAATATAATCGCGCCCCACAAGGATTCGTTCACGCTGTGACCAGAGAGGAAGGAGAAAGGAACATCATCATATGGTGAGCACCAATTAAATTAGAATGTTTTACATAGATTGGGAGTACGTACCTTCAGATTATTATGGGGCACTAACCGAGATGCAAGTAATTGAATTGATCATGATGACTGCAGAGGAACTCCACTTCCTCATGGTACTCTGCAGAATTCAGCTGAGTTTTTTGCAAACTCAGCAGAATTCCAAGCAGTGAAACTCTGCAAGCTCCACCTACCCTTACTCATATAAATGTGCAACTAACTGTTCTAGATGTATAGTTTCTTGTCTTTCTCATTCTTTCTCATTCCATTGAACTTTCCACCTCACAGTTTTTGCAGCTTCACTTTCAATAATAGTTGGTCCAAGAGGATCTGGACTGAGTGGTGCAGAACTTTAACTGCTTTGTGAACTGTCCTTAGCTACCTCTGCAGTAATTCTTTCTTCTTGCTGAATCTCATCAGTTAAGGTTTGCATATAATTTTTAAAGGTTAAACACTCAATACTGTATTTCACAGCATTAAATTAATCTTCAAACAGTAATGGACTCCAAGTAACTCTGATTCAGCACACCAAGACT
Organism: Lissotriton vulgaris; assembly: GCF_964263255.1. Taxonomy (NCBI): domain Eukaryota; kingdom Metazoa; phylum Chordata; class Amphibia; order Caudata; family Salamandridae; genus Lissotriton; species Lissotriton vulgaris. The sequence goes on along the minus strand of NC_141689.1, from coordinate 1,113,250,591 downwards.
TGAACAGCTGAAGAAGTGGCAAATAGAAGAATTCTATTTTCTCTGAAGTTTGGCAACTAAGTTTTCTGTGTTTTATTAAATTTCCTTTAGCATGTCTCTCTAAACAACCATCACATCCAAGTATTGCAAATTTGCCTTCTTCTAAGTTTTCCATTACATTGCTTTTGTACCTGTAGTGTTGAAGAACGTCATATAAGCACATATTTTATAGATGTACACTTCTTCTTAGGTAGTATATATCCAACATGTTCAATTTTACAATTTCAGTACTTTCTGGGTCAAAATCCGCTAGATACTGATTTTCTGGGGAAATACTTTAACACTCGATTTTGCGTGCTTGCTAGGCCTATACTGACCCAAACAATTCCCCCAAGACTTTGAGAATAAAGTGTCTGAGCTCAACCTGTCACAACATTCATAAGAACCCATCTCTATATGGGATAGCATTTTTAAACTAAAGCTGTACAGCGTTTTTTGTTAAACTCTTTTCTGCGGAAATCTCCTGCCACATCTTATTCATTTCAATCTTCTCTGAATTTGTAATGTACGAAGTCACATAATGAGCAACAGCAATGAAGTTGTCTGCAAAATATTGAATGGCTACAATTGCATGCCATATTTTAAGAATTACAGCATTATAGCATTACAATCATTAATGAACCTGGAAGCCTCTGTTCTTCTTAGGTTGTACTTATTTTTCATTGATTTTTGTGTTATTGAATGTTTCACCGCAGACAGAAAGCTGTTAACTCTTCCTTGAGAAAAATTATGCTGGTGGAAAGCCAAAATGCCATCTTGTGTAAAACTTTCTTTTGCTTCTGTATTTTCGACAACAGTACTTTCCACATGTATGTTTGGAAACGCAGAACTTGTTCTATCAAACCTTTGTAGTATCTTTTGGGATGGCGCATGTCATGTACTGTTTTCTGAAATACAGCACAGTCAATACTGTCTGTTTAAAATTTTGGAGTATCTTTTATCCATAACACAATCTGAATATGAGGAGTACCTCTTGATTAGTACGATTTACGCTAAAAGAAATGAGTTACTTCACCAGGAGAAGGCTTACTTGCAGTTGAAAGATAGCATGGCTTGGAGCCTGTGGTTAAAATATCTGCAACTGAAAACATTAGCGGGATCTAAAGAGCAAAGGTCTCCTGCTTTCTTTATGTTGATGTTTGCCTCTCTTAAAAATTCAAGCAGGTCATCCCATTCATAATTAGCAGAACTAAGTGTAATAAATCAAGTTGGCACACTCAGGTTTCTCAGCATGCCCCTACTCGTTGGTGCCACTTTGGCACGTCATCAAATTAATTTAATTGTATTTTAAGTTTTCATATTTTTTTAACTTTATCAACACATTCCCTTGCAGAGAGATTTTGAAGATTAACACATGTGTTTAGTAGCACGTGTGTTCAGTATATGATTCCCAGCATATGAATGTCCAGACATGTCACTTTCAAACAGAAAATGGAATATGTACAGAGTTTACTGACAAAATCTTTGATTCTCTGAATATAGTTATGTTCAGTGGTATTCAGCTTCTGATATCTTTACAGCACTGTCATCATAGTGGTCTCCTGCTCCAGTAAGAAACATCTGGTGAAAACAGGTAGTCTCTAAACATTTTTTCCATGCAGTAAAAGAATCTCCTTTTGCTTGTTTCATTCGAAACCGCTCAATAGCATCACCAATGATTTCTTTAGAATGCAGGGGATGGATGCCATAGTGTTCATAAGTTTGTTCTGATCTGGATCGATCCACTTTTTCAATCTGCCTGCTTGATGCTAATGTCTCATCCTCTATACAAGTTAAATTTTCAGCAATATCAACATTTGTATAGTAAACATTTGTTTGCTAGGTATAATGTTTTTTTAACCTTATTAACATTTACTAAAACCTGCCAAATCTTTTCTACTCTTTGTTAGAACACCATTTAGTAAAATAAGTGGATCTTCAATATTTGTATCTACCCCTATAATTTCAATATTCTGTTTAAAACCTAAAGGTAAATACACAACACTTCCTTTTAGTCCTTTCTGGTGCACAGTTGGAAGTACTTTTCTTTTCTTGGCTCCATACAAACTGTGGCTTTGAATGGATGTATGCACTGTATTAAAATTGATTAATAAACATGTAATACTTTAAGCTCTTCTGGAACAGACAGCAAAGCTATCTTATGATATATGGCTATAGCTGGCTTTTTATTATTCTCTAACTTATTAAAGCAGTACTTACATATAAACAACTGTGGACAAATATAAACACCGTTTGGATTCTCAGAGCAAACTGTGTAAAACTTTTCAATCTGATGTGTAAAGTTATCAGTATTAATTTCTGTATCCTGTTCTTTTACGCCCCAAGTAACCTACTCTACATTTTCGCTAGACTCCTCTTCAGAACCAAGTAACCAAAACTGAATATCTTCACTTGCAGTTTTTACCTCTGATAGTGTACCATACAATACAACTCTTTTTGTCTCTCCTAAATATAAGGCAGGAGTTTTTACATAGTAAAGTCTTCTAACCACAATTCTTATTTTGGAGTGTGAAAAGCTAACATCCTGAAATGATGAAATGTGCTTCTTCAAACTTTCATTGAAAGAAATCTAATTGAATGTCCCTGTAAATGACTATATTTTCTTACTTTGCATGAATCTAATCCTTGCAAAATAGCAATTTGCTGTTCGACACTTATGCTTGGAAAGTTGATTATAAGATTTTTTAATAAATCAGTTGACTCCTGACGAATACTGCAAATGGTACTAAAGCTCAATTTACATACTGGGTCTGTGAACGTCTTCCGTGAACCTATTCATCTACCACTTGCTCTACATTTCTAAAAACCCTCTCCTCTTTTGCAACAGGAGTACCATCTTTTACATCATAACAATCTCCCGTTAAATCAACTGCTTGCACTGGTGTGTTCTCTTGGAAATCGTTTACTCCTTTAAATTAAGCTCATGTGCTAGAGGTAGTCTTTCATTCACCTATATTCATTTTGAAAAAATTGTTTCCATTAAGAAGACGTTTTCGAATGATTAATTTCTTTATACACAACACTGTTTTGTCCAGTGTCCTCTTTCTATTCAATATTAATTTAAATAATTTCCTATTCAGATTAAATGGTTTCTCAACAACACGCACAATATTTTCCTTTTGCTTAAATGTAGTGCTTTTCCTCTTATACTTCTTCATCCTTTTCAGCAAATTTTGTATAACTCTAGTCCAAATCTTTTTAGCTCCTAACTCCTTAATCTGTTTCTGTCTCCATGTCAAAGTCCCTGATCTCTTAGAGCATTTCCTCCTTTCAGAAACACATATTCCTTGCTTTTTTCCACTTGTTGTGTAAATTCCATTTTTAGAGAAGACTGTAGTATCATTTTGCATTTTACGACATATTTTTTTGAGAAACTGCCTAGTACTCTTACCAGCTTATCTTTTTTCCCTCTGGATATTCTCCTCCTTATTTTGTTAATCTCTCTGAGTTTGCAGTTCGTTGACAGGCATTGTAAATCTTCTTTCTCAAATAAAATCAGATGTCTGTAAAAAAATGAACAATACATTAACATCTACAACAAATAACTTTATTAATAATTTTCTGACTAACAGTTTTTCTTTACTCCGGGGTTTTTAATCAGTTATACAATATATACTTTTCTTTCAATTTTTTACTCTGCTTTTCAAAGTACACAGATATAACTCTGTATTCATCAACCTCTCTTGGATATATGCATTATAGATACATTTAAGTACAACTGAGTGTGTCAGTGAGTCAGTGACTGCATGAATGTGTCCTTGGGTGTGTCACTTTATTTATGATTGATTATGCGACTAAGGGCCTTATTATGACTTTTGGTCGTGTGGGAGCAGAGGTGCCATGCTGCTGCCCGATCCCACACAGCCAAAGCTAAAACAGACCGTCCACCAGATTATGACTTTTAAAGTCACTGGCAGGCAGTTCTTAGGCGTTCCCATGGAGGTACCTTTAAAATAGGCACCGCAATGGGAACGTCAAAGCATGTTCTTGCACAGTCCGACATGCACAATGTTGTGAATTTCATTCCGTGCAGGAACATGGGTGTTCATTCAGACAGGGAGGCAGACCATGTGCCCCCCCTGTATAGTGTAGATCCTATAGTAATTTTCATGCAGGACCTGTGCTTTTTTTGGATAAAATATACTGTTGGTCTCGTGGCAGACTGACTCTGTACACCATCGCTGAGTAGGTTATCCTATTTTTGCATTAGCTCGCTCACAGTGCAGCTAGAATTTCCTTTTATCAGAGATATTAGTTTTTGGCAACCTCAGAACACAACAAACCCTGATTCCTCAGACTTGTGGAAACAATATACTACTTTTCACCCAGTCACTCATGCTTGCTCGTTTTCACTCAGAGAGATACACAGAAGAAACAGTTGGGCGTGTTTACAATAAGAATTTATTGTACCGTTGATCTTCTTATGTAAAAAAAATGCACTGCTACACAGTAGCAGAGATATAAGATCAGCAGTACAGTGAATAAAAAAGAATAGTACAGTTCTACCATTTTGCAATAGTCATGAACATATACATGAATATAAAATACATTTATAAAATGTAGTGCGTACTCCTCCGATGCCTGTCTAGATGTACCTAAGTGTACCTAGAATGTGAGTAGGTGCGAAAGAGCCTAAGCCTAAGAGCCTAAGAGCCAAGAATCCCTATAGGATTTAGTCGAACCCCATTACCTGGAATAGTGAGAGTGTTGGACTTCGTCCTGGACTTGAGTTGGACACCCCACAAGGGATAGTCAGACCACTGTCAGCTGGAGCGATTGCATGTGGAGCCTCAGCGTCTCTGGTCAGTGTGTCGGCCTCGAAGTCTCAGTTCCTGAGCTGTATGTCTACAGTCCATGTGCGTGTGTTAACTATTTTTTAGTGTGAGGATGATGTTGGGGATTAAACCTTGTGCATGGATAGGAGAGGTGAAGTATACCCCCCAGATATCATTCTCATAAATTATTCATATGCGCTAAGGATGTTGTCTTAGCAATATTGATTAGGAAGAACCCTCCCTCAGCATGGAAGTAGGTGAAAGGTTTAGTCCATAAAAGGCATCAGTCCTTATAATGTGTTCAGTCCTTATGAGGCAGTAGGACCTTATGGCTCATTCAGATGAAATGGAGGGGAGATGATGTAGGGAAGGTGTACGATGTTCCCTGAATCTATGTTAGGGAACCGAAATGAAATATAACAGGCGCAGAGGCACCAGGGGACCCTGTAGGACACCCTTTGTTTCCTCACGCCACACTTTTGTGGCTGTGAGGAAAATCGTCATATGCTTGGCGGGGATGCAGCGGCCAGCCAAGCATATTGCGAACTGAGCACCACCACGCACCCACCAGGGAATGGTGGTTTCCCGGCAGTTGTGATCGTTGTGGCGGTCCCAGGGCAGCCCGGCTGCCCTAGTCATAATAGGGCATTCGGGAGACTGCCACTGTGAGTCTGGAGGTCCGTGGGCAACCAGCCTCATAGTAAGGGCCTAATTCAATGACTGCCTCAGTGTATCTACAGATGTCTCAGTGTATGTATCAGTGTGTCACAGAATATCTCACTTCCTGTTTAAGTGAGGGTATCAGTGTGTAACTGTAACTATCTCTCTCGCTTGGTATCTGACTGTGTGTATAAGTGAGTGTGTCACTATATCACTCAATGCATCACTGTGTTTAAGAGTGAATGTATTAGTGTCTACAATAGTGTCTGAGTGTAAGAATCAATGAGTACAACAGTAATTCAGGGATGTCACCAGGGTATGCATTCGTGTCCCTGTGTATATATATAAATTCCCAGGGTATCAAAACATGTGTAAAGGTGTATGTGTGAGTGTATCAGTGAATGCATCTCTGAGTGCAGGCTGTGGTAGTGTGTGTATAAATATGTCCCAGAGTGTGTAATTGTATGTATACTTTAGTGTGAAAATGAGTCACTCTAAGTGTATTACTGTGTACATGGGTTCCTTAGTGTCTTTACTAATCTGTCCCAGGGTCTTTGAGTACTTATAAACCTAAGTATTTGAGTCAGTCACTGAGTGTATCAGTGTGTCCATGAGGGGACACCTGTATGCATCAATGTCTCCCAGGGTGCCTGACTATATGCATAAGTGAGTGTGTTGGTGTATTAGTGAATGCATCACTGTGTCCATAGCATCCTTATAGTCCTACCATACAGTTTACAAATAGATATGCAAAAAATACTGTTCTTTTATTCTTTCCTCTGCTTTGTACAACATACACATATAACTATCTATGCACAGGACTGAGGAGAGGTGACTGGCAGAAACTGTAAAATGAGTACGGGACATGAGTGAGCCCGCAACTCCAGCAATGCCAGCAACGCCAGCACTGTGCTTTGCCTTTTCCTGGGGTGGAACTCAGTCCCCCAGCCTGCACCAGCATGTGGGAGGGGCTAACCTTCACTAAACTGACGTAGGCCTCCCTCAGCATGGGACATGCAGAACGGGCCATGAGTGAGCCCGCAATGCCAGCAGGGCCAGCACTGTACTTTGCTTTTTCCTGCAGCGGGACTCGGTCACCCAGTCTGCACCAGCATGTGGGAGGGGCCAACCTACACTAAACTGACAGGGCCTCTCACAGCACTGGGCCTGCCCAGGTTAAGCCCAGGCCAAGGGTGGGCCTGCTCACGCCTGTCAGAGCCCAGAAGAGGCTGAGCTGGGCCACCATCCTAACATCTGCTCTTAGGACAGCTAGGTACTCTGTGCTAGAGGTGGCTAAATAGCGGCCTTTGTTACAGCTATATCTTGTCACCGATGGCTTTTGTCCACGACAGGACTCGAACTAGATGTTTGGAAAAGAAAATCTGTAGAGTGTGGGGTGTGGAGACAGAGGCAAAATCCTACAAAGCCAAGCAGGCCCATAAGCATGCTTGGAGTAAATGTGTTCTTGATTGTATTTAGTGTGAGGAAATGTTAGACCAACATGGGACTGTCCCCATCTGTACCCTGGGTGGACCTCCACCTGGCCTAAATATGAGATAACAAAAACGTTATCCCTCAATGTTTAGGAAACCTAACACGTGCAGCAGTAAGTCTATCCAATCAGTTGCAGTTTACTCCGAGGTAGGGAATTTAGCTGCACCCACAACTCATAGGCCAAGGCCCTCTTGAGATTGATTTCACCCTCAGAAATGGGTTCACACACCTCCAAAATTTGAGTGATGACCAAGGGGGAAGAGAGGACATGGTGGGAGGCACGGCGGGAGGGGAAGTCGTGGCAGGAGGGTGGATGAAGGGGGGAATGAAGGAGGAGATCTATGAAATAAATTGCTATCCTTGCTTGACCCCACTGTTTCCAGGATTATGTTGATCTGAGGGCAGAAGTTAGCACGCTGAAATCCATAATTGAAGAACTCACAGGTCAGGTTAACCGTATACCAGCTAGAGGCTTGAGTGATACTCAACACTCCATCCAGGCTACTATCCACCACGCTAATGCAACCTTCCCAGTGCATATAGAGCCCCACCAACCTCTCCCACGACCTGCCCCAGTAAACACTAAGAATAGCTTTTCTGAAATAGCCTCACATGGAGATCCTTGGGGGTTAGAATAGTACAGCAGCAAGCAACTAGAGGCCCATTGGCACAACTGGGCCTTTCCCGCAGCTTTGATCATTTACCCAGGCACAACCAAGATCTCAATCCACCATATTGAGGAGACCAAGTGCCATCACCCCCAAAATGTATTTATATGATCAATGTGCTCAAAGTTCCCACCTAGCTAAGGCATGAAGTAGAGGATTCCTTTATAAATAATACCATACACTGGATTCGCCATGTGAGAGGTTGCCGTTTAGTGATAAGGGATGACATCCTGCGAGCCAGCAGGCTTACTCTCCCCAACAATCTTACTGACTGTATTGAATTGTGCCTGATTGATGGGAATCTGACCCACAATTTGATAGCTCTGGAAGCTAGATTTTGTCCTCCTACATCCACAAGCATCCAAATCAAATATAGATTGCCTCAATGCCCCTTCCATCAAATCCCCAACACTCTGTCCCACACCTAGGCTTAGATTCCAAATTAGAACTTAACCATTGACTTCAGAATCTAGGCACACATTCACATCCAAGGCACTCATTGGACCAACTTCCAAATACCCAGACTAGTCTTACAATTAGAAGTCAACCTAGTTAGGACTATATTACAATGTCCTTGCCTCACGAAGGCTGGAACAGATGGGTGTCACGTCCCCTTAAAAGAAAGTTGCCTAGAGGAGCACCACCTCTACAATTTCTACCTGAGCATCATGCTCAGGTAGAAATTACCCAAGATGGGCCATGATCTATCTCCACAAATATGCAGAAAATGTCCAGCATGTCCACCAGGTGTTGTGGAATGTGGCCAGGACAAGGTCGAAAATGGCCCTCCTGCTTTAGATTCAATATATTGAAACTTTTTACATCAGTATACTCCAGGAGAGCTGGAGCACTTCCTCCGTTTACGTCCCAGGCTATGTAATGTTCCATCGCCCAGCAAGTCCAGCAATTCACCCGCCTTGCGGGGTTGTTAGTCTGGGTCAGAATTGCACTGCATTGCACAATCCGTGAGCTCCCGTCTAGTAACTCTGACATCCTAGCTATCCAACTTTAATGCCAGAATGGTGTTCCTTGACATTTACAATGTCTATACCAGAGGAACAAGGGGGGAGGAGGTCAGCTACGATACATGAGCTCGTAGAGCTTTTGGACGATAGGACCAAACCATTTCCCTTAATTGTAGCTGGTGATTTTAGAGTTACCTTAGAACCACTTGAGAGGGAGCATCGGCATGGAACAAGGGGAGATGACAATAGGCCATTACCACAAACAATTATTTTTCTATCTCAGCATGGTATGACCACTTTTCTCTTTTATATTTATGGCCCTCTATGTCAGTTACAAAAGTATCTCCCCCAGATCCCGCCTATGATACAGCTAAGGACTTTTTTCTCTAAAAGTGAAATCAGGACTTGCATTGACTCAATCGCTGAGGCAAAAGCCACTTGACCTGACAGTATTCCGGGTGATGTATTCTTACATGACAGAGAGAACTGGACATGCAAGTTTCTGTCCTTAGCCAACGTGATAGCAGAGGGCCCCCGAATACCCAATTCTTGGAACAGAGCAGAGGTGATCCATGTATACAAGAAAGGCAATAGATCTTTACCCTGTAATTATAGACCTATCAGTCTTATAGACTGTGACCAAAAGGTGTTTGCTTGCACACTCCTGGTAAAGATACAGGACTGGATTTGTGAACATGACATCTTGATTCCCTTTCAAGCTGGTTTTAGACAAAAGACTAGCACCATAAACAAGGTGCTAAGTTTCCTTCTTCTGACTTGGAAGACTGAAGTCATCAGTCAGGGGAGCATTTATATGGCCTTCATTGACCTAAAGACCGCTTTCGCTCTCGTCCCCAGGTACAAGCTATGGCAAGTCTTAAAAGACATGGGACTTCCCCTGGAAATGTTATCTCTCATCATCATGAGGCAAACTTTGCCAGGGTTCGTTGGGGTCACCAAGGCCAGCTTATTGACCCAATAAATGTTAGTAAGGGAGTACGCCAGCGCTGTGTACAGGCACCTCCACTTTTTTCCCTTTTTGTGGTTGGCTTTGTTCAGTCTTTTTCTTATGCCTCAGCAGATGCCCCTACTATTGTTTGCTGACGATATGTTGTTAGTAGCCAAAATACCAGGAGGGCTCCTGTTTTCTTAAATTGATTTAAAGATTAGTGGTGAATACTTCAAAGATGAAGCTTTTACTGCTTAATACACCTATATCCTTTAGAGCTAAATTATCCCTAGGTGGTATCCCCTGGGAAGGGTGAGTACCTTTGACTATCTATATATATCACACTCTCAGAAGATATGTCATGGAATCCTTGTGTGACCAAGTTGTCCCTGAAGCACAAGCAAGTAGTAGGGGCCCTGTTGAAAGAGCATAGCACCTCCTTCAGCAAACCAGTGGTTGCCCCACTTAAGTTCTACGACTCCAAAGCAGTATGTTCAGCCCTTTATAGAGCTGAACTGTGGGGATTTAAAGGAATGGATGCCCTTTAGAAATCAGAGAACAAGTTCTTGAAGTGTCTGGTTGCGTTACCCCAGAGTACACTACTCCCCTCTTTAAGGCTGGACTCGGGTAGAGCTTCTATCATAGACAAGACCAAGCTACGACCTCCACTGTTTTGGCTCCAGATAAGGTCCACCCCTGAGCTGCTCCTGTATGCCTCTGTTCTTATGGAAGTTAGTGCACTTGACTTTTTGAATAAGATAGGTTGAATACGAAATATGAAAACCCTATTAGCCGCAATTAGGTTACAGGGCTATTATGATGATAAAAAGCAGTACAGGGAGTGAATAGCATAGGCTTCACTTATTAAACCATCATGGGGACGTTTAACTATGGAGTTTATGGATTTTAATCTGATTAGTTCATATGAGCAGTATCGAGACATTATGAAATCACCTCAAGACAGGAAACTTTATATGCAATTTAGGTTTGGTTCCCTTTCCTTGAACTCTTTCACAGGTTCCTAGCACCACCCCTCCACTATTTCTCAGTTTTGCCCCAGTTGCGTCTCTACAGTAAAGACAACCGGCCATGTATTCTTTGCTTCTCCTGTGTACTCCCACCCGAGAGCTAAATGGCTAAAACCAATCTGCAAGCAGTTGGGTACACGCATCTTTTGCAAAGCTCTTCGTATCCTTAGATTGTGCCCTAGGCCGGCAATTGCTTGCACAGTAGCAACGTTTTGGGCCACATGTGGGCAATTAGAAGGAAACTGTTAAAAGAGTGAGATAGCAGTTTCTTACATTGTTTTCATCTGACAGTTTGCTCATATTCTATTGATAATATCTAACAAACGGTTTTGAGCGTAGTGCACCCCTAGATCGAAGGCAGCATAGCGTACCATGTCATTCACTTTGGAAAAAACAGGTTTTTGGTGTTTGGGCCTGTATTGTGCACTATGTGTTTATTTATTTATGTAACCCCTTCGCTGCTAGGCCTTTCCGCCCCTGTGCTAAGCCTTTTTTGGCTATTTGGGGTAGTTTGCTCTTAGGCCCCTGCAACTTTTTGACCACATAAGGTATCCATGCCAAATTTGCGTCCTTTTTTTCCAACATCATGAGGATTCTCAACATATACAGGGTTTGTTGATTCTCATGGAGGGGACCCAGAAATTAGCCAAAATACAGCTAAATATTGTTTAATTTTTTGAAAAATGGGAAAAAAGAGCTGCAGATTAACACATCTGATTTTTTACCTGCAAATGGTAGCAAAAAAGAGGTTGTGGTACTGAAATCACCATCATCCCAGCCTTCAGGGACAAGCAGACGTTTGTCAAAAAATATGAAGAATCAATGTGGACTAGCCCACTGTGTGTTTAGAATATGTTCTGATATTTTAGGTCACTTGTGACTGCGGCCTTGTGGCTGGACCCAATAGGTCTTGTTAATAAACCCCTCACACACCACACCACAAGGCCGCAGTCACAAGTGACCTAGAATATCAGAACATATTCTAAACACACAGTGGGCTAGTCCACAATGATTCTTCATATTACATCTGGGGACAGGACGCATCCCTAAAAACCCTTGCTCTCCCTATTGTTTAGCCTTACGTTTGTCAAAAAACCACAATTCTTTACACAGTTTTGCCATTTTTATGGGACATAGCCTATTTTTGCAATTTCGTGTGCTTTCAACCTCTTTCCAGTTAATGGTAGGAATGGGTATTAAAGCAATAATGGATCCTGGAAAGCTATACATTGTAGAAAAGCAGACAAAATTCTGAATTTTGCAAGGAGTCATTTGTGTAGATCCTTCAAGGTTTCTTTATAGAAACTAACCGTTGAATATAGGAAAAATTGAAAATTTGTTGAAAAAAACAGCCATTTGAGTCAGCGTTTTGACCTGTAACTTACCGTTCCATCCACTGGACCTTTCTGGTTGTGGGGATATATAGGACTTGTAGGGTCACCAAGAACCAGACGAACCCACAGCCAATAACTGAGCAGCGTCTTGCAATGTTTTTTTTTATTATATACCAGGTATATAGAAATTAATTTGGGAAAATATATACATGGAAAAATGGTATGAAAGACACCTATGTATTTCTCAAATTGGAATAAAATATAGAGTTTAGAAACAGTAGTTATGTATACATTTCAGACATTGTGAGTACCCATACTAGCATAAGAATTATAGGTCATTTTTCAAAATTACTTCTTTTTTACACATTTTCTTTCATTTGGACATCAGATATGCATCAAAAGTCAATAGATAATAACAGTTGCTCTACAATTCGGTGTTACACTAAGTCTTTCGATACAAATGGTACCTCACTTGTGTGGGTAGGCCTAGTGCCCGTGACAGGAAACGGCTCAAAATGCAGCGTGGACACACTTTATTTTTACAGTGAAAAATTACACTTTTTTTGTAAAGTGCCTAGCTGTAGATTTGCCGGCACCTAGTGAGACCTAGCAAACCTATACATTTTTGAAACCTAGACACCCAGGGGAATCCAGGATAGGGTGACTTGACTGGCTTTCACCAGGTTCTGTTACCCAGAATTCCTTGCAAACCTAAGAATTTATTTAAAAAACACATTTCCTCACATTTCTGTGGTGGAAAGTTCTGGAATCTGCATGGATCTACAAAATTCTACCCACCCCGCATTCCCAAATGTCTTCCGAGAAGAATTGTACCTCACTTGTGTGGGTAGGCCTAGTGCCCATGACAGGAAACTGCCCAAAACACAATGTGGACACAACACATTTTCACAGTGAAAACTGACCCTTTTTTGCAAAGTGCCTAGCTGTAGATTTTGAAGCCTAGCTCTGCCAGCACCAAATGAATCCTAGCAAACCTATATATTTTTGAAAACTAGACAACCAGGAGAATCCAGGATGGGGTAACTTTCGTGGCTCTCTCTAGGTTCTGTTACTGGAATCCCTTGCCAACCTCAAAATGTGTCCAAAAACACATTTTCCTCACATTTCTGTTGAATAAAGTTCTGGAATAAGTGTGGATCGACAAAATTCCACCCAGCCCCCATTCTCCAAAGTCTTCCAGGAAAAATTGGCACCTCACTTGTGTGGGGGGTCAAGTACCCCCGACAGGCAAAGGCCCAAAACCTATTGAGGCGACATCAAAATTACCTATCACAAAAGGATATATGACGTTACAACGCGTTATTTTACAACGCAGACCGTTACAACGCAGTTTTTACAACGCAGGTACCATTACAATGCATGCCATTACAACGCATGTCATTACATAGCAGATACTATTACAATGCATGCCATTACATCGTAAGTATAGGTAAGTATATCTTTTTTTAAAAAATTTAATAAAGTTAATTTAATTAATTTAAATTAATAAATATAATTTAAAAATTTTAAAAACAGTAATTAATTTAATTTAATTTAATTATAGTAATTTAATTAATATTAAAATTGTAATTAATTTAATATATTTAATATAATATAATTAATGACATATAATACATTTATAAATAGTAAATAATATAATGTAATTTATTACAATAAAAATATTTTAAATAAAATTAAAATAATACCTAATATAATTTAATGTAATATATTTAAAGAAATTTAATTAATTTAAAAATTGTAAATAATATTATTTAATTATAATAAATAAAATAAATAAAAAAAGTAATTCATTTAATTTAATTTAAGTAATGTAATTCAATAATTTTTTAATTGTAAATATTGTAATTAATTTAATTAAATTTAATTAAACTAATTTAATTAATTTAATTTATGTTAAGTCGTAATACCCCTGCACCCCAAAAACCAAACCCAGCCCTAAAACCTAAAAATACCCCTGTACCCCAAAAACCAAACCCAGCCCTAAAACCTAAAAATACCCCTGTACCCCAAAAACCAAACCCAGCCCTAAAACCTAAAAATACCCCTGTACCCCAAAAACCAAACCCAGCCCTAAAACCTAAAAATACCTCTGTACCCCAAAAACCAAACCCAGCCCTAAAACCTAAAAATACCCCTGTACCCCAAAACCAAACCCAGCCCTAAAACCTAAAAATACCCCAAAATTACTTAAATTAATATATTAATATTTTATTTTATTTTTAATATTAATTAAATTAATAAAATAATGTAAAATTAAATTAAATAAAAATAATATACTTACCTATACTTACGATGTAATGGTATGCGTTGTAATAGTATCTGCTATGTAATGACATGCGTTGTAATGGCATGCATTGTAATGGTATTTGCGTTGTAAAAGTTGCGATGTAATGGTAGTGCGTTGTAAAAGTTGCAATACCATCACAAAACAACCTGGTTTTGCAAGGGGGTCCCATGAGTTTTTGGCCCTGGGCTCAGCGGCCACCTAGGGAAACCTACCTAACCCACACATTTCTAAAAACTATACACCCAGAGGAGTCCAGAAAGGTATGGCTTGCATGGGTGCCCCAAAATTTCCCTACCCAGAATCCCCTGCAAACCTCACATGTTGTTGAAAAAAAAAAAATTCTCTCATTTATGTGTGGCAAAGTTGTAGGATCACCAGGCTGACACAAATTTCCTACCACACAGCATTCCTCCAGGTCTCCATATAAAAATGGTACCCCACTTGTGTGGGTAGGCATAGTGGCTGCAACAGGAAATTACTTCAAAATTACTTATAACAAAATTACCTGGTTTTGGGGGGGCACCTGGGGTTTTGGCCTCCGGCTCGCCGCCATCTAGAAAAACCTACCAAACCCACACATTTCTGAAAACTAGACACCCTGGGGAGTCAAATGAGATATGGCTTGCATGGGTCTCCCAGAGTTTCCCTACCCAGAATCTCCTGCAAACCTCAAATTTAGCTGAACAAACCACATTTTCCACATATTTTTGTGTGGAATCATCATGACGGCACAAATATCCTACCCCACAGCGTTCTCCTTAGTGTCCTGAGTAAAATTATACCTCACTTGCGTGGGTGTCCAATGCAGAATTGGATAAAAATGTATTTTCAGAAAAAGGTAGCGCTTAGAATTCTCGGCGCTATACCCTTATTCCCTATGTTTTTGGCTGTTTCCAGCCACAGGCCTTTGCCCCACCCACACAAATTAGGTATAATTTTACTCTGTAGACTGAGGGAAACGCTTTGGAGTAGGACATTTGTGCCAGCACAGTGATTCCACCCAAAAATATGTGTGAGTTTTTTCAGCTACATTTGATGTTTGCAGTGAATTCTGGGTAGGAAAACATTGGGGACCCACAGAAGCCATACCTCGCTGGACTCCCCCGGGTGTCTAGTTTTCAGAAATGTGTGGGTTTGGTAGGTTTTCCAAGAAGGCCACTAAGTCTCGGGCCAAAAACCCAGGTGACTCAGCTTGTAAAACCAGGTTGTTTTGTGATAGGTCATTTTAAAGTCTCCTCAATACGTTTTGGGCCCTTGCATGTCGCGGGTACTGGCCCACCAAAACGAGTGAGATATAATTTTTATCGGGAGAGACGAGGGAATGCAGTGTGGTAGGAAATTTCCCACACAAAAATTTGAGAAAAAAGTGATTTTTCATCATGCGAGGTTTGCAGGGGATTCTGGGTAGAGAAATGTTGGGGGATCCACGCAAGCCATACCTTGCTTGGCTTCCCCGGTCTCTAGTTTTCAGTAATGTGTGAGTTTTTTAGGTTTCTCTAGATGGCTGCTGACTCAGGACCAAAAACTCAGATGCCTCCTATGTTTCCGAAAATGACCTGGTTTTGCTAGGGGGTTTCGCGTGAGTTTTTGGTCCCGAGCTTGGTGACCATCTAAGGAAGCCTACCAAACCCACACATTTCTGAAAAATTGAGACCCAGAAGGGGGGCCAGGAAGGTATGGCTTGCGGGGATCCCCCAACATTTCTCTAGAATCCCCTGGAAACCTCAAATTTTTATGACTTTTTTTCCCCTCAAATTTCTACGTAGATCCACACATTTCCTACCACCCAGCATTCTCTCAGGCCTCCTGATTAAAATTTTTTACAAGGGGAGTCACCAGGGTTTTTGGACCTGGGCTCGGGGGCCTTCTTAGAATTCTCGGTACTATACCCTTATTCACTATGCTTTGGGCTCTTCCCCGTCACAGAACCTTGCCCCATCCATACAAGTAAGACATCATTTTACTCGGGAGACTGAGGGGAATGGTGTGGGGTAGGACATTTGTGCCGGCACAATGATTCCACCCAAAATTATGTGTTTTATTCAGCTGAAATTGAGGTTTGCAGGGCAATCTGGGTAGGAAAACGATGGAGGATCCACGCAAGCCATACCTCGCTGGACTCCCCTGGGTGTCTAGTTTTCAGAAATATCTGGGTTTGGTAGTTTTCCAAGATGGCCGCCAAGCCCGGCCAAAAACCCAGGTGACCCCCCCCTTGAAAAACCAGGTTATTATGTGATAGGTCATTTTGATGTCTCCTCAATACGTTTTGGACCCTTGCCTGTCCCGGGTACTTGACCCATCCCCACAAGTGAGGTATCATTTTTTTCAGGAGACCTGGGGGAACGCTGGATGGTAGGAAATTTGTGGATACACGTAGATTTCAGAACTTTCCCACACAGAAATTTGAGAAAAGCGTGATGTTTTCGGCTACATTTGAGGATCGCAGGGCATTCTGGTTAGGAAAATGTTGGGGGACCCATGCAAGCCATACCTCACTGGACTCCCCCAGGTGTCAGGTTTTCAGAAATGTGAGGGTTTGGTAGAAAGCCAAGAAAGCCTCTGAGCCTGAGGCCAAAAACCGAGGTGACCCCCTTGCAAAACAAGATTGTTTTGTGATAGGTCATTTTGATTGCTCCTCAATACGTTTTGGACCCTTGTCTTGACCCACCCATGCGAGTTCTGGGCAGCCCCCACCCCCATGCATAAAAAAGACAGCATAATCGCTGGAGCCTTGTGGGCTTTCTGCCCCCTCAGGGGGAAATAAGGGGCCACTGCCCCATCTGTCCCCCGGAGGGCAGAAAGACTGGAATTTCTCTGGGAGGTGGGAGTATTGTCATGCCCATTTTGTGCAGCCCCCACCCCTACATGAACAAAAGAATCCCTGGTTTCTAGTGGGCTTTCTGCCCCTGGGGGCAGATTAGGGCTCCTGGCCTCATATGCCCCCCAGGGGGCAGAAAGACTTGAATTTTTGGGGACAGGGTGTGGGGGTATTGGCATGCCCATTTTGGGCACATCTCTACCCCTGATTCAAATTAGCAAAGTAAATCTCTGGCATTAAGTGGGCTGTTTCCCCCCCGGGTGGGCAGATTGGGGGCCTGGGGGCAGAAAGGCTGTAATTTTGGCAAGGGTGGGGGTATTGGCATGCCAGTTTTGGGCAGCACCCACCGAAATTCAAACGACCCCCCAAAAATCCCTGGTGTCTAGTGGGCTTTTTGCCCTCTGGTCCCCAGGGGTTCAGAAAGGCTGCAATTTGGGGGGGGGGGGTAAAATTGGCATGCCCGTTTTGGGCAGCCCCTACCATAATAAAATTGCCCCAAAAAATATCCCTTATGTCTATTGGGCTTTCTTCCCCCGGGGGCAGATTAAATGTTAATACCCCCAATATCCCCCCCAGGGGGGGGGCAGAAAGTCTGTATTTGTGGCAGGGTGGGGGCATTGTAAATTGGGTTTGTGAGGAGCACTCCGTTTTAAACCTTAATTCAATTGTAATCAAATGGTGCCGCGATTATTAAGGATAGTCACTCCTCGTGGTAAGTGTAAAGTTATGATGGGTTGTGGTGCCCACCTAATCGCGCACTGTTCACTTGGTGCTCCGCACCTTATGTTTTTAGGTTTTATATGCACTGTAAATCAACTCTTTTTCATGTGTCAACAATTTAGCATTTAATCATATTTTTTCATTGTCAACATTTCATATTGTTATTCATTATATTCATAACATCATATATTCAAACTCAATCTTTGATTTATGAACATTTAAATTCCACTTTATTTCAACATAGTTCAGAAAAACATTTCAACAATTTTCACGATGAAGCCCAATGCATTTCGGCACCATTGTGGCGCCTTCATCAGGGGGAGTTCTGAAAAAGTAAAAATACATGGTGTAAGTGTCTGATCTTACGATTAGAATGGGGGTTCACTGTTGTTTTTAGTGTGTAGGTTCACATACCTGAGTATTTCTGTTATGTGACGTGTGTGTTCGAGGAATCACCTCTATCGACCTAAGTCTGTCAAAATGAAACATAGATGCTGCTTTAGCCCGCAATACCTTAATGGCTTCAATCTGATCGGTCTCTCATAGCTACATACCTCGTAATCTTTGCCGTTGCACTCTGTAACAACAAATGTAAACAACCTTAAATCCTGCTATACTCTCCAAGAGTCTCTAAGTAAATGAAACAAACCCAAACAATCAATCAAAAAAATCGCCACTCCATACCTTATCTTCTCTTTAACTGGCGTCTAAAGGACCGGAATGAAAATAATGATAAGTTACCAACGGCTGGTTGGGTTATATACGCTACGGCTTAGCTAGATACCATTGTTACTCCTACCTGTGAGTCCTACTTTATCTCCTTGAACAATCACCGTCTCGCAATTACTTTCGTGTCTCCTCCGCTGTGGGTTCACTAGTTATATTAACTCCGCGAACTCCGTGAGAGTTGCGTAGTTGAAAAGTAAAACTAAAAAACGGACTATGCACATTGTTCCTGATATAAAGTGATTCAAAACTGACGCCATCTTCTAATGGTAAAACTACCCCTCACAAGAACAAACATTAACGTTGCCTGGTCGATTTACCGAGAGACACCGAATAATCAAATGTTCGTGTTGTCACTTTGTGTGTGTAGTTGTTACTAATACCTGTGTACGGATGCCTACCTATTCCACTCTGACTATGGGTGATGTTTGACAAATGTGTGTGGCCATGTTGGATTGTTTCCGCATCAAATTGGTTTCATGATTACTTTCCGCCTTTCAGATGTTACAAGCAAAATACAATAGGACCTTGGTAGATACATTTTTACAATAGATTATATGAATTGTTATTTAGCAGTACTCTCTAAAAGTTCTTATACATTTGTGTTCATATTGTGCATGAATCTAATCTCAACATATTAATTAGACCAATAAGCTAAAGGTAGCACGCTAAATCATATTTGTCATTGAGGCCTATGGGGACCATGGTATTAAGGTATTTAATCCAAAACAACTCTCGTTGTAGTAATTTCTGATGGTTGTTAATCCCTGGCTTTAATGGCACTTGTTCTAGGACTAGAAATCTGAGTTGCGAGATACTATGTTTCTCTAGGCTCCAGTGTTGTACTAACGGTGAGGTTAAGTTTTCATTGCGAATTCGGCTTTTATGGTCTGTGATCCGAACTTTTATTTTTCTCTCCATTTTACCGATATACATTTTACCACACGGGCATTTGATGCCGTACACAACGTTCTGTGCATTACAGTCACTGGTATGTTTTAATTGTATCTGTTTTCCTGAGGTTGGATGCGTACAAACATTTCCAGGTATCACATTATTACAATTTGTACAGTTGAGACACCGAATTGTTCCTTTGTATGTTGCTGTCGGCGGTGGTTGATGCTTGTGTTTTAATTTCTCTTTCAAGTTTAATCCTCAGGTATATGCATGTAATGGAGGTTCTTTGAATAATCCATTAAAATCCCGCTCCATGGCCAATAGTTCCCATCTTTTGTTGATGATATTTCTGATCTTGTTTGATTGAGTTGTATATTTGGTTACAAATACCATCCTGTTTTTTTGAGTCCTTTTGCGGGGTTTTAGTAGTTCAGCTCTGTTCATTGGTGGGGGCATTGGCATGCCCATTTTCGGCAACTCCCACCCTAATGAAAATTTCCCATAAAAAATCCCTGGCATCTTGTGGGCTTTCTGCCCCCAGGGGGGCAGAAAAGCTGTAATTGTGGTAGAGGTGGGGGCGTTGGAATACCCATTTTGGACAGCCCCACCCTAAAAACAAGTACCTAAAAGAAATCCCTGGCTTTCAGAGGGCTTTCTGCCCCCCCCAGGGGGGGATAAAGACTGAATTTGGACAAATGTTTTGGGGGGGCAAAGGCCATCGCCCAAGGGGACGATCCCCCTCCCTGGTGTCTAGTGGGTGGATACCTGCTTGGGAATTGCCCTCCTGGGGTGATCACCAAGCAGAGATCCACTGGGGAGGGGTACCATTCGAAATCAGAGAGCCTTTCCTTTCCAATGATACCTCTCCCGTCTTTCTACGTGCTCAGGGGGCTGAGATAGTCCCCTGAGCACGTAGAAAGTGAAACTGAAATGTGCCTAAAGGCTCATTTCCGTTTTGGTTTCTTTGAAATGATGTCAGCGATACGTGCACGCTGATCGTGATTTCACAGAAACGCTGGGGGGGGGGGGGAGATCGGGAGCTGGGGAAGCTCTTCCTCATCTCCAGAGGCTTTGGGGGAGTAAAAGAAATTCCTCTGGTGCCTGCACCTGAGGGATTTATTCTGCAATGACATCGGACGCGCGGGAGCCATCCGACGCACATTAGAAGGCTTCCACGCGTCCCATGCATGGAAGGTGTTAATGAAACGTAAACCATAGCACAACTAATCTTTTTATTAGGTTACTAATGTATACTGCCAGATTTTTTATATTTTTGTGTAAGCTGATTTACAGCTGTACTTTTATGATCTTATGACAGAAATAAGGTTTTATGAAATAACTATCCATCTACCTATCTTATACATAGGTATTACAGATAGAGTGAATGTATTGTTCTAGATATTCATCTGTACACATGTGTATAACTACATACATTACTGTTTCACTTAGTCTATTATTGAGTGTCTCACTGTTAATACCACTCCTAATTTTTTGCTGGTCTTCTTTTTAGAAATGTTACTATCTACTTTATAGTATTTGCCCCGTCATTAGAGTGTCTGCTTAGTATCTCTCAGTGCGTATCTGTATGTCATACCTGTATTACAGCCCCATTACTTTGTGCCTCTTTCTATAAATGTGTTAATGTATATATACTTGTGTACTTTAATTTCTCACCATATCTTTCACTATCTCTAAATGTCCTGCGCTGGAGAACCAGGCCTTATGGGCCGGGCGGCGCAGGGCACGCCTAAATCCCTGGATTCACCTGCCTTGTAACTAAGAGAGACACAAGACACTCCGTTGAGCGTGGAAGACAGGTTTATTAGCTGTAGCTAAGCACAGTTGTCCTAGAAGTTACACTCGAGGTGGATTCTA
The DNA here is from genome assembly GCF_964263255.1 of Lissotriton vulgaris. Classification (NCBI taxonomy): domain Eukaryota; kingdom Metazoa; phylum Chordata; class Amphibia; order Caudata; family Salamandridae; genus Lissotriton; species Lissotriton vulgaris. Next base: position 1,113,229,335 of record NC_141689.1, on the reverse strand, counting down.
AGGAGACTTAACAAATAAAGGGAGGACCCCGCAACAGCTGATTGGGGACTGGGGGGAATAGTATCTCTTGAACAGACTTGGACGTCCCCTCAAACAAGAAACCACACAGGTTGAGTATTTTACCCAAAAACTAGCATGCCGTTTATTTCGGCGGGAAAGGTAAAGTTACAAGGTTCAAGATAATAATCTCTAAAATCAGACTTCAATCAGGGAGACAAGGTCTATGGATCAACTCAATTCTATTATTGCAGTGACCAGGTTTTCAGCGAATTATGTATATAGGGGAGTATTTCTTAAACACATTTTGACCATAAATATTTTAACTTCAAATCTAAGCATTAGTTTTTACCAAAATCAATTACATAGCAAACACAGTTAATAATGGTTCAAAGAGATATTGAAAAGATATTTACCACACCAAAAATTTCATTAAAACTAGTTAAAATATTTATGGTCAAAATGTGTTTAAGAAATACTCCCCTATATACATAATTCGCTGAAAACCTGGTCACTGCAATAATAGAATTGAGTTGATCCATAGACCTTGTCTCCCTGATTGAAGTCTGATTTTAGAGATTATTATCTTGAACCTTGTAACTTTACCTTTCCCGCCGAAATAAACGGCATGCTAGTTTTTGGGTAAAATACTCAACCTGTGTGGTTTCTTGTTTGAGGGGACGTCCAAGTCTGTTCAAGAGATTCTAAGGAGACTGCCACTTCAATCCGTGGCTCACAATCTTTTATAGCAGACACATTTACAATATCCCACTCCTTGCACGATGCACGGACCGGATTTTCAGACCAGATATCACCAGCTTACCAAGACACCACCAATCCACCCGAAGCGTAACATCTCCCTCCCCAGAGCCTACTTACCACAGTACCTAGGTACCTTCCTGGGGATGAGGAATTAGCAATATACAAGCTCATATCATCAAAAACACCACTAAATCTATAGGATTACTAGGAATACTCACTGATTACTAAGGAATTCCATGTCACATCCTATGATCTCACCTTATAGTCTCACGGCAATCTGGCCCAGACTATGCTACCCTCCTCCTCATAGTGAAGGGGGCAGTTCTGATTACTTACCATTACACACGGACCACAATCAGTGTTCACACAAGCCACAAGCAAGTAGGTATACACACCGTATCCTCCCGGTGCTCTCTCTCTCTCTCTCTCAAGCCACAATCCTGTGGGTATACACACCGTATCCTCCCGGTGCTTTCTCTCTCTCAAGCCACAATCCTGTAGGTATACACATTGATCACAATCAATGCTCTCACTAATGCCACTCAATCTCTGCCCTATGAATACCTTCAGCTCTCTCTCTCTCTCTCTGTTGGGAAGTTTCTCTATATACCTAATACCTACTGGGGATGTCTCATAGATCCAATCCTCTCACACAAGAATGGTCAAATTGTAGCATTCAGAGGTTATCTCCTGACCTGATCTACACACAATCTTCCATGCTCAATTATCTGCAGGGAAGGGAATGTCACATCCTACTCCTGTCAGCATTTGGGTAAAAAGAAGGGTTAGCTCTGTCCTAGAAAATAACAACCAAATGTAATTACTATATGCAAAGGTTATTCCCTGATTTAGGCGCTCCTTGCTCCCTTGATCAGTTACCACTTACCTGGACGGGAAACACATCCGTCCACATAACAGCATCTGGCTAGAAGAAAGGTTAGTCATGAAGAAATAACACCTGCACAGCTGTTCACTAAGAACTGGGGTCCCTTTATTACACAATAGCAAATTATAACATTGCAATAACTAGCAATCTAGACATAGCCTGAAAAGTAAAGGTAAATAGGTACATCTAAGGAATACACAGATCTGCGGGGTCTCTTTATCGGAATGAAAACAAGAAAGCTTTATTACTTACACATCCACATATAGCTGAATAATGAATTATAACAGGACTGTACACCGCTGAAAGAAAAGGGATTAATCAGTGCAACGATACAGTAAGGAATATAGCCTAGGAAATAAAGCAAACTAGTTTAGAATACCTCACCCTATAAGAAAGGAATGTTTCTCTCTCTCTGGTGGAATCAGGGCTCTCTCCCTCTGTCACCACGGCTTCACTCAACTGGCTCAACTGCTCCAAAAGTTCCAACTGGCAGCTCCAACTCTTCCATCTGACTGGCAACTGCTTCAATACATTCTGACAAACTGGCAGCTCAAGCTGACAGTTCCAACTCCATTCCAAGAGTCATCTGACCGCTCCAAGATCATCTGAACACAACTGCTTCTGACAACTCCACCTCTCTGTACTTCGCTAATATAGAATGCTTTCTCCTCATGGAAATTTCCAACAGAAACTACCTCCCACCGAATTCCTGTGCCAGCTCCAAGGCTCTCCGCGCAACTGCAGTGGCCATCTGCATGTTACGTCTGGACCCAAGAGACAAACACATTCTTTCGATAAGAACCAGTGTCCGCTGGCTTTCCTCTAGCACACAACAGGCTTAACTATAAACATTACCTTTACCCTGCAAGCTCCTCAGTCAGCAGAGGCAGAAAGCAAAATGGAGTGTCTCTGGTTCTGGGCCTTGTAGGCCCAAAAGGATAAAATAGACACATAGCTCTATCAAAATACATACACAAACCCTACCAATAAGTAATATAAAGTCAGAACTACAGGATCCACCCTCTACTATAGGTCTTCAGGCCTGAAAATTATGAAAGGACACATAATTATGTCAAAGCCAATAGGCAATAGATGGATTAGAGTCAGAAAGGGATCTATCATCATATAAAGCGGCTATCCTCTAGTTTATGCTCCTAGGTCTGAAAAGAGGCCTGAAAAGGACCAAAACAAGCTAAGAATAGGGATCTAGGATGGTAGCAAGCTAAAGTCACCATCACTCAGAAATAGAACCAAAAACCTGGTCACTACACACATACAAAACGAACCAATGAGAAAAGTTGGAAAACAAGCTATCAGGTATCCAAAAATACGCCCCTCTCTCAGACCTCGTGTGCTACCCCTCCCAACAAATCAATCAGTGATGGTGTTCACAATCCCCTCTCGCAGGCGGCAGGACGTACTTGTGTGTCTCAAAGGATGATTGTGTAATAGGAGCATACAAGGAGAAAATAGCGAAGGCCAGTCGGATAAGATAGTATAAGGGAAGAATAGGAGAGGGCAAATAGTCGACCGAGAAAGGGATCAATCGAACCAGACATGGATTAAAGAACACACCCTGACATTGGATTTCATGAACAAGGACAATGGAGTTACTTTTCAACTGAAAGACACGTAGCAGCTAGAAAAGCAAAAGCACATCGTTCGCCGTGCTGCCTGAGTGAGGGCAACACAAAATGGCGACAGGACACAAAATGGCGGCTAGATACGAGACGGAATCTGAAATCGTAGAACCTCAGACCCTCCTTTTGCCATTACTCAGGCAATACACCAGGGACTCAAGTCAATCTAAGTCGATGTCAATGGCCATGAGGTAATCAAGCTGTTGCTGTAGCATCATTCTAATGTTCTCTGTTTTTCATGACGCAGGCTTCGGGACACACATAGTGGCAAAAAGACCAATTATTGCAGATCCACACTGCACAAAAAGGCAACAAGAGAAGATGATAATGGCCAAGATCATTCCAAGGAAAGTTAGTATCTTCCATCCCCATGCTGACAGTAGTCCCCAAAACCATCCCATCACAGACCAATCTCCCGTGACCTGGTGTATAGACTCGGAGATGGAATGTAACTTAGAGATAGCTTGGTACACTGTAGGGGCATTATCAGGAATGTAAACACAGCAACTAGACCCGATCAGTTTACAGACTCCACCACGATCTGCAAGGATAATATCTAAAACTATCCGATTTTGTAACGTCATAAGACGATCCGCCTGAAGCTCAGCTGTCACATTACTCAAGGCTCCAGACGTTTCATTTATGGTAGCCTCAACAACACGAGCTAAGTGCCTGATGTCTCTGCTATTGGCCATTGGGCCCCAGAAAGGAAGCAACACTTTAATGAAGTCAGCTGCCTCCTGTCCTGCTGTGTCTTTCTGATCAAAGACTCCCCTACCATGTCTCTTCTTGTAATGACTTGAAGGAGCAGTATACGTTGGGGGGAAGAAGAAAAGCCACATAACATGTTTCTGAGAAATAAGTAGGAAGCCATGTATAGGCTCTATCGTGACAGATAAACTATGTGCCTTGTGATGGCACTAGCGGCTTGGGAATCTGAGGTGTATAGACATAAGTATGAGAACAGATACTCCTTTCTTGCTGATTCTTGACATTCTGACCATTAATTTGTAAACAGAAATTACCTCGAGGAGGTACAGTCCAAATTGGCGGAGAGCTGCTTAGTTTAGCCTTTTCTGTAAGGCTAGTAACATATCGCGTTATGATCCATCCATCATATGCTCTCTTCTCATCTGTAGGAATGTTACTAATCTGGGCAATCTTAGCCATAGTCACTATTCTCTTAATCAGAGTACTACGACTAAAGTCTGCTCCACCACCATATGGACTGCCAGGAGGATATCGTAGCTGATTTTGATAAAGGTTAGAGAACATCGCCAGATAAGCCCAGGCGGAATCTTCATAGGAGAATGGAAAAACCAAATGCGGCATGCCTCTCTCTGTATTATGAGGCATGAGCCCACAAACCCAACAATCGGTAGTATTCATTACTAATTGGTGTTGATGCAATAGCTGAATAAACGAATTGTTGAAGTATTCGGTCCTCCTAATCTGTTTGTGTTCTGAAAGTGTATGAAACCGATGTGGGGAGGCAGTAGTAGGAAAGGATACAAGGACAGATGTAGGGACAGGTAACGGCTGCAGAACATAAACAATCCAACTTCCACATGCTAATAAAGTACAGAAACATATCAGAATACATAGGGTTATTCCACATGGATTAACCATCAATTTCTTAAATCGTTCTTTCATATTTACAGTCTGATAATTAATTTCCACTTTAGTATTCATTACTCTAAAAGCGTTGCTCATGATAATCTTCCTAGATCACTGAGCTGTGATTGTTAGCCGTCCTATGACACTGCAAGTCCTGCAGACCCTAGGTCACTAATCAGATCACAGCTTAAGACTCCTACCGTGACCCTGCAACTTGATGGATAGTGGAAAAAACACACATAAAAAATGTCTTTCAAAACGAAAAGGTGTAATCAGAAAAATCGTATAAAGGAAAAATTCAATTGTCTTTGGCCGTTCTCGGTCGCAAGTTATATCGAGTCTTATTAGGGATCGTCTGGTCGTTAAGCAAGGCTTCTGGATTCACCATATTCAAACGCAGATGTGTTGGGACGGCCTCCTGTAACACGTCGTCGTCTTCTTTCTCAGAGTTCGTGTGGTCCATGCGTGCACTACTAAACGGTACAAATCTAGGCACTTTTTCACTTTCGTTATCACCTATGCCCTCACGAGTCCACTGATCAAAAGGCAAGGGCAAGGGTACCTTCTTACAGTGCACGCCATGGACCCAGTTCTTTTTCCCAACAACCTTCACTGCCGTCCGTGTAGTTAATAGCACTTGACGCAGTGGGCCCCAACGAGGTTCCAGATTCCGCTTCCGCTGAAAGTTTTTCACGCAGACCCAGTCAACAGGTTGGATGGAATGACCTGGGTCTGCGGAGGCCTCTGGCAAAGCGTTTTGAACCTGTTGATGAAGAACACATCATTTAGTGGTGAGGTCATGTAAGTAGTCAATCAGCATTGGGTATGGAATATCAGAATACTTTTTGGGTCGAGGAACTCCCCAGACATTTGCTGGTCATCCAAAAACGACCTCATACGGACTCAGACCTAAACGAGAATGGACTGTAGTTCTTGTAGACAGAAGTGCTAATGGTAGGGCATCAGGCCAGGCGAGGCCTGTGCTTGCCTGAATCTTTGCCAATTTGAGCTTGAGAGTACCATTATAACACTCTACCAATCCTGCTAACTGAGGGTGGTTTGCCGCATGGAATTTCTGTTTGATACCAAGGCCTGCACATACTTTCTGCATAATTTGGCCTACAAATTCACTCCCATTGTCAGACCAGACAATGCACGGCAAACCAAACCTCAGGAATAACTCCTTCAAAAGAACTTTGGCAGTGGACAAGGCAGTATTGTCCTTTAGGGGGTAGGCCTCTATCCATCTGGAAAAGGCACAAACCACCACCAGAACATCCTTGAGGTTATTGCAACGATCCATATGAATGTAATCAATTTGCAATACCTCAAAAGGCTACGTAGGGGGAGCAAAATGACCTGCTGGAGTTGGGGTTCCCTTTCCTGGATTTTGCATTAGACAGACAATACAGTGCTTCACCACGTTTTCTGCATATTTAGGAATTCCTTCATTCTGCCATACTGGAGCCAAGATTTTACAAATGCGCTTTGCACCAATATGGGCTGGACCATGCGCCATAGTAACTACAGGTAGTACATAAGCATCTGGTAACAGCCATCGTTGATGCTCTGACAACTCCGTACAACACCCAGTCGCCTCCAACATTCCCGTACTCTCTCTCCACTTACTCAGCTCTTTTTCAGTAGCCTCTTCTTGAATCGCTCTTACATTTTCTATCGTGTCCTCACACATTCCTCCTTCTCTGACCCATCTTGCAGGGCCCGCAACATACATTCGACTCTTAACATCTCTCGCTGTGTCTTTTGCTACTTCGTCTGCAAAAGCATTCCCACGACCCACATCATCAGTAATCTTATTGTGAGCGCTACACTTGATTATTGCTATTTGTGTAGGCTAGGCAAGTGAGTCTAGAAGATCAGTCACCAACTGGCCATGCTGTATTTTGGTCCCATGGGAAGTAAAGAATCCTCTTTCCTTCCACAAGCGACCGAAACTATGAGCCACACTGAAAGCATATTGGCTATCAGTGTAGACGTTTACTCTCCTTCCTTTTGCCAAAACACATGCTCTTGTTAAAGCAATTAATTCAGCTGCTTCGGCTGAATTCTGTGCAATACGTGCTGTCTCCACTACCGTATACAAAGTAGTAACAGCATAAGCTGCAGTTATCTCACCATTTGGAAGCTTAAAACAAGATCCATCTACCCATAGGATCCCGTCCGGATCCACAAGTGGTGCATCTTTTAGATCTATTCTGCCTTTCGTTTCCTCCTCTGTTCGAAGAAAACAATCATGCTGTTCTTGAATGCCTTTCTCATCCGGTATGGGCAACAATGTTGCTGGGTTCAGAGTATTACACCGCTTGATATGTATATGGCTAGCCAAAAGCGTTAGCTCATATCCAGACAAGCGAGCACTCGTGAGGTGTTGTGTCTTAGTCCTATTCAAAAGAGTATCTACTGTATGTGGTACCATAACAACAAGGGTGTTGTCCAATACCAATCCAGCAGACTGACGAATAGAAATTGCTGCCGCTGCTGTCGCTCAGAGACAACTAGGCAATGTCTTGGCTACTGGATCCAATGTAGCTGAAAAATAGGCACATGGCCTTTGTTTGTCTCCAAATTGTTGCGTTAAGACTGACAACGCACAACCTTCTCTTTCGTGCACATAAAGTGTAAAAGGCTTACTGTAATCCAGAGTACCTAGCACAGGTGCAGAACACAAAGCATTACGTAAATCAGAAAAACTCTTTTGGCATTCATCGGTCCAAGGGAGAGGTAGTGGCGTACCTTTCAACGTAAGCGCCAGCAAAGGTTTAGCTAACAAAGAAAAATGTGGGATCCATTGTCTACAATATGAGGTAATGCCCAAAAAGGCACGTACCTCTCTCTGTGTGGTTGGCTCAGACATTTGTGCAATCGCTTGAATTCGTTCTGGGGTCAAGCGTCTTCCCTCCTTTGACAAGAGATGACCTAAATAGGTAACCTCTTGGCAGCAATTTTGCAACTTAGAAGGGGACACTTTATGATGTAGATCAGACAAATGACACAACAAAGAAACTGTCACATTCTTACAAATATCCTCCAAATCAGCCGCAATCAGCAAATCGTCAACATATTGGATCAAAGTAGCACCTGGAGGCAAAATGAACGCGTCAAGCTGAGATTTCAAAGCTTGACTGTAGATAGAGGGACTTTCACAATAACCTTGAGGAGCACGCTTGAACCAGAAACTTCGGCCTCCGAGAGAGAAGCCAAAAATATCTCTACTTTCCTCAACAATAGGAATACTAAAGAAAGCATTCTTCAAATCGATAACAGAAAACCATGCTGCCGAGGCGGGTATCATAGTAAGCAAAGCAGTGATATCTGGAACAACAGGAAACAGGGGGACAACAATGTTGTTGACCTCCCGAAGATCAATCACAAAGCGATACACAGGTGGTTGAGAAGGATCGCTGTGTTTAGGAACAGGAAGAACAGGACTGTTACAAACATTGTCTCTGTCTCTTCAACCACACCCTTCTGGACTAGATCATAGATAATAGCCATCAAGGCTCGCTCACCATCATTAGAAATCTTGTACTTTGGAATACGTGGCAACTTAACATTAGGCTTGATAGTAACCACATAAGGAGGAATCTGTAACAAACCAACATCTTTCGGACCTGTAGCCCAAAGTGTAGCAGGAAGAGATTGCAACTCAGGCGGAAAACTATCCTCCGATAGATATGTAGGAGAAACCAATTTCTTACCCAAAGTAAGACGCACACCAGAGGGGGAACAATACAATGTTGCATGAAGATGTTTCAACAGATCCAAACCCAACAAATTTTCTCCGCAACCAGTCGTTAAAATAAGTGGAGCTTCCAGATCGTAAGGACCAATCAAAAGAGGCAAAGGACAAGAAACTGGGTTAGAAACTGGGGCGCCAGAAAAACCTACAGAAACATTTGTTAAGCCAGACAAAGGTGCCCCAGGGAGTGTTAAATGGATCATAGAACTTCTCATTGCACCAGTAACCAAAAGAAATGGCTCTGCAACACCCAAAGCAACTACCTCAACATAAGGCCCATTCTGATCCACTGGAACTGATACGACTCCCTTACTTTGTCCATGGCTGTCCTAACTAGAATGAAAATCCTGAACCTCACCTTCAACACAATAATCATCATTGTAATATTGTGCAGACTGAGTATTCTGCTTATCAAAATAATTTGAAGAGTTCTGAGCGGGAAAGGAACACTGCCCCTGAGGCAACGCACCTTGCCCTCTACCCCTAGGTGCTGACTGAAAACCACCACGGTCCCTTGGTCCTTGAAATCCACCATTACGCTGCAATAAAACCGGACAACTCTTCTTAAAATGGCCTTCTTCTTTACAATAGGCGCACTGATTATTACCAAGGAAAGGTCGTGGAACAAAAAGCTCAGGTTTCTGCAGCAACCTCTGAGACTGAATAGGCTGCTGGAACTGACGCTGACCGGAATGAGGAGGATAAGCCTGCTGAAGAAGAACTTTCGTTTTTAAATCCTTAGTCTTCTTCTCATCCTTATCTTTTTCCTCCTTGTCCCTATTCTCATAATATTGAGCAGTAGCTAATATTTGGGCAGACGAAGAAACAGCCCAAGAACTTTCCGAATCTTTCAATTTATGAGACAATTCAGGAAGCAAATTGAAGACAAATTTATCCACAAATAATCGCTGCCCACCTTCAGTGCTCAAATCCTGACCACTATGGTCAATAAATGTCTCCTCAAACCGAGTAAAGAAATCAGAGACACTGTCATCTTTCTTCTGCTTACACGCAGCTAACTTATCCCAGTTAACGCGTAGGGCAGGCATCATCGTCTTCATTAGAGTTATTATTCTACCAGGCACCTGTGTAATCAAATCGTCAGGTTTAGCACCACCCACTTGTGCTGCATCTGCGGGAACTATATCAGCCCAAGTACCACCGAAAACCTAATCATGATCCTCACTACGCAAAGACTGCTTAAGTGCTAAAACTTCAGCTCGTTTCCAAGGAACATGTACCCATACACGCTGGAAATGAGCTGGGACACCTGGAACATTACCTGCTTGCGCAACCGCTTCCCTCCATATTGGAGGAACTTCTCTCATAGGATAATTCTTTGTTTTCTGTCTAACTGCAGGATCAGGTTCGGGAATAGTCCGGGAAGAATATAAGGACCTAAAAGTAACAAGTGTCTGTATAGCATCCATAACGTCAGGACCCACAATAAGTCCTTTATCAAACCTATCCTGTATATCCAATAGACCCTGAGGAGTTAGATCCAATTCCATATCCTCCCATCTTTTAGTGAGTGCGTCACACATAGCATTTAAAACGTATCTCTGCGTAGGCGCATTCCACTGGAGAAAGGTACTCAGTATATCGGGTACACTATATAATGGACCATTCATCATCCATTTATGACCAAGGGAATCAAATACAACTCTTTCCTCGGAATCTGGGAGATGACTACGGGATTGCTTTCCAGAAAAAGCAGGAGACCTGTTAAATGGGCCAAAAAAGGGGGGAGAAAAGACCAGAGACAGTATCAACTAACCGATTACGAATCGGAGAAGAAGTAGGGAGTAAAACTGGAGACGCAGTATTAAGCAAAGGAAGAGAAGGACTGCTCGTTGCAAGAGACACAAAAGGCAAAGGAGACTGAGGTACAGAAGATTGTGGCAAAGGAGGTGCAGGCGGTATTACTGGAAGAGGCAATGGTGCGGGAGCTGGAGCTCCTTGCTGAACAACAGGTTGCTGTACAGGTGGCAGTAATGCAGGTGCATTAGCACCTGGTGCATAAGGCGGAGGTAATTTCAACAAATGAGACATTAAGGGATCTTCATCAAGATCTTTGCGTTGTGGAGGTAGCACAGGATAGCACCTATCAATCGCCATCCGATGCTGTCTATCCGAGACCTCAATCGCACGATCAGTCTCATCATCTTTAAATTGTTGGGCAGCCTGTATAACCGTCATATCTTTCATTTTCCTATCTCTTTTTGCTTGTTTAATTTCTCTCTGTTTGGCTTCCTTACGCCAAAGGCGGAAAGAGTCAAACATTGCCGGCTGGGCTTTTCTTTTGAACAGAATTGCTTCTAAATGATCTAATATGTCAGGCTCAAAGCCACCATTCTGTGGCCACCGTAAGACTTCTTTGTGTATCGGATCCATGCGTCGTTAAAGGCAATGGGACCAACACCATGCTTAGAATAAAGCTCATAAGTGGGAGTTCCAACCGGAGGAATCGGACATGACTCCTCAAGCTGGGAATCCCTAGTACAGCAAAAACAACAGAATTTCCTAAATCCGCTCAGACCAGGCATTTTAAGCACACTGATCCGTTCACTAACTTCGAGGAGTGAAAGCAAAGAACACAGTACAAAAGTACTCACCCCTCTGCTTCGACTATTGCAATAGACGAATAACAAAAATCAAAAACAAAACAAAGAAGTGGGCGCTATCCACAAATAATTAACTAAATGGTCTTCTCATGTCAACGGAGGTCCGTCTAACGTCTCGCGATACCAATCATCACCAGAGGGTCCAAGGCAGGACGGCAGCAGGGCAGCAGTCATCAGCAGCCGTCGGAAAGGAGTAGCCGCGCTGTAAAAAACCTTCCGTCCACTTCGACATACAGGGGTCGCTTGGCGTGGCTCGCGAATCCTCCGGAATTTTCTTGAGGGGCTTCTAACGACCCGCGGGCTGAACCGGTACCACTGAAACCGCCCCATGTTGGGCGCCAGTTGGAGAACTGGGCCTTATGGGCCGGGCGGCGCAGGGCACGCCTAAATCCCCGAATTCACCTTCCTTGTAACTAACAGAGACACAAGACACTCCGTTGATCGTGGAAGCCAGGTTTATTAGCTGCAGCTAAGCACAGTTGTCCTAGAAGTTACACTCGAGGTGGATTCTAAGGAGCCTGCCACTTCAATCCGTGGCGCACAATCTTTTATAGCAGACACATTTACAATATCCCACTCCTTGCACATACAAAACGAACCAATGAGAAAAGTTGGAAAACAAGCTATCAGGTTTCCAAAAATACACCCCTCTCTCAGACCCCGTGTGCTACCCCTCCCAACAAATTAATCAGTGATGGTGTTCACAATCTCCTCTCGCAGGTGGCAGGACGTACTTGTGTGTCTCAAAGGATGATTGTGTAATAGGAGCATACAAGGAGAAAATAGCGAAGGCCAGTCGGATAAGATAGTATAAGGGAAGAATAGGAGGGGGCAATTAGTCGGCCGAGACAGGGATCAATCGAACCAGACATGGATTAAAGAACTCAGCCAGACCCTGACATCGGGTTTCATGAACCAGGACAATGGAGTTACTTTTTAACTGTAAGGACATGTAGCAGCTAGAAAAGCGAAAGCATATCGTTCGCCGTGCTGCCTGAGTGAGGGCAACACAAAATGGTGACAGGACACAAAATGGCGACAGGACACAAAATGGCGGCTAGATACGAGACGGAATCTGAAATCGTAGAACCTCAGCGCTATACTTCAATTTCTCTCTGTGTACCTCAGCACACATTTTACCAATTAGCTAGTTATCTAACTGCATACATCAATATCTATCTGAGTGACTTAGTGCACACATTAGCTTCCTTCTGACTCTGTGAGTATATGCATCACTGTAACCTTTATTTTTTACTGCATGCATAGTTATATCATTATGTGTAAAAAGTAAACATATTTAACTATACCTTGCTGTCTTAGCAAAAGCATCAGTGTGAGCCAGCTCATCATAATCTATATATCTGTGTATATTTCATTGCATAACTGTATACATAACAAAATGCCTTAATAGCTAACTGTATAAGTTAGCATTTCACTTCTTGTGTAACTCCCTACATTGTTATACACCTGTGTTTGGTTTTTGTTCACCACTTTTTATTCATAGTTCCTGATCAGTACACTTTACTTTATTGTCAGCTTCTACTCTCTATCAAAATTTCCTTTTAGTTTTCTCAAAGATCCTGCTCACTTTCATTCACATTAGTAACACTCACTCCTGCAGTATCAACTGTCTGTTTTTTTGCTACAGCTTAATTCACATACCTGTTCAATTTTTATTGCTGGTTCGAATTTTTCTTTCTCAGTTTTGGGTTGTCAGACTTGCCTCAATTAAGGACACAAAAACCAAATGGAAGAATGGTAGACCACATTCATACTAGGCAACATTTAATGGCACCCTATTCAACTTTGCTTTCAAGGTTACAGCGTCTGCAAACAAATAGAAACACTGCTTTCATTTTCTTACTAATCATACAGTTCTTCTGAATGGTCACATTTTTTAACCCTTTGTTTGAATTCTGTAAATAGAGCTCCATTCACTAGTGGTTTTGGGCAAGATCCACTGATGCGTGAAGGGATCCATGGTGCTCAGTGATCCCCCCCGTGTAACCCCATGGTGGATCCACAGATCCACAAGGCAAACCAAAATCTTTTTTTAAAACTTTTCCTAAATACTGCCACTTATAGACCACTTCCTACAAATCCCTAAATGTATACCTAAGCAATCTTTATTCATCATTTATTTCATTAACAATATCTCCTAACATTGACATTCTACACTTTTCCCATTCCCTTCTCCAATACTTCTGTAGCTCTGTTTCCATGGTGACCAAAGTTGTAACATTCTCTGCTAGAAGTAGGTCACAAATTCACAACAGTCTCTACAGAAGCATGGTAACTCTTAAACCCAAGACAGGAGGTGAGGCTGACCGTAGCCAATTAGAAATATATACCACGTAGCCAATCACACATGCACTTACTTTAAACTTATACCACAACCTAGTTTTAAACACTACCATAATTACAGCACAAATCAAATTTGATCTTTTAAATTGTACTTGCTAGTGTCTCTTTTATCTGACTTCATTTTGAAAACTGTCTCATTCAGCTGCAGTCTTCTCCGGCTTTCTCTTGTGTACTACTGCTCCATCTTTCAAATTAGTTAGCGTGTGGATTGTAGATCATAGCTTTGTGTTCTGGGCTAGAGAGTTTTCTAGAAAGAGTGGGATTGACAGGGAAATGGATTTCCCTAATGTGGATGTTAGTTGGCTTGGTAAGAGATGGTTAAAGTGGCATCAATTGTCTCCATAGGTTTATAACATTATGGCTTCCCAACATCCAGACCTCATAATTGTGCACTTGTGGTGGCAATGACCTGGGCACACTGCCTGGTGGAGGACTGAAAATGGATCTGAAAGTCTCTTGATGGATGGATGTATGTATGTATAGGTGTGAGAGTCTCTATGCGTTTCTGAATGAGTGTCACAGTGTCTGTAGGATATCGGAATGGGTGAGAAAGTGTCCGGATGGGTCTGTGAGTGGATGTAAAAGTATGTATATAGGTGTAAGTGGTGTAAGTGTGGGTGTGAGAGTCTCTGTATGGGTTTGTGAATGGGTGAGACAGTGTCTATATGGGTATGAGTAGATATGAGAGTGTCGGTATGGGTATGTGAGTGGGTGTGGCAGTATCTGTATGGGTATGTGAGTAGCCGTGAGAGCAACAGAGAGTTTAGAAAAAAAAAAAAAAAATTCAGCAGTGCGAAATCCGCCGATCCTGTGGAATTACACTGGGACGTGCTGAGCTCCACCAGGGATTAGCGGATTTTGCAAGTTTCTAAATTTTTTTTTCTTCACATTTACGACCCCATTACACATGCCTAGCCAACTTTGATAACATGTATAAGGTGTCAGGAAACCTCCCAACTGATCCCCTTAAGTCAATATTCAAGATATTGATAATTTTCACCCTTCTGAATTATTTCCCCAACAAACAAAATGGCAGTGGCAACTTTTCTGAGAAGCTGCGGCCAGCCAATCAGGACTTTGCTGTGGTGCATGAATTTACGGATTCCCCCATAGGTGCATCCATGGAGGATCCACTTCCCTATATTTACAAATGTGTTTTCTGGTTAATATCTCTAAAACTACTGAACCTATTGACACCAAATCACACAACGCGTGATCCGAGGAACAAAATGTCCCTTTCTGCTAGATTTGCTGCAATTTTGTCCAGTAGTTCGAACTGTAGGCATGTTCAATGGTCCTATGGGAATTAACATGAGGAAACACACTTTGGGACCCCCCTTTTTCATGGCCTTCACTTGACAGGCCACCCCGAAACATTTCAGACACAAGTTGAAATTTTGGGGGAAAATTTCTTGAAGATTCATCGACCGGCACCAAAGATATAGGCAACTAAAAAACAGCTTTTTAATTGAAATCAAGTCCTAGCAATACCAACTGGCAACACCCAGTAGGTAATATATTACCTACTGGATGTTGCCAGCAGGTAGTTATAGTTAGGACCTAGTTTGCAGAGGAAAAGCAATTTTTTGTTTTGCCAATAACTTAAGTGGAGTTTGATAAATCTTCCCCAACTTTTCAAAACTAACATGGTTCTCACTTCAGTTACTATCTTGAATGTTTAGGGGTGATCCGTCAAGCTGGGGCCCAGGAACCAAGGCGTGCTTAATAGCACGTTTACCCATGTTAATTTCCATAGACACTTTAGACATGGCTAGAGCCTGAACTGCTCAACAGAGTTACACCAAATTTGGCAGGAAGGTTGATGTTGGTTCAAGAAAGTGCCTTTTGTGATTTGGTGTAAATCCATTCAGTAGTTGCTGAGAAATTTAATGAAATTCCCAGTTGTTTATATAGGGATGCGGTGGATCAGTGACCCTCCCGATCTCATGTTGAGATTTGATTGACAGCCTACACTTCAAACCAGCAAGTGTTGGCAGCCATCTTGTGACAGTTAAACCGAGTCACAAAAAGAAACATAAAAAAATGCCAAGGGGCCAAAGCAATGTCCTGAGGTGCCCAAAATATCTATCAATATATATACACCACCCCAAACTCCATTACGAGAAAGGGAGCAGGCACTCATAGTCAGGGGAATAAACCTGTTTATTGGGTCAGGTCACCTCGGGCACTAGAACACAAGAGAGACGCACCTGTTCAGTAGTTGTTGAGAAATGGGGCTTTGAATGGATGTATACACTGTATTATAATTGATTCATAAACATATGATACTTTAAGCTCTTCTGGAACAGTCAGCAAAACTATCTTATTATATATGGCTATAGCTGGCTTTTTATTATTCTCTCACTTATTAAAGCAGCACTTACATATAATCAACTGTGGACAAATATAAACACAGTTTGGATTCTCAGAGCAAACTGCGTTAAACTTTGCAATCTGATGGGTAAAGTTATAAGAACTCATTTCTGTATTCTGTTCTATTACAACCCAAGTAACCTACTCTACATTTTTGCTAGCCTCCTCTTCAGAACCAAATCACCGAAACTGAATATCTTCCCATGCAGTTTTTACCTCTGATAATATACCATACAATAAAACTGTTTTCATCTCTCCGAATTTATAGGCAGGAGTTTTTACATAGTAAAGTCTTCTAACCACTGTTCGTATTTTGAAGTGTGAACAGCTAACATCCTGAAATGTTGAAAGGTGCTTCTGCAAACTTTCATTGAAAGAAATGCAATTGAATGTCCCTGTAAAGTGCTATATTTTCTTACTTTGCATGAATCTAATCCTTGCAAAATTGCATGTTGCTGTTTGAGACTTCTGCTTGGGAAGTTGATTATAAGATTTTTAAATAAATCAGTTAACTCTTGACGTATACTGCAAATGGTACTATGGTTCAATTTGTATACTGGGGCCTGTGTACATCTTCCTTGAACCTCTTCATCTACAACTTGCTCTAAATTTCTAAGAACCCTCTCCTCTTTTGCAACAGGAGTACCATCTTTTACATCATAACAATCTCCAGTTAAATCAACTGCATGCACTGGTGTGCTCTCTTGGAAATTGTTTACTTCATTAAAATAAGCTTATGTGCTAGAGGTAGGCTTCCATTCACCTTTATACATTTTGCATTAATTGGTTCCATTAATAAGACGTTTTCTAACGGTTAATTTTTTTATACACAACACTGTTTTGTCTAGTGTCCTCTTTCTATTCAATATTACTTTAAATAATTTCTTCTTCAGAGTAAATGGTTTCTCAACAACACGCTCGATATTTTCCTTTTGCTTAACTGGTTCTGTGCTCAGGATGGCTCCCGGCTGTCATGAGTCACGGTAGTCATGTGCTCATGACAGCCGAGAGCCATCCGAACGTTGCCGCTCCGCCCACGCACGATTAATTCCCCGCCTGTGCGGGCGAATTAATCAGTGGGCGGAGTTCGGACAACTCCCGGCCATAATGAGCACATGACTACAGTGACTCATGACGGCCGGGAGCCTTCCTGAGCACCGCAGCACTGCTTCCACCCCCCCCCCACACTGTGGAAAAATTGACCCCGCAGCCAAGGGGCTAGTGTCGTGGTTTTCCTCTTATCTTCATCCTTTTCAGCAAATTTTGTAAATTTTGTATAACTCTAGTCCGATACATTTTAGCTCCTAACTCCTTAAACTGTTTCTGTCTCCTTGTCAAAGTCCCTGATCTCTTACAGCATTTTCTACTTTCAGAAACAGGTATTACTTGCTTTTTTCCACTTGTTGTGTAAATTCCATTTTTTGAGAAGACTGTAGTCACATTTTGCATTTTAAGACATATTTTTTTGAAAAACTGCTTAGTATTCTCACCAGCTTCTCTTTTTTCCCTCTGGATATTCTCCTCCTTATTTTGTTCACTCTCTCTGAGTTTGCAGTTCATTGTCAGACATTGTAAATCTTCTTTCTGAAATAATATCAGATGTCTGTAAAAAAATGAACAATGCATTAACTTCTACAACAAATATCTTTATTGCTAATTTTCTGACTAACTGTTTTTTCTTTAGTCTAGGGTTTATAATCAGTTATACAATATATACTTTCCTTTTAGTTTTTTACTCTGCTTTTCACAGTACACAGATATAACTCTGTATCCATCAACCTCTCTTGGATATATGTATTATAGATACATTTAAGTACAACTGAGTGTGTCAGTGAGTCAGTGACTGCATGAATGTGTCCTTGGGTGTGTCACTGTATTTATGATAGACTAGCTTACCCGTCGCACGTTGCTGCGATCTTAGAAGAAAGGAAATTTAAGGAAACTTGTTATGATAACATTTAATTTACATTGTGTCATTTTTATTGAAACTTATTAATTTTGATATGGAAAACATTTTAAAGTGTTGTTTTAATTCTGTTTAATTATTCGAGTGCTTGTGGATACACAGTATTTTTTGTTTTTCCGTCTGGTGCGTATATCAATAAATCAGAAGGTTTTTGACGCATGAGCTGGCCACATACAGTTGTCCATGTGAGAAGCACGGATTCTCCAAATCTAGTCCACACACTTGCAGCGATTGTCCTTGTGCTTTGTTGATGGTCACTGCAAAAGGGAGTCGCACCGGAAACTGTAAACGTTCAGTATTGTAAAGATTATGAGGGCCCTGGGAGCCGGGGGCCGATATTTAACACATTTTTTTTTCTTTTTTGACAAAACCCTTCGAGGGAGTGTACTCAACAACTTTTAACCCATTTTTTTTAATGTAATTTTCTTTTGCCAGAAACCTTCGTGGGAATGTCCTCAACAACTTCCCAAAGTTTCATGTTGATCGGATGAATGGTGTAGGAATGCATAAAGGAGAAACAAACAAACTTTGATTTTTATATATATAGATTATGCGACTAAAGGCCTTATTATGACTTTTAGCGGTGTGGGAGCAGAGACGCCGTGCTGCCGCCCGCTCCCACACTGCCAAAGCCAAAACAGACCGTCCACCAGAATATGACTTTTAAAGTCACTGGCAGGCTGTTCTCGGGCGTTCCCATGGAGGTACCTTTAAAATAGGCACCGTAATGGGAACATCAAAGCATGTTCTTGCACAATCCGACATGCACAATGTTGTGAATTTCATTCCGTGCAGGAACATGGGGGTTCATTCAGACAGGGAGGCACACCATGTGCCCCCCTGCATAGTGCAGTTCCTATAGTACCCGTCATGCAGGACCTGAGCTGTTTTTGGATACAATATACTGTTGGTCTGGTGGCAGACTGACTCTGTACACCCCCGCCGAGTATGTTATCCTATTTTTGCATTAGCTAGCTCACAGTGCAGCTAGAATCTCCGTTTATCAGAGACTTTAGTTTTTGGCAACCTCAGAACACAACAAGCCCTGATTCCTCAGACTTGTGGAAACAATATACTACTTTTCACCTAGTCACTCGTGCTTGCTCGTTTTCACTCAGAGAGATACACAGAAGAAACAGTCGGGCATGTTTACAATAAGAATTTATTGTACCGTTGATCTTCTCATGTAAAATACATGCTCTGCTACAACTGCTACACAGTAGCAGAGATATAAGATCAGCAGTACAGTGAATAAAAAAGAATAGTACAATTCTATCATTTTGCAATAGTCATGAACTTATACATGAATATAAAATGCATTTATAAAATAAAGTGCGTACTCCTCAGATGCCTGTCTAGAAGAACCTAACTGTACCTAGCATGTGAGTAGGTGCGAAAATCCCGCTAGGATTTAGTCGAACCCCACTACCTGGAATAGTGAGAGTGTTGGACTTCGTCCTGGACTTGAGTTGGACACCCCGCAAGGGACAGTCATACCACTGTCAGCTGGAGCGATTGCATGTCGGAGCTTCAGCGTCTCTGGTCAGTGTGTCAGCCTTGAAGTCTCAGTTCCCTCATCCTTACTGATAGCAAGAGGAGCTGTATTTATACAGTCCATGTGCATGTGTTAGCTATTGTTTAGTATGAGGATGATGTTGGGGATTAAACCTTGTGCGTGGATAGGAGAGGTGAAGCATACCCCCGGGTATCATTCTCATAAATTATTCATATGCTCTAAGGATGATGTCTTAGCAATATCGATTAGGAAGAACCCTCCCTCAGCATGGATGTAGGTGAAAGGTTTAGTCCATAAAAGGGGTCAGTTTTGTAGGTGTTCAGTCCTTATAAGGCAGTATGTCCTTATTAGGAGTTATGACCTTATGGCTCGTTCATATAAATGGAGGGGAGATGATGTAGGTAAGGTGTACAATGTTCCCTGGATCTATATTAGGGTACCGATATGAAATATAATATGCGCAGAGGCACCAGAGGACCCTGTAGGACTCCCTTTGTTTCCTCATTCAAACTTTTCATGGCAGTTTCAGCTCCATGAAAAGTGTGGCGGTGAGGAAAATCGTGATATGATTGATGGGGATACAGCGGCCCGCCAAGCATATTGTGACCTGAGCACCACCATGCATCCACCAGGGAATGGTGGTTCCCTGACAGTTGGGATCGTTGTCGCGGTCCTAGGGCGGCCCGACTGCCCTTGTCATAATAGGACATTCGGAAGACTGCCACAGTGAGTCTGGTGGTCTGTGGGCCGCCAGACTCATAGTAAGGGCCTAATTCAATGACTGCATCAATGTATCCGCAGATGTCTCAGTGTATTCCTCTCCAGGAATGCACATTTGCAGGCTCCCGCGCATGCGCAGTTTCAAAAAAGAAGGCACGATGGACAGGAAGAGATGTCCCTGCGATAAAGTATATACAGACTGCATTTTAATCATACTTCATTTGATTTTAAATAACAAACTCGGCATTAGACGGAGAACATTATAGAATATACTAACAGAGATTGCACTTATATATTAGGAAATTTTAAACATATTAGTCAATTTTTAAAATGTATTGTTGTGGTTTTAATTAACTGAAACAATAAAAACTTTTTCACTTTTCACTTTCCCTGCGATAAAGTAAGTGTTTTAACTCTTATTTCAGCTTTGATCTTTTTAATATTGTGGGTGGGAGGAGGGCGGGTGGCGGGCGGGCGGTGGGCAGACATTTCCGTTCCGCCCCCGAGTGTGCAGACCTTTGCCCCGTTTTTACGCCTTCTTTGCGGAAGGCGGAAGGGGCAAATTTCCACACATTCCGGGGGTGGAACGGAAATGTCCGCCCACCCCTACTGAATACCCAATTCTTGGAACAGAGCAGAGGTGATCCATGTATACAAGAAAGGCAATAGATCTTCACCCTGTAATTATAGACCTATCAGTCTTCTTGTCACGATCGCGTACTAAAACTACAATTCCCGAGTGGGAGCGGAGCAGAACTACATATCCCATGATCCTTCGCGAGTTACGTGAGACATCGCGAGAGGATCATAATAGTGAAGCAATGACCGGGCGCAGCCTCAGGGATTTCTTCTCCGGTCCCGTCGTGCCTGCTTGGTGTTCCTGTTCTTCATTCTGTGGCGGTAAGGGTGCACAGCACCAGTTTCTTTGAGTATCAGCGAAGACGCTGATTTGAGTATTTCCAGTGCATCGGCAAAAGGTTTGCCAGGCGCGCTTGTGCTTTAGGATTGAACTATTGTTTGTTTTGGCAAATCAAATCTTGGCCCGGTCGGTATTGTCGGCCGACGGGGAGTGGATTGCTTGAAGTCCGCTGGGTTTTCCCCCATCTCAACATTTCATTTGGATTACCTTTTGTGCACTTCCTACAAGGATTAATTATGAGGAGCAGAGTGCATGAGAATAACTCTGGGCCACGTTCTACTATGGAGCCATAGCTACGGTGGCAATATCTGCTTACTATAAGGCCACTCAGTAACTTATCTCCTTCTCCTCATTATTTTTGATTTGGATGTATGGCCAGTGAAGTATATGTATGAATGTTTATGGTACATTAATCTTTATGTCTCTGGCTCCTGTTGTTAGTAGGGGTTCCCTAATGAGTGGTAGAGGTCTACACTCTACCCCTGTGATTCGCTAAAGAGTCTAGACAGACATTGGTATGTTCAAGGGTTCATCATAACCTGGCTCCTTGCCCATTGTTTCTCTGTGTACCTGTGGATTGAGTATATATATATATATATATATATATATATATATATATATATATATATATATATATATATATATATATATATATATATATATATATATATATATATATGTATATGTTTATTTTGTATTCATGCAGTTATGAACCACAACAGTCCTCTACACTGAAAAGCACTACTACCTATCCCCAGTATTCGTATTTTTATTTACAGGTATTTAGCGCCAAGAAGGGTTCATACAAAATTGTGCAAGACAGTTGCTAAATGTAAAGAAAGGGTATAGTGTATTCACATGTGTTTATTTCTTTGTGTATTTCAGATCTCCCTCCCTGCTGTCCCCTTCCTTTCCTTCCCCACCTCCTCCTTTTCCCTCACTTGATCCTTCCAATGTCCTGTGCCATTACAGCTATCCAAGAACATAACAAAAAGAGATTGCCAGTACTGATAACACCGCAGTAACATGAATTCGAACACAGTACTTGAGAAAATATTCAAGACTGGGGGCTAGTCAATAGCTTTTATTCTTGTTTTTGATTTTGTCAAAAGATACTTTTTTTCATATTCAGAACACAAACATGTACAACATATTTATCAAAAAAGTCAAAATAGGGGGGGGATCATTCGTCATATCAATCATATCACAACCATACAACATGCAATCATTCGTGGGGAGAAGGGGTGCACTGGATAAGAAAGCTACAAAATGTACCAAAACATACAATATTTACAATATAATATCAAACATAAGACAAGAAAAGCCAAAGTCTGCAAACGCTTGTGACTTGCTATCCCGGTAAGCTACAGTCTTTATTGTAACTTATTTCTCTGACGAGAAACGCATCCTAGCGGCTAATGGTGTTTATTGTTTATTTAGATAAGCACCGCCTTGAACGTCCCTCTTTGACAGGGGTTCCGTGAGCAAGTGCAACTTTTCCTCCCTTCAAATTACAATTTCCGGTAAAGTCTAGTTTAGCATCTTTCGCGTTTTTGAGCATTAGTGTTCCTTATGGTCTATTACAAAACCCCCCCTTTTTTTCACTTATTTTTCAAGACGTGTCTAGCAACTGAAAACTGGCGGCTACCACGCACATGGCCTCCTCAACCTGAACTCTATTAGGTGAGATCCTCTCCTAAAACCGGCAGTGCATTAAACCAAGAATATTTTCCATTTTAACACATTTCATTTCCCCCTTATAGGTTCACCACCATTTAATTGTGTCAACCTATCCCTACCCTGAGACTATTTCTTCCTTAAGTACAGAAGGTGAGTAAAAAACCGCTAGCTTCGTTTAATAGATCGCCTGTCCACCTTCCCACCTGCTGACTTTCTTCAGATTCTGGAACATCATAGACTAGACAGTAGAGATCTCCATGTCTTTTTGTACACTAGACTAGTGATAAGTCTGTAGAGACATGGGTGGTAACTCAGTGAGGTGACTGATGTTGATCGTGCTATTAAAACTAACTATGCCTGTCTGAGCCTTTTCTAATTTTTGTTCCCCCCTCCCCTCTTCTCTTTCTTACTTCTGCAGAGAATTCCAAAGGCCCTGAAGAGAATCCCCACCAGTCATTGGGATTCGAAACGCGTAGGCCCAAGCCATATTCCTGTCTGCTTTAGTGATAAGCGTAAATGTCAGGATAATTGTTGCTTATCACTAATCCCTGTACATTATCCTTTCTCTAAAGATTTATAAAGTATTTTTATACTTGACCATAGGAATGTACGGTATAATAGATCACACACCAAATGAAAATATTGTTTAAGTGCTTTGCAGACTTTGGCTTTTGTTTGATATTATATTGTAAATATTGTATGTTTTGGTAAATTTTGTAGCTTTCTTATCCAGTGCACCCCTTCTCCCCACGAATGATTGCATGTTGTATGGTTGTGATATGATTGATATGACGAATGATCCCCCCCTATTTTGACTTTTTTGATAAATATGTTGTACATGTTTGTGTTCTGAATATGAAAAAAAGTATCTTTTGACAAAATCAAAAACAAGAATAAAAGCTATTGACTAGCCCCCAGTCTTGAATATTTTCTCAAGTACTGTGTTCGAATTCATGTTACTGCGGTGTTATCAGTACTGGCAATCTCTTTTTGTTATGTTCTATGACGGCTCAGCCATACTGATTAGAGCCAACCCTTAGTTGTTTATTGATTACAGCTATCCAGGCATTGGTTAGATCTAGGGGTGGACCATACTAAGCATCAAACCAATCCTGAGGATGGACATCCTTGCCAGAATCCCCGACCCAAGAATTTTTGTCCTCCCGGTCGGGTTGTGCAGTTATGGCCACTTTAGATGACATTATAGCAGTCCTGGCTACTCTACAGGCAGAACTGACTGCTTCTAGACAAGAGACTGCTGATTTGAGAGCAAGAATAGACAGTATTCAACGTAATCCGTTCGATGCAGGGGCTGCGGTTCCTCCCACTTCAGTGGTTGTGGAGATGCCTGTGTCTATTCCCTTGGCCTCACCGGAACGTTTTCATGAGGAAGTGGACATGGTTCAGGTGTTTTTGATCCAAGTCACGCTCCATTTTTCGTGAAAACAAAAGTCCTTTCCTACTAACCAAGCCAAGGTGGCCTTCTTGATTTCGTACTTAGCAGATGACGCCGCACAGTGGGCTGTACCTATGGTTAATCACAATGATCCACTTTTACATGACTGGGAAGCCTTTAGGTCTGAGTTTTTGAGGGTGTTTGATCGCAGGGCAGATTCCTATGCTGCAGATAGAGAGTTGCTAGAGTTGCGACAGGGAACCAAGGATTTAGTGGTCTATCTGAACGCCTTTAGAAGGTTGGTGGCTGAGATCAATTGTCCGGAAAGTAAGCAAGCCTCTCTTTTCCACCAGGGTTTAAGGGAAGAGCTTAAGGACGTCATAGCTCAGATTGACCCTCAACCCTCTTCTTGTGAGGATTTTATTAATCTGGCTTTACGTCTGGACCATAGGCTCGGTGAGAGGAGAGGTGAGAACCGGAGGAAGTTGACAGGTGATAGGCCTAAAACAGCTGAAATGGGTCCTGCTTCTACCTCTGAACTGATGGAAATTGGGGAAGTTAGAACCGCTTTGACACCAGCAGAGAGGGAAACACAGCGTAAACAGGGGCTTTGTCTATACTGCGGTGGGAGAGGACACTTTGTGAGGGAGTGCCCAGCAAAACTAAAAACTAATCGCTTTCGCAGTACACGAGTAGCCACAGCTAGTACTAATACAGTGACGGAAAACTGCTAGACTCTAAGATTACTGAAGGGGTTTCTTGGAGTCCTATTCACGTCCCTTCTTTATGAAAAGGTCAGTTGCCAGTGAAAGGGCATCTATTTGTTCAAATTGTGTTGATGCTTGCAGGTGAACAGGTGTTGGCATCCGCTATGGTAGACTCAGGGGCTACAGGCATGTTTATGGACGTACAGAAAGCTCAACGTAGGGGCATCACATTGGTTCAGAGAGAGACACCGGCAGACATATATGCAGTAGATGGAAGGAAGCTCTGTACAGGTCCCATAGGTTACATCACTGAAGAACTAGAGGTACACTACAGGGACACACACATTGAACTGATATCGTTCAATATTATAAACACCCCACAATATGGCATGATATTCGGCTTGCCTTGGTTGGAGAAACACAACCCTAGTATAAATTGGGAGACTAGGACAGTACTCATGGTGTCTGCATACTGTCAGGAACATTGTCACAGTGTCCCTATGAAACCGGCTAGGGCGTTGTCTTGTGGGTCTTGTATTGCCACAGCGGCGGAAAAATGTGTTCAGCTCCCTGCGGAGTATCAAAAGTTTGAAAGAGTGTTCAGTGAAATACATGCAGAGGAACTCCCCCCTCATAGGCAGTATGATTGCCAGATTGATTTGGTCCCGGGGGCGGTGATACCTAGTGGTCGGATTTATGCCTTAACTGAAACTGAGAACCTGCATCTTAGGGCTTATTTGGATAAACTTTTGAGTTTAGGTTTTATTTGCCCTTCCAAGTCTCCTGCTGCCTCGCCTCTTTTCTTCATCCCGAAAGCTAATGGTGAGTTGCGTGCCTGTGTGGACTTTAGGGCTTTAAATGCCATAACTGTGAAAAACAGATACCCTTTACCCTTAATCAGTGTTTTGTTGGAGCAAGTGAAGAAGGCTACGGTTTTCACGAAACTTGACTTGAAGGGGGCATACAACTTGGTCCGCATGAGGAGTGGGGATGAGTGGAAGACTGCATTTAAGACCCGGTATGGTTTATTTGAGTACATGGTGATGCCGTTCGGGCTATGTAACGCCCCTGTGGCCTTTCAATACTTCTTGAATGACGTGCTCCGTGAGATTCTGGACCATTACGTCATTGTGTATATTGATGACATTCTGGTGTATTCTGAGAATGAGGAGGTTCATTGTCAACATGTGGATACTGTGCTCAGCATTCTGCAAATGAACAATTTGTTCTGTAAACTGAGCAAGTGCGATTTCCACGTTCGCTCTGTGGAATTCTTGGGGGTAATGTTGAGTCCTGCTGGTCAGGAAATGGCAGAAAGAAAGATTTCTGCTGTTAAGAATTGGCCCATCCCACGGAACATTCATGATGTACAGTGTTCCATTGGATTCGCCAATTTCAACAGGCGGTTCATCTACCAGTTTTTGAAACTTGTGGCCCCCATCACTCAGTTACTGAAGCAATCTCGCAGTTTTGAATGGACTGATGCAGCTCAGGCTGCCTTCACTGCTCTTAAGTCTGCTTTTGTTTCAGCTCCTATCTTGGCTCATCCGGATCCTGAGAAACCTTTTGTGGTGGAGGCTGGTGCTTCTGATGTGGCTGTGGGGGCCGTGTTGTCGCAGAGACATACTGACACTGGTCAGCTTCACCCTGTGGCTTATATATCAAGGAAGCTCAACCCTGCTGAGAAGAACTACCACATTGATGAGAAGGAGCTTTTAGCAATAAAGGACTCCTTCCAGGAGTGGAGACATTTTCTTATGGGGGCCAAACATGTGGTTACAGTTTACACGGATCACAGAAATCTGCAGTTCATGTCTGCTGCTCGTCACCTCTCTCCTAGGCAGCTTAGATGGATGATTTTTTCTCTGGTTTCCATTTTGTCATAACCTATCGTCCCGGAGCTGACAATCGTAAAGCTGATGCGCTTACACTCCAGTGATCAGTGTCTCATTCAGGGAATGCTCCTGCTTCGAGCATCAATGACCCTGGGAATGTGTTGTGTGCCATGCAACCAGATTCTTTTTGAGGGACGTTCTGAGAGGGGTTGCTTCTTTTTCTTGGAGGACCTGGCTCCGTGGTCACCCTGAATGGAAACTGCATGGGGGTTTCCCGATGTTCAACAACCGGTTGTTGATACCTTCCTTGCCTTTGCGGAAACAGGTTTTTGTTTGGTGCCATGAGTCTCCTTGCGCAGGGCATCTTGGGGTGGCAAAAACTGTGGCGTGGGTCCTTCGGCACTTCTGGTGGCCCTCTTTGTAGCCTGATATTGGGAAGTGGGTGTCCTCTTGTGATAAATGTGTACGAATGAAATCTGATCATAGCCGTCCACAGGGTCTGTTGCAGCCGCTTTCCACTCCTTCCGAACCTTGGGATAGAATCTCCTTTGACTTCATTGTTGGTCTGCCCAAGGATCAGGGTTCTACAGCTATCTTGGTCGTGGTTGACTGTCTGACTAAGATGGGGCATTTCATTGCTTGTAAACAGGTGCCGTCAGCCGGTCAGTTAGCTGTGATGCTTATGGCGAATGTGGTCAGATTGCACAGCTTGCCCAGTGTTATTTTATCGGACAGAGGCTCACAATTCACAGCCCAATTCTGGAAGAAATGGTGTTCTGCACTCCACATAGATACGGCACTCTCTACTAGCTTTCACCCACAAACTGATGGGCAGACAGAACGGCTTAATCAGACTCTCAAACAATACCTGAGGTGTTATGTTGACAACAGCAAAGAGAACTGGGTAGACTATCTATAGTTAGCTGAAGTGGCTTATAATAACGCTGCCCACAGTTCCACCAAAACTACTCCTTTCTATTGTGTTTATGGGCGACACCCCAGGTTCCTCCAGTTTGTCCATCCTAGGGCTGATCCCAATCTTCCAGAGGTTGCACAAAGAGTGGTGCACATACGTGAAACTCTGTCGAAGGTGCAGGCTCATCTCAAAACTGTCAAGATCAAGTACAAGGCTGCAGCGGATAAACATCGGAGGCAGGGTCCGTTGTACTGCAGGGGTGATGCAGTTTGGTTGTCCACCAGGAACTCTCATTTCCGAAGGCATAGCATGTTTAATCCTCGATTCATTGGGCCCTACACCATTGTTAAGAGGGTGAGTCCTGAGGCGGTTAAGCTGAAACTCCCTTCTCACCTGCGGATTCATCCTGTCTTTCATGTGTCTCTGTTGAAACCTTCCCTGGCCAGGGGTCACTCACGTCCCCCTCCTTTGGTGGTGGATGGTGAGCTGGAATATGAGGTGCAGGGTCTGTTGGACTCTAGGTATCGGGCCGTAAGCTGTGGTACTTGGTCTCCTGGAAAGGGTATGGCCCGGAGGAGAACTCATGGGAACCTGCAGTGGGTAATCATGCTCCCGCTCTTGTGTCTGCCTTTCACAGGGTGCATCCTGCTAAACTCGGGCCATAGTGCTCCCTGGCAGGTGGGAGAGGATGTACTGTCATGATTGCGCTGCTAAAACTACAATTCTCGAGTGGGAGCGGAGGAGTACCACATATCCCATGATCCTTCGCGAGTCACGTGAGACATAGCGAGAGGATCATAATAGGGATGCAATAACCGGGCGCAGCAACAGGGATTCCTTCTCCGGTCCCGTTGTGCCTGCTTGGTGTTCCTGTTCTTCATTCTGTGGCGGTAAGGGTGCGCAGCAGCAGTTTCTTTGAGTATCAGCGAGGACGCTGATTTGAGTATTTCCGGTGCGTCAGCAAAAGGTTTGCCGGGCGCGCTTGTGCTTTAGAATTGAACTATTGTTTGTTTTGGCAAATCAGATCTTGGCCCGGTCGGTATTGTCGGCCGACGGGGAGTGGATTGCTTGAAGTTCGCTGGGTTTTCCCCCATCTCTACATTTCATTTGGATTACCTTTTGTGCACTTCCTACAAGTATTAATTATGTGGAGCAGAGTGCATGAGAATAACTCTGGGCCATGTTCTACTATGGAGCCATAGCTACGGTGGCAATATCTGCATACTATAAGGCCACTCAGTAACTTATCTCCTTCTCCTCATTATTTTTGATTTGAATGTATGGCCAGTGAAGTATGTGTATGAAGGTTTATGGTGCATTCATCTTTATGTCTCTGGCTCCCTTTGTTAATAGGGGTTCCCCAATGAGTGGTAGAGGTCTACACTCTACCCCTGTGATTCGCTAAGGAGACTAGACATTGGTATGTTCAAGGGTTCATCATAACCTGGCTCCTTGCCCATTGTTTCTCTGTGTACCTGTGGATTGAGTATATGTTTATTTTGTATTCATGCAGGTATGAACCACAACGGTCCTCTACACTGAAAAGCACTACTACCTATCCCCAGTATTCGTATTTTTATTTACAGATATTTAGCGCCAAGAAGGGTTAATACAAAATTGCGCAAGACAGTTGCTAAATGTAAAGAAAGGTTATAATGTATTCACATGTGTTTATTTCTTTGTGTATTTCAGATCTCCCTCCCTGCTGTCCCCTTCGTTTCCTTCCCCGCCTCCTCCTTTTCCCTCACTTGATCCTTCCAATGTCCCGTGCCATTATGGCTATCCAGGCATTGGTTAGATCTAGGGGTGGACCACACTAAGCATCAAACCAATCCTGAGGATGGAGATCCTTGACACTTCTTGACTTTGACCAAAAGGTGTTTGCTTGCACACTCAGATACAGGACTGGATTTGTGAACATGACATCTTGATTCCCTTTCAAGCTGGTTTTAGACAAAAGACTAGCACCATTGACAAGGTGCTCAGTTTCCTTCTTCTGACTTGGAAGACCGTAGTCATCAGTCAGGGGTGCATTTATGTCACCTGTATTGTCCCAAAGACCGCTTTCGATCTTCTCCCAAGGTACACGCTCTGGCAAGTCTTAAAAGACATGGGACTTCCCCAGGAGATGTTATCTCTCATCATTCGCCTCCATGAGGCAAACTTTGCCAGGGTTTGTTGGGGTCACCAAGGCCAGCTTACTGACCCAATAAATGTTAGTAGGGGAGTACGCCAGCGCTGTGTACAGGCACCTCCACTTGTTTCCCTTTTTGTGAATGGCTTTGTTTAGTCTCTTTCTTATGCCTCAGCAGATGCCCCTACTCTGAGGGGGGGGGGGCTAAAAGTTGTGACCCTATTGTTTGCTGACGATATGTTGTTAGTAGCCAAAATACCGGGGGGGCTCCTGTTGCTCTTAAATCACTTTAAAGATTAGAGGCTAATACTTCAAAGATGAAGCTTTTACTGCTTAATACGCATATATCCTTTAGAGCAAAATTATCCCTTGGAGGTGTCCCTCTGGGAAGGGTGAGTACATTTGACTATCTATATATCACACACTCAGAAGATATGTCATGGAAGCATTGTGTGACCAAGTTGTCCCTGAAGAACAAGCAGCTAGTATGGGCCCTGTTGAAAGAACATAGCACCTCCTTCGGCAAACCAGTGGCAGCCCCACTTCAGTTCTACGACTCCAAAGCAGTATGTACAGCCCTTTATACCACATAAGGTATCCGTGCCAATTTTGCATCCTTCTTTTCCAGCATCATGAGGATTCTAAACATACCCAGGGTTTGTGGATTCCCATGGAGGGTACCCAGAAATTACCCAAAATACAGCTAAATATTGTTTATTTTTGGAAAAATGTGAAAAAGGGGCTACAGATGAAAGCATCTGGATTTTTACCTGCAAATGGTATAAAAAAGGGGTTGTGGTGCTGAAATCACCATCTTCCCAGCTTTCAGGGACAAGCAGACGTTTCTCAAAAAAACACAATTTTTTACACAGTTTTGGCTTTTTTATGGGACATAGCCTATTTTTGCTATTTTTTGTGCTTTCAACGTCTTTCCAGTTAATGGTAGACATGGGTATAAAAGCAATAATGGATCCTGGAAAGCTATACATTTGTAGAAAAGTAAACAACATTCTGAATTCAGCAAGGAGTCATTTGTGTAGATCCTCCAAGGTTTCTTTATAGAAACTAACCGTTGAATATAGGAAAATTTGAAAATTAGTTGAAAAAAACTGACATTTGTGTTAACGTTTTCACCTGTAACGTCTACTAATTATGACAGCTGTTTGAAAGCATTATACTGTTCTATCCGCTGGACTTTTTTGATTGTGGGGATATATAGGACTCGTATGTTCACCAAGAACCCGACGAACCCAGAGCCAATAACTAAGCAGCGTCTTGCAATGTTTTTTTATTATATACCGGGTATATAGAAATTAATTTGGGAAAATATATTCATGGAAAAACGGTATGAAAGACACCTATGTATTTCTGAAATACAAATAAAATATAGAGTTTAGAAACAGTAGTTATTTGCACATTGCAGAAACTGTGAGTACCCATACTAGTATGAGAATTATAGGGCATTTTTCAAAAAGACTTCTTTTTTACACATTGTCTTTCATTTGGACCGCAGATATGCATCAACATTCGATAGGTAATAACAGTTGCTCTACAATTCAGTGTTAACCTAAGCCTCCCGATAAAAATGGTACCTCACATATGTGGGTAGGCCTTGTACCCGTGACAGGAAACGGCTCAAAATGCAACGTGGACATACTTTTACAGCCAAGCCTCGCTTGACACCCCTGGGTGTCTAGTTTTCAGAAATGCGTGGATTTGGTAGTTTTCCAAGATGGCCGCCGAGCCCGGGTCAAAAATCAAGGTGAACGCCCCCTGGCAAAACCAGGTTGTTTTCTGATAGGTCATTTTGATGTCTCCTCAATACGTTTTGGACCCTTGCCTGTCACGGGTACATGACCCACCCATGCGAGTGAGGTATCATTTGTATAGGGAGGCCTGGGGGGAATTAGTGGATCCACATAGATTCTAGATCTTTCCCACACAGTGATTTTTTCATCAAAATTTGAGGTTTGCAGGGGATTCTGGGTAGATAAATGTTGGGGGATCCACGCAAGCCATACCTTCATTGGCTCCCCCGGTCTCTAGTTTTCAGTAATATGTGGATTTTGTAGGTTTTTCTAGATGGCTGCTGACTCGGGACCTAAAACTCAGATGCCTCCTATGTTTCTGGAAATGATCTGGTTTTGCAAGGTGGCGTCATGTGAGTTTTTGGTCCTGGGCTTGGCGGCCATCTAGGGAAACGTACGAAACCCACACATTTCTGAAAACTTGAGACCCGGAAGGGGGGCCACAAAGGTATGGCTTGTGTGGATCCCCCAACATTTCTCTACCTAGAATCCCTTGCAAACCACAAATTTTGATGAAGAAAAACACCTTTTTTCTCAAATTTCTGTGTGGGAAAGTTCTGGAATCTACATGGATCCACAACATTCCTACCACCCAGCATTATCTCAGGCCTCCTGATAAAAATGATACCTCACTCGTGTGGGTGGGTCAAGTACCCCCGACATCCAAGGACCCAAAACATATTGAGGAGACATCAAAATGACCTATCACAAAACAACCTTGTTTTGCAAGGAGGGGTCTCCTGGATTTTTGGTCCTGGGCTCGGTGGCCTTCTTGGGAAACCTACCAAACCCACATTTTCTGAAACCTAGACACCCGGGGGAGTCCAGCGAGGTATGGCTTGCGTGGGTCCCCCAACGTTTTCCGAACCAGAAAGCCCTGCAAACCTCAAATTTAGCTGAGAAAATCAATTTTGTCTCAAATTTCTGTGGGGGAAAGTTCTGGAATCTACGTGGATCCACAAATTTCCTTCTACACATCATTCCCCCAGGTCTCCCGATTAAAATGATACGTCACTCGCGTGGGAGGGTCAAGGACCCACTACAAGCCAGGACCCAAAACCTATTGAGGCGACACTTGACCCACCCACGCGAGTTCTGGGCAGCGCCAAGATGCTCCTTGGAGTGATAGCCACGCTATAGAAATGTGCCCTTACATTACATTACATTACATTACAAGCGGGTGCCATCTGACGCACATTAGAACTTATGTGTCGGACGGCTCCCACGCGTCCAACGCATGGAAGGGGTTAGTGAAACTTAAACCAGGGCCCAACTACTATTTTTATTAGGCTACTAATTTATAATGCCAGATTTTTTATCTTTTTGTATGAGCTGAATTACAGCTGTACTTTTATGATCTTATGACAGAAATAAGGTTTTACTAAATACCTCTCCATCTACCTCTCTTATACTTAGGTATTACAGATAGAGTGAATGTATTGTTCTAGACATTCATCTGTGCGCGTGTATAACTACCTATTATTTTGTGTCTCACTGTAAATACCACTACTAATTTTTTTTAGAAATGTTACTATCTACTTTATAGTGGTTGCCCCGTCATTAGAGGGTCTACTTGGTATCTCTCAGTACTTATCTGTATGTCATACCTGTATTACAGCCTTATTACTTTGTGCCTCGTACTATTTATTTATTTAGTGTGTCTTGTATAGCGCACAGCTACCCCAACGGGGTGTCCTGGCGCTCCTGTGCGATCTTAAGCTGATTTAAATGTTTTTATAGATGGGGGGTTAGCAGAACAGGAAGGTTTTTAAGGCTTTCCAAAAGGGGAGTTCTTCCTGGATCATCCGGATGGAGATATGGAGCTTATTCCAAAGGGCAGAGGCACATACTTGAAAGGTTTTTCCGCCTGAGCGGGTTTTTTTGAATCTGGGAGTGGTGAGCAGGATATTTGAAGAGGAGCGATGGGGCCTGGAAGTACTGTAGGTGGAGAAGCAGGCAGAGAGGTAGGCAGAGCCCTTGCCCCTAATTGCACGGTGTGCCAGTACTAATGCTTTGAATTCTGCCCTTTGTTGTATTGGCAGCCAATTTAGTCTACGGCGGTGGGGCTTGATATGCTCACGTAGGGGAATGCCACTAACCAGCCGTACTGCAGCATTTTGGACTGTCTGGAGTCGGTGGCATAGTCCAGCAGACAGTCCAGTGTATAGGCCATTGGCGTAGTCCAGGTGCGAGGTGATCAACGCCTGGACTATGGTCTTCCTGGTGTTGTTGGGTAGAAAATTAATGAATTTTTTCACCATCCTTATTTTGGCAAAGCATGCTGCAGAGACCGTATAGATTTGTTGTTGGAAAGATAGGTTGGAATCCCATCTAACCCCTAGATTTTTCACCGATTCTTTGGGCTGGGGAGGGGCACTCAAATCAAGAGGCCATCAGATGTTGGGATCCAAAGGGGATGGCTGGTGAAAGAATAGTACCTCCGTTTTCCCGGCGTTAAGCCGGAGGAAATTGTTGTCCATCCATTGGGCGATGGTACGCAGGCAGTTTTTCAGTGGGTCAAAGGTGGAATCGGTGGTGCTATTGAACGTGAATAAGAGTTGAATATCATCTGCGTAGGAAGTGGCCTTTATTCCAGTTTGGGCGATGATTTCAGCAAGGGGTGAAAAATAAACGTTAAATAGGAGGGGACTCAATGAGGAGCCCAGGGGGACAACCCACCGGAGTGGACGACTGTCCGAGGTATAGGGAGGGGTGAACACTGCCGGTGTCCGGTTGGACAGAAAAGATGTAATTCATTTTAAGGCCATACCCTGGATACCTTTGGATTGTAGGCGGTCCAGAAGGAGGGGGTGGGAGACGGTGTTGAAGCTGCCGACAAGTCAAGCAGCACCAACACCGCTCTTGATCCCTCCTCCATCCTCCAGCGTACGGCATCGGCCATCTCAATTAGTGCTGACTCAGTGCTATACCCTGGTCTAAAACCGTGCTGAGAGTTGTGGAAAGCACCATGTGTTTCTAAGAAACCTGCCAGTTGTTGCTGGACCAGTTTTTCGAGTACTTTGGCAGGCGCTGGTAAAAGGGAGATAGGCTTGTAGTTGGAGGGTTCACTGGGGTCTGCATTGGCTTTCTTTAATATGGGGACCAAGCGAGCATGTTTCCATGAGTCTGGAAAGACACCAGTATGCAGAGAATCATTCCAAATCCCATTCAAAATGGGGTTGAGGATGGGTGCCAAGGATTTGTATTGCTTGGCAGGCCAGGGATCAAGAGGGGAGCCGGATTCGCATTTTAAAAGTTCTTTAAGGGATTATAAGTGTGTTAACGTTTATATACTTTTGTACTTTAATTTCTCACTATCTCTAAATGTCCTGCTCTATACTTCAATTTCTCTCTGCGTAAATCAGCTTACATTTTACCAAGTAGCTAGTTATCTAACTGCATACATCAATATCTGTCTGAGTGACTTAGTGCACACATTAGCTTCCTTCTGACTCTGTGAGCATATGCATCACTGTAACCTTTTTTTTTTTACTGAATGCATAGCTATATCATTATGTTTAAAATGTAAGCATATTTAACTATACCTTGCTATCTTAGCAAAAGCATCAGTATGATTATATGTATATATATATATATATATATATATATATATATACATATATATATATATATATATATATATATATATATATGTATACATATCTATATATATATATAATCATCATATATATCATCATATATAATCTATATATCTGGGTATATTTCGTTGCATAACTGTATACATAACAAAATGCCTTAATATCTCACTGCATAAGTTAGCATTTCACTTCTTGCGTCACTCCCTACATTGTTATACACCTGTGCGTTGCTTTTTCTTCACCACTTTTCATTCATAGTTCCTGATCAGTACACTTTACTTCATATTCATCTTCTACTTGCTATCAAAATTTCCTTTTAGTTTTCTCAAACATCCTGTGCACTTTCATCCGCGTTAGTAACACTCACTCCTTCAGTATCAACTTTCTGTTTTTTTGCTACAGTTTAATTCACCTACCTGTTAAATTTGATTGTTGGTTCGAAGTTTTCTTTCTCAGTATTGGGTTGTCAGGCTTGTCTCAATTAAGCACACAAAAAGCAAATGGAAGAATAGTAGACCACTCTCAAACCAGGCAACAATTAATGTCACCCTATTCTAATTTTCTTTCAAGGTTACCGAGGCTGCAAACAAATAGAAACACTGCTTTCATTTTCTTACTAATCATACAGTTCTTCTGAATAGTCACATTTCTTAACCCTTTGTTTGAATTCTGTACATAGAGCTAAATTCAGTAGTGGTTTTGGGCAAGATCCACTGATTCGTGAAGGGATCCATGGTGCTCAGTAATACCCGCTGTGTAACCTCATGGTGGATCCACAGATTCACAAGGCAAACCGAAATCTTTTTTTAAAACTATTCCTGAATACTGCCACTTATAGTATGTAAAATAACAGGAGCCCCCTGGTGCAAATGATCTTGACCGACCGAAGCAAGACAACATTCGTGACTTACAGACCGGGGATAACGTGTAGACCATCAGCACCACGAACAACTGATACTCTGTACCGCTCCAGTTAATCAATCACATCTTTGCGTGTACATCGCTGACGGTTTCCCGTTGGAGCAGCCTTCACTTTACCCGCCGCCTAACGGACAATTTGTAGATTGTCAAGTCTGGCCGTCTATTTGTTTATCCAGACGCCATACTTAACCCTCTGAGTAGGTGATGCGTCTTGGGGCCAAGTCGCTGCTGGGGTCTGCATAGAGCGGTGTTTTATTGAATGCGCTACCTAACGGACGAAGTGTATCCCGTGAGGTCGAGCCGTCCCCCGATTGTTCCACACGTCAAACCAAATCCTTTCAGGTTGGCAATACTAGCTTTTTACAGCGTCCCCAGCCTCTTGGTGTCATACAGTGGAAAAAATATATTTTAATATCATCATACGAACAGATGCTATCATTTACGAGATACTAAGTGCCTTGTTATCTGCAGATTGGGGAACGTCGGTGCGTAACTCGCCCTTAGAAAATCCAATTCAAAATAAACCAACGCCATTTTTTGAAACACACTATAAGAACATCGATGGTACAGTCCTGAGGAAGACACAACTTACGTGTCGAAACGCGTCGACAGGAAACCATCATTTTTTTATAATGTTTAATGAAATTTTATCACTATTAGACCATGTATAATTACAATGAAGTTTGCATTGACTCTGAACATTGTAATACATTTTTATCATATGAACTTTTTATGAATATTTGAATAATTAAAACTAATTGTACTGGAAAAAGCAGTTTTGTCTAATGTTATTGTAGCTAATTCTATCTACATGTGTACCTACTAGTCACGTTTGTGCATGCCTGGGAATTTTTGCTTACATACATACTGCCACTTATAGACCACTTCCTACAAATCCCTAAATTTATACCCAAGTAACCTTTATTCATCATTTATTTCATTAACAATATCTCCTAACATTGACATTCTAGACTTTTCCCATTCCCTTCTCTCATACTCCTATAGCTCTGTTTCCATGGTGACCAAAATTCTAACATTCTCTGCTAGCAGTAGGTCACAAGTTCACAACAGTCTCTACAGAAGCATGGTAACTCTTAAACCCAAGAAAGCAGTTGAGGCTGACCGTATCCAATTAGAAAGATATCCCACATAGCCAATCAAACATGCACTCACTTTAAACTTATTCCGCAACCTAGTTTTAAACAGTACCATAATTACAGCACAAATCAAATTTGATCTTTTAAATTTTACTTGCTAGTGTCGCTTTTATCTGACTTCATTTTGAAAACTGTCTCATTCAGCTGAAGCCTTCTCCGGCTTTCTCTTGTGTACTACTGCTCCATCCTTCAAATTTGTTAGCGTGTGGTTTGTAGGTCATAGCTTTGTGTTCTGGGCTAGAGAGTTTTCTAGAAAGAGTGGGATTGACAGGGAAATGGATTTCCCTAATGTGGATGTTAGTTGGCTTGGTAAGAGATGGTTAAAGTGGCAACGATTGCTTCCATTGGTTGATATCATTATAGATTCCCAACATTCAGACATCATAATTGTGCACTTGTGGTGGCAATGACCTGGGCACACTGCCTGGGGTAGGACTGACAATCCTAATGAATAATAATTGTGAACAATTAATGCAATTTTTCTCACACACTGCCTTGGTGTTTTCTAACATATGCAAAAGGCAGAAATGGAAGTGTCTTCTGAATTTTGTCAACAGGTTGAGAAAGCCAGGAAACATGTGAATAAAAATTTTTCGGCATTCCACACAGACCATAACATCGGCTCTATCTACAATAATGGCCTGCGCTTCAACATGCATGGACTATACAAGACAGATGGTGTTAACTTCAAGGACGAAGGCAACAGAGTATTTCTGAGCAACTTGAAACTCTGCATCTGCTCGTATATGTAGTCATCATATACACACAACGAGCACAACTGCTCTCCTCTAAGAGCAAGCCTTTGTCTCAAACAATTGTTATTTTTAACTGTAAATCCTTTTTTTAAAAAGGATTATTGAATCTGCGATTCCGCAAACCAAAAGCGCACATTCAATGCAAAACAGAGCATTTAATTCATATTTCTAGTCAAGGGTTCTGAATGGATCCCACAATGTGTATGAGTCTAAATTGGCATCATTTTAGATGCATAAGTGCCTCAATCAGTGGCAGCTCCTCTTTAGGGGCGTTTGGGTGCCGCCCCCCTGCTTTCTCACCGTGCGAGAAGGCAGAAACAAATGGTAGTTCTTACCGTTATAACCACCATTTGTTTCTGCCTTCTCGCACAGCGAGAAAGCAGAAGTTCCTGGTTGGGGGTGGGCGGTCCTGTTCGAGGGCAGGGGGAGTGGCTTGCCCACTGTTGTTCATAGTGACTGTTTGGGCAGCCTGAGGCAGCCCAAACAGTCACTATGAACAACAGTGGACAAGCCACTCCCCCTACCCTCGAGCAACACCGCCCACTCTCCCTGTTCTCTATGTATGCTGCAGCATACATAGAGGAAATGACCCGGGTGGGGCGCTGACTCACCAATCACAGCGCTGCGGTGGAGAGGAGGGAA
The DNA here is from genome assembly GCF_964263255.1 of Lissotriton vulgaris. Taxonomy (NCBI): domain Eukaryota; kingdom Metazoa; phylum Chordata; class Amphibia; order Caudata; family Salamandridae; genus Lissotriton; species Lissotriton vulgaris. Next base: position 1,113,190,641 of record NC_141689.1, on the reverse strand, counting down.
GCTGCCTGGAGCCTTCCTGATGACGAGCACAGCACTGCGGGAATTCAAAACCAGGATGGCGGGAGTCGGGAGTCTATGGGACAATAAGTTTTACTCTATTTTATATCTTTCTTTCCCTTAAACCCATCCCGTCTCCCCCCTCATCCCCTCCAGTCGTCGCGACCCCATTTCCACCCCCCCGCCCGTAATGCCGGCGGTGACTGCTGTCTATGAGGTTCAATAAAATTAGGCTACTCTTGCAGATATCTCGGTGTTCTTGTCCATTTATAGTTCTTAGTTATGCAGGAGGAAACACTGTAATGGGCCCATTAGATACTGCTCCTATCTTTCCCAGCCCCATATGTTCACATTCTTTGACTTGGTAAGCCATTTGGGACTCTTCTGAGTCCATCTGAGATAATCAAATGATACATACTGACTCAGGAGCTGTGAAGTTAAAGTAACCTGGCTCCTCTTTAAATGCATTCAGGATGTAATCCCCATTTTGAAGTCTGTGCTTAAATGATGCTCATTGCCCACATGTACCGAACGCATAGGACATCTCCTAAATTTAGGAGCATTGTGCGCACCACGCGTAATAATATTTGGTTCAAAGAATGGTCAACGGTCAAATATTTTCCACATATGTCAATTACGGAAGAACCGCTATTATGGCTTTTTGACGTGTGTGGAGTGTACAATGTGCCATAGACTGCTTTGATGTGGTTTTTGTAGTTGGAGGGAGGCACGGTTGCCGGGTTTTCATCAGGACCGGAGTGTGATTGAGGGTGAGGATATTTAGAAGGGAGTGAATGCGTTTTCGTCTTATGATAGTCTTTGATGGGGAGGCCAGCCTGCTCCTCCAGGTGCACCGCACACCATAGCAGAGGATTTTAATGCTGCCCGGGTCTAATGGGCAGTGGCTGCAATCATAGAAAAACTATTTTGAGAAGTTTAATGCAGGGCTAGAGATCCGCTATTCCTCCCGGCATCCGGCATTCTTGGGCATTCAGAGCGATTCACAAATGGAATGCCTGCTTCCTTTAAATCAATTAATTGTCATATTTGCACGTTATATGCTGCTTGATTTACTATGGCTTGGTTCGGCTCAGGATATTCATTTTCTCGACTGCCTGCCTCTAGCCCCAAGTACAGCGCTTCTCTGGACTGGACTTCTCATGACTACGTGTGAAAATGAGGGATGGAATCGTCATTTGCTCTGTTTTTAAAGTTGACTTTCTTTTGATATCAGTCAGTCAGTCAGTCAGTCAGTCAAAAGTCTTTATTTCGATTAATTAAAATCATAAAAGCAGCATCAACAACAAATTACATACAAGTTAAACATTTTCATCATTTTTCATCATTATTTTTTAAAAACTATATACAAAGGGGATGGGAATGCTAATTTTTGCAATTATCGAAGACATGTGCATTAGTATATACAATTCATGGTTTATGCATTATATGTACAAATTAAGAGTTTTGAAGTGCAAAATAGCAAATTCTGTATAAATGCATATACTGCTGACCCACGCAAGACAGGTACAGTTCATACCTGAACATACTATGTACAAACATGTGCAAATAGCAATTTTGAAAGTGAAAAAAGTGCCATAAGTGCAAAAGTGCAAGTTTATACAGTCCCCCGAAATATTTGATGCAAATATGATAATATATAAAATTCAACTATACAAACTAAGGTGGACAGATGTTCCCACAACTTTTATTGATCCTGACTGCTGCCACCAGGAAACTAGCTACACTAAAAATAGTGTGTACGCTATCCAGTAACTGCAAATACAAGAGAGCAGGTCTCACTTGCATGAAGCTGGCTTTCCTCAATATGGGCAATAGAAATTTTTTACGGGGCACAGAGTACTTTTCACAAAACATTATTAGATGGAGTGTGTCTTGGGGTGAAAAATTATCACAAGAGCATGGGGCATAATCTTCCGGTTTGGCCCAATGCTCAAAGGAACCCAAAGAAAAATGTATTAAATTAAACCTAAGTCTTGTCAGCAAGAAACGGTGGAAAGGTTTTGTGACAATCCTTAGGTAGGGTTCCAGTGAGGGAGATGAGTGTAGAAGATAAATACTTCTTACACCCTTTTTTTTAGCTCTTCCTTCTCTCTGTCACACTCCAACAGTGATCTAAAGTTGTATTTGATCCAAGTCAAATCCTCCTTCTTAATGCTCTCAGGAGCCGTGTAGAGTTCGGGTCTACCCAGTCTGGCACACGCCGCTCTAACGTATGCCAGCCATGGGATGCCCTCAGCGTTTTCCAGATTCAAGCAATCTTTAAGGATTAAATGGTTTAATGTGATTTCCTCATTAAGCCACGTTGAAGCCCAACATATTAGGGGTGCAGTCTTTAAATGATCTGTAATATAACCTAAGCCTAGTTCTGAGTGTATGGAGAAGGTTGGGGTAGATTGTGGGACAGATAGCAGGGATCTAAGGAGTCTATTTTCCACGAGCTGGATTTTGTTGACAGAGGCATAACCCCAAATAGATGCCCCATAGGATGCAATAGCGCAGCATTTGGATTTATATATTTTTAGCATTGCTTCCATGGGCCTCGCTCCCAATTTTTAAGAAAAATTAAGAAGGGCTGATGTAGATCTTAAGACAGCGTTGCTTTTCATTTTTTCTTGGGGAAGCCAGTTTCTTCGTTCATCAAAAAGGACCCCTAAATAATTAAAAGCAGGTACCCTTGTTAAATGACTGCCAAGGCATCTGAAAGTGAGTACTTTACTAGTCTTCCTTTTGCGTCCCGCAATCATTACATGTGATTTACTGCTATTAACTTTTAGGTCAAGTGACTCCATAAAGTTGCCGAAATGATCCAGCAACCTCTGGAGACCCACCCCTGTCCGAGCAATTAAAACGGCATCATCCGCGTACAGGAGGACTGGTATGTGTACTCCCCCTGCGAGCGGGATGTCTGCCCCAGCACCATTCAAAGATTTTTCCAGGCCATTAATATATATGGTGAATAACAAGGGTGCCAGGATACAGCCTTGTCTGACGCCCCGCTTATAGTTAAAAGGACTAGTACACCTTCCCCCCTCAGTGACCCTCACGGCTGCTGTAAGGTTCTGGTGAAGATCACTTAAAAAGTAAACTAAAGATGCTTCAATACCCAATTCCAACAGTATGTTCCACAATTTAGAGCGATTCACCAAATCAAAAGCTGACGAAAGGTCCATGAACCCAAGATATAAAAAACCCTCCTTTGCAACAGTGTATTTATTAATTAAAAGGTGTAGGTTCAAGCATTGGTCCATGGTGCTTCTGTGTTGTCTGAATCCATACTGTAGATTCGAGAGCACCCCCCTATCAGTCAACCAATCTCCCAATCTCTGTAGAATGACTCTGCCCATGATCTTGACCGCTGAGTCCAGGAGGGAGATTGGTCTATAACAGGCAGGGTCCTCTCTCCTCCCTTTTTTGAATATGGGAACTATTACTGAAGAAGCCCAAGAAGGGGGGAAACCCGTAGTAGATGCTGCATTAAAAACATTAGTTAAGATCTTTGCCCAGAAAGTGGGATATAAAATATAAAGATCTGCAGGCACCCCGCCTGGGCCTGGGGCCTTATGTTTCAGGGTGTCACGTATTGCCTTTTCTACCTCCACCGTTGTAAACTTCAATGGCTGTGTATGAGGCCTCGGGGTAGAACCGCTAAGGTGTGATTCCTGGTGGTCCCTGTCACTATAGATGTTCTTAAAGTGATTTAACCAGGCTTCATCCGGAATCACACAATCTGTATCTGGGTTAGCCATATCCGTGAAGTAAGATTGATTTATGGTGGCCCAAAACTTCCTACTGTCTCTCAATACGTCTATTGATTGCAAATTGTCCCATGCCTCTTCTTTAATTTTGCATTTCCGTATATGTATTGCCTGTTTATAGACCTTACGGAGGGATGAGACAAGAATCCTATCCCTTGGGGTACATTTAAGGGCTTTAAGAAGAGCCCCATGAGCTTTAGAACAGGATGAATCAAACCATCTATATGCCTTGCTGTTATAGGACCTACTCTCCTTCTGTAAGTTTTCAGATATTTGATTGCAGATTACTGCAAAAGAGGATAAGATATCTGACCCCTCGGCATTCTCGTCCAGACAAATCCCAAGGTCGGGCTCCACTTGGGTCGAAAAGTTCTCAAAAAAGGCTTCTGGTATTACCGCCTCCCACTTAATACGTCTCCCTTGATCTTTTGTAGACAGGGACGTAAAAACAGCCCTACCTAAATCTATGTTGGCGCCTTTACATCTAAGTTTAACATCTAGTGCAAGCCGGTTATGGTCGCTAAAAATAGAAACGACAACCTTGTACGACCAAGTTTTTGCCTTAATGCCCGGGGAAACGAAAATGTAGTCGATCACGGACTCCAAACCTCGTCCCGTAAAGGTAGGAACCTGATCTCCTCCCTCTTCCTTATCAGGTTCGATTAAGTTTAACTTGGATAGTAGGTCCTCTAAGATGCCCCCCATTTTGGTGTGTTCGAAATGGGGGAGTCTCCCGTTTGTTAGGCCCATTATGTCCTCCCCATAACAGTCCCATTGACAGGGGTGTAAATTAAAATCTCCCATTAAGATTATCTCGAAATCAAAAGAGTTTTTAGACTTGTATGCTGACAAAAAGCTATCTAAGACGTTAAAATGATCCCCTTGCGGAGAGTTTCCTATGGCATTATATAAGTTTATCAAAAGGTAATGTTGATCATCTTTCAATCAATCAATTATGAGAAGGTTTTCAGATTCCCCATTAAGGTTTTTAAATGTACCGGTCAAATCTAAGGAGATCAGGAACAGTAAGCCCCCCTTGGGTCTCCCTGCTGAGCCCTGTACAGCCGGGATTGCAAAACTATGGTAGCCATCTAATATGAAACCTGAATCCACATCCCAAGTTTCTTGAAATGCCAAGATATCATACTGTTTCAAAAATGTTAGCCATATTGGATCTGTGCATTTTGCTTTTATACCTGCGACATTCCAGCTAATCATTTTGCATATATCAACCTGGTTATATGATATTTTCGTTACATCAGCAGCCACAGTAGTCCCATTTTCAAGATGTTCAAGATTCCCTATTTCTCCTCCCAGTCAATCGTTTTGGTCCTTTTGCGATAGGGGAGCAAAAGGATTATATAGCTCAATCTCCTCCCTATGAGGCAGAAGTGGGTAGGGATCTAGTTGTAAAGATGAGAGTAATAGTCCTAGTGGGGTGGTCGATAATGTTTGATTAGGTACTGCTATTTGTGTGAATGTTGCTGTTGGTCTTTCAGGAGCAATGGTGATCCCACCACCCCTTTGGTGTACATTTGTTAAGCTTCCTTGATTACGCATCCTTGTCTGATAGGATGTTGTAGGAATGTGAATGGGATGTGGGGTGTGTCGTATATATGGTTTGTTCATTTGTTGACTGTTATTATGATTCCCGGCTGGGGGATAAAAGAACCCTAATGGGAGAGGTCAGATTCCCTTATTGCTTATACTAGAACCATCCCAAAATAGCTTGTGTGCGGTGTGTATGTTGCTGAAATTAACCACTACGCAGTCTCCGGGTATGCTTTTTGGACGATGTCCCACCCACTGCACCCTCCTTGCCGTTGAGAGTGCACAGGCAACTTCCTCACCACCCGAGCTATACTGGTGACACCATAGCCTAGCTTTAGTCATCAGTTCGGCAGTGGTTTCAGTGTTGCCACCTCTGATGGGAGGAACCCCTGTAAAAACAGCTACCAGTGGTGCAGCCTCCGGGGGTAATTCCAGATTGCGCCCCCTCCAGATTTGTTGACCCTTACTTGTGGCTTGTGACTGCCTAGCTCCCATAATCGGACCGTGTTGAGAGTCCCCCACCACATCTTTCGCTTGAGAAACCCCTAGCTGCGTTTGCATTTCCTTATCACCCTCACTTGTTCTCTGGGTATCAGCAATTGTCTGGCTATCACAGGATGTTGTAGGCTCGATGGCCCCCCCGTTTTGCCTATATTTTTAAGCATTGCATCAATTTTTTCACATTTTTTCAAAAGCCCAGACACACATAAATTCAAAGTATCAACAATATCCTTTGCTACAGACTCCAGGGCTGGTTCCAAATGTGAGATGAATAAGTCTTCCACCATGTGTGCAATTAAGTCCTTAAGGGCAGGTTCTATTCCCACTGACTTAGTCTTAATTGGCTTTCTTCTGCCCGCCATGACAGTACTTTTCCGTCTAGATTTAGGTGGAGGCTTGTGTGTAGCCACCTCCGGTGTGGGTACAGGGTCTAAGGAAGCAACCTGTGTAATGGGTGGGATAATCTGTGCAGAAAGTGGAGACCGGTTCACAATGACCACGTTTGGCTCTAGGGGGATCGGTCGGTCATTACCTATTGGTAAACTTTGTGTGGGATCAGTTTGTTCAGTGGGATTAATACCCAGTTCTTTTTCAGCGTTAGCAATTTCTTTTGAAAGGACCCCCACAGCAGATGTTAGATAGGAAATTATGGACTCTGATTTCCTAGGGTGTTTAGCTTTTGTCCCAATGTCATCAGAAGCACATACCTTTTTTCTTTTGCCCATAGCGCTGATAGATGTTAGGGGGGTGGCCCGTCCCGTCCCCTGACGACCCCGGACGGCCACAGACGGCCCGCCCTTTGTCCGGGCTCCGTCCGGCGCGTCCCGCGATTTAGGGAGGCGTTCCCTCGTTTTCAAGCGCCTCCGGGCGCGCTGTTGGTGATGTCAGGTGTGCGCCGCCGGGGCACCTGGGGGCTGCAGTCCTGTCTGCCGTTCCCCTCACGGCGTTGTGGATTCCCCCGGTTGCGGCCGTTTCCCTCACGGCTGGTGTGGTCGGCTTGGTCTCCTTGTGTGCAAAACAACTTTCTTTTGATATTACATGTTAATTTTTTACTAATGCATGCTGCAGGTCGGCCATTGTTTGTAGCTTGTATGCTTTGGCTGGTGTACAGTGGTTGCTGGTTCAGATTGCAAAGTGTCCACATTTCCTAGCACCAATAGGATTGGCTGTCAGACTTGTTGAGATGGTGCTGTACTCTTTCAGCAACAAGAGCAAAGCTGTATGAAGTGAGAGGAGGGGAGGTGCAGTGACCGATCTATGTTTATTAGGCCCAGCACTAATTGCTTTATTAACCCTCCTGCTTCCTCAAATTTGCTTAAAAATGCACCATTTGTCCACTCTTTTTTCAAAACCCCCACTCGCTCGCCGCAGTGCAGTACAACAATAATGTCACGCCTCACCACTTTCAAATATCACCAGCCACCACTGGCCTCAATGCATATCTTAGTGTCGGGTAAAGTGTCTGTCTGTATGAGTATATCAGTAAGGAGGATAATGTGGTTTTACCAGAGTCTATTGAGGGTTGGCTGAGAGATATTAATGTACCTTCTCTCTCCCCTGACCAGTCTCAACTCCTTGACAGTATTATTACTGAGGAAGAGGTAAAATCTGCCATTAATAAAAGCAAGAAAGGAAAAGCGGCTGGGCCTGATGGGTTGCCGGCTAAAATCTATAGAACTTTGTAGACCGAAATAGTACCCTTTCTCACCACATTATTCAATGAAATCCTACTAGAGGGTCAGATCCCCCCTCCATCCTGGGATAACGCCTCAATTACCCTCATTCTGAAACCAGGCAAACCAAGGGATGCTTGTGGATCTTATAGGCCAATCTCAATTTTAAATGTGGACTATAATATCTTCACCACTATACTGGCAACTAGGCTGGCCTCGATTGCACCCTTGGTTCTCCACCCTGACCAAAAAGGTTTCGTGAAAGGCCGAAATCTTCATGAATTAACTTACGATCTGATAGGAGCCATAGATATGGCTTCGGCTGCGAATCTTCCGTAGGCTGCTCTTACGTTGGATGCAACCAAGGCCTTCTACAGGTTAAACTGGATGTACCTGTCGGAGGCCTTGGCCAAGTTCGGCGTGGGAGCGGAGTTACGCCAGACAGTCAGCCTACTGTACCGTAACCCAACTGCGAGTTTATTAGTAAACGGAGAGCTCTCAGACCCATTTACCATCTCAAGGGGGACACGCCAGGGCTGCCGGCTCTCACCCTTACTTTTTGATATCTACATTCTAACCCTTCGCGCAACAACTGAGGGATGAGGGTACTATTAAGCCTTTTTCATATAGTGGGTGGGAGAAAAAAGTTGCCCTATATGCCGATGATGTGCTTATTTTCACCTCAGAGGTTAGCTCTGCACTTCCAGCAATTCTAAGAATAGCCTCCGTTTTCAATCAAGTATCTGGGTATGAGATAAATACAGCTAAGACTAAGATGATGGTTTGGACGAGGAGAGGGTCATCGGTGTACAGGCAGGCTCGTCAATGCGGTATTTGGGCTTGAATATCGTAAAAGATATCAAAAAAGATTCCCAAGTCAATCTTTTAGCTGTAGTAAAGGAGTGCCGTAAGCTTTTGCAATCATGGTCTCACCTCCCTCTTTCTTTGATTGGGAGGATCAACTTGATTAAAATGTCGATTTTACCCAAAATATCCTTTTTATTTAACACTATTCCCTTATATTTTGACCAATCTTGCTTAGTTAAATTTCAGTCAGACATTTCATCGTTTATTTGGAACAATCACTTGCCAAGAATAGCGTGGAGGAAACTCAGGAGGCGAAGGGACAAGGGGGGCTTGGCGGCCCCTGATTTAAAACTATACGCTTGGGCTTTCCAGCTCTCCCATACCCGAATGCTGTTCAAAATCCCCACTGATCACGGGTTGGGCCTAATGTTTTCTGCTATGTTGGATGGTGAAGGTCTTGGTCAATCTGGTTTTCTTTTTAAATTTGGTAATTCAAAGTTCTTTAAACAAATCAAATTGAAGGTCTTGCAAGGGCTTGCAAAAATGTGGGCAGATGTAACAAAATCCATAAAACAGGGGTATTTCTGTGATAAAGCACCATTATGGGGGTCGCCTGAAAGTCCAGCTTGGCTAGGAGATACCTTAGCCGCACCCTTGAGAGATGCAGGTATGGAAGTTTGGGGAGACCTATTTTTTGATGGGGACCTACTCTCATGGGAACACCTTCGAACTAAGATCGGCCCCAATCTCTGACGATTTAAATACCTGCAAATGGCCAGCTGGACTCAAGCACATAAACCATCATCCCATAGAGGGAATAAACTTGTTCTTGGTGGCTATAGCCTCCTTATTACCAATTTAGTGAACAGAGAGCCAGCAAAAAAAGAGGTCTCTCAATGGTTTACCGGACTTGTTATGGGGCTCTTTAATCACCGGTCACAACTTGCAAGAACTGTGGGCTGCCTCTTTTGAGCTTTTATGGAATATTGTGAAGCTGTCTTGATTGCGTAGAAATCATCTTTATACCCTTCACAGGGCTTATTATTCTCCACTTAGGTTATCTAAATTCACCGAGGGAAACTCAGTTTCATGCGCTAAGTGTGGGCTTATCGCTGCATCAGACGCCCATATGTTTTTCGAGTGTCCCCGATTAGGCACTTTCTGGACAGTCATTGGCCACACTCTTACAACATCGTTGGGGTTCAAGATAACTATAAACTTGCCTTTGGTGATATTTGGGCTTTTAGATGGACTTCAGATTACAGCTAGGAGTTTGGTGTTCTACGCAGTACTGCTTGCAAGAAGGGAGATATGCAGAAGATGGAAAGACCCTTTACCTCCCTCCTTCAGTGACTGGCAAGCCTCTCTCTTGCAGACCTCTCGTATGGACCTTGCTAGGTCTGGTAACCAGAGTAAAAGGGCCTTTTGGTATATGCTCTCATGGATCTAATGAACTGCCCGGGTTTTTTTTTTTTCCCCGGGTCCGATGATTACACTACCATGGGGTCTTTTTGGCACACACCATCTGCACAGCTGTTGCCCGGTCCTAGCCCGGCCCGTGTTGGGTGCCATACTGACTTAGACTTGGTCTTTGCCTTTCGGTGGGGTCTGTGACAGCTGAGGGAAGTTTGGCCCCCACCTTGTCCGTTTTTATCCCTACCAGTCTGGATAAACTGAGACAGCTGTTTGTTGGCCAATCCGTTTTGGCATATAGACTCATGGTGGCTATGAGGACAAAAAAAAAGAGTATATCAGTAGGTGTGAGACTCTCTATATCAGTATCTGAGTGGCTATGAAAGTATCTATAGAGGTATAAGTGTGGCTTTGAGAGCCTCTGTATGGATTTGTGAAGGCTGTAACAGTGTATGTAGGATATCTGAATGAGTGTGACTTTCTGTGTGGGTACTTGAATGGGTGTGAAACTGTATATATAGGTGTAATTGTGAGTGTGAGAGTCTATGTATGGGTTTGGGAATGGGTGTGAAAGTGCATGAATGTAAGAGCAGATGCGAGAGGGTCTGTATTGGTATATGAGTGGGTGTGAAAGTCTCTGTATGGAGGTAAGTGTGTGTATGAAAGTGTCTGTATGGGTTTGTGGATGGGTGCAACAGTGTCTGCATAGGGGTAACAGTGGATGTGAGAGGGTCTGTATGGATATGTGAGTGGGTGTGAAAGTCTCTGTATGGATGGAAGTGTGGGTGTGAGAGTCTCTCTATGGGCTTCTAAATGGGTGTAACAGTGTCTGTAGGATATCTGAATGTGTGTGACTGTGTCTGTATGGGTATGAGAGTGAGTGTACAACTGTTTTTGCATATGTAAGTGTAGGCGTGAGAGTCTGTATCGGTTTGTGAATGGGTGTAACAGTGGCTCCATAGTTGTATGAGTGGGTGTGAGAGGGTCTGTATAGATATGTGAGTGGATGTGAAAGTCTCTTGTTTGATGTAAGTATAGGTGTGAGAGTCTCTATGTGTTTCTGAATGGGTGCTACAGTGTCTGTAGGATATCTGAATGGATGAGAACGTGTCTGTATGGGTCTGTAAGTGGATGTAAAAGTGTGCATATAGGTGTAAGTATGGGTTGAAGAGTCTCTGTACATGTATGTGAATGGGTGTGAGAGTCTCTGTATGGGTTTGTGGATGAGTGTGACAGTGTCTATATGGGTATAAGAGTGGATGTGAGAGTGTCTGTATGGGTATGTGAGTGGGTGTGACAGTATCTTTATGGGTATGTGAGTAGCTGTGAGAGCAAGAGAGAGTTTAAAAATATATATATATTTTTTTCAGCAGTGCGAAATCCACCGATCCCGTGGAATTACACTGGGACGTGCTGAGCTCCACCAGGTATTAGCGGATTTCGCATGTGTCCAAATTTTATTTTTTCACATTTATGACCCCAGGACACATGCCTAGCCAACTTTTATAACATGTATAAGGGGTCAGGAAACCTCTCAACTGATCCCCTTCAGTCAATTTGCAAAATAATTTTCAGCCTTGGGAACCTTCCCCAACCAACAAAATGGCAGTGGCAACTTTTCTGAGAAGCTGCAGCCAGCCAAACAGGACTTTGCTGTTGTGCATGAATTTATGGATCCCCCATAGGTGGATCCATGGAGGATCAGCTTCCCTGTATTTATAAATTTGTGTTCTGGTTAATATCTCTAAAACGACACAAAGTGTGATCTGAGGAGCAACATCTACCTTTCTGCTAGATTTGGTGTAATTCTGTCCAGTAGTTCGGACTGTAGGCTTGTTCAAAGGTCCTATGGGATTTACCATGGGGAAAACACACTTTGGGACCCCCCTTTTTCTTGGCCTTCACTTGACAGGCCACGTCAAAACTTTTCAGACACAAGTTGGAAAGAGTGTCAAATTTTGGGGGGAAATTTCGCGAAGAGTCATCAACCGTCACCAAAGATATAGGCAACTGAAAAACAGATTTTTAATTGAAATCAAGTCCTAACAATATCGACTGGCAACACGCAGTAGGTAATATGTTACCTAGTTGCGGTCGCCAGTAGTTAATTATAGTTAGGACCTAGTTTGCACAGGAAAAGCAATTTTTTGTTTTGCCAATACCTTTGGTGCTGTTTGATAAATCTTCACAAAAGGTTCATAACTAACATGGTTCTCACTTCAGTTACTATCTTGAATGTTTAATGGTGATCCGTCAAGCGGGTGCACGTTTACCCATGTTAATTCCCATAGACACTTTAGACATGGCTACAGCCTGAACTGCTGAACAGAGTAACACCAAAGTAGGCAGGAAGGTTGATGTTGGTTCAAGGAAGTGCCTTTTTGTGATTTGCTGTAAATCCATTCAGTGGTTGCTGAGAAATTAAAAAAAATCCCAGTTGTTTATATAGGGATGCGGTGGATCATTGACCCCTTCAGATCTCATGGTGCGATCTGATTGACTGCCTGCACTTGTGACTCGGTTAAACTGAGTGACAAGAAGAAACATAAAAAAATGGAAAGGGGGCAGAGCAATGTCCTGAGGTGCCCAAAATATCTATCAACATATACACCTCCCCAAAATCCATTACCAGAAAGGGAGCAGGCACACAAAGTCAGGGGAATTAAACCTGTTTATTGTGTCAGGTCACCTTGCGCACTAGAACACAAGAGAGACCCATCTGTTCAGTTGTTGTTGAGAAATTTAAGAGAATCCAGTCAGTGATATCTGTGGCTGCGGGTCCATTGTGGGGTCCAAGAGGAACTACGTTTGGCCAAAACAGGTTTTTTTTAAAAATTTGGTGCACATTCATGAGATTTGTGAATTTGCGGTAAAAAAACCTACTTTGTTAGTAATTGGTCCTAGGGTAGCCATTTTCCGGGGGCATTTTTAAAGTAAAGGAGGGGGACGCAAAGGCCCCCCTCCCGAGGCTTAATAATAATGTCCCAGGGAATGCCACTTCCCCAGGATTTTATATAAATGATTGCAGGGGAGGCCACCCCTGCTCCCCCGGGGACCACCACCTTACCAGGGCTTGTTTATTTTAACATGGGGAGGGCCACTCAGACCCTCCTTGGCCCTGGGGACCATCAACTCTCTAAGGCCACTTTCACATAACAAATCATGGGGGCCCACTCGGACCCCTGTGCTCCAGGGTCCACCATCTCCTAGGGGCTAATACATTTTAATGGGGGCCTCTCAGACCCCCTAACCCCAGGGACCACTGCCTTCCCAGGCCACAATAAATATGTAGCAGATGGGACTCAGGGACCCACCTGGGGACCACCACCTCCCCTGGGCCAAGTTACTTTAAAAAAAAATAGGCGGGGGTTTTACAGTCTCCCTCCTGGGCTGTTCTTGGCACCTGGGACCACCACCTCATCGGGGCAGGCTGACAAAGTGAACGGAGGGTGCTGCGTGGCCCCCCTCCCGGAGCCATAGTTGGCCCTGGGTACCACCCCCCACAGCTGGCTCCTGCTATGTCCAGGGTGCCCACTCCCAGGACATAGCTGTTTGCTGTGGTTTTACGGGAGCTTTACCACTCCTGCCAAGCCACAACAAACGCTCTGCTTCCAGCAAGCGAGAAGTAACATTCATAGTCATAAAGCCATAAGAGTCTTCCCAGGTGATATTGTAAATTCTCCATAGAAAAATCCCCTGTATATTGGACAGCAGGTTACATACTTATTCCTGTAAGAAATGGTCCATGAACCTTGACGTGTTTTCAAACTAACCCCCAAATGGCAGCTATTATCGGTCTGCCCAGGGGATTTTGAAGATCTTTATTCACTTTGGGGATACGATATAGTACAGGTATTACTGGAGAATCTACTCTCAGGAAAAAATATTTTCATGTTAGATCAAACCCATCCCTCTACTCCTGGATAGTGCGCTCATGTAATTTTCTCTTACTTACTTGATGTTTGTCTGGGAGACCTTGAAATAGCAGTTTACATCACTCAATTGTCATTCTGCTTCTGCTTTGCACATTTCTAGGGGACACAAAATAAAATAAGCCCCCTTGTCTGACTGACGCACTACTACATCATTCCCCATTTTCAATTTGTCAATTAATGATGGTACTTGCCTTTCTAGTCCAAGATGTCACCCTTGGATCTCTGACTTGTCTCTAATGACACCCCCCCCTCCCAAGGCAGATTTTGACCCTGGGGACCCCATCCCCCGGGCTAGGCCTTTCCTTATATTTCAGTTTTTAAAGGGGAGGGGGGCCGCGCAGCCCCCCTCCCGAGTTTAATTTTGGCCATGGGGACCCCTTCCCCCAGGGCTAGGCCTTTGTTTATAATTCAATATTTAAAGGAAAGGGGGCCATGTGGCCCCCCACCAGGCTGATTTCGGCCCTGGGGGGCCCATCACGCAGGGCCTGGCCATTTCCTTTTTTCAAAGGAAGGGGAGCAGAGTGGCACCTCTCCAGGACCATTTTTAGCCACAGGGACCCTATCCCCCAGGGCATGGCCATCTCCTTGGGTACCGCAGGGGGAGCCTGAAGGCCCTGGCAGTCCCAGCTGGCTCATGCCTCCTGCAGGAGATAGCATTGCTTTTTACACCCAGGGAGTTGCTAAGATGCAGCTCCCTGGGTGTAAAAAGCATGCTCTTTCTTGGTCTAAGTGGAGCACTCTTTTTGCATTTGTATTGGGGGATCCCAGAGCAAACTCCAATGTCCTGGGGGTGGGCACCCGGGTACATTGCTGGAGCCAGCCCTGGGGGTGGTGGTCTCCAGGGCCTTTTACAGCTCCAGGAGGGGAGCCGTGCAGCCCCCCTCCCATTTGGAAAACAGGCCCAGGGAGATGGTGGTCCACGGTGCAGTGGGGGCTGCATGGCTCCCCCGCATTTTAGTATACTAGCCACAGGGAGGTGGTGATCCCCGGGGCTTCATGTGGGGGCTGGAGCACCCCATGCATCTTATTTCAATATAGCCCTGGAGGGTGGCGTTTCCCGGGGTGGTAGTGGAGCCACGTGCCCCCATGCATTTCCCAAAATTAGCCCTAGGCATATGGCGGTCCTGGGGCTGAGTACGGGGGCTTGAGCACCCTTTGCATCTTATTTCAATATAGCCCTGGAGGGTGGTTGTTCCTGGGATGGCAGGGGGGCACGTGCCCCCTGCATTTCACAAAATTAGCCCCAGGGATGTGGCGGTCCACAGGGCTGCTAAGGGGGCTGGAGCCCGCACATCCATTATAATAAAATGTAGACCCGGGGAGGTGGTGGTCCCCAGGGCTTCAGCGGGGTCATGTGGCGTCCTTACACTGCATATATAAAGTTTCAGAAATACTAAATGAACAACTAAAATACACATTTATGGTCACATGATTATGTAAACCAATAAACAAAATACATCACAAATTAAATAGATAAGAGACCGACGACCGCGGTCACCGGGGCTTCGAGCGCAGGAACCAAGTAGGTTTACAGCCTAATGACCGCATACAAAAAGTGACGGACAATCGCCGTTTTGGTACATCCGGAGCCCATGAAGTGACAGTTATCGCTCTGAGTGTTGTTTCCTGAATCCAGGATTGAACACACTCTTTTACATTTAGACCCTTATTTGTGGTCTTTAAATTACATGTGGACTGGGCGCACCTTAGCGTGTGCGTACCACCCCTTGTAACTCACATGGTCCTGACGAAAACCAGAGAATTTTTGTATTAGTTGAAACATGTAGACCTAGTTTTCTTTATAATTTTTCACATAGCACACTTGGCTATTTTTAATTCATTTTAATATAACACACTTCGCGAGACACCAAAGCCTTCCTAATTAGGCAAAGGTGCCACATTGGTTTTACTAGGGCTCAGACGCTCAAGAAAAAAGTCTTGAACGGAGTAGTACTGGCCCTTTTTAATATACCCTTTCAAAATAATTATAAGCACATATAAAAAGAAACAATATCCCGCTCCACTATAGTCAGGTGTCGCAGCACACCCTATAGGCACTCGGCCTGTGGAAACAGCTCAGGAGTTTTTACAGTCTTTACAGCATGCAGGAGATGAGAATAAGGGCTAGTGTGTTTTTTTGATTTTTGCCTCTTTTCTGCTTTTTTCCTCTCTCTCTTTTTTTCGAGTTCTAGATGGTATGGGAGAAATGGTATTGGATGGAGGCATTTCTGTCTAGCTTTATTCTCTTTTTTTCTCCTTTTTTCTTTTTTCTCTGTTTAGATAGTGGTAGCCAGTCCCCTTATCGCCTTGGATGCCATGTCATTGCACCCCAGCATAGAGAAAGGGGGGAGGATAATTAGTGTTACGAAGGGAGGGGCTTCACGCATGAGGGGGGCACCCTAGGATCCCTGGATGGGCAGTGTTCCAAGATCAAAGGGGCCCAAGGTTTGGCTGGGGTGGGTGTTTCACAAATGGGTTGGGAGGAGAGGGTGGCAGGGGCAAGGGCAAGGGTTGGGGAATAATATGTAGCACATGTACGAAAAGTTTAAAGACCTATGCAAGTTTTCTTTTTTCTATGATCAGATGGTGTTTATTGTGAAAAAAAATGATTAGTAAAATGATGCAGGTAGTGTCTTGCAATGTCAATGGTTTTAATATTAGAGTTAAGAGATGATCCATTATGGCTTGGTTTAGATCTTTTAAAACTGATGTTGTATTTTTACAAGAGACTCATTATAAGAGGGTGCTCCTGTAGATAAAGCCCCTGGCTTTATTGAAACATGAATTGTATGCCTCCTCTGGCGCAGCTGTTACAGAGGTTGCTATCTTAGTAGCTAAGAAACTTCAATGCAAGATCTTGATGGTTTATAAAGATCTTGGTGGCAGGTGGCTTTGGGTTCAGATGAAAATTTCAGACCAACTTTTTAACTTTGCTAGCTACTGTGGCCCTATTGAGGACTCTCCAGTATTCCTACAGTCCCTGTATGATTTTGCAACAACTCAATCTGGGTATCTTGTACTGGGGGGGGGGGGGATTTTAACTTGTTGATTAACCCAGCCATAGATTGCTCTCAGGCCAATAACAAACAAACCAAACCCAAATCTAGAAAGCTATACCAAGATCTTATAAGGGATTTTTCGTTAGTAGACTGTTGGAGGGACCAATAACCAGACAAAAGGCAATGTACTTGTTATTCAGGTAGATTTCATTCTTATTCTGCGATTTACTTTTTTTTAATCTCACATATATTTTTTTAAAGACTGAGTGTGAGATTTGTGAAAATCCTTTTCCAGATCACTGTGAAGTTTTAAATTAAGACTCAAATGAAAATCAGGCCCAGATGGATTTTTGATAAATCATTGCTTATTGATGAACAATGGGTCGCGCATATGCGCATGGCACTAAAGGAATTATTTTATTAAATATCAACATCCCTTCCACATTCTCTGTCTGGAATGCTTTAAAAGCCTTTTTTTGAGGTGAGGTGATTGCATTTTTGGCCTTTAAAAGAAAAAAAGAGACTTCTCTTAGGTCTCAGCTCGAGAAAGAGCTTAGCCATTTTACCGCAGAATATCTTGCTATGCCAACTCCACAAAGGAAAGCTAAACTCACTGGTGCCAAGTCCAATTTACATGATTTTTTTGTATCCAAAGAAATTTTACACAATGACTCGGTTCTACAGAAAAGATGCAAGGAAAGTGAGCACATAGGTACATTTCTGGCTTGGTCTGCAAAAAAGAGATCAAATTCAAACCACATAAAAATAAAATTGGGTCCAACTACTCTGAACTCTACGGAGATCTCAGAGGTTTTTCTCAATCACTACAAAGACCTCTATACTAAAACACATACTACTAGTCCAGTGGTCGCTAGAGATTGGCTCGATAAGTTAAATATCCCTACTCTACATCTGAGGCGCAAGAGCTCTTGCGATCAGATATTTCCCTTGATAAAGTTACCCAGGCGATCAATCTTTCTCCAGTTGCTTAGGCCTGTGGGCCAGATGGAATTCCGTCAGAGATTTATAAGATCTTTTCTCCTCAACTTGCTGTGTTTTTAGGTACACTATTCAACGGGATTCTTGGAGGGGACCCAGTTCCGGAAAATTTAACTCAAGCAGCAGTAATAAGCTTTAAAAAAGGTAAACCAGAAGATGAAGTCAAATCATATAGGCCTATCAGTCTATTAAACTCCGACTACACATTTATTTTACTAAAATCTTGACAAATAGACTTGCACAGGTTGTCCCTACACTGATCCATCATGATGAGAATGGTTTTCTCAAAAACAGACTATTGGCTTCCAACACTCATTATTTGTTGCTTGACGCTGAAAAAGCATTTGACAGAGTACAATGGCAGGTTTTATTTATGATCTTTAAAACAATCGCAATTCCAAGTGAATTGTGCCATGCAGTGAAAAATCTGTACCTTAATGCGAAAGCCTCCACATTAATCAATGGAGATTTTATTGGTACAATTTCTATCAGCCAGGGGACACGCCAAAGCTGTCTGCTTTCTCCGGTCTTATTTTCCCTGTTTATTGAGCCTCTGGCATGTGCTATTCGGCAGGATGACTCTTTAACCGCTCCCTTACCGACCCTGCAACGCCATTTGCGGCATTCTATTGGTCACTTTCAAAATAATGAAATTTTGTGTATAGTTGTAAATATTTTACCTTGACCTTCACTGATTACTTTTCACCTTGCAACGCCACACATTGTTTCACAATCATATGTGTCACTGCGCCGTTCACTCACCTACACATTGCCAGTACACTTCTGGTTGTTATGGTTACTGCAATCTAGTTGTACATCTGTGCTTCTATATATAAATAACAACTTTGAATTATTATTTGGTCTCCCTTGTTCTTTTTCCCTGTGATATGTGATTTACCCTCTTTTTCTAAAACTGTCTGTCTACATGATATTCCTGTTGAGACACTGTATTGTTGTTGCAATTACTACCCGGTCTCAACTGGGTTAACAGGTTTCTCCTGTTCTGTGTTTATTCCCTTACCGGGTTCGGCAAAACTTAAACTCTTTGTCGATGACATGGTGCTCTATCTAGTAGCAGATAGAGACAATTTAACAAGAGCCTTGGATAAAATTGGGGAGTTTACTAATATTGGAGGATACAAAATCAATTATTCGAAATCAGAGGTCCTTCAATTTAACAGCACGGCTGATATTTTGCCCTTCACAATGCAGGAACATTATATTGCAGCCAAGCCAATAAGATATCTTGGGATTTTTGTGACCACCAGACTGGAAGATTTATACCCATTAAACTTTATCTCCACTTTAAATAAAACAAAAAATCTGCTTAAGCAATGGGAAAATCTCGCCATCTCAATTATGGGGCATGTTGCCCTTATTAAAATGAACATTCTTCAGCTTTTTCCTTTCTTTTGGTTAATTTAATGATTAAAATTCCACAATCTTTTTTCGACTCCGTCCAGTCTGAATTTCGACGTTTTATCTGGCCTGCAAAAAAAACGAGAATAAAATTACAGATTCCTCAATTAGAAGTAGTAGGTGGGGGCTTAGCTTTACCAGATGTATGGCTATATAATTATGCCTCAATTCTTAATTGGCTTAATTACAACAACACCGAGGAGCTGCTAGATGCCAATTTCTTTCTTACATTTATCCTTCAGGAATCAGAGATCGAGCTTGCGCCCTTTTTATGGTTACCCAAACTTCCCAAAAAAATGCTATAAGTCCTCAGGGGTGATTTCTTTGCTTTTTCAGAAAATAAGGGGTATTTATGATATTCCATGGCTCCATCCCCAGATGAAATTAAAGGAATGCATTCCGTTTGGGCTACAGTGGTCACTTCAAAATTGTGATCAGTGGGCAAAACGGAGGTTCTCTTCTCTTCATGATTTCTATAGGAATGAAGAGCTTCTTTCCTGGCAACAGATTCGTAATAGTAAGACCAATATAAGCAGTCTCTTGTTATTTAGGTATGCACAGGTTAAGCAGTTCTACGCAGGCCAAACTTTCGAAAAAGGTTGTCCAGGCGCTCTTCTGGGGAAGGCTAATTTTATATTCAAAATCAAAGGTATAGGCAACTGGTTTAAATTATTTAAATCAGTGGAGAAGTGACGGGTGATCTTGGATACCCTGGAGAAGATCAGCTCAACTACTGGCTGCACTTTTATGTTGCAACTAAGGTAGAATTGTAATAACATGAGCAGTAAAACTGTCAGGGCTGCAATTCTGTGAAGGATGGCATGGTTCAGTAAATGGATGATGTACTACTCTCCAGATTGGCTCCATCAAATGTTCCTATCTGTGGATCTCAGATGCTTTAGATGTGGGCTGGTAGTGGGGAATTGGCTCCATGTCGGGTTTACATGCTGTCTTCTGGGAAACTTCCGGTAGGAAATTTTTTCTGAAATCAGTAAGAACCTGCAAACTACTCTTCTTCCTAGCCCTTCTACTGCCCTTTTTGGCATAGTAGAGACCAGTGAAGATTTGACTGTAGGTCAACTTCAAGTTACTTTTATTGTAGCTTTATTTGCCAGATCACTTATTTGAGCTAATTGGAAGTCCAAGGTGGTCCCGACGATCTCTCAATGGATTTTAAAAATGCAGAGAGTCTTTAACCGAGAATCTATTTATGCTAAAATGGTAGGTTCCTTTACCAAACTGGAAAGAATTTGGCGGTTTTGGAATTGAATTGTTCTTCCACCTATTATTTCATTAAGTATTATTCTATCATAATTCATGAGTTTTTTACATCTGATCTTGTTTCTGTTTTCCTTTCCATTATGTTTTTCCTTGCACAATAATTATGTATGTAATGTCTGGATGATGGTTTTTCTTTCTTAAAATGGATCAGGATCTATGAATATTGTATATGCGCCATCGGAGCTAGGCAGGTTGTTTCTTGTCTTTTTTTAATTTTTGGACTCTGTAAAATGTTTACACCTGTGCTACCAATAATAAAAAAAGTTTTAAAAACAAATACAATTGATAAAAATAAACAAATTGCAATAACTCTGACCGCCACTCTGTAGTTACAGTTAGAATTCTCAAAGATAGGAATTCCTTGGATATTAGCTCCCTGAAACCTTCCACCCATTTGACAAATCACCACAAACCTTGCCAGAAATATAGCATTTCTGCATTGTGAGATGATGTAGATTTCGTGGTGATTCGTTGAGTGGGTGCAAAGATAAAAGTGGGTCCCAAAATGCATTTTCCCGCCAACGCATTCTCCATAGACTGAGGTAAAGACAGTGGTATATGCCTGTGAACGTATTCGTATTTAAACATACATTTTAAAAATTACGTTTCGTACCTATTATCAGTTTTATAAAGCAGTGATAGGTTTATCACTGTAATAAAATGCTAAAAGGTAGGGACCTACTACTTACCTATATATTAGGCCCTAACACTGAACATAGCCAAAATATATCATGTCCCTGAGTTTAACCTGTTAGGACATATTGCCATTTTACATGTACACAGTTCTTTCCAAAGCGTACCTTTTGACACACATTTGTATTCAGGACACTTGGGTTAATTTCTTGGAAACATCTACCTTGCTGACACAGAGAACTTTGTGAGAACACTATCACACAGCCTTGGCATTGTATACAAGGCCCGCACATGCGTTATACAAATGTGTTTGTTATTACTCCATATGGCGACACAGCTATGTTGTATGCAGGTCCTGGCCTGCGTCAACCCCCTCACAGGCAGCCAACCTCTCATTGCTAACAGCCTTTGGCTGTGACACAGCAGGGAGTTAGAGACAGGGACTGGCCTTTGGCAAGGCTCTGTGGGAAACCCACCCGGGAGTAGCACCATTTCTTACTAGTAGTGTGGAAGGGGCGAGGCCAAAGAGGCAGAGCTTGTAGATAATGTGGCCCCTTTGCTGTACCATGGACTCTGCTCTCAGACCAGAGGACGACAAAAAAGAAGCCACTTGTCTTAGAGAGCCACTACAAAAGAGATTGTGCTCCAAAAATTCAACAATGGACTGACTTCCATCAAGGATTTCAGATCATATTCAGTGTGCAATTTTAGAGAAAACAAACTGTAGAGTTGCCTGGGAAATGGTGGGAACACCATTGCATACTACTAATGTAGAAGGGGCGGGCCAAATGGGCAGAGCTTGTATGTGAATTGGCACCTTTGTATGCTCAGCACAATTAAAAGGAAGAACCATGGACTCTGTTCTCAGTCCAGGAGAATACAAGGAAAGAAATTACTTGTCTTGGACAATCAATACAGAAGATATTGCGCTCCAATTAATCAACAATGCTTACACCTCAATAAAATGATTTCAGATCATTTTTCAATGTACAGTTGTAGAAAAAAGACGCTGTCCATCAACCTGGAAAATGGCGGTAACATAGTTGCATCCTACTAACATGGAAGGGGTGAAGCCTTTGCATATTCAGCAGCAATAAAAATGAGAACCGTCGCTCGGCTCTCTGACCAGGAGCTGACAAGAAAGAACCCACTCATCTTGAACAGTCACTACGGAAGAGATTGTGCTCCAGTAAATTAATGACACATTCACCTCCATCAAGGATTTCAGAACTTTTTTTGCATACAATTCTAAAGAAAATGCACTGTCCCCATCTGCCAGAACCATATTTTTTATGCAAAGGGGAGGCCATGCTGATTTAGTCCTTGAGGACCTCATTTCCTGGGTCTCAATCTGTTAATTCCTGGGCCATTTTTGGCCCAGGGGACCCCATCCCTGGGGCCCGATCTGTTTTTTAAGTGGAGGGTGCTATGTTTCCCCCATTCCTGAGCCTTAAAAAGACCTTGAGGACCCCATCCCCAAGGAGCATGGTTTTTTTAAGGGGAGGGGCCCATTTTGGGCCCTAAGACCCTATCTCCCAGGGCCTCAGTTTACAATAGGTGGGTTCCCTGCTGCCCACCCATGGCACCCACCATGCACCTCGGTGGCGGCTGTGGGGGAAGGCCCAGGTACCCATGGCACCAGCCGGCTCCCTGCATGTTGCAGGAGCTGACTTTGCTCTCTCCCGCATGGAACAGCTATTTATGCTTCTCTCTCCGGACAGAAGCATTATCTTGATATGCTTTTGTGCCAGAGTGAAACAGATCAAATGTCTGCTTCCTGCTGGCAGGAGCATTTTTAAAGCTCTCACCCACTGGTAACAGACTTTGGGTTTGCTCCAGTATGGCAGGAGTTTTAAAAATGCCAGATAGGAGCAAACACAAGTGGGCTCCCCAGGACACAGCAAGTGAGCCAGCCCCAGAAGATGGGTTCAAAGGGGCCAATAAAGAATCAGGAAGGTGAGCCAAGCAGCCCCCTCCCTTTAAAGTAATTGCGACCATTGGGAATGGGGTCTCCAGGGCCTTTTATAGTCTCAGGGAGGGGAGCCACAAGGCTCCCCTTCCCTTAAGATATACAATGTGCCCCGGGGGTGTTGTCCCCATGGCCAAATATGGACCATGGAGTGGGCCGCTTGCCTACTCCCATAATTGATAAGATTGGTCCTTGGGGAATAGGGTTCGCGAGGCCGGGAGTGACCTGGGGAGGGGTGCTGCACACCTTCTTCCCTAAACAATTATTTTATACCCCAGGCAATGTGGTCCCCGGACCTGAAATTGCCAAGGGGAGGGGTGCCGCATATTCAGTTATACAAATATTTGTTACCCTTATTTTCTAAAAAACGACTGAATGGATTTGCACTAAACCAAAAAAAGCACAATCTGCATGCCATGATCAAGCTTGTAGACTTTAATGGGGTGGCCCCCTTTTTAAACAGTTAACACCCTCCAAAAAGAGTTCATACCCTAATAGCCTTAATGGGATCACCCACCTAAAGATTTCATAGAACCTGCAATTAATTGTGAGTCAAGTGGTTAATAGGTTTGCATTTTTCACTCAAGCAGAGAATGGAGGAATGGAGTGCTAACTATGATGGAAACGTTTCAAGTAAATCTTTTGCCCATCAATGCTCGTTGCTGGGATGATGAAGGGAAACAATACAATTACACTGTGAAGTAATAAGGTTTTTGTTGAATCTTAATAAATAGTAAAATAGGACCTAAAAGTGGTTGCTAGGTTGAATAAAGTGTAATAAATTAATTAAATGCAAGTAATGAAGTGATATTAAAGTCTATTTCCAGACGACTTCGAAGAAGAACATTAACATTTCATTAAATTCATAAATTAGAATCCTTTGTTCACATGGAAACTTTTCTGTGATGCATATTATTTGTCTTCTCTCCTTCAAACAGCTTAAATATTTGAAAATATGAAGTCATGGTCTTGTTTATTTTTTTTAATTAATTCTAAAATAACTTCCAATTAACAACAGAACAGTATAAGAGTAACTTGAAGCTTCATTAGGACGAACATTTAATGTGTCTTTTGTCTGCTGTTTTACGTGCCTGCAGAACATTAATTATGTTCCTGCCTCAGGCAGACCCAGTGTTCACATAGTCATTTTCAATAAGAGAGCGACTTTCCCACACACCTCTCCCCATGGTAGATGTCCACCATCACAATGATGCCTTTGTGAGCAGGCAGAGAATTAATCAAGAATTGGCAAAGTCAATAGTTATGGAGTTGGCGGCCAGCCTTTTGGCTTTGTCTATGCGTGTTCTGCTTTGTCATGGTTTTCGTAAAAGAGTATTATTTTGAAAAGGCTTTATTGAATCTTATAGCAACATTAATGCAAAATAAATGTATCTACATATTTGGCAACCATAAGAACAAAAACATTGTAAAATTTAGAAAGCAATAAAAGGCAACAAAAATGAAGCAGAACTATGCAACTATAGAAAAATGATAACAATATAAACTGACCACTTTTCCACTCAAAACTGACCATTTTATTGCAATGTGGGTAGCTGTGTATTTTGGGCTACAGCTCAGAAGCCACAAGGGTAACCTAGAAAACGTGCACATTTTTGAAAACTACACACCTGGCGATTCCAGGGTGGTGTGACTTGCGTGGCGATCACCAGTTTTTTTTTAACCAGTAAGCCTTCCAAACCTCAATCTTTGATTAAAAAAGCACATTTCCCTCATATTTCTGTGATGGGAGGGTCTGAAATCTGAGGAGAGTGACAAGCTACATGCCACCCTGCATTTCCACATATCTCCTTATAAAAAGCCACCTCATTTGTGTAGGAAGAGCACGTGCCTGTGGCAGGAAGAGGCCCAATAAGCAACATGGATACAAAAAATGTTTCCACTTAAAGCTGAACTTTTTTTTGACTTGTGGGTAGCTTTGGATTTTGGGCCACAGCTCAGCTGGCACCTAAGGAAATCTACCAAAATTGCAAATTTTCCAAAACTACACACCTGGGGGAATCCAGGAAGGGAGTGACCTGTTCTATTTCATCAAGTTTTTTCACCCAGATTCCCTTGCAACTCCCAAACTTTGACTAAAAAAATATTTTCCTCAAAGTTCTGTGTTGGAAAGTTCTGGAATCTGCAGGGAGCCACCAACTTCCTTCTACCCAGTATTCCCCCATGTCTCCGGATAGAAAAAAGATACCTCACTTGTGTGGGAGGCGCTCTACCCACTGCAGGAAATGTACAATGGATATATTACATTTTTTCACTAAAACCTGACTGTTTATTTTGCAAAAAGGGTAGAAGTGTTCAGGCCATAGCTGAGCCAGCACCAAGGAAACCTAAAAAACCTGCACATTTTTTAAGGCTAGAGACCTGGAGGAATCCAGCATGGGGTGACGTTCGTATCCCCCTCACCAGGTTGTTTGAAGCAGAATCTCTAGTAAATCTCAAGCTTTTAAGAAAAAGCACATTTTCCTCACAGTTCTGTGATTGAAAGTTCTGGAATCTTTGGAGAAGAACAAGCTTCTTTCCACCCTGCATTCCCCTAGGCCTCTCAATAAAACGTGCATCTCATTTGTGTGGGTAGGCTTAGAGCCCACTTCAGGAAATGGCCTAAAATGCAACATGGATAATCACACTCAAAACTGACCCTTTTTTTCAAAAGTGCGTAGCTGTGGATTGTGGGACATAGCTCAGAAGGCACAGAGGAAAACGTAGCTTACTTGCACATTTTTTAAAACTAAACACCTGGAGGAATCCAGGGTGGAGTGACTTTTGTGGCTTTCCTAAGGTGCTTTTATGCAGTATCCCTTGCAAACCTCAAACTTTGACCCAAATTTTTTTTTTTCACTTTTCTGGAAAGTTATGGAATCTGAGTTGAGCGACAAACTGCCTTCCGTCCTGCAGTTCTCAAAGTCTCTTGATAGAAAATACACTGCACTTGTGTGGGTAACCCTAGTGCCTGTGGCAGAATGCAGTCCAAAATGTAACATGGATACATCATATTTTTCCACTCAAAACAAACCCTATTTTGCAAAGTGAGTACCTGTGGATTTCGGGCAATAGCTCAGCTGGCATCTAGTCAAGCTGAGCAATGTGCGCATTTTTGAAAACTAGTCACCTGTGTCGGTAGGCTTAGTGCCCACTACAGAAAACAGCCCAAATGCAACATGGATACATTACATTTTAGTACTCACAACTGACCCTTTTTTGCAAAGCATGTATCAGTCAATTTTGGGCCATAGCTCAGAAGGTACTTATGGAAACAAAGCAATCTTGCACATTTTTTAAAACTACACACCACGGGAATCCATGGTGGGGTGGCCTGTGCGGCTTTCACCAGGTTGTTTTACCCAAAATCTCTTGCAAACCTTAAACTTTGACTAAAAAAGCACTTTTTTCTCAATATCTATGATGGAGAGTTGCAGAATCTGAGGTGAGACAGAAACTTGCTTCCACCCAGCATCCCCCAAGTCTCCTGATAAAAAAGGCACCTCACTTTTAAGGGTAGGCCAGGCCTAGTGCCTCTGGCAGAAAGCACCCAAAAATTAAACATGGATACATTATATTTTTCTACTCAATACTGACTGGCGATAGCTCAGTCGGCACCAGCAAAACTGAGGAAACTTGCACATTTTTGAAAACTAGTCATCTAAGGGAATCCAGGGTGGGATGACTTGCGTTGGTATCACCAGGTTTTTATTTACCCAGAATCCCTTTCAAACCTCAAACTTTGACTCAAAAAACTCATTTTCCACATAATTCTATGATTGAAAGTTCTGGAGTCTGAGGGGTGCCACAAACGTATTTCTGCCCAGCCTTCCCCCATGTCTCATGATAAAATAAGGTATATTTCTCGTGTGGTTAGGCCTAGTACCCGCAACAAGAAATGGCCCAAAACGCAACATGGCTACATTGCATATTTCCACTAAAAATGTACAATTTTTTTGTAAAGTAGGTAGCTGTGGATTTTGGCCCATAGCTCAGCTGGAACCAATGGAAACCTAGCAAACTTGCACATTTTTGAAAACTAGATACCTGGAAGAATCAATGGTGATTTGACTTTCATCAATTTCATCAGATTTCTTTTACCCAGAATCCCTTGCAAACCTCAAACTTCAACTAAAAAGCAAATTTTCCTCAATTTCTGTGATGGAAGTTCTGGACTCTAAGGGGAGCGACAAACTACATTCCAATCATCATTCTCCTAAGCCTCCTGATAAAAAAAAACGTACCTCACTTGTGTGGAAAGGCCTAGTACAAGCGGCAGGAAATGGCTCAAAACGCAAAATGATACTTACATATTTTAAATACAAATTGACCATTTTTGCACAAAGTGGGTAGCTGTGGATTTTGGGCCATAGCTCAGCTGACACCAAGGGAAATCTATCACACTTGCATATTTTCGAAAACTAGACACCTGGGGGAATCCATGATAATTTGACTTGCATCTATTTCATCAGGTTTATTCAACCAGAATCCCTTGCGAACCCCAAACTTGGACTTAAAAAACTGCTTCTGTGATTGAAAGTTCTGGAATCTGAGGGGAGCGTCAAAATTCCTTCCAATCAGCATTCTCCCAAGCCTCCTGATAATAAAATGATCTCAAGTGTGTGGATAGGTTTAGTACCTGTGGCATGAAACAGCCCAAAATGCAGCATGGATACATCATTTATGTCCACTCAAAACTGACCCTTTTTTGCAAAGGGGGTTGCTGTGGATTTCGGGCCATAGCTCAGCTGGCATCTAGTGAACCAAGAAAACGTGCACATTTTTTCAAACTAGACACCTGGGGGAATTCAGGATGGGATGACTTGATTGACTCTCACCAGGTTTTTAAATCCAGAATGGCCTGCAACCCAAAACCTTAGACCACAAATAATCTCATTTTCAGCACATTTTTTAAAAGATAAGCTATGGAATCTATGAGGAGCCACAAACTTCCTACCGCCCAGCATTCTCCTGAGTCTCTGCATGAGAAATTCACCTCACTTGTGTGGGTAGGCCTAGTGCCTCTTGCAGGAAAAAGCCCAAAACACAGCATGGATACATCTAATTTTTCCACTCAAAGCTAACCTTTGTTTTGCAAAGTGAGTAGCTTTGGATTTCCGGCCACAGCCCAGCTGGCACCTAAGGAAACCTATCAAAGTTGAACCTTTTTAAAAAACTGCACACCTTGGGGAATCCAGGGGTAGGGTAACTTAAGTGGCTTTCTTCAGTTTTTTTATCCAGAATCCCTTGCAAACCTCAAATTTTGAGTAAACAAAATATTTTCCTCACATTTTTGTGATTGAAAGTTGCGGAATCTGCAGGGAGACAAATACTTCCTCTTACCCAGCATTCCCCCATGTCTCCATATGAAAAAGACACCTCACTTGTGTGGCAAGGCCTTGTACTCGTGGCCAGAAACGTCACAAAATGCAACTTGGATACATGACATTTTTCACACAAAACTGACTATTTTTTGCAAAGAGTGTTGCTGTGGACTTTGGCCATAGCTTAGCCCTCTCCAAGGGTAACCTAAAAAAGCTTAGACATTTTTGAAAACGGGACACCTTAATGAATCTAGCATGTGGTGATTTGTGTCGCTCTCACCAAGTTGTTTTACCAAGTATCTCTTCACAACCTCGAAAAAATACATTTTCCCCACATTTCTGTGATGGAAAGGTCTGGAATCTGTGGGGAAGCACAAGCTTCCTTTCACCCAGCATTCCCACAAGATGGAAAGTGTACTTCACTTCTGTGGATAGTCTTAGTGCCCACTACAGTAAACAGCCCAGATGCAAAGTGGATACATCACATTTTTCTACGCAAAACTGACCCTTTTTTTCACAAGTATGCATCTGTGGATTTTGGGCCAGAGCTCAGAAGGCACCTTGGGGAACCTAACAAACTTGCACATTTTGGGGAAATTCATGATGGGGTGACTTGTATGGCTATCACCAGTTTTTTTTAACCAGAATATCTTGCAAACCTCAAACTTTGACAAAAAAGCAAATTTTCCTCAATTTCTCTGACAGAAAGTTTTGGAATCTGATGTGAGCGAGAAACTACCTTCCACCCTGCATTTTCATAAATCTCCTGATAAAAAATATACCTCACTTGTGTGGGTAAGCATGGTGCTTGTGGCAGAAAGCGGCCCAAAATGGAACATGGATACATCATATTTTTCCACTCAAAGCTGGCCTTTTTTTTCAAAGAGGGTAGCTGTAGATTTCGGATGATTGCTCAGCCAGCACCTGCAAAACTGAGTAAGCTTGCACATTTTAAAAAAGTAATCACATGAGGGAATCCTGAGTGGCGTGACTTGTATTGCTCGCACCAGGTTTTTATTTACCCAAACTAACCCTGCAAGCCTCGAACTTTGACTAAAAAAACACATTTTCTGCATAATTCTATTATTCAAACTTCTGGAGTCTTAGGGGTGCCACAAACATTCTTCCGCCCAGCATTCCCTCATGTCCCATCATAAAATAAAGAGTCTCGAATTTGTGTGGTTAGGCTTAGAAAACACAGAAGGATATGGTTCAAAACGCAACATGAATACATCATAGCCATAGCTCAGTCGGGACCAAGGGAAACCTAAAAAACGTGTACATTTTTTAATAATATACACCTGCAGGAAATAAGGTTCAGGTGCCTTGTGTGGCTCTCACTAGGACTTTCTACTTGGAATTGCTTGCAATCCTCAAAATCTGACAAACAAATCATATTTTCTTCACATTTCTGCGATGGAAAGTTATGGCTTCTCAGAGGAGCTAGAAACTATCTTCCATTCAGCATCCTCCCAATTTCCTGATAAAAAAGGCACCTAACTTTTGGGGGTAGGCCTAGTTCCTCTGGCAGAAAGTGGCCCAAAATGCAACATGAATACATGATATTTTTCTACTCAAAACAACCATTTTTTGCCAAGTAAGTAGCTGTGGATTTTGGGCCAATGCTCAGCCGGCACCTAGAGAAACTGAACAAACTTGCAGATTTTTTTAAAACTAGATACCTGAGAGAAACATGGGTGGGATGACTTGCCTGGCTCTCACTAGGTATTAATTTTACCCAGAATCCCTTGCAGACCTCATTGTTTGGCAAAAAAACAATTTTCCTCATACTACTATTATGTAAAGTTCTGGAGTCTGATGGGAGTCATTAACTTTCTTCCACCTAGCATGCCCCCATGTCTCCTGATAAAAAACATTACCTCACTTGTGTGGTTAGGCCTAGTGCCTGTAGCAGGAAATGGCCCAAATAGCAACATGGATACGTCACGTTTTTCCACTCAAAACTGACCATTTGTTTGCAAAGTGGGTAGCTGTCAATTTGGGCCATAGCTTAGCCAGCACCAAGGCAAACCTAGTATACTTGCACAAGGTATTAAACTAAATACCTTGGGGAATCCAGTGTTGGGTGACTTGAGTAGCTCTCACCAGGTTTTATACCCAGAATCTCTTGGAAACCCTAGACTTTTGCAACAAAAACATTGCCCTCACTTTTCTGTAATGGAAAGTTGTAGTATCTATGGGAAAGAACAAACATTTTTCCACCCAGAATTCCCCAAATTCTTCTTTTTTAAAAAGGGTACATTACTTGTGTGGGTAGGCATAGTGCCCATGGCAGGAAACTGCCCAAAATGCAAAACACGGATACATCACATTTATCTATTCAAAACTGTTTTTTTAACAAAGTGAATAACTTTGGATTTTGAGCCATAGCTCAATCTGCACCAAGGGAAACCTAGCAAACTTGCACATTTTAACAAACTAGCTCCCTTGGGAATTCCAGCATGGGGTGAGTTGTGTAGCTCTCACCAGGTTATTTTACTCAGAATCGTTTGCAAACCTCAAACTAAAGAAATCTCATTTTCAGCACATATCTGTGATCAAAAGTTATGGAATCTATGGAATCTAAGAAAGAGGAACGAGAAACTTCCTTCCACCCAGCATCACTCAAGTCCCCTGATAGAAAAGGCACCTCACTTTTGTGGGTAGACCAGGCCTAGTCTATCTGGCAGAAAGCACCCAAAAATGCAACATGCTTACATTATATTTTTCTACTCAATACTGTTCCTTTTTTGCAAATTGCGTAGTGGTGAATTTAGGGATATAGCTCAGCCGGCACCTAGCAAAACCAAGAAAACATGCACATTGTTTATGACTAGACACCTGAGGGAATCCAGGGTGTAGTGACTTGCATGGCTTTCACCAGGTTTTTCTACAGAGAATCCATTTCAAACCTCAATGTTTAACTAACAAATATATTTTCCTCACATTTTTAATATAAAAAGTTCTGGCATCTACTGTACGCCACAATTTTGTTTCCTTCAAGTATTCTTCCAAGTCTTTTTAACAAAATTGTACCTCAGTTGTGTTCGTAGGCACAGTGCCTGTGGTAGGAAACTGCCTATATCGCAACATTGGTATATTGCATTTTTCCACTCAAAACTGACCATTTTTTCCCAAAGTGGGCTGCTGTATATTTTGGGCCATAGCTCATTCGACACTAAAGGAAACCTATCAAACTTGCACATTTTTGCAAACTAGATACCTGAGACAATCCACATTGGGTTTATTTGTAAGGTTTTTATCAGGTTTTCCTGCCCAGCAACCCTTGCAAACCTCAAACTGTATCTAAAAAAGGGCATTTTCCCCATATTTCTGAGATGGAAAGTTCTGGAATATAAGGGGTGCCACAAACTACCTTTCACCAAGCATTCCCCCAAGTCTCCTTATAAAAATGGTACCTCAATTGTGCCGGTTGGCCTAGTGTCCTTGGCAGGAAGCGGCCTAAAATGGAACATGGATACATCATATTTTTCCACTCAAAACTCACCATTTTGTGTGGCTGTGGATTTTGGTCTATAGCTCAGCCGGCACCTAGTGAAACTGAGCAAACCTGCACATTTTTTTAAACTAGACACCTGGGGAAATCTGGGTTGGGGTGATTTGATGGTTGTCACCAGGTTTTTTTTACCCAGAATCCCTTGCAAACCTCAAACCTTGACTTATAAAAAAGCAGAATTTCCTCACATTTCTCTGATGGAAAGTTCTGGAATCTGAGGGGAGTCACAAACTAATTGCGCCCGGCATTCCCACATATCTACTGATAAAAACGGTAACTCACTTGTGTTGGTAGGTCGAGTACCTGCTGCAGGAAACCGCCCAAAATGCAACATAGACACTTCCCATTTTTCCACAGAAAACTGACCTTTTTTTGAACAGTGCGAAGCTTTAGATTTTGGGCCATAGCTCAGTCGGTACCATGTTACACAAAGAAATCATGAATGTTTTTTTAAAACTAGACACCTAGGGTAATACAGTCTGAGGGAACTTGTGTGGCTCTCACCAGGATCTTTTACCCAGAATCCCTTGCAATCATAAAACCTTTATTTGGCCTAGCACAGCAGGAAAGTGCCCAAAATGCAACACAGATACATCACATTTTTCCATTCAAAACAGACTCTTTTTTACAAAGTGGGTAGCTGTAGATTTGGGCCTTAGCTCAGTCGACACCAAGGGAAACCTAGCATACTTGGACATTTATGAAAGGTAGATACCTAACAGAATCTAGTGTGAGGTGACGTGTGTGGCTCTCATCAGTTTTTTTTACCCAGATTCCCTTGCAAACCTAAAACTTTTATTAATTAAACACATTTTCCTCACATTTTTGTGATGGAAAGTGGTGGACTTTATTGAGAAGCAAGAACTTTGTTCCATTCAACATTTCCCTAAGTCTCCCAATAAAAAGGGTGATCACTTGTGTTGGTAGGCCTAGTGTCCGCAGCAGGGAATGGCCCACAATGCAACATAGCTACATCCCATTTTCCACCCTACATTGACCCTTTTCTTGCAAAGTAGGCAGCTGTGGATATTTTACCCATAGCTCTGCCAGCACTTAGGAATGCCTAGCAAACTTGCACATTTTTAAAAACTAGACACATGTGGGACTATAGGGAGGTACGACCTACGTGGGTCACACCAGGTTTTGTTCATACAGAAATCATTACAAACCACAACCTTGACTAGAAAAACACATTTTACTCGATTTCTGTGATTCCAAGATTACCTTGCAAATGTCTAACCTTGACTAAAAACATTGATTTTACTCATTTTTCTGTGATGGAAAGTTCTGGAATCTGAGAGGAGCCACAAACTTCCCACCACCCAGCATTACCCCAAGTCTCTTGATAGAAAAAGTATCTCACTTCTGCAGGTAGGACTAGTGCCCATGACAGGAAACGGCCTAAAATGCAACATGAATACATCACATTTTTCCTCTCAAGACTGACCTTTTTTTTGCAAAGTGGGTAGCTGCTGGCCATAGCTCATCTGACATCCATCAAACTTGTACATGAAAACTAAACACCTGGAGGAGTCCCGGGTGGGGTGACTTATGAGACTCTCAAGAGAATTCTTTACCAGAATACTGTGAAAACCCTGAACTTTAACTGAAAAACATATTTTACTCACTTTTCTGTGTGGAATGTTCTGGAATCTGAAAGGAGCCACACATTTCCTTCCACCCAGCATTCCCCTAAGTATCCTGAAAAAAAAGTATTTCACTTTTGTGGGTAGGCTAAGTGCCCGTGACAGGAAACAGCCCAAAATGCAACATCGATACATCATATTTGTCATCTCAAAATCAACCCTTTTTTTCCAGAGCAGGTAGCTGGGAATCATAGACCATAGCTCAGTCGGCACCTATGGAAACTTAGCAAACTTGCCCTTATTTGGAAACTAGACACCTTGGGGAATCTAGGGTGGGGTGACTTGCGTACCTCTCATCAGGTTTTTGCACCTACAATTCCTTGCAAACCTTAAAAGAAAATATTTTCAGCTTATTTTTGTAATGGAAAGTCCTGGGATCTGCAATGAGCCAACCAATTACTTCGACCCTGCATTCTATTAAGTCTCTCAATATAAATGGTACCTCACTCGGGTAGGTTGGCATAGTGCCTGCTGCCGGAAACTGCCCAAGACACAACATGAATACATCATATTTTTCCACTCAAAACTGACCTTTTTTAACAAAGTGGGTAGCTGTGGAGACTAGATACCTGGGGAATACAGTGTGGTATGGCTTGTGTGGTTATTTTTCCCAGAATCTTAAGCACAAGTCAGACTTCAACAAAAAAACATATTTTCCTCACATTTCTGTTATCGGAAGGTCTTGAATCTGCTGAGCCACAAACTTCCTTCCACCCGGTGTTTTCCCAAGTCTCCAGATTAAAATTGTGCCTCACTGGTGTGGGTATACCTACTGCCTGCATCAGGAGATGGTCCAAAACACAACATTTGATACATCATATTGTTCTACTTGAAAAGACTCTCATGTGTGGCTGTGGCTGACTGACGTGGCAACGTTACAACGCTCGACGTGGAGCGCAAGCAAGTGAGGACGTGAGCAAGTGAGGACGCGGATGCAGTGTGGAGTGGAAAGTGGAGAAGACGCGGCCCGCTTGTGATCGCCAAACACACCCCCCCCCCCTCGTGGATCACCGAGGAAATCACTGAGTAGTGACGAGTTTACCCTGGGGACCCTGCGAGCATCGGCTCACATTGCCGAGTCTGAGAGGATAGCGCTGTATGCAGCTGGGAGTCCCGCCCCCCTGCCCTGTGTCCTCTGGCTTTGTGTTTGTGGCCCGGGTGGGGGCACCGGGGGCCTTGGAGATCAGCTGCAGCGGAGGTATAAGGAAATACGCATGTGGAAGCCCAAATCCCTGGGGAGATGCTCGCTCCAGGGGGCCCAAAGAGGCCTGAGCAGGAGTAAGCCAAGACTTTATCAGCTATTAGGAATAATTAGCCGGTGATAAAGCCAGCGTTAAGAAGAAACCACGGTCAGCTTGTCAGCACACAGGGGAGGTAAGTGTTTTTAAAACTTTTTAAAACTTTTCACACCTTAAATTGTTTAATTAAAGTCCAGACCTGTGCTTGAGTATAAAAGGCACAGGAATTGCAAGAAGAAGTGTGTGAGAATGGTATAAATCGAGTTGGAGAATTTGCAATTAAATAGTGAAAAGCTATTCGGTTTGGCTTGGCAAACCTACGGAATAGACGCAACCAAACACAAGGAGGATATTGGAACGGCGCCAAGAAAGGCTAAGCCAAGGAAAATATGTATAGACCCATTGGAACAAGTTGATGAGTTTGAAGTGGCGTCAGTCGAAGAAGGGCACGAAGGGGTGGCAGTGAACTCTCCCGTGATAAATGATAAAACGGAGATGAAGAAAATCACAAAGAAACCCACCACTGGTAATAAACTACAAGGTTGTGGAAAAGAAGGTGGTTTAGTGGCCAAATCAATAAAGGACTTTGTGGGGAAGCATTTTATGAGGACACTCACACCGGGAAAAGGCCAAGCCCAAGAAATGAATAAGGAGCTACTAATGTAGAGGAGGTCACGGAGATTGCCAATTCCTTCCTTACACAGAGTGATCTAAGCCGCATGGTCCCCCCCCCTTGGAACCAAGACTTTCATCTTCGCCGTGGATCTTCTCCTCGTTAGGGGTTGAGGAAGAAGTATCAGTAGGGAATGGATCCAAAGATGTGGGGGCCTGCATTGATTTGTCAAACTCTGCTGCAAGAACTATATTTGACAGAAGTTTGGATCCTGTAGGAAATCAAAGCCCAACATTTTTAGACACCCTAAATGAAATTTCACAGAATGGTACACTGGGCCTAGACATCACAACTTCACCTTCTGCCTCTATGCTGGACATTATGCTGATGTTACAAAAATGCTGCAAGGGTTGCTGGTAGTCTCCGTGTTAAATAATACCCTGTTAAATAATCACGAAATACAATTTAAGAGAATGATAGAAGAACTACAGGGGATAAGGGGACAAATGCCTACAATGGTTAGACCAGTACATGACCCCTTAATTGAAAGCCAAACTGAAGGCAATACAGGGGCTACGGTGGGGGGTTGTGCCCCACATGATATATACATCTCCAGATGGCCGATGTTGGTAAGGAGGCGGGGAGAATTCTCTTGGCTAAAACACCAGAATCTTAGGTACTCGCATAAAAGATATATATGGAAGAAAGAAGGACCCAAAAAAGAGAAGGGAAAAGAGAAGGGCAAGGAATTGCAGACTAGAGTACAAACATATGCAAATAGAATGCTATAAAATAATAAAAGGGAAAGAAGGCAAATAGCGAGGCATGCTAGCTCTGTAGGAGGAGAAACTGAAGTAGAAGGGAAGAGGGTATCATGAAAGTACATCCGTAAATCCTGTAAGGAGGTGGAGTGTTCCAAAATCAATACTAATAAGTTGGGAGGGAAAAAAGCAGAGTTACCACACTGACTAAAAAGAACGAAAGGCAGGGAAGAGGTGATTGGGATTCAAAAACTTTAGACAAGAGCAATAAAAATAAAATGTGGATTTACTTTAAACACAATGATCAAGAGACCGGGAGGAAAAAACAAAGGAAGTTAGCCTCACTAAATTGCTCCCAACTCTTATTTTCGTTTGCAAAATGCCCTAGTTTAAAGGAAATTGGTACAAGGGATTTGAGACAGGTAGGGTTTAGTAGGGACAACAAAAGTACTGAATACACAAAGGTCCTAGTCTAGTCAGAGCTTGTTAAGGCAGCTATTCAGAAAGCCGAGAAGGAGATATTAAAAGAGGGTCTAAGGACAATTTCGGAATTAGAAGTGGAAGAAGGGAAACAGAGGGAGGGAGGCTTTCTGAGATTCCATGCAGGGTTGGGGGAGAGGCAGATGAAGTGGGTAGCTGGGGGGCATGGGGAGAAGACTAATATTACCATAGCGGTAGAGAATCTGGAGCTTAATAAAAACTGGGGCAACTGGGGCGCAGGTAACAGTATCCTAAGTACTTGCTCATGGGGACTGAATGAGTCAGGCTGTCTAAGTGAGATCAATTAGGACACTGAGTTGCCGCATAGTCTGAGAATAGTTTCATGGAATATTAACGGGTTGGGAGGTAAAACTAAGGAAGATAGTCTAAATCACATTGCGAAGTACGTTCATATCATTTGTTTGCAGGAGACATGGCTCTGCGGTAACAACCCAGTAGTTGAAGGGTTTGTTCAAATACACAAACCGGCTAGCAAAAAGAAAAAATGTGGACGCCTTTCGGGGGGGATTATGACCCTCGCCTCTACCAGGTTTGTGAAAGAGGCCAAGCTAATTGGCTCATTGTATAAATGGTTGTTGGTCTGTAAGGTACTTCATCCAGACACAGAAGGGAAGGACGACCACTTGATTATCATAAATGTATATATTCAATGGGGTTCTCAAAAAGAATATGATACAGAATTAGGGCTCTTCAAAACTGATTTAATAAAAATGTACGGGAAGGATACAATGGTAATAATGGGTGATTTTAACCACAAATTAAAATTTGGAAAGATAGATCACTAATTTGAGGACATTTTGAGCTCCTATAATATAGGGGCAGCAGAATTTCCCAGGTGTTTAACCTTCAATCAAGACGAAGCATTAGGGAAGTTTTTGAGCTTTAAGAGTTTAATATGTTTAAATGGCAGGAAGGACACAGACCGACCAGCTGTACGGACTATTAGAGTAGGCAATCGACATTGTCCAATAGATTATATTTTTATCCAAGCCTGGAACTACCCTATGGTAAAACATTTCCGGGTAATCAAGCGCAGGGACAGTGATCATATTGCTTTGTATTGTGAATATTTAGGGGGTCAACTAGTACATGTGGAAGGGTGATCCCCCAAAATGTGAAATACCCAAAGCTCCTCACTACAAAATTGTTGGAAGAATATGTTGAGAAACTGGCAAGCTTTCAACAAAATTTAATGAAGTATAGTGTTGAAGGTCATCAGGTAGCATGGTATGTGGATATAATAGCACAGGCGGTGCAATGTCTTAGAGTGTATCTAAAAGAAAAGAAAACAAGCTAAGGTAAAAACACACCTTAGAAAAGGTATGCTCAGGTGGTTTAATCCTGTATGTCAGAACAAAAAAAGGGCCATTCAGAAAATAGAGCGACGTCGGAGGAACTGTTATGATCATGGGAATTTAGAGCTCCTGCACAATCTGAAGAAAGAATATAATGCCCAGATGCATCAAGCATTTTTGAAGTCGCAAACGGTGCGATTCCTTAAAATCGGCCGTTTGCGACTCAAAAAATGCTTTTTGATATGCATCATTACTTTTTGTTAAAATTCGCTAATTTTGCGAATTTCTTAAATGCGATTGCATTTAAGGAATCGCAATTGTGCGATTCCTTAAATGGAATGCATCATTGTAAAAAAATTAGCGAATTTTAAAATTGCAAGTGCAAATTACCACGAGTTTGAACCTCGTGGTAATTTGCACAATTGTTTAAAAAAGCACAAAAATGCATTTTTTAAACTGTTAAGTTACAGACACACATGTCCTTAGGACATGTGTGTATGTAACTTACATGTAAAAGTGCATTTCATGTGTGCAGGGGGGGTCCTTTGGACCCCCCTCTCCACCCTTGAAATGCTTTGTTGAATTCCGATTTTCAAATTGCGAATTCGCAATTCCCAATCATTCCTATGGGCATTTCAGCCCATAGGAATGAATGGGAATTGCGAATTCGCTATTTGAAACTCGCAATTTTATTGCGATTCGGTAAAAATTGCGATTTTTACCGAATCTCAATGAAATTGCGAAATAAATGATGCATTGCCATTTGCGATTCCTTATTTGCGGTTCCTTATTTTTCGCAAATAAGGAATCGCAAATGACAACGTTGATGCATCTAGGGGTCAATCCCTAGTAAGGAAGCAGAAAAGTATTTTTAAAGAAAAATGTTGGGTAAAGCTATTAGAGACAATAGAAAATAATAATATAAAAGGGTCTGGAAGTTGATACAGGATGCTGCAGGAAGGACCCTGGAAAATATGAGTTGTGTTGTGCAAGAGGCAGCATGGGTAAACTACCTAAGCAATTTATATCAAGCTAGTAGGCCCCAGGAAATAGAGAAGGATAAACCAACTTGGAAAGTGTGTGTAGAAGCGCTAAAAACAGCCTTTACCGTAGAGAAAGCAAAAGAAACAATCAAGAAGCTGAATCTGTCTCGTGCAGCAGGTCCCGATTCTCTGCCCATCATCTTAATTAAAACTCAAATAGATTGGTGGGCGGGATTTTTATCTCATGTTGTTTGTCGAAATTCTGGACTCAGGCTATATTCCCTAATCTTGGAGAGGGGCCATAATTAGCCCCTTACATAAAAAGGGGGAAAGGAAGGATCCAAGGAACTATAGATTAATTAACTTATTGGACATTGGAGAAAAAGTTTTCTCAAAAATAATCCTTGGATACGTTGCTAAAAAACGGAAAACTGCCCGAAAAATTACAGGTGATCTTCTCCAGAGGATCAAGAGATTGGAACACACTTATTATACATCGCACTCTCAAGATAGTTTGACAGCCCTTGTTGAAGCTAAGAAGCAATTCAATAAGAAATCTACGGAAGATGCTTCCCTTTATTTACTGAAGTCTAGTGCGAACTTTTATGGGGGTAGGAACAAAGCTGGGGAAATTTTAGCTAATTATCTGAAAGTTAAGCATAATAAGTTGAATATTGAATCTATTTATGATATTTCTGATCTTAAACACAAAGATGCTTATATTCTAACCAAATTCTCGCTTTTCTACAGCAACCTTTATTCCTCCGACACTCAGCCTTCCCCTCAATCCTTGTCTCATTTCTTCTCTAGCATTCACAAACCACAACATTTTCCCCTTGATCTTACCTCCTTAGAATCTGATATATCCCAACAAGAACTACTCACTGCATTCCAACACCTCAAAAAGGACAAGGCCCCTGGACCAGACGGTTTTACAATTGAATTCTATCTACATTTCTCAAAATTAATAATACCAAAATTGCACTCACTATTAGACACATTTGTTACTTTAGGCAGATCCTCTGGCTCCTTCTCTGACGCCCACATATGTCTTATTCCTAAGGAGGGAAAGGAAGCTAGATATTGCAAAAATTGCTGGCCCATTTCTTTAGTTAACATCGATTATAAGATTTTTGCCAAGTCGCTTGCTGTGAGATTAGATCTCCTGTTACCTGACCTGTTAGGTGCGGAACAGTCTGGTATCGTTAAAGGACATTTTATCACGGATAACACCAGACTCCTCTTCAATGTCCTATCGAAGTCCTCGCGTTTACAACACTCTCTTGCAGCGATTGCATTGGACGCCGAGAAAGCTTTTGAACTGGTCGAATGGACATATCTTTTTGCAGCTCTCAAATGGTTTGGTTTCGGCCCTAATTCATCACTTTAATTTCCCTTCTTTATTCCAACCCGCGTGCAGCAGTCTGTGCCAATGGTTTAGTTTCCTCTTTTTTTGACCTAGGAAGAGGTGTTAGTCAAGGATGTCCCCTGTCCCCGTTCCTTTTTAACTTAGCTTTAGAACCTTTCCTATCTAAACTTCGTCAGCATCCTAGCATACATGGCTTTCAAACCTTGCACTCTCATATCAAATTGGCTGCTTACACTGACGACATTTAGCTTTTTATATCAAACCCTTCTGAATCTGCTTTTCTCAAGGTCGTACATGAATACTCCCTCATATCCGGTTATAAACTTAACAATGACAAATGTGAAATGTTGCCCCTAACAACATTTACCTTCAAACCTGATTTCAGTGCTTCCAACTTTACTTGGAGTACATGTTACCCCCTCAATTTCGGACACAGTTTCTTTATGCTTAAACAAATGCATCCAGAAAATATCAGATTTAATGTCCAGATGGTACCCTCTTTATTTGTCATGGTTGGGTCGCCTAGATACCATCAAAATAATGCTATCCCCTATAATTCTCTATACGATCTCCAACATCCCAGTCCTAATTCCCTCAACATTTTTCAAGAAAATCAATTCAATCCTCTCCTCCTTTCTTTGGAATGGTAAGAAATCTCGGATGTCTCTTAGCAGACTAATACGACCAAAATCAGAAGGCGGAGTTAACTTTCCGGATTTTTCGACCTACCAGAAGGCATTTCTTCTACGACAAGCTTCTTTTTGGCTACAAGATCCAGTTGATCCTTGTCCTCAATGGGTCTCAGTTGATCATCTCTCACTCTCCCCTTTTTCTTCTGCTGAATATTTATCTTTTTCCCACAAACCACCTTCATTATCCTCTCCCTTGCACAAATTCACTACTAAACTCCTCTATCCTCCACTCTTCCTCCCATTATCACAGTGGCTGATTTCCTCAATTCCACCATTTGGCATAATCTACCTATAATAATCAATGATGAGCCCTTTTATTGTAAGTCATGGAAACAAAAAGAGTTAATATGGGTATCCCAATTATTCTCTAACTCCACATGTATACCTTTCTTAACACTTTCCCATTCTTTTGGTTTGCCTGCCTTCTTTGCTCGCCAATACCTTTTACTTAAGGAGGCAATATCGTCCACTTACACTCGACTCTCGCAATCTTATGCTACCTCCACACCACCTACCTCTACCTCTCAACTTCATTCTTTCCTGCGAATCACACCTAAAGCTTCTGTTATCTACAAGTACCTTCACCCCACAGATCCCATTAGATCCAAAACTAAGGTAGAAGTACAATGGGAGTGTGACTTCGCCACATCTTGGCCAATGTCTTTATGGACAAAAAATTGGACTAAACTACGTAAATATTCCAGAGCGGCAACCTTGACACAGTCCTTGTTCTTCATTTACAAAAGACTTCTCCTCACACCGTCTGACCTTAGTAAGAGATTCTCGACAACCCCGGACCTTTGTTGGACTTGATCTTCTCCACATGCTACTTTATTTCATATGTTGTTCTCATGTAAGATTGTCCATGATTTCTGGCTACAGGTATGGCCTCAAATTAATGTAATTTTTCACACCCACATCCCCTTCTCTTACACTCATATTTCCTAGGTAGTCTTTCTTCCTATTGGGAAAATGTTTCACTTAATGTTCAAATTATTGATTTGTTGCTAGCTGTTGCGTTTCAGCAGATCACAGCCAATTGGAAAAACTTTTCAAATATTTCCTTTAAAGCATGGTGGTATAATGTCTGTCATAATCATTGATTGGGTACTGCTTTTGTTTTCCCTATTCATATGGCGACAAAACGTATGGAGTTATGGCTTCCAATAAAGCTCTACCTTGATGTCTGTGCTAAACGCTCCTTTCGTTTACGACCTGTCCAGCAAGAAGTCCCCAAACCCCCTTAGTCACCCCTGATGTTCCTTATTTCTGTATTCTTTTATTTTACTTCCCCACTATTGCATTGTTTTATATTTATAACTATTGTATGCTCTAGGTTTTGCTTTATAGCCCGTTTCTAGTTTTACTCACTTTTTATTGCTTTTGACATGTTGTTTCAATTCATTATTAATGTTTCCTTTTTGATTTGTTTTTGTATTCTGTATGACACCCTGCCTTTACTCAATAAAATTATTTTTTGAATTTAAAAAAATAATAATCCTTGGTAGATTAAAGGAGTGGGTGGAGCGGTGGTCGATAGTCCCAATAGAGCAGGGAGGCTTTAAGGAAGGACATTCTACTATCCATCACTGCTTCTCTCTGTGGGCTGTGGCACAGAAGTCCATGGAGCAGCCTGGCAAGTTGTATTGCTGCTTTGTGGACTTTCACGCAGCTTTTGATTTGGTGGGTAGGGAGTGTTTGTGGGAGACTATAAGAAATTGTGAGGTTCCTGCTGATCTTTTGTTGGTAATCCAGGAATTGCACAGCCAAAACTGGGCACAGGTAATCAAAGATATCTCTGGCGGCCTAACACCTGAGATAGCGATAAATAATGGACTGAGGCAAGGTTGTGTTTTGGCCCCGCTTCTCTTTGCCATATTCTTAGCTGACCTGCCCTTTCTCTTGGGCTCTGCCAGATGTGCAAGCCCAAAACTAAATGGAAGGCATTTGTCCGGTTTGCTGTATGCCGACGACTTGGTAATATTGTACCAAACGGAGGTGGGTCTTTAAAGGAAGCTGAATATATTCAGCGAATACTGTACGGCAAAGCGACTTACAGTAAATATGAACAAAACAAAAATGTTGTGCTTTGGGAAGAAGAATACGAAGTTTAGTTGGTATTTGGGCCAAACTAAACTAGATATTGTAAGTGAATACAAATACCTCGGAATATGGTTCACAAGTTCCCTGAAGTGGGGCATGCATTTGAAGGCTCAGAAATTAAAAGCACATCTAGCGATATGTGGACTGAAAAGATTCAACCACAGTTATGGTGATATATCCCATAAGCCTCTATTGACAGCCTATAAAACTATGATTCACCCACAACTCCAATATAGGTTGGAAGTTCTTTGTGTTGATGGTAAAAGCTCCTGGGATAAAGATTAGGGGAAATGCTTAATATCTTTAGTGTCACTCCCCAGCTCGGCAATGGTCCAGGCAATCAGACTGGAATTAGGCCTAACCGCATGGAATGTTCAGGTGCAATTAAGTATCCTCTGATTCTGGAATTGGTTGGGTCTTGGGGAGGTCACAAAGGTGTCTCAATGGTGCATGAAAGAAATTCAAGCCACTGAGTTAAAGTGGGCCAAAGCCATAAGAAGTAAACTTCAGGCCATTTGTGACCACCTGAATGTGAAAATAGACGCGAAGACACTACAAATTAATTTATGTATTTATTTGTGTATTTTATAAAGCGCACAGCTACCCCAACGGTGTGTCCCGGCGCTGAAGCTCAAACAGCCATGCTATGCGAAGGAAGAGGCAACTTATCAGAAGAGGAGGGTTTTCAGGGATCTGCGAAAAACAGGCTCAGATTGGATCAGGCGAAGAGAGATCGGGAGCTTATTCCAGCGGCTTGAAGCGCCCACTTGGAATGTTTTGCCTCCCATGCGGCTTTTTTTAATCTCGGTACGACTAGCAGCAGTTTAGAATTGGAGCAGAGGGCTCGGGTGTTGTGATAAGGACGAAGACATGATGTAAGGTAGGCTGATCCATGTCCTTTTGTGCTCCGGAAAGCCAGGGTCATGGCTTTAAACTCAATTCTCTTGTGGATGGGCAGCCA
Organism: Lissotriton vulgaris; assembly: GCF_964263255.1. Classification (NCBI taxonomy): domain Eukaryota; kingdom Metazoa; phylum Chordata; class Amphibia; order Caudata; family Salamandridae; genus Lissotriton; species Lissotriton vulgaris. The sequence continues at coordinate 1,113,146,688 of NC_141689.1, read as the reverse complement.
ATGTAATTTCGCAAGTGTGGGGAGATGTGCTCTCTTAGTGAGATGCCACTGACTAGCCGGGCTGCGGCATTTTGAACTATCTCAAGCTTGTGGCACAATCCCACTGTAATGCCGAGGTACAGTCCATTAGCCTAGTCCAAATGCGATGTAGTGAGGGCTTGGACTATTGTTTTCCTAGTGTTGCTGGACAAATAATTGATGCATTTTTTTATCATCCTCATTTTGCCAAAACAGGCCGTCGAGACAGTTTGGATTTGATTGTGGAAAGATAAGCACTGGTCCCATCTAACGCCTAGGTTTCTGACTGAGTCTTTGGGGAGGGGGGCGGGGCTCAGATCAATTGCCCACCAAAGGTTCGAGTCCAGAGGGGAGGGTTGATTAAAAAATAGGACCTCAGTCTTTCCCGCGTTGAGTCTAAGATTGTTAAGATCCATCCACTTTGCAATATTCCTGAGACAGTTTTTTAAAGGGTCAAAAGTGGTCGGGAGTGGTCATCACAAGAAAAAAGAAGCTGAATACCATCAGCATAGGAAGTCATCTTAATTCTCGTCAGAGATATTAATTCGGCCAGGGGGGTAAAGTAGACATTGAAAAGAAGCGGGCTCAGTGAAGAGCCCTGCGGGACACCCCACTTAAGTGGCCTGCTGAGAGAAATGGAGGAGTATGAACTTGTTGTTTTCGGTTGGACAAGAAAGAAGCAATCCAATTGAGGGCCGTGCCTTGAATGCCTATGGATCTGAGACGGCTCAGAAGGATCGGGTGAGAGACGGTGTTGAATGCTGCTGAGAGGTCCAGCAGCACCAACACCGCCCTAGATTCCCGGTCCAGTGACCACTGCACCGAGTCGGCCATTTCGATCAAGGCCGACTCCTTGCTGTAGCCAGGACGGAATCCATGTTGAGAGTAATGTAGCAGGCCATTAGATTCAATAAAATTGTCCAGCTGTTTATGAGCAAGCTTTTCGAGAATCTTGGCCAGGGCAGGGAGAAGGGAAATAGGCCTGTAATTGGCCGGATTCTCTGGGTCCGTGTTGGCCCTTTTCAAAATAGGAACCAGAAGGGCATGTTTCCATACCTCTGGGTAAATGCCAGAACTAAAGGAAGCATTCCAAATGGGATTAAGATGTGGGTTAAGGAGAGCAGCTAGGATTCTTCCGGAATTTCCAAGAAGTCTGCAAAGACAGGTGTCATGGTGGGTTGGCAAGCTGGTCTTCCTGGATAACCGGACAGTCAGCAGTGGGGAAGGAGGCGTAAATGAGAGGGATTTTCTCTTCGAAGAACTCGGAGAGCAGGGTACAGAAGGATTGAGATACTGGCGGTAGGCGATTGAGAGCCTGCGGGTCTGTAAAGGATTTGACCGTGTTAAATATTTCTCTAGAAGAATTGTGAGCTTTATTAGTTCTTTCAGATAGGTAGCTTCTTTTGTGGGTTATGATCAATTTTTGATACTCTTTAAAGGCCGACGACCGGTATTTCAGTTTACTTTCTATCGAGAAAGTCATTCTCCAGCAGCGTTCTAGGGATTTGCAGGCGGACTTTTTTTGTCTTAGGTCATCTGAGTACCAGAGTGCTGCAGGGGTGGATCTGTAGGTCTTAATGGGCCGGAGGGGGGCCACTAGATCAATGGATGTAGTCACCCAATTATTAAAGTGAGAGATGCCAAGTCTTAATCGGCGGGCACAAGGGGGATTGGGAGTAGCGAGATGGTCAAGCAAGAGTTCTAGGGAGTTCTTACTCCAGTTTCTGCCAAATTCCTTAGCCTGAACAATAGGTCTATCGTGGTGCCACATTTGGATAACAAATGGAACAAGATAATGATCAGACCATATAACTGGTCTTGGTGCCTTGACAGAGATATCCAGGAGATTCGAACAGATAAGGTCCAGCATATGGCCGGCTTTATGGGTTGGAAGAGTAACAAGTTGGCTTAAACCACAGCTTCCCAGAGTAGACACGAAATTAGTACTAAGAGGACAAGTAGCGTCATCCGCATAGAGATTCAGGTCTCCTAGTAGAGTAAAATTGGCATACCGCATACTCGCTTGGAGGATAAAATCCGTGAGGGTCTGTAAATACAAATGGCTAGATTTAGGAGGACGATATACCAAAAGGCCGGAACAAGAAATCGATGCAGAAAATTTAATGCAGAAATGGAGAGCCTCAATAGAGTCAATTGGCTCATAGTGGAATGTAGAAATAGTCGGTTTTGGTTAATATATAATGGTGATACCACTTCCGATTTTACCATTCTGGCGGTTGGCACATAATATGCTATAGCCAGCAGGAATGGCCAAGGTCAGAGCTGGATTGGTTTCCTCGCCTAGCCAGGTTTCGGTTAAAAATAATAAGTCCCAGTCATTGTCACTAAGAGACTGGGAGATGTCGAAGGAGTGTTTAAACAGAGACCGACAATTTATTAAGCCGGCGGAGAGGGTAAGTGACACTAGGGGTTCAAGGAGAACGTGTGCCTGCCTAGCACGGGGGTTGTCCCACGAAAAGCCACAGGTTTTGCATGAGTGGTTCTTAATAAAGAATTCAGCTGAGAGTAGCTGAGGGTGAGAGCACCCAGTTGGTCTGAGGGACATCAGTTCCCGCCTGCTGTAGGTAATCTTGCCCGATATGTTAGAACGGGCAGCATCTCTGGCCCTGGCCGCGGAAAGGTCACGGACGGGCGCAGACGGGCTTGCCTTCGGTGCGGCCGCTGCACTTGTCTGCTGCGCAGCTGAGCTATGATGGCCATATCAAGCAGATGAGGGCGGGAGGGGCCAGGCTACTGCACCGCAACCCAAATGCCACCCCCAAGATGGCTGATAAAATGGAGTGTAACCCCGCGGCAGCACCTAATCGGCTGCGGGGGGGGGCCAGATGCAGTGGTGAAGCAAGCAGACTCTGCAATAGTGGCTGGTGAAATCACAGAGGTAAAATACAAAATTCCTAAAACACAATTCTAAAAAGCGTCCTCTAACCTTCCCGGCTTTCCGCCTCAGGAAGTGAAAAGCGATCTAAGCTAAGCGCGATGTCTCAAGCACGTTTTTATAAGCAGGTGAGGGTAGGAGGGGCCAGGCTACTGCACCGCAACCTGAATGCTACCCCCAAGATGGCGGCTAAGATGGAATGCAACCCCGCGGCAGCACCTAATCGGCTGGGGGGGGCAGATGCAGTGGGGAAGTAAGCAGACTTTGCAATAGTGGCTGGTGAAATCACAGAGGTAAAATACAAAATTTATAAAACACAACTCTAAAATGCGTCCTCTAACCTTCCCAGCTTTCCGCCTCAGGAAGTGAAAAGCGATCTAAGCTAAGCGCGATGTCTCAAGTGCATTTTTATGTGCAGGTGAGGGCAGGAGGGGTCAGGCTACTGCACCGCAACCCGAATGCTACCCCCAAGATGGCGGCTAAGATGGAGTGTAACCCTGTGGCAGCACCTAATCGGCTGTGGGGGGGCCAGATGCAGTGGGAAAGAAAGCAGAGTCTCCAATAGTGGCTGGCAAAATCACAGATGTAAAATACAAAATTTATAAAACACAATTCTAAAAAGCGCCTCTACCCTTCCCGACTTTCCGAGTTTCCGCCTCAGGAAGTGAAAAGCGATCTAAGCTAAGCGTGATGTCTCAAGCACGTTTTTATGAGCAGGTGAGGGCGGGAGGGGCCAGGCTACTGCACCGCAACCCGAATGCTACCCCCAAGATGGTGGCTAAGATGGAGTGTAAGCCTGCGGCAGCACCTAATCGGCTAAGGGGGGCCAGATGCAGTGGGGAAGCAAGCAGACTCTGCAATAGTGGCTGGCGAAATCACAGAGGTAAAATACAAAATTTATAATACACAATTCTAAAAAGCATCCTCTAACCTTCCCGGCTTTCCGCCTCAGAAAGTGAAAAGCGATCTAAGTCTTAATGTAATAAAGAGTGTTCTTAAAATGCAGAGTCAAGAAATTTCTAGTGCAATAGACCAAGAGTACTTGAGTAAGAAAGATTCTGTAAAATGTATGAGTACTGGCTGTGAGAAAGACATGAGCTTTCCTTACCTTGAAATATTACCAAACCACTGGTTAAGAATGGAAGTACTTAAGCTAAGAATTGGTATTTAACCGGTCATTATAAATAGTGCAATAAAAGCTGTTTTAATGAAATCAGATGGAAAAATGCTTGTGTAAGATAGGTCTGAAATGTAATATTTTTCACATTTTATTGTACTGTCATATATTTTTAAATTTAAGTAAACAGTTCCTACGTCCGATATTCTTAAAATATGATGTAAGAGTGGGTTTACAAGCACTGGAGCTTCATGTTGATATGGAAAATGTAGATATTGCGATAGCCATTGGGAAATATATGCAGGGCGTATATAAGTTCCCTGTCTTATCAGAGGCTTAAGTGAGGCTAAGTGCTTTGTAATTTTAATAATGAAATTATCTGTTTAAATTGCTATCAATGAAGTTTTAAGGATAATATGACTTTTATTGTTTAAGAATATGATTTTGTGATGTGTAGACTTTTAAATAATCATGTATGAGTTGTGGTTTATAGATTAAATGGTCTAAATAAACTTTATTTTTGAACTGAACTACTTGAAACTGACCCTTTTTTTGCAAAGTGGGCAACTGTGGATTTTGGGCCGTAGCTCAGCCAGAACATAGGGAAACCACAATAACTTGCACATTTTTTAAAACTAGACAACTAGGGGAGTTTCACTAGGTAATTTTTCCCAATAGTCCTTCCAAGTTCCAAACTTTGGTGAAGAAAGCACACATTTTCCTCATATTTCTATGCTAGAAAATTCTGGAGTCTGTGGGGAGCCACACATTTCCTACCACCTTGAGTTCCCATATGTCCCCTGACACAAACGGTATCCCACTTTTATGGATGAGCCAATAGACCACAATATAAAAAGCCCTACAGTGATATGTTGATAAAATAGCAGCAAGGGTAGTTGTGGTATTTGGGGCCTTGCTGCGGCGCTACCCATGCACACGTATGTACCACATTTTTGAAAAACAGGGGATTCCAGGGTGAGCATGTGAGGAAAGTGTGAGTTTGTAATCAAAGTCTCCAGTTTGCAGAGCATTGTGGGTTAGAAAGTGTGTGCGATCCACACAAACCTCGCCACCCAGGATTCCCCTGGGTATCTAGGGCCAGATGTAGGTAGGCCAATATCGGTCGGTAATGGCCGAAATTCGGTATTTTTGGCTGTTACCGACCGGTATTGAGCCTTTGGGATGTAGGAGTCCTAAAACGCTCTGATTCGGTAAATTTACCGAATCAGTAAAGTTACCAAATCGGTAAAATACCGAATCGGAAATATTACCGAATCGGTACATTTACCGAATCAGTAAAATACCGAATCGGTAAATATACCGATTCGGTATAATTACCGAATCGGAAAAGTTACCGTTTCGGTAAAATACCGAATCGGAAAATAAGAAGTGGTAAAAATGAACATTGAGATGTAGGTAAGCACTGAAATACCGAATTTGGCTCAAATTCGGTATTTAAGAGTCGGTATTTACCATGGATTGGAATCAGGTGGTAACCAGCTGCAACCCATAAAAATTGACCCAAAATGCAATTCACTTGCACAATGGCAGCATTTTATGTCATTGCAAGACGGCTACGACTACGGCAGAAAGGAGAGAAGCAATGGCAGAGAGAGGAGCAGGTCTACAGACAGAGGATCACCCTGTTCATGCTCACAGAGGCAGAGATCCTCCAGAGGTACAGGTTGGACCCAGACACCATCATGGACCTGATCAGGGACCTCCAACCACTGTTGGAGCACACCACCCCAAGGGCACATGCTATCCCACTACACGTGCAGGGGCTATGCAGCCTACAACTGCTTGCGTCTGGTAGCTACCAGAGTGTGGTTGCTGCGGTAGGTGGGGTGACCCAGAGCAGCCTGTCAAGGTTTTTCCACAAATTCCTTGACGCCATGTTACAGAGGATGGACCATTACATTTCATTCCCTGCAACCCATGCGGAACTGGTCCAAACAAAATCAGACTTCTACCAGATGGCACGATTCCCCAATATCAATGGCTGCATTGATGGCACGTATGTGGGTAAAAAATCCTAGGACATCAGCAAAGAAAATGACCAATTTTTACATAACCAGTGGTGTGAAGAAGGAACGAAAAATGAACTGTATGTAAACATATATTTAATAAGTATGAATAAAAATCATATAGAAACCAAACTATATGATGGAATAAGAAGTGTAATTCATAAAAAGACAAACATAGATATTACAAATCAATGCATATCTTATAAATCATACACATTACAAAGAACAATACATTCATATAAATCAATGGTATAAAACGTACTAAAGGTTTTATTCATTAAAATCCTCGGACACCCCTGCCTTACGGTTGTACAGAACCATCGTTTTTGAAATTAGAATTATGTCAGTGTTAACCCAGGTATTAGCCTTTATCAAGTGGCTCTGACTATCCGTATATATGAAGATATCACGAACCTCTATAAAATAGATCAATAATATCAGCAGAGACTCCTGAAGAAGGCGGTTTTCTGCCGAAACGCACGTCGAGTTTTTAATGATTAAAACTTTTAGTACTTTTTATACCATTGATTTATATGAATGTATTGTTCTTTGTAATGTGTATGATTTATAAGATATGTATTGATTTGTAATATCTATGTTTGTCTTTTTATGAATTGCACTTCTTATTCCATCATATAGTTTGGTTTCTATATGATTTTTATTCATACTTATTAAATATATGTTTACATACAGTTCATTTTTCGTTCCTTCTTCACACCACTGGTTATGTAAAAATTGGTCATTTTCTTTGCTGATGTCCTAGGATTTTTTACCCATATAGGTGATTACCCTGCCCTAGGAGTCTGTATTGATACCCAGGGGGTCCTTGTTTCTCTCGCATGCATTGATGGCACGCACATTCCCATTTGTCGCCCTGCTGCCACCGAATACATATACCGGAATAGGAAGTCTACGCACATCATCAATGTGCAGGTGATTTGCAATGCAAAGTGCGCCATCACTGACCTCGTAGTAAAATTCCCTGGGAGTACCCATGACTCCTATATAATTCAAAACAGCGGCATCTATGCACGGCTGACTGCAGGGGAATTTGGTGAAGGATACCTCCTAGGTAAGACACAGTGTCTGACCCCCATAATACCTATTGCAGTAAGAAGTACATGTATGCATGTGAGTAATGTATTCCCTTTTCCATTTAGGAGACAGTGCATATGCCCTCCGCTCATTTATACTCACCCCCTACCTCAACCCCTCAACACCCAGCCAAAGGAGGTATAACCGGGCCCACAAAAGCACACGGAATGTAGTTGAACGGACCTTTGGCATCTGGAAAAGCAGATTCAGATGCTTGCACAAGAGTGGAGGTGCAAGGCAGTATACCTCCATCACCTGCTGTAAGATTATTGCTGCCTGTGCCATGTTGCACAACCTTGCAGTGAAGAAGGGTACTGAGGTGGAGTTGTCAGACTACGAGGATCATGACGACGACATTGCTGTGCCTGAAACACAACCTGCTGGAGTGTCAACACCAAGTGATGGCAGATACAGACGTGAGGAGATTACACACAACTATTTCTGAGTGAGTAATGAGATACAGACAGGTTGTGAATGAGAAGAACGTAATTTTATGTTGCCACAACGTTCATGCACCGATGTGCAACAAAACAAACTTAACAAACGTGGGGACTGTATGTCCAGGGTTTCCTCACCCACACCGGCAATGTCATTTGCGCCCGCGCTTCCCAGAGCCACTGGGATGTTGGTTACTGCTTTCCGCATGGCCTGCAGGCTCAGCTCGGCGTCTGGTACTCCTACATGGCTCAACTACAGCGCTTGCCAAGCTGCTGCGGCTACTGCTGTCATCTGCCTCTGCCACATCCAGGGCAGGATTTGTTGCAGTTTGCGATATTATCATAGCCTCGAGGGCACTAGTGATCCTGGCCATGCCCCTGGTGACCTCTGCCGTGTGAGGCTCTCCTGCATATTAATGCCTCTAAGGCATAGCTGGGATGTGGCAGTGGCCAGACGATTCAGGGCCCTATTGTGAACACGGGCATCCCTGCGCCTTGTGTGTTCCAGGCTGTCCAGGTTTGAGCAGAGCTGGGTGATGGAGTTGCTCATTTGCTGCATTCCTAATGCAATGTCTGCATTTGTTTTTGTTACCTCCCTATTACTGTCTACAATGTCTCTGATGCCCTTCCCCATGTCTCCTATCTGTATGCGCACCATGCTCCCCTCCAGGCCACGGAACACAGTGCCATCTCCAGGTGCACCTGCACTGCTGGTCTGCGTTGGCGTCTGCGCGAGGTGATAGACTCATTGGTGGACTGCAGTGCAGCAGGAGTCACATGTACAGTGGCTGGAGCCTCACCCTCTGCTCCCTCCATTACTGGCAGTGGGGCCACAATTCTCCTTCTGGCTGGTGAGGTTGCAGTTGCAGGCAGGGACTGTGATGGGGAGTTCTCTGGTGAGAAGACCAATGGAGGGGATTGTGAAAGGTGTGGGGAGTGCGGAAAATCGAGGGACTGTACAGCATCATCCTCTTTGGAGATGACAGTTGTGTCTTCTTCCTCCTGCGAGGCCTGTACATGGCTTGGCCCTGCCTCCTCACGCTCCTCCCTCGCTGGTGCAGTCCCTTCAGTTGCTGTGGCTCGACTGCCTGATGCTGGCCCTAGGTATAAATAAGTGTATGTCAACTGAGTACTTCTGTGTCACAGTTACTACAATAAATGCTTTGCGCTTTCTACTTTCATTTGTCTGATTTACTTTCAGTGCCTTGCTGATGTCTGTGCACTTACACATGGTCCTACATTAGCTGACTACATTTCCCATAATGCATTGCTCCTGTATAGTGCTAGCAGTACTGGACTGGGGTTGGCCTGTACACAAAGGCTAAAGGGAAGCAGGTTGCTATGGGGTCTCATGCTGCGCATGCGTCTTACCTTTTCTTGTAGCTCTGGCTGAGCTGTCCACATCTCCAAGTCCCACAACACTGTCTGGCTCGATGGTTGAGGCCACCAACTCCTCCAGGTCAGTCAGGGGGGGCGCAGGGTTCCTGCCTCCACTGGTCACACCAGCCTGCTTATGTATTTCTGCCATCTTCTTTTTTGTGAGGCTCCGGATGTCATAAAAACGTTTCTTCAGGTCTTCAATGTTCCCACTGCATTTACCTTTTCTCCTATTGTAAATACCGATTCGGTAAATTCCGAAAGTCCGATACCGATTTTTACTGATTCGGTAATTAATACGATTATTTATCTACATCTCATTTACCGATTCTTGAATACCAAATCAGTAAAATTCGGTATTTAAGAATCAGTAAATCACATTTACCAACATCTGGCCCCTAGTTTCCAGAACTATCTAAGTCTGGTAGGGTTTCCCATGTGACAGCCCAACAAATGCAGACATTCACTGTTACAAGTGGGATGAAATTAAGTCTTAGCCACACTCTTCTGGCCAATATCTAAAAACAATACTCAAAGAAAAACTGTCTGTGCTCTTTGGGGGGTCATGACCATGTCCATGGTAGGCAGCCCCCACCTCTATGTTTTTTTTCTCTTGTTGGAAATCACCCCCATCTTTCCTCCATGGGGGTCACAAAAGACTGTCACTATAATATTTTAGAGGTAGGGGTATGGTCATCCCTACAGAGGGCAGCCCTACAGAGGGCAGCCCCACCCCTATATTTATGTTGTTATTGACCCTGGTGTCGGCTGAAAGTCTGTCTGTCCTCCTATTGGGGGCTCATAGCCATGGCCAGAGTGGGCAGCCCCCACCCCTATATTTTTTTAAAGGGCATTCCCTGGATTTGTAGTGCTGGACCCCATCCCCCCCACCCACCCCCACCCTTCCTGTAGACATGGGGGCCTGTTGGGAGTTGTAGTGCTGGACCCACCACCCCACCCACCCCCACCCTCCCTGTAGACATGGGGGCCTTTTGGGAGTTTTAGTGCTGGATCCACCCACCCACCCCCCCAACCCGCACCCTCCCTGTAGACATGGGGGCCTGTCGGGAATTGTAGTGCGGTCTCTCACCCACCACCCCACCCACCCTCACCCTCCCTGTAGACATGGGGGCCTGTTGGGAGTTGTGGTGTTGGCTGCTTTTACAACATGCACATCTGGGAACGTAGGAGGCAACATTTGTGGGTGCATTTGACCCCAGGCCTTCACATTTGGGTGACTGTGTGGTCCACATGCATGGATTGGAGCCTGGGAGATGTGTCTTGGCAGTTGTGCAAGGCAGACCATGACAGTGTGATAGTGGTGATTGGTTTGTACTTACCAGCCTCAAGTCCCTCTTCTATTCCTTCCAGGCTCTCAGGGTGCAGTATGCCCAGCACCTTCCCCTCCCATTCAGCAAATGGTATTGGCTCCGGGGGTGTGCCGCCGCCAGTGTGGTGTGCCCACAGCTGGTTCTCGGCCCTGATGCCTTGCACCCTTGCCTTGAGGTCGTGCCACCGCCTCTGGATCTCGTGTTTGGTGTGTGGCACGGTCCCCGAAGCATTCACTCTGGTCACTGTCCTGTCCCACATGTTGGTTTTGGTTGCCAAGGTGGTCTGCTGGACTAGGTTACCGAACAGATGTGGTTCGACACGGATGATTTCATCCACCATAACCTTCAACTCACTCTCTGTGAACTTGGGGTTTTTCTTGGGTGCCATGGTGTGTGATGTGCAAGGTGTTCGTGGGGTGGGGTGGGGTGTGCAGGTCAGTGGTATGTAGGGATGGTGTTGTGGGGGTTTGTGTGGTGGGTATGTTGGTGTGCAGGTTGTATGTGTGTGTCTGCTGTTTGTGCTATTCTGTCTCCTTCTTACAGCTGTGCTGTGATGCAAAGGATTGTGTGAATCAGAGGGATTCATTTTCTACTCTGTGTGGTTGTTGTGTCCAATGGTTGTTGCCAGTCAGGTGTTCTGTGGGTGTGGTGACTTGGGTGCTCTTGTTTGTGCTGGGGGGGTGTCATTGGGGCATATAGTTGATGGGGGTGGGTGTTTCAGGTGGGTGTGTGTCCTGTTTAGTGTGTTTTCTATTTACTTCCGTCAGCCATTTTTTAATCGGTTTGATGGCAGGGGTGATGTTCGTTTGGTCCTTCCGCAGTCATGCTCCGTTTAGCGATGATTTTTTTCCACGGCGGTTGTGGGAGGTGGTGAGTTCCGTAGGGATGGCAGGGTTATCCTAATCGTGCGGCCGGAACCTCCGCAGGCAGGTCTTGCGGCGGTTGGGCCTGTTTCTGCGGTGAATGTGTCCACGGCGGAGGGTCTTTCTGTGGTACCGTCCGCTTGCGGCAGTCTTTCATGTGATCCGTCCGCCGCGGTCGGTGTTTAATGTGATCCATCCACCGTGGTCGGTGTTTGCTGTCAGTAATGTCCTAATCGCTACCGCGGATTATCCACGGAGCGGTCAGGAGTATTTTTGCCGCGACCATGGCGGACGGAACACGTTTCCGTCCGCCATCCTAATGACCCCCTTAGTGTTGAATATGCAACCAATATTACATTTGCATACCAAATAAAACACCTGATAGCCCTAGCATACGTGCCAATCACAGATGTGGCTGAGCACTATAACCTTTTAATAGAAAGTCCTTTCTATATAAAACATGAACAAAAACTAGGTCCACTTTTAGATTATTTCGAGGACACCTGGGTGGGGAGACCAATGAAAATTACTTAAACCTTGGTAGAATGTATATCTACCAACCCTAAACCAAGAAGCCAAAACAAACAACACAGTGGAGGGTTGGCATACTGCCTTCCTATCTTCAACTGGCCAAACAACTCCTACATTACACAAACTACTAATAGCAATCCAAAAAGAATAAAGTTTTCAAGAATTAAGAATGGAGCAATCTGTCTTACAATTAAAACCTAAACTATCAAGACAAACTGCCCAAATGTACCAATATTTACAACAACAAGTACAACTGTATCCTACAAGAGGACTAGAATACTTAAAAATGATTGCCAAAACACTAAACTAAAAACACTAACCATATAAAATGAAAATAATCCTAAAAATGCCTGAAATATAAACAAACACATTTCCTTAACCAATTATTACATATTTTCTATGTCTAATACATTTAAATATTTAAAAATATATAGACAAAATAAATATCTAACTAAACAAAAATTATATAAAAATTGAACATTTCTCAACCCACAAAAATATTAATATAAAATCACTTACCTTTCACAGCAACGTAAATAGCAAATCCAAATGTCCATAGTAATGCAGGTAGTCATAAATCCACAGAATAAAAAAAAAATACCCCAATAAAATGAAAAAATGCAACCGTGTAAAATCCATCGAACATCCAAATAAATCGATAATCCAGAATCCATCAAAAAAACGAAAAAGTTTAAAAATAATAAGAAACGCTCAAGGAAACCCGAAAAATAAAGGAAGTGTAAAATACATATTAGTTGAAACAACTAAAACACACTTCCTTTGGAAAAAAAACTGAAAAGTTCCGAAAACGAAGATGCTGTATCCAAAAACCTAGAATAGAAAAAGAAACATTCCCACCCACAAAAAACTTAAAACCATACATTAATAATCACCATTACATACATATTTAAAACCAAAAGTAAATGAATACCCACAAACACAATAACTCCAACAAGGCCGTAAATCGAGAAAACGAGAGAAAACATAAAAACGTAAATAACAAACTACATACAATCTAAATCCTAATACAGAAGTCCACAAACCCTAAATAACAAACTACTACCTTCCAAACTTACTTAAAATAGTTAAAATATAGAGAATACAACTCTTACCTTCTCAGACGCGAAGTAGCTTCCAACTGCGAGCTTGAATCTTCCCAAATGACACAAAAGATTAAGAGAGGTTACAAAATAAAAGACCCAAATAATAATATTACCACAGTTAAATTAATGTCAAGAAAATGTATTTAACCTTTAAAAATGTAGTAAAACGTTATTAAATTATTTTTCCAATTGTATGCAATTTATGTATTTTAAAAATATATATATATATTATATTCATATATTTTAAAATATAAAATGAAATATTATTACAGTTTAATATTTAATTTTATATTTATGAAAAACATTTCTGTTAAAAATTCCTCAACTAAATGTATAATGTGTATGTATTTAGTTAAAAAAAATTACAACCATTTTAAATGTATTAATATTAATAATAAAAAATTAATATTAATAAAATTAAAGAATATAATAGATATTATAATTCAAAAATGTTATAAAAAAATGTATTGTATAATATAAACAATATATAATATCAATGTTGTTTTTGAAAAATAAATCAACATGTATAACATAATTTCAACACTAAATTTATATGTTAAAAATGTTATAAAATGTACAGTCATAAAAATTTTGAAATGTAAAAAAATTTTCCCAACTGTATGTACTATATATTTTCTAATATTAGATATATATTCATTTACTGTATTGTTTATATAGACCTAAAATGTACTTTACTCAACAACTATACAAAAATAAATACTTTATTTAAAATGTACTTCTATTTATTTGTTAAAATTGTATACATTCATTTATAAAAAAATTGTTATTTGATTTATGTACTATATGAACAAATAAATAACATTATTTTTCAAAAATTGTTTAATTTTTGTCCACTACCTATTATAAAATATTTCTACCAATATATAAAAAACTGTTTATTAAAAGCGTTATAGATAAAGATATAAAGAAATGTAAAGAACTATACAAAAATATTTTTTAAAATGTACTATTCACACTTGAATTTACATTTAATTGAGGTAGGTGCTGGACACTAAACCTATTTAATTTACTATTCCAACTCCAATCTACATTTAATTTTGGTAGGTGCTGGACACTAAACCTATTTAATTTACCATTCCAACTCCAATCTACATTTAATTGGGGTAGGTGCTAGACACTGAACCTATTTAATTTACTATTCCAACTCCAATCTACATTTAATAGGGGTAGGTGCTGGACACTGAACTTATTTAATTTACTACTCCGACTCCAATCTACATTTAATTAGGGTAGGTGCTGGACACTAAACCTATTTAATTTACTATTCCAACTCCAATCTACATTTAATTAGGGTAGGTGCTGGACACTGAACCTATTTAATTTACTATTCCAACTCCAATCTACATTTAATTAGGGTAGGTGCTGGACACTAAACCTATTTAATTTACTATTCCAACTCCAATCTACATTTAATTAGGGTAGGTGCTGGACACTGAACCTATTTAATTTACTATTCCAACTCCAATCAACATTTACTTAGGGTAGGTGCTGGACACTGAACCTATTTAATTTAATAATCCAACTCCAATCTACATTTAATTAGGGTAGGTGCTGGACACTGAACCTATTTAATTTACTATTCCAACTCTAATCTACATTTAATTGGGGTAGGTGCTAGACACTGAACCTATTTAATTTACTATTCCAACTCCAATCTACATTTAATTGAGGTAGGTGCTGGAAACCAAACCTATTTAATTTACTATTCCAACTCCATTCTACATTTAATTAGGGTACGTGCTGGACACTAAACCTATTTAATTTACCATTCCAACTCTAATCTACATTTAATTTGGGTAGGTGCTGGACAATGAACCTATTTAATTTACTATTCCAACTCCAATCTACATTTATTGCGGTAGGTGCTGGACACTGAACCTATTTAATTTACTATTCCAACTCCAATCTACATTTAAATGAGGTAGGTGCTGGACACTAAACCTATTTACTTTACTCTTCCAACTAAAACCTACATTTAATTGGGGTAGGTGCTGGACACTAAACCTATTTAATTTACTATCCCAACTCCAATCTACATTTAATTAGGGTAGGTGCTGGACACTGAACCCATTTAATTTACAATTCCAACTCCAATCTACATTTAATTGGACTAGGTGCTGGACACTAAACCTATTTAATTTACTATTCCAACTCCAATCTACATTTAATTAGGGTATGTGCTGGACACTGAACCTATTTAATTTACTATTCCAACTCCAACCTACATTTAATTAGGGTAGGTGCTGGACACTAAACCTATTTAATTTACTATTCCATCTCCAATCTACATTTAATTAGGGTAGGTGCTGGACACTGAACCTATTTAATTTACTATTCCAACTCCAATCTACATTTAATTGGGGTAGGTGCTAGACACTGAACCTATTTAATTTACTATTCCAACTCCAATCTACATTTAATTAGGGTAGGCGCTGGACACTGAACCCATTTAATTTACTATTCCAACTCCAATCTACATTTAATTGAGGTAGGTGCTGCACACTAAACCTATTTAATTTACTATTCCAACTCCAATCTACATGTAATTAAAGTAGATGCTGGACACTAAACATAAATAATTTACTAGTGCAACTTCAATCTACATTTAATTGTGGTAGGTGCTGGACACTAAACCTATTTAATTTACTATTCCAACTCCAATCTACATTTAATTGAAATAGTTGCTGGACACTAAACCTATTTAATTTACTATTCCAACTCCAATCTACATTTAATTGAGGTAGGTGCTGGACACTAAACCTATTTAATTTACTATTCCAACTAAAACCTACATTTAATTAGGGTAGGTGCTGGACACTAAACCTATTTAATTTACTATTCCAACTAAAACCTACATTTAATTTGGATAGGTGCTGGATACTAAACCTATTTAATTTACAATTCCAAATCCAATCTACATTTAATTAGGGTAGGTGCTGGACACTGAACCTATTTAATTTACTATTCCAACTCCAATCTACATTTAATTAGAGTAGGTGCTGGACACTGAACTTATTTAATTTACTATTCCAACTCCAATCTACATTTAATCAGGGTAGGTGCTGGACACTGAACCTATTTAATTTACTATCCCTACTCAAATCTACGTTTTATTAGGGTAGGTGCTGGACACTATTGACTCTGCTCTATCCCTAGGGCCGCAGGTGGGGACCGTGGTCTCCTCCTGCACTTACCAACTGCGCAGGATCAGGAAAGTGGCATACCTCCTTACACCTGAAGCCCTCCTGCAGGTCATCATGGCCCTCGTCCTCTCTCGCCTAGATTTCTCCAACTCGATCTACCATGGTCTGCCCAAAACATCGATGGGCAGACTACAGGTGGTCCAAAATCAGGCGGCGAGATTGGCCTTAGGGATCCCGAAGTGGCAATCTGCCAGGCCCCTCCTCATCAAACTCCACTGGCTCCCTGTCGCCTCTAGGGCAGCCTTCAAGATCGGCTGCCTCATCTTCAAATCCCTGGCTGGCTCTTGTCCCATCTTTGTAAAATCTCTCATTTTACCCTACTGCCCGTCCCGCAACTTGAGATCCTCCTATCTTTATCTCTTAACTGTCCCCTCTTACAAGCTCTGCAGATCTGGAGGCCGGAGATTTGCTCACCTGGCCCCCAAGTTCTGGAACTCTCTCCCTCTTTCTCTTAAAACTTCTGATTCTTTGATTCTTTTTCGCAAATCTCTAAAAACTTGGCTTTTCCCTCATTCTGGTTAGTCTTTCTGTCCCCTCTATTTCCAACCAGCGCCAGGAAACCCATGGTGTCAGTGCGCTATATAAGCACCCCTTACGATACGATACGATACGATACACTGAACCTATTTAATTTACTATTCCAACTCCATTCTACATTTAATTGGGGTAGGTGCTGGACACTAAACCTATTTAATTTAGTATTCAAACTCCAATATCCATTTAATTAGGGTAGATGCTGGACACTGAATCTATTTAATTTTTAAATACAAATTAAAATTCTATAGAATAATTATTTTTAAATATATTATTGTATTTTATAAATAAATAATAATAATGTAACTATTTTTTTATTAAATTTGTTATATTGTAAAACAAATCACACATAATCATAACATCAAAATCATCAAAATCTAGTAAAAAATTAGAAATTATAATTAAAAATTAAATAATTGAAATATTTCTCAAAATTAAAACATTTATTATTTATCTAAACACTCACCACCCTTATCCCCTATAAAACCAACATACCACTAATAACATTTTAAAACAAATGTAACATATTAAAATTAAACATCTTATTTTTTTTTTTTTTTTTAATTATTTCAAATTTGAATTTTTTTAAAGCGTCCCCCTTATCCCCTATAAACCTAAATTAAAATAAAAATTTCAAATTTCAAATAAATATTTCTATTTTCTAAATTTTAAAATACATTTTCCATAATGTAAATATTTTTAAAACACTCCCCAACCTTATCCCCTCTAAACCCAACATCCCGCTCCTAAAATGTGAAAATAAATGTTTTATTGGAAACTTCAAATTCCTATTTCAATTTTATAATAATTTTAAAATGTTCTATTTAATTTAAATATTTTTAAAACACTCCCCACCCTTAGCCCTTATAAACCCAGCATCCCGCTCCTAAAATGTTTAATTAAAATAAAAATTTCAAATTTCAAATAAATATTTCAATTTTCTAAATTTTAAAAAACACTTTCCATAATTTAAATATTTTTAAAACACTCCCCACCCTTATCCCCAATAAACCCAACATCCCACTGCTAAAATTTAAATTAAATTTTTAATTTGAAATTTCAAATTCCTATTTCAATTTTATAATAATTTTAAAATGTTCTATTTAAGTTTAATATTTTTAAAACACTCCCCACCCTTAGCCCCTAGAAACCCAACATCCTGCTCCTAAAATTTTAAATTAAAATTACATTTTCAAATTTCAAATACATATTTCGATTTTCTAAATTTTAAAAAACATTTTCCATAATTTAAATATTTTTAAAACACTCCCCACCCTTATCCCCTATAAACCCAACATCCCGCTCCTAAAAATTTAAAGCAATTTAACATTTCAAATTTCAAATTCCTATTCCAATTAAATTACTTTTAAAACACATTATATTCAAAATATATTTTTAAAACACTCCCCACCCTTATCCTCTATAATCCCAACATCCCGCTCCTAAATTCTTTTATTAAATTAAAATGTCAAACTCCTATTTCAATTTAATTACCTTTTAAAACAATTAAATTCAAAATATATATTTTTAAAACACTCCCCACCCTTATCCCTTATAAACCCAACATCCAGCTCCTAAAAATTTATAATACATTAGAAAACTTTTTTAAATCACTATAAAAAAATATTTCTAAACAATTAAACATTTCTAATTTATAAAACATAAAACAACGATATTTTGACATTTCGATATTTTTTAGATCGATATTTCTTATCTCGACATTACTTGACTCGATATTAAAAACAATAGATCAAAACGATATTTTTTACTACGTTATTTGCAACATCGACATTTCTTACCTTCGATATTAGGAACTCGATATTACTGCAAGTCGACATCAGGAACTCGATAGTTTGACTGTGTACCGAATCATTGCATAAAACAGCATCTCACATGCAGCATTCCTTTCTTCATTAAGCATCACACCTAACAAGCGATTTGTCACAGAACACACTATCTTGTTAGGAACATCTCAGGATATTCGAGCTACTCCTTGGACTTTTCAAGCAACAGGCAACAAAATTTGAGATAGTCTGGCATTGATGACTGCACCCTTCCATATATGTTTATTTATGCTATCTTACATTCCAATTTTATTTTGTTTGCTGGCTCTCACATTTTGAATGGGGTAACAACTTGAAAAGAATGAGAATGGACATGAATTATTACTCACTGTCTTCTTCTTAAGTGGGTACAATTATTTTTCATTTTTCACCAAGTTTTCGATGAGCAAACATAATTTTCTTTTGCTAAGAAATAATGATTGAGGGTAGTGTGGCAATTCTTCATGATTGGAAAGTGCCATTAAATGTAACTTCTGAATGGTCTCTAAATTCAATAGTTTACTCGATATTTTCTTCTGAAAACTATCCCATAAAAGCCGCAGTCTCGGCCCATTTTCTACAGGTTTTCTTGAAGTTGATTCCACCAAATTTTCTCATGCTGTTTGAAACTTTGTTGTGGTATTTATGCCTTAAGTACCTCTTCTGCAAACAAATTCACCCTCAGGAATTTCCAATTTTTGTGGACAAGAAAAATAAGTAACAAGGAGGTAAAATGATGGCCCCAGTATCTCAAAATATGGTAAACGGGGTAGCTGGGATTAGAACTCAGGCCACTTATCTACTGTGGTACAATCTTTCTTTTTAAGGGCTGCTTTGATTTAAATGTATTCTAGCCAGGGGCGGACTGGGGAAACAAAGGCAGCCCTAGTAGGCATTCTCACACCAACCCTTCTCCCTTCCTCTCCTCACTCTATCTCTCTCTTCCAATCCACCCATTCTCTCTTTCTTTCTCTTTTCCTTCTCTACTGGCTCAGTCCCTCTGCATCCCCTTCCCCGTCTTGAAGCCGACAGTGACTGCTGCAGTTCACATTGAGGAGGAGGAGAAAGTGACAGAGGCCCAGAAGCGGCCTGGGCTTTCAAAACCGGCCTCCAATCTCTCCAGCCAACTGGGGAAATGCCCACTTGAATAAAAGACCAGTCCGGCACAGCTTTCAGTCCCAGGACTGTCCTGGAACAGTCCTGAGACTGGAAGCACAATTGTGGTAGAAGGGCTGACTCTGTGTCTGCAGGACACAGAGTCAACCCTTCAACCACAATTGTGTTAACTAATAACCAAGAAAACAGTTTTTTGTATGCCTTGCAATGTTATCTCTTTTGAGTTATTTTTAGCACTGCAACGCCTGTTGATATGTAAATGGATGCAGTGGTGCAGCTATTTGGCCACAAGAATGAGAAACATTGGTGTCAGAGTGAGGGCATGGAGGCCCCTTCAGAATACCGCGTAGGAGGGACCCTAAGGTTTTGTTACTATGACCATGGACTACCGGAAACACCCCTTTTGTTAACCAACATTATTACAAATTGACATGAGAGGGATTTCTTTGGAGGCAGGGGCCGTACAACCCCCGGCCGTATTTATTAAAACATAAAATGAAACTGAAATAAACAATATTTACACAATTACGCAGAAAATGTTCTATGACATTTGATTACAATTGATATATACAGATATCAGATGGCTAACCTTAACATAATTCTAGTACAAGGTATTTCCTATCCGAATCTAGCATATGAACCATAATCATACAGTAATTACTTTTCTGCGTATCCTATTTGGGCCTATGGCAAGGTCACTAACTGGTGTCAGATCCTTATCAATTTACCACGCCGTCCAGTCGGAGTGCGCATGCGCAGTGGGCCCGTTTACCGTGAGGGTACTTGCCCCCTGGTTACCCATGTACGCTCTATTAACTCCAATAAAGGGGGCTCTTGCATCATTGCGCCGTTTACTGGCGCCATTGTGCATGTGCGGGCTGGCCAACCAGCCTAGAGAAAGCATGACTCCCCCCTACCCCGCTCCCATCCAGCCAACCGCCTGTACTGCCCCTGGAGTTCTAGGAGAGGCCACTTGTCCCTCCCCTTGGGCGACCCCATTCAAGAATGGCGCCGCCCTCTAAGGACCTTAAATTTACTGCTCACCAATCATGACTTTACTGCCTGACCAATGAATAGCAATAAATACGACGATTGATGACCTGTAAACGGGACAAAGTTTTAAGGAACAAAACATATTAGTACGACACACCTGTCCCCTATATACATTTGTAACAAACATGTGAAACAACCTTCATAAACACAGTACCAATCATCTGCTTTAGGGGATGGTGGGTGGGAAAAAAGAATTACAGCCTCCTGGAGGCTGGGGGGGCAGGCTGTGGAGCGCGGAGTCAAAGAGGCAGACTCCTGCGCTCCCCGGCCTTTTAACCCCTCACTAGCCAGGCCGGTTCTAACCGGCCTGGCCTTTGCTCCCCAGTGACCCGGAAGTGATTTTATCACTTCCGGATCACTAAGGAACCCGGGGTCCAATCCGCGATAAGACGTGTCCGCCGCGTCATTGTGACAATATGAGCCCGCCTCACCACAGAGAGCGGGTGGGGGGCCGGGGCGCTCGCAATACTTGCAGCGGGGCCCATGCCAACCCTGCCTTTCTCACCACTGCCATTAAACACACAAAGCACCAGCCTTAGTTTAAAATTGTTGATACTGTTGTGTTGATGTGGTGCCTTTATCGAAGTAGTGAAAGGCGACACATCTTGTGGTGAGAGCTGTCACCTCAGAGATAAACTAATCGGTGTAGAGTGGACAGACAATTTACTGTGCAAATCGTCACAGATAAAGTGTAGTTACATGATGAAACTAAACGGTAATGTTCCCCAAAACATGAATGAAATTATCCGGCTGTATAAGAGTGCAAAAACAGCAGCGTTTTGTTTATAAAAGAAGGCGAATGCAAAGCGCTTAGTAAATCAATGTTGCTTTTTCTGACAGAGCAGGAAACCTGCATGAGCGAGTTAAGCCTCGGCGGAGCCCAAGAGAGAAGTAAGTGAAGATCTGTACTTCCTGAAAATTTTGCCCACATCAGGCGACACAGTGACTGCTGCGACCCGGAGGGCTTCGGGTAGAGGTATCCGCTAAGCAGACTTCTTAGCACTAAAGAAGGCCTCCACCCCACTGAGCCACAGCATGAACGCTGCAGGTATGCTTTCACATTCTCATGTATAGCTTGCCACGAGTTATTGTTTTAAAGTCGTGCTAAAGAGTAACTGCTTGCCGCCGAGTAACCCCTGGCATGTTCCCCGCTCCCCGCGCGCTGGTCCTTGCTTCAGGCGCTGACGAGAAAAGAGAAGCGTTGTTTGCTCTCTCTGGCAGATTCATTAGAAAGTTGAACTGTTTACCACTCTCACCAGCTTTTTCCGAATTATGGATTTGCATCGGATGTGTGGTACTACTAATCTACTTTCTCTTTTGTCGTCTATATTGGGGTTATTGGCGTCTTTACTTGCCTTGCGCGCCAAATACAGCGCGTGGGAAAATGAGAAACAAAACACGCACTATCCTAGCCAAAGTCAGAGAACGGTGGAATTGGCTCGGTGCACCTACTTTCTATCTGCAGTGGATGTAGAAGATGCTTATATCTAATTATTCAATCGATCATTGATTTACATATTGTCAGGTTTGGCCCCGATTCCACCCAACCAGGCTTCTGAGCGCTCTACAGTCAGAAATTAAAGCAGGCGATCAGAATGGGAAGATAGAGTAGCTCTAACGACAATAGCAGTGGCGTAACAAAGACCGCTCAGTGCGGAGGGGTAGGGGGGTGGGGGGGGGGGGGGAGGAGATGGGGCTCAGCACAGCACCCAGGCCTAAGCGCTCATGAGTTGGTTCGGAGGTGTGGCCCCTACTTGAACTTTGCAGCCCCCCCCACCCCCACCCCCCTCAAGTTTTGTTACTCCACAGTAGCATCTGCCACTGGGAGGAAGTAGGGTACCAAAGATTTCTACACTATGAAGTAAGGCATATAGGCATAATTCCAGGTGGAAATGCAGCATCAAAATCACGCCTTGGATGAACAAAGGAAAGTGAAAGAATGATACAGGGGCGTTGAATAATGAAGGCAGAAATAAGCGAATCAGTCACACAAGGCCTTCGAAGGAAGAAACAAGAATATGCTTTATATTGGCATTTTAGTGACATACTTCTGAGATAGATGCACGAGTCAAATATTAAAAGTAAAGTAGTGAAAGCAAGGAGATAGAAAATACAGAATATACAGTCAGAAAATTCCACTCTAAGACAATACGAAGAGAGTGTCAGGATACTAAGCCACCCAGGAATTAGAACACACACAGCAGGGAGTGGGACTGAGATGCAGGCAATTTAGGGATGGACGAAATTTGTGATTTTTTTCCTCCTTGCAAAATAGACATATTTTTTTTAAAGTTATTGTAAATTAATCATATTCTGAAATATCTTGGCTAGTATCTTGCTTGAAAATAGCAGGAATGGGCCTCGCATAGATAAGTCAAGTGCGATATCGGCAGGACACTGGTCCGAGGAGAAAGAGTCTTCCAGAAGCATTTAAGATGTCACGAGGATTCTCATCAGTGATGTCACTTAGGATGTCATGATTGATTCACTATGCGGCGTTATAAGCGGTGCATGGCTTGGGTGCAAGTTATAGTTAACTCAGTAAATTATATCTGTAAGTTTTCGTTTTTTTTCTTGCTAAATGTTGTTTTTTTCAAAATCTTTCTATAGCGTCACTTTAACCCTTGTTTTTAATATATTTATATAAAACATATATGTATGTACATATATATATATATATATATACACAAACACACATATATATGCACACACACGCATATATATATATATACTTCTCTCACAAGAAAGGTGTGGTGCACACTACTCCATGTTCATTTTTTGAAAAAGCTTTATTCCGCTCTCTTGGCAGTCAAACACGTTTCGGCCATGCTGGCCTTCGTAAATGTCAATATATATAAAAAATATACACTTTTAGGCTTATAGTACCATATTAATTATGTAAAGAAGAATGCCAACAACTCTGGGTAGTTCCCAAGTTTAAGCTCCTATACACAGCACCCTAAAACACCAACTTCTCTCTGAATCTGCTCACCTCAAATATATGTTTTTCTAACAAAGTTTTTCAGCATAGGATTAGCACAGTGCCATTCACCCCGAGCTAGAAAAGGACAAGTGTTTTGCTATTTCTACAGCAAAGTCTTTAAGCCTAGGAATTGCTAATGCCATCCATGCCGAGCAATTTAATGTAAACAGCCTTTTACCACTCTAGGCACAGTAGTATAGCTTTGAATGGGTAAAATACCATCCAAGCTAACCTAGAATGTGTCGTATCTCCAGACCCAGGAAACCACACAGGACACAATGGTGTTTAATAGGTATGCCTTTATTCTCGTCTACAGCATGCACATATCATGACCTCTTGCCTCGAGGTCCAGCAGCAGAATGTTCCCTCTCCCCGTCCCTTGACCGGATGTGGTGTCCGGTGTCCCTTCAGCTCTGTATTGTCCCAGGGTCCTAGTGCCCTTGTCCTGGACACAACATCTTCCCCCTTGTTACAAATAAACATTTTTCTTTTTGAACAGAGAGAGAGAGAGACAGAGAGAGAGAGAGAGAGAGCGAGAGAGAAGAGAGAGAGAGAGAGAGAGAGAGACTGATCATACACGATGGGCCATAGGCCACTTCATTTTACACCTCCTCAATTAGTCTCTTTTTTCCATATTTTTCCTTCTTGTTCGCTGTTTTTTGATATCCGCTTGAGCTCCTTCCTTTTGTGCATCTTCCTACAGTTCTTGCTTTGACCTTTCCGCTTCTCTTGCTTCTGCCTTTCTGACATGCGAAAGGTGCTCGGTGACGTGACACTGGTCAAACTGCCACTTTTGCCATCCGTTCTTTTGCTTTTGTCATCGTCAACTTGCCTCCAGGAAACTCATTGCCATATTTCTTCACTTGTCCTTGCTTGACAATCGCGATGCCTCCTTTATTTCTTTTCCGTTTTGTCGCATGTCTTCCTTTATTTTCATGGGCCTTTGTTGATGCGTTCGCTATTTGATGTCTTGCAGCAATGTCTCCTTGTTCCATTCTCTCTATCCTTTTTGTGTGTGTTAGTCTCATTCTTCTTGATTCCCTTATCACCGTTCCATTTTCGCTTTCTTGTGCCA
This sequence comes from Lissotriton vulgaris, assembly GCF_964263255.1. Taxonomy (NCBI): domain Eukaryota; kingdom Metazoa; phylum Chordata; class Amphibia; order Caudata; family Salamandridae; genus Lissotriton; species Lissotriton vulgaris. The sequence goes on along the minus strand of NC_141689.1, from coordinate 1,113,122,085 downwards.
CCACTTGTCTTCGGCGATCTTTTCCTTGTTGGTGTTGTGTCAAAATAACTTTCAGTTCCACTTCGTTTCCATCTGAATTTAGTTCTCTGTGCAACCTTTGGTCAGCATGTGCTTGGTCGTCTTCGGCCGTCCTAGCAAGTCTGAACTCCCTCAGTGGGGTGTTTGTGGCAGCATCATCTTTTTCCAGTTATTTTGTTACGCTGTGATCTGTCTTCCATGTGTTCCCTTCCTCTGACATGTTGTAGGTCATGGCAATGAGACCCATCATTTGCGTTGTGATGTTGCTCAGCAGGCACGGCGCTGGGACGTCACCCTGCAGCACATGAATGTCCTCTTTGATCTTTTTGTCCTTATATGCTATCTCTTCTGTGAATTATCCCATGTTAATCACTGGTTTCTTTGACCCCCAAGTGAACACTTCTAACCGGGACGGCCTCAGTGCCGGCTTTGTCTTCATCTTTCCGTATTCCGATATGCACATAATGTTGCGTGTTGTGCCGCTGTCCAGGACGAATTTTGTTTTGTGTGATCCTACTCCTATAGTCACAGAATCTGTCTTCTTCATTTTGCTTCTGTCTGCCATGCATGTTCCCTTATCATTTTCATTTTCTTCAGTTAATTCTGTGTGGACGCATTCAGATGATTCTGTGTGGACGTCCGACATGTGATATAGTCGTTCCGTTTTTTCTTCTTCTTCCTCTTCACCTGATTCTATTGATGAGCTTCTCCTTTCTGTTTCGATATGTCTGACATGCCTAGTTGTCGATACTTGTGGTCTCCCTGTTCTTTCCCTGTCGTTCCTGAATTGTGTTCCTTGGCATACGCTGGCATAGTGATTCCTCCCGTTGCATCTTCTGCATATTTGACCAAACGCTGGACATGGGCCTCAATGTGGAAATTCCATTCCACACCTGTAGCAAGTTCCTTCAGGTTGTTTCCTCACTGTCTGCTCATTCCTGTCTTTTTTCTAGACACCTGTGCGATAATTGTTTGTCATGTGATGTGCTTTTTCCACTCCTACGTCCTTTCCTCGCTCCATTTCCTTTGCATGTGTTGTTGCTCTCGCCTCCGCTCTTGCTAGTGCCAGGATGTTCTCTAGTGACGTTGGTTCTTTTAAGATTCTTGCACGGTACCCCGTGTCACAGCAGCCTTCTATTATTCGCAACCTTATTGCTTGTTCATTGTCAAATTTTTCAAATTCACAATGCGTCACAAGTTTTCTCAGTCTGGTTGCAAAGTCATCTAGTGTTTCATCTATTTGTTGAGACGCAATTGCGAAAGTGTATCGTTCGAAATCAACATTTCTTTGCGGGTCAAATTTGGTTGTTAAACATTTCTTTAGTTTCTCATAGTTGGTTGTTTCCTCAATTGGTAGCGTCACTAGAAGGTCTTCAATGTCATCGCCTGCAAAATTTAGCAATAAACCCAATTTCTTTGCTTCTGTCACATCAGTTGCGTCCATGTATCTTTCTAGACGTCTGATCCACTTCTCCCACCTAATTCCCACTTGTGGCTCAGATAAGTTGAATGGTAGTGGTCTTCTGTATTGTGCATTTTGTCTTTCTGGCTTAGGGTCTGTCATCTTTATCTTCCTGCGTTCTCCTCGACCCTTCTTTTGTTATTTCTTCTGTTGTCTGTCCTTTGTCTTTTGTTCTTTACTGCTTGTGCTTTATTAGCGCTCAACTCTCTTAGCTCGACTCTCTTATTTGTCCTTGTTTTCCTTTCTCTCCTTTTATTTCTTGCCTTTTCTCTTGTTTGCTGCTCTTTGTCTTCACTTGTGTTTTGTTACTGCTCAACTTCTGCACTTTCAGCTCCTTTTTAAATTTTGCCTTCTTTTGTTTTATCCTTGTCACCCTTTGTTCTTCCTTTATTATCTTCTTTGTCTGTGCTTTGTTCTCTTGTATCTTCTTTACGTGCTCTTTGAGTCCTTTATTCCTTTATTTGCACTTGTTCATTGTGCTGTCACCTTCTTTTCTTGTCTTTGCTCTATTGCTGCTTGTTCAATCCTTATTTTCTTACTTTTGCCTCTTATTTGCCTTTACTTGTGCTTGTTTGTGCCTTTTCCTTAATTTCCTGGTGTCTTTTCTTTCTACTTTCTTTTTCCTTTTATTTGGCCCTTTTTCTTTTAGTGTTCTTCCTATGCCCACTTATTTGCCGTTATTTATTCTTATTTGTGCCTTTTTCCTCTTTGATCGGCACTTTCTAATGTTTTTCGCCCTTTGCCTGACTCCAAAATGGCTGCCGCGCTGTTCTCCGCTCCTATTGGTTCATTTCGCCTGACCTCAAAATGGCCACCGAGATTCTCGCGAGACTTCTTGTCCAATCCGGGCGCAGCCTGACTTAAAAATGGCCGCCCGCTTTTCCTGCTCTGTGATTGGTTCTCGCGCCTGATCCTAAAATGGCCGCCGAGACTCTCGCGAGAGCTCGCGCCAGTTTCTTTTCACTTTCTTTTAAGTTCACGCTCATTACACGGCGGTTACCAGAGCTCGCAGTCTTCTTTTTCCAGCGATCGGGGTGGGCTCCCGCGTCGTTGCTCTTTGTCTGGGGGCACTTCTTCCATTCTTTCCCGCACAATGCGATCCAGGGTGGGCTCCTGGTTTAAATCGCGATGATCTTCCGATAGGCACAGCGTCCAGTCCGTCAAACCTTCGTCGCCAGTTGTCATATCTCCAGACCCAGGAAAACACACAGGACACGATGGTGTTTAATAAGTATGCCTTTATTCTCGTTGTCTACAGCATGCACGGATCATGACCTCTTGCCTCGAGGTCCAGCAGCAGAATGTTCTCTCACCCCGCCCCTTGACCGGATGTGGTGTCCGGTGTCCCTTCACCTCTGTATTGTCCCAGGGTCCTAGTGCCCTTGTCCGGGACACGACAGAATGAATAAAACCAATCCCTGACATGTGTTTCGTTGTCATTGCAAACTCTTCAGAGACGTTTAGCTTTGTGCAAACACAAGGGTGCACCCAGTATAAATCTTTGAGTACCCAAAATATGAGATAGAGTTGCACCCTATTCACCAAAGCTGAGTCTGCTACAATATTATAATGTTTTGATTGTTTGCAAATTAATAATCTTATCCAAGTTGAAACTCACTGGTTTTCAACCACTCTTTTCAGAGCCAGTTCTAGTTGACTTGATGACCAGTCTTTGAGTATGCCACAGAAAGTTCAAACATTTGTAGATCATGTTTACATTTTGTGGAAAAAAACAATTTGTATCCCATTAATTTAAGCCAGTTATTTTTCCAAAAGCCACCTCCACATTCCCTCTTTTGAGTGCATCAATTGATACCCCTAAGGGATCACTGAAGGTCAGGGCCAATGAATAAATACTTGGCAGGCCAAATTCAAGCCAGAAAACGTGGGCCATGTCAAGTGCCCCATAGAGATAGTGTAAACATAATTTTTTATTTTTTGCTTTCCAGAAAGTAGACCAAGCCTCAAATGGTATGTGTTCCACTTCCAATAGGAATGTGACATGAAATTGAATCTTTTGAATATGAATTTAATGCCTTAAGCGTCTTTTCTCAAGAGCTGTGTAAAAGGCACTTATAGCCTTGCATGGACCATGGCTTTACCGCTCTGCTGAGTCATGTGATTCTTAATGCTAAGACTGCACAAGAATACTTTTACTAAATAGGGTGGGTTTTAATGCACACCTTTTTTTCCTCTCCTAATACCCAATTATAATAACTACCTTTTTTTTTCTACCTCTGAATCTCATGACTTTATTTGTTAACACATTGATCCCAAGGGAAGTGTTTGGTTAGAAAGCGGTTCATTTAATCCAAATTGCGTTGCAAGCCGATTAAGTAAGACTAAACAGAAACAAATAATCTGCATACATTAGGCTATGGGTACAATTCTATCCTAACATGGAGCAGGTACTTATTCAGATGAGTAAATCCCCTATCTGCTACCATGAATACTTCTCACCTCATTAAGAAATGTAGACCAATTATTCATTTCTGAATGGTCATATATATCTAGAGGTCAGCCATTTGTTCCAGAGAGTAGTTCTCTCAATTCAGTCAAAGGCTGGTAAAAAGTCAAGAAAAGCCTTACAGACCGTTTGCCCCTGTGCTATGACATACCTCTCTAATATAGTTGGTACTATGGTTATGTTATTGCATATTGGACAGCTAGATTGAACAGTTAGGCTTAAAGCTCTGTTGTTCACATGAAATAATGGCCCATGTCTGAAGCTGCTCTAGAATGTCCTTAGCAACAACCTTCCCCACTGAATATAAGAGAGCTATCAGTCAAATTGTCGTAACTTTCGCAAACACTTTTAAAAAAGGATTTTTAAATCATCTGTGTTTTAAAGCAGTGCTGGAATAAGGGAACTAATAGTTTCCTCCAAAAATAGAAATTATTTTTAAGCTTTGGTAACAGGATCTGATCCAGCCCCATTGCCCCTGAGTAACCAGCTCCATAAATGAATTTAGCTATCAGGAGCGAATCCAGAATCCAATAAGTTCTGATCGAAGAGGATGTCAGCCGGACTCTCTGTGTTATTAGATGCATATACAATGAAGATATAGTCAACCCGTTTTTGCTGCAGAATTGAAATTACCAAGCTATTTACTCCGATCCCGCAAGATATTTCTGTGATTTACCAGAATTGTCTGGAGTTTTTTTTTCAGGGCTGCACTATGTAAATTATGCTATACAAAATCTGCATGCCTTTTGTTGACTGTAATCCAGTGTCTGGTTCAATGTTTTAAAAAAATGGTATCTGCTTTGCCCGGTTCTCTGAGAAATTAATAAACTGTCTCGGTATGAGCCCATTTAGTTCAATCAAAAGTGAATTAATTATTTTATTTCTATAGTAGATATTGTGCCTTTTTGGAATTTGTCTTGGTTGGATAGTTATCTATATATATGCATTTAGTTGCACATTGTTTGAATTTCAAAAGGATATCCCCTTGGTATTATTTAGGCACACTACACAAGAAGCTGGCATTGCTGGTTCCGTTTGGGATTGGTTAAAATCCTTTTTGGATGAGCGCACTCAGCAGGTCTGGATGCCCCCCTTCTCATCCTCTGCTAGGAAGCTATCAACCAGGGTCCCTCAGGGCTCCACTCTGAGTCCTCTGCTTTTTAATATCTATCTGACCCCCCTGATTTTCCTAGCAGAGGAGCTGGGTGCTAAAATCTTGGCTTATGCTGATGACACCCAGCTACTATTCACTTGGAAAGGTTCCGACCTGGGCACTGGCATCGCCCATAGGTCCTATAAGCCGTGGCTTGCAAGGTCCCAACTCAAGTGCAATGAGGAGTAGTCAGAGGTAGTTTTGTATGGCCAGTTTCCTCCCTTTTTCAGAGAAGCCCTGTGGCCCCAGATTTCCCATGCCCCTGCTCTGAAGTTGGCCCAGCGAAGAACTTATGGGTAAGGCTCAGAGAAGATCTCCGGTTTTCAGATCACATCAAAAAACTCACCGGTGTCTGCTTCGGCACCCTTAAGACCCTTAGAAGGTTTTTCCCTTTGCTGCCATGGCCGGCTAAGGAAACGGTTGCTCGGTCCCTTATCCTCTCTTGGCTCGATTATGCCAACGCATTGTTCATCGGCATCCCCAGTTATCTGATGAATAAACTACAAATGATTCAGAATGCGGTGGCCAGACTCTTATTTAACATCTCTAAGAGATCTTGTGTGAGGCTGCACTAGCGTGATCTGCACTGGGTTCCTGTGGCTCAGTGGGTGCAGTTTAAAGCTCTCACCCTTGCCCATAGAGCCCTGCATGACCTGGGGCCTTCTTACATCAGGAAGCTCTTTGCTTTCTATAATCCCAGTCGCTCTCTGTGTTCCTCTTCTCTTCATCGGATGACTACTCCTCGATTTCGTCGCACTAGGCTGGGGGCCAGTCGCTTTCGGTAAAAGCATCTATCCTATGGAACAATCTCCCTGACGAGCTGTGGCATACCCAGGACTTCCGTATTTTTAAGGAACTACTTAAAACTCACCTTTTCAATCAACCCAACTAATTAATCTCTACTCTCTCGGTCATAGTCTGCTTACGTGCCAGAACACTTCAGAGTATTTGTGCACGCTACAAATAATTTATAACATAACATAACATTTCACATACTGATGAAAATGATTTAATCCCAATGAATATGACCACAGGACTTCTCAGTTTCTGTAGAATCCCCTCTCTGATTCCAGTTGGTGATTCCTTGTTGTCATACAACCATTGTTAGGCTTAATTGATTGATCACTTGAGGTTTTCTTGATTACCTGGCCTCTGATAGCAGTTTGAGCAAATCATAATTGGATACCATGTAATTAGTTATGGAGGATCCAGCCGGCCCTTACAAGTTGTTTAGTTGAAACATCTTCTTTTAAATAGCCATTATTACGCAATTGGAACACAGGTTTTTGATGGTCAGGGAAAGGCTGTTCTATCAACTCCATTTTACAAATTGTTCTGTTTTCTCAAAACAGCCATCAAGTACAGACCACTTCGAAGGAGACACCTTTATGTCCCCCACAAGAAAACACATTCAACTGCCCTCCAGTGTTGGCGGAATTTCCCCAGATGGATGCGGACCATCTCACCTCCCTCATGCATCAGGTGTAATCAGGCTCCCCTAGGGACCCAGCACCCCCACATATTCTAGTCTCTGCTATACAGACCATCCTCCCTACACTGCTAGCAGTACTTAACACCTCGATCTCCACCAGCACAGTCCCAGTGGCTTGGAAACAGGCCATGGTGAGGGCCCTTGTTAAAAAACCCAATCTGGATACCAAGAATCTTAACTTTCGCCTGATCTCCTTGCTGCCTTGGGCAGCTAAAATCCTGGAGAAATATATAAACGGCCTATTAACAACCTTTCTCGAGCAAAACCAGCTGCTCGATCCCTCCCAGACTGGCTTTCGCCCCAAGCATGGGACCGAGACTGCACTACTGGCTGTCACAGAGGAGTCCAGGAGGATCTTAGATCGGGGAGGATCGGTGGCAGTCATCCTCCTTGATCTGAGCACGGCATTTGATACCGTTAACCACAATATCCTCTTGCAGCGTCTCCTGGACACCGGAATATCTGACAGAGCCTTGGAGTGGCTCAGGTCCTACCTGAATGATAGATCTTTCCAGGTATACAAAGGCAATGTCACCTCCTCCAGTAAGCCTCAGGGATGTGGAGTCCCGCTGGGATCATCGTTGAGCCCGACGTTATTTAACGTCTACATGAGGCCACTAGCTGAGATTGTCCGTCCGTATGGTATTAAGATCATTACCTACGCGGATGATACTCAGCTTGTGGTCTCTCTGGCACAGGAAGGGGGATCTTCAGCGTGTGTGGATCTTGCTGGTTGCCTGGAGATGGTTAAGAGCTGGATGACCAAGTCTTGTCTCAAACTCAACAGAGACAAGACTGAGCTCATGCTCCTAGGTCGTATTGCACCATCCTCTATCGACACTCTTTGGCCACCCAGCTTAGGTCCTGCCCCTGCTCCTAAAGATACCATTAAGAGCCTTGGTGTCAGGCTGGATAGGTCCCTGTCATTTGACCAGCAGGCAATAAAACTATCTGCCATCTGTTTCGGCATCCTTAGAGCCATCAGAAAGATCCTCCCTCTACTCCCCTTCGAAGCAAGAAAGACCGTGGTCTTGGGCCTGATCCAATCACTGTTGGATTTCGGGAATGCTTTATATCTGGGAGCTCCTGATTTTACTCTGCGCAAACTGCAGTTGATACAGAATTGCGCAGCACGGACTCTTTTACAAATCCCCCGCAGATCTTCAGTAAAGTCCGGCCTAAGGAGACTGCACTGGCTTCCCGACAGGGAAAGAGTTAATTTCAAATCACTCTGTATCGCACATCAGGCCTTCTGGTCTTTAGGCCCTGCAATAAATCTCCCCCTTATTACACCCTATCATTCTGCCAGACAGCTGCGCTCAACCTCTGCCAATCTGGCCATTGTGCCGAAAATAAAGAAATCAAGATCGGGAGGCCGCTCCTTTTCCTATAATGTAGCCAGGCTGTGGAATGCCCTTCCCCAGCATTTAAGATCTAACCCCAACCTCGTTTCTTTCCGCAAACAGCTGAAAACGCTTCTGTTCATCAACTAGTAGTGGGTAGACATTCCTCCCTCCCTACCTAAGCCTTAGTTGGTATTCTTAGCGCTTGGACGCCTCAGGGCAGCTATGTGCGCTTTAGAAAACTCAATTCATTCATTCATTCATTCATTCATTCAAGTAAAGAATGCATGCAATAGTTCCTTCTGTCTTCTTGTAATTGATATTCTTAAAGTGCAATTTGAGAACCTCATAGAGACTAATATGTCAGCAAAGTCATCAAAAGACTCACCTCTATGTTATAGAGCTGCACTCTCAGCCAGTCTCCCAATTTTCATTAGTCTTAAAAGTCTATTGAGGGTCATATAGCAGGGTAAGTTCCAGAGATGATCACTCAGCTTTTAGTGTAGTTTTTTAGTGAATATAATGCTTACCTAGAAGATTACAGCCAAGCTTGATTACATACATAGTTTCAAGTACTTATAGAAGGAGAGATGGGTGTAAATTCTTTCGCAATACCTCTGGGATTTTTGTATTCATTTCAGAGAAATGAAAGTGAGGAATGATAATGACTGAATATATATTATCCAGTTATATTTGCTTTTGGAAGTTTTCACTTCTGTTAACTTTGCTTATCTTTGCCATTACATAGGAGGACCAACCATATACATCAACATTTTCCAACCTTCCTCACAAAAGAGCAACTTAGCTTGAGCTGCTACACCACATCTCATCACCACACAAATATATGCAGCCGAAGACGTTTTTGATTAGGTTCCGCCTCACTCGTGAGGTACAGTTTGTATCACTCAGCACAGTGAGCTATCGGACTCACTTTCAAGCCTAGCCAAAATACTTCATGTAACAAACACCTTAAGCAACAAACTAAGAAAATCAAAAGTAATGCCAAGAAATGTTTAAATTATCCATTTCCCCATTTATTTACTCAGATACCCAGGTTTAGATAAGATGCCCTCTTCGTGCTAGTATTAACATTATCACAGGATCTATTCAGCAGGTCACAGGGTGTTGTGGGTAGCTACCTCCAGTTAGCATAATAAAAAATACCAAAATAGCAATATAAAAGGCAAATGCAAAAAAAATAGCTTCAAGATAATCTGAAAAAAAGGATCCGCATTACAGTGAGCTTTCATCCACTTCACATTGTAGTAAATTGTAAATAAAGGTTAATGCTTGGCCAAAGGTGGCAGGCAGTAGTTTAGTTAGAAGCAGACAAAGATGGGTCTATGATAACATCCACTCAAGAAATACTGAAACAAACAAACAATAACAAAGCCAATAGGTCTCAATGGTGGGTGCAGGTCTGTTGGTGCTTGCCAACACTTGTTTTTTCCCAGATGCACAAGCCTCTCAATCATATCTATGAGGTGACGCAACACCTCCTGTGTGGCTTTGCATGGTCTCATAGATATGGAGTAAGACAAAGCAGCACGTGACCTTGCCTTACTCTGTTAAAAGGTGGCATTCCATGTGCTTTGCTGTGGGGTTTCCCAAGCAATACCCATGGATTTTGATGATCTCCCAGATTTACTTCATCACATAAACTTGGGTCAGGGCCAAAACCGTATGCCTTCCCAGAGCAATAAATATATTTATTTCTCCTTGTTTTTTCCTTTTTCCATTTGTGCTGCATACTGCAGCACACATAGAACGAGGAACACACCTCCATGGATTGTTTGTGTGCAGGAAGGTGCCCCTTCCTGCACAAAAACAATCTTGCCAACAACGCAGACACCCTGGTACCATTGTGCAAGAATGCCTGCCTTGATGCTAGGCACCAATATTGTGAGCCGGTGTGGACTGAAAAGACAGGAATTTGCCAAATATCATAAATATGGTGCATTCCTGGCCTTTCCTTTTGATGCAAGGCAGCGCAGAAAAAGGGCTTGCCGCGCTGCCCTGCCCTGATTTAATAGAGGTGCATATGTGTACATTTAGAAATCTTTTCTGGGTGTACTATAAGCATGATTACCTGTCAGATAACATTATAAATTACATTAGAATGTTGGCAAGATATATAGCATGAATGTTAAATATAATTGTGGTGGTGGATGAATTATCAAGCCACTCCCTCATTATTTATCTGTTTGTTGCCAATATCCATGTTTTTCTCTAAGGATAACATACACTGGAAGAATATATGCTCTTAAATACCCTAGAACACTCTGAGGCCACCAGAGGGTGGTTATCAGTGCTTTGCAAATAACCTTAAAAAAATGAATAAAAAGAATTGTTGGTTGTTGTTCCAGGGATCCTTTGAGGGTAGCTACTTACAGTAATGGTTTATCATTGTTTCACTAAGGATGAAAGCTGAAATATTGTAAATTGCTGTTTCAGCTAGTTTTAGGTGGTAATAACCAACATTAATGGTTTAATACTGTTTCACTATTGATCGAGGCAGGGATATTGGGCCATATGTATCATCATCACCATTTGCGATTTCTAAATAGCGATTTTTAAGGAATCGCTATTTAGAAATCGCAAAATGGTATGTACGTAGAAAGTCGCTATTTTTTAGCGATTTCCAATTATTCCTTATTTGCGAATTCGCAATTTGCGAATTTGCAAATAAGAAATAATTTCCCATTCATTTCTATGGGCCAGGAGGCCCATGGAAATGACTGTGAAATAATTCTCAATTTGCGAATTCGCAATTTGCTAATCGCAGTTTGAGAATTATTTCAAGGGTGCAGGGGTGTCTCAAGGACACCCTGCTGCACCCCTGAAAATTACATATGTGTGCATATGGCGCACATACATGCCCAATGGGCATGTATGTGCGTCATATGCCACCCTCACAAATGTACAATTGTGCATATTTACAAGAAATCGCAAATTACCACCAACTACAAGTTGGTGGTAATTTGCGATTTCTAAACCTGAATTCGTAATTTTGAAAAGCTTCATACATAGCATTTAAGGAATCGCAAAATTGCGATTCCTTAAATGCTTAAGCAAAATAAGGAATCACAATTTTTTGCGATTCCTTATTTTGCAAATTTTTCATACATTTCAAAATCGGAAAAAAGGCCGTTTGCGATTCGCTAAGGCCGAAATTCTGTGAATTTCGGCCTTAACGAATCGCAAAAGGCTTGATACATATGGCCCACTGTAGCTTGTTATTTCAATTAGCCCTAGAGGGCAACTATGCACAGTAAAGGTTTATTATTATTTTGCTGTGCATCGAAACTGGTATTTTGATGCTATATTGTTTCTGAAGACTCAAAGCAATGTAGTGGAATCTTACTGAGGAAAGGTATCCTAACTGTGCTTGACTTAGTCCCTGACACTGGCTGTGGTATATTCTGGGTCTCTTCAGTTATGCAGTAGAGATGGACCAAATTATTCTGCAGCATGAAAAGGCAAATCCGATGGCATTTGGTCTGCACATTCTCTGGGAGTATTGTAATGCCCTTTTTCATTTTTGAACACTGGGATTAAAAAAAAAAACAGATGCCATGCAAAACATAAAGTGCCTTATTTAGGAGTTTTTGGGGCAGGGAAGCACAGTAAGCCATTTTGCTGCGCTGCCTTGCATCAAAAAGAAAGGGTAGGAATCTGCCATATTTCTTATGTACTGTGCATTCCTGTCCTTTCAGCCGGCACCGGCTCACAATTTGGTGCTTAGCGCCCACGCAGGCACCCTTGCACTGTGGTACAAGATTACCTGTGGTGTTGGCAGGATTGTTTTTGTGCAGGTGGACACCTTCCTGAACAAAATCACTCCATGGAGGCATTTTCCTCACTCTATGTGTGGTGCAGAATGCAGTACACACATGGAAGGAGAAAAATCGAGGAGAAATGAAAACATTTCTCGAGCAGGCGTAAGATGTTGGTGCTCCCCAGGTTTACGTGATTTTGTAAATCCTTGGGCAGCATCAAAATCCATGGTATTGCATGGAAACACGCACTATTTTTTTTTTCAGTTTAATAAAGTTTTATTGTGTGTAAAAGAAATAGTACATCATAATATAACAACATGACATAAAACAAAATCAATATGAGATAATCATGAAGATAATTGGAGATGAAAAAAGGTTAGAAAAATTATGTAATGGAAGAAAATCGTAGAGAGAAAGAAAGATGAGAAAAGAAAAGAGAAAAAGAGGGAGAGAGAAAGAAAAAAGGAAGGAAAGGTTAGGGAGGGGGAGAAGAGGATAAGAAGTTAGAAAAAGGTAGCCAGGTAAGATCAGATTTAATTTTTAAGGCGACAGATGAAGAAGAAGCAATTGCAATTCTGTGCTCATCACATACAAAATTCCACCATGTCTGCACAGACAATTTAGAGTTATCCTTCCAGCAAGATAAGATTACTTTGAATGCAGTTGCAATGAAAAAATCTAACAATTTAGCGTTATTCGAATGTAAGTCCAAAACATCAGATAGGGAACCTAAAAAAATATGCAACGGTGAAAATGATTCAGAGAAATGAAAAATACGCATGCAATATTTCCAAACTGAGGTCCAAAAAGTAAGCACTGGTAGGCAGTCAAATAAGAGGTGTTTGAGTGTGCCTGGGTTAGAGGAACATGACCAACAAAGGGGTGAGGAGGTAGGGGAGAATTTTGTAATGCTTACAGGGGTAAAAAGAGCTGTATGGTAAAGAAAAAAAAGTGACTGAGTAATACGGGCCGAAACTGAAGTCTTAAACAGTTTAGACCATAATCGATCCCAAACATCAACAGATAACGAGAAAGATAAATCAGTTTCCCAAACAAGTTCAGTAACGGTTTTAGGCCGAAGGCCAACATTATCTAATAACAGTTTATAAATCAGAGCAGCTTTGGGTATTTGTTGAGTGAACATAGGATATAGAGGGGTGGAAGGAGTAAGGGAAGGAAGGAGATCAAAAGTAGGAAGGGTAGAGAGGTGAGACAAAATGGCAGAGGTAATAATGTCAAATTCTTTGCGACACTGTACAGGTAAATCAAACTTAGTTTGCATTACATCAAATGAAATAATGGATGAATCGGAAAAAAATTGGTAGACAAACATAATATCCTTTTCTTTCCAATACTTGAAATAGAAAGATTTACCCTTGTACTTAAGATATTTGTTATACCATATACTGGAGGAAAGAAAAGCTTGTAGGGGAGACGAGTCTTTCGAGAATATATTGTGCAGTAGTGTATGTGAGTATTTCAGTACAGCATGAGTAGTCAAGAATGAACAATTTGACATGAAAAGGGATTGTTGAAAAGTAAAATCCTTTAATAAGGACCGTTCAACTGCGATCCATCTGGGCAGAGGGGTATCATTAAAATCGAACGCTAATGAGAAGGCTTGTTTTATTAAAAAGGCAGAATGGTACGATTGGAAATCAGGGAAGCGAACCCCACCTTCAGATTTAGGGCGTATGAGTTTATGTAAAGCAATACGAGGTCTTTTATTATTCCACAAAAATTTGGAGCAGATGGAGTTTAACCTATTAAAATACAATTTAGGGATTTTCACAGGAAGCATGGATACGGTGTATAAAATATGTGGGGAAATCATCATTTTGATGGTGTCTAAATGACCCCACCATGAAAGAAAAAGAGGAGACCATAATTGAAGGAGCGATTGAATTTTTTGAGTAAGGGAGGTAAAGGCCAGTTTGAGTGTGTCACGCAGGGTAGAGGAGAACCAAATACCCAGGTATTTGATCTTGGAGGGACACCATGCAAAATCAGTTGATGCAAACATATATTGATAACAAGAAGAGTTGAGAGGGAGGACCTCCGTTTTAGAGAGATTAAGTTTATAACCAGAAACAGATGAGTATAAGTGGACTTCTTCTAAAAATGGAGGGAGGGAAGAGACAGGGTTAGCCATGTAGACCAGGACATCATCGGCATAGGCCGAAATTTTTGTCTCAATCGAGGACTGTTTGAATCCCTGAATGAGGGGGTTAGAGCGGATTTTAATAAGGAAGGGTTCAAGACAAAGAATAAAGAGTAAAGGGGAAAGAGGACAACCTTGCCTTGTTCCTCTGGATAAGGGGAAAATTTCGAGAATTGATTATTAACAAAAACACTAGCACGGGGAGCAGAATAAATTAGTTTAACCAGGGAGATGAAGTGGGGACCAAACCCAAACCAATATAATGCTTTAAACATGAATTTCCAATTAATTCGGTCAAACGCTTTCTCAGCGTCTAGGGAGAGGGCAGCTAGAGGGGCTTTGAATCGATTACTGTGGGGAATAATATTGGTTAAAAACACGGGCATTGTCAGCTGCAAGTCTACCTTTCACAAAGCCAACTTGATCGGTTGTGATTAGCAGAGGAATGAGGGATTCGAGGCGGGCCGCTAAAATTTTGGCAAAAATTTTACAATCGTAATTAATAAGGGATATGGGACGATAATTTTTACACATGGAATGGTCTTTGTCAGGTTTGGGGATTATGATTATTAGGGCGTCCAAAAATGAGCCAGATGCTTTAGCATTTGCAATAAAGGAGTTAAAAAGTTGTAAAAGATGGGGGACAAAAATGGAGTGCATGTTGGCGTAAAATTCAATTGGGAGACCATCTGGACCAGGGGCTTTCGCTTTCTTGAGGGAGGTAATTGCCTTGAGAATTTCCTGAGGGGTAATGTCAGATTCTAATTGATGGAATTCTGTAGGGAGAGAAGGGGGAGGAGGAAGGTCTTCGAAGAAACGGGAGAGATCATCATCACCAGGATGTGTATCATCAGTATACAGGAGTTTATAATAATTATGAAAAACCTGTGCAATATCCTCATCAGAGGAAACCTTTGTATTGGTTTCTTCATTGAGAATAGAGCCAATTGATTTGCGCTCAGATTTAATTTTAAGATAGTTTGCTAGCATTTTCCCCGCTTTATTCTGACCTCCATGAAATTTAGATTTAACCTTCAAGAGGGTGTTGCAAGCTTCAACTGTGGCAATTTGATTAAGTTCAGATTTGGCTTTAATAAGTTGGAGGAGAGCGTCAGGATTCTTGGACGAGAAGTAAGAGTGTTCTAGGGTCTTAATGTTGGAGAGTTGGGCGGTGTATTTGTCCATGTTGAGTTTCTTTTTTCTAGATACATAAGAGATTGTGAGACCTCGCAATGCAGCTTTAAAAGCATCCCAATTATTTGAAACTGACGTGCCTTGGGGTAAATTGAGGGAGAAGTATTCAGAGATGAAACTTTTAACTTTAGACATAAAAACAGAATCGGAGAGAAGGAAAGTGTTAAATTTCCAACGATTGAAAGAGGAGGAGGTGTGGGCCAGGTCAAAAGTGGCATATACAGGTGCATGATCCGAAAGGAAAATGGAACCAATTTCAGATTTCTGAATCGCAGGGAGAAGGGATTTGCTAACTAGAATATAATCAATTCTGGACCTGGTGTGGTGAACATTAGAGTAGAATGTATATTCGAGTGAGTTTGGATTACAAGTTTTCCACACGTCGAAGAGGGGGCGGGAGGCAATGGCTGATTGGAAGGATTTATGTGTCTTATCAGGCTGGAATTTGGAGGAAGATAGTCTATCCGAAAAGGGGTCTAACCATTGGTTAAGATCGCCAGCTAGGACAATGTTTGGGCAGTCAATAGAGGAAATGAGGATTTTGATATCAGTCCAAAATTTAGGGTCTGGTCGGACAGGACCATAAATATTTAGAAGCACCATAGTTTTGTTTTGTAAAGACACTTTTGACATAACCCAACGACCTTCAGCATCCGATTGAGACGATAAAATTTGAACATCCAAACCTTTACGAAATAATATAGCAACACCTCCTTTTTTATCAATCGCAGGAGAAAATACAACTTGACCCACCCAAGCCCTCTTAAGTTTCAGCGATTCGACATCTGTACAATGCGTTTCTTGGAGAAAAGCAATCTGAGCATTTAACTTGGATAAGTGGGACAATACCTTTTGACGTTTAACTGGGTTGCCGAGACCACGAACATTCCACGTTACAAAGTTACACATGATGGAAGGCAAGGGAGGAGGGTAACAACTGGGTCCAATACACTGCAGGTAAGGAACTATAAGGAGAGACAATGGAGACAAACATGTTAGCAATACAAATCGGGTAAATATAGGGAAACAATATACGAAGGAGCATTACAATCAACAAGAAGAGTGAGGAGTAACAATGAGGAGTACTAGAGGTCGCAATAAGAAAAGCAATAAGGGACACAAAGAAGAGAACGGAACATAAATGAGCAAGGGATAAACATAAATGGCCTGTGAAAAGGAGAAGAAAAAGAAAGGAAAGAAAAAGAAGGAAATAGATAAGAAACAGATCAAGGCAAAGACGCCAGATCTGAGAAAAAAGAGAAGACCTAGGTAATAGGAGCATGGAGACGCCAACGCGGGCGTCTACCCTACAGAGCGAGGAAAACGCGGGAATATAGAGATGATATAATCAATAAGAAGGAAAGTCGTAGCAAAAAATGACAAGAAAGAGACCGGGACAAGGCCACAACAAACGTCAAGACATAAGAAAAGTGATTGCAAAAAATAGAAGAGAGTTAGTTTCAGTCATTAGTGTCCATCGTGGAAGTAGAGACGGTTAGTAGATACTCTCGAAGCTTCTGTGGATCATCAAAGGTACGAGAACGACCATTGTGGGTTATTTTGCAGAGACAAGGATGAAGGATTCCATATTGGATGCTTAGTTCCCTCATGCGTGGACGCAGATTGAGGAACTCCTTGCGACGTGCGTTCGTAGCATTCGATAAATCCTGGGCTATGAAGATAGTGTGGCCCGACCAAATGAGGCGACGTTTTGCTCTTGCAGCTTTAAGAACAGTCATCAATTCGGTGAATTCCAGAAAAAGCAGGATGATACCTCTGGGTTTGGCCGGGTTAGACGTTGGTCGTCCCAAACGATGAGCACGCTGTATGTTTAGAGGGATAGATTCTGGTTGGAGATCCAAAAGTTCATAGAGGAGTTTGCGGACGAAGGTCACCATGTCGCCCTCCCCAAGGGACTCCGGAACACCATAAATACGGAGGTTATTCCGCCTGTTACGGTTCTCAAGGTCCTCTGTGTGAAGTTTCAACTGCTGTATCTCCTTTTCAAGAATAGGAATTTTGTAGAGACATCCTGGACGTCACTGATGCGTTGTTCTAGGTGCAGGACTTTGTTTTCCATGACTACCCATCTGTCTTCTATTTGTTTTAGCTTCTCATTAGTTGCCACCATGAAAGGTTGTAGGCCACGAACCTCTTCTAAAATGGAGTCCAGCACTGGGTTCTGAGAGGTGCGAATTGGGGAAGGAGGGTCATTCTTAAGGCGTTTTGGTTTTGTTCCGGTGACAGACGCTCTCGTATGGCCTGCGTCCTGAGACATGATGCCAACAGAGGGGCAAACTAGGAGGACCGCAGGAATGGAAGCCAAACCGCAATAATAAAAGTTTTGAGACCCTAAAAGTAGAGGTGTAGAAAGTACTTGAAAAAAGAGGTCCTATACGAGGTGACAGGTAGCACTGGAGAAGCAATATTTCAAACCTATAAGACAGGCGTCGAGAGGCAGCAAAAATCAGTATGCACAGCCAAAAAACCATCCAGGAATAAGGTGGCAAATAAACAGCTGAGCGTCCATGGATTATGAGACCCAAGGGAATTATTTGGTGTGCCACGGAGGGTTAATGGTGTAAGAAAGGTAGGTATGGAGCATTGCGCAGATAGCACCTCAAAATGGCCGCCGAGAAGTATTGCTAGCAGAAATAAAGATGCTGAGGAGAACTCTGGCGCCAACAGTCACGAAAATGCAATGGAAGCATGGTGCGCAGTTTTAAGGACATACCTTGTCTGAACATGACCTGTGGAAGCAGCAGACGAGCTGACACGGTGTTGAAGATGCCATAAAACGGGACGCGAGCGCGGCGGCACAAAATGGCGGCCGCCCGCGTCCCGGTGCTTGGAAAAGAAGCAGCGATGCAAAAGATGTCAAAGCGGCAATTACGAGCGCCGCTGCTGCTCGCAATACACGGGGACCATGTTCCGCCGTGTGGAAATGACTTTTGCCGGTGTCCGTGAGAAGAGAAAACACCAGTAAAACAGGAAGGATTCCCGCGTCGTCACGGAGCTCACACGGGCAGCGCCATCACACGCCGGCGCGTAAGCCACGCCCCCCGGAAACACGCACTATAACGCCCATTGAACGCCTCCTTTACGCAGAGTAAGGCAGCGCAGTGCTTTGCGTTGCCTCATAGATATGATTGAGGGGCCTGCCCCACTGGAGCATCAAAAAAAGTTATGCTCCAGTAGCGCAGGCCTTTTGTAAATAAGGCCTCTAGACTTCTGAAGAAAGAAAATGTACACATTCACCAGATCCTATTGAAAATGCTATTCCCAAACTAATAATAATGCATGCATATTAACACCATCTAACTCTTAGAGTAAATCAATGACTGTAAATAATGCAATGTTGCATTCAGCACAAAAAAAGAGTCCATGTGCAGGCTTCAAGAATTAAAAACTATGCCTCTTTTATCTTTCGTATCTCTGCCATGTTTCAGAAATGGTGGCCAATTTTGGTTATACTCGATGCCCGCAATGTTGTGCTCTAGAAGCACTTCTTTCCATTACGAATCAGGCTTGCAGACATGTGGCCCATTGAGTTTATGATGCGTTAGACAAAAATTTCCAAGTACAGTCAGTCATAACCTCTAACTTCCTTGTGCACGTGTACATACAGACACACATCAAGTTATTTACTTAACATTTGACTATTTTAACACCTTAAAATGTTTGCATATTTTTTCACTCAGAAACAAGCACCCTGAATTTTAATACCATCAGACTGGGATGAAAGGTATGCTGGGTTTTGTGTATTTTGACACCAAGATATAAGTGTTTGTGTGCCAATTTAAAGGGCCACCTTTGCTTACAGAACAGTATTTTATTTTATACATGTGTAATGTAAGGTTTTGCTCGAGGCAGTACACTGTAAGATTTCAGAATTCAAACCTTAAAAAGACCAGCACCATGGTGTGATTTTTCTATGCTCCAAGTGCCCTCTTGAAATAATTGGCGCTTTAAGACCAGTGTGGTGACATATCATTTCATTAATTGGGGGCATTAATAAAGGTTTGCCCTCAGTAGCATCGGCTAAATATTTTGCCTACATTCATGAACAACGGAAAGGTGGCAGTCATATTTTGTAAAGTGTTTGCCACAGCGCTGTTTCACATGTTGCATGTTTTCATTTAGTAACTTTTTTTTTAATTTCACAAGATTTCATTAGGTTTTTAATACAAAAAGCGGTTAACACAATAACGGGATGTAAAAACATAGCCATTTATCATTTCAATCTATCGAATAATTACTGTTGCACAAATGAAAAAATGATAAGGGACACAGCTAGACATGATTGACATTAGTTGGCTCACCGTTAAGTGGACAGTAAAAGAAAGAGGGAGAGAAGGAAGGTAACTTTTAATATAATTGAATAAGAAACATTTTGGTAAAAAAAATCAGAAAATTAAGCAGCAGAAGACGGACTGTGTGACAAGTGCATTACATTTCAGAAAACTCAATAGTTGCAAGTGTTCATCAAGTAGCCCTGATTGTAGCCCTTTAATTCAGTTTACTCAATTTGGGAAAGGTTTTGTGTTTCCTTGCATTTCTTTGGAACTGAGGCGAAAATGTGGAAGTTCTAGTTGTATAGGGGTTTCTAAATTTCACATTGAATCCGTTGGTAGATTCAGATTGCCACATTTGATGGACAATAGGACCCTATGAATGTTAAAACTGTCAAGAGCTTATGTGAATTTTATAGTAACATAATAAAATAAATTAAACTTCTGGGTCAGGAATGTGTATCAAACCCTTTTGAAATATAAGATGATATTAGTCTGACTTGTTTTTGTTCCGAATCGGATGTAATATAATAATCCAATTAAGACAGACTCGCTTGGGTTGTACTTTATCTTACGTTTGTTTCAAATTGGTATTCACAGAAAATATTTAGTTTGTAGGTGACCAAACTCGCTTGACATTTTCTTATCCTTTCGCTTCCTTTATAAATATAATTTGAGTGAATAAATTTGGAAGTGTCTAGCTTACCAAAGGGTTCTCGAAATAAGCTACATTACACTATTTATCCTAATGATTTCCCTTCAAATTTGTATCAGGGCTTACGACAAACATTGGGCTGTTACAAAACATTGATTGAAAGGGATCGTTGTATGATTTGGTGGTGACAGAGCATTCACCAGGTTTCAACCTGGGATAGCCTTGCTGAGTTATGATCATCCTATTTTTGGATACCCTCCATGTTGCATTACTCCCTACCACAGAGCTTTTGTGTGAGAGTCATGAGATAAAATACCAGTAAGGGAAGAACCATAATCTTCAGTGGTGGCTAGGGAAGAACAATCTGCAGTGCCAGATTTGTAGAAAAGCTGTACCGTCAGCATATGAGAGCAAATCAGCTGCAGCATCAGGACCAGAAGAAGCATCTGCAAAGTCACACCAGAACAATCTGCTACAGTTTTGACTCAAAAAGAAACTGCATTATGTTGTAACTGATGGATGCAGATGACTAGAACCTGTCCGGCATTGTCGCTCAAGGTATCATTAGAGGGATCTTCTTTCCCATCATTAAACTAAAGCCAGTAGGAACTCCATGTGCATTTCTTTTCTCCAAACAAACAAATATGGATTTCCATTTGGGATCCTTCACGCTGTTTGTAGTTGTTGACATTTCCAAGTTCATATGCGTTACACCCCTTGCTTCATTTCTACTCTTCTCTTTGCCACCCAAGTCGCTACCACACTATCACTACCACTGATGCATAAAGACGGTAGAGGAAATAGAAATGTAATAGCACCCTGAACAAAATTGGCAAATATGACATTCTAGCTAGTATCTAATGGGGTTGTCTCTCTGCTCTTAAGGTACATCAACATTTGCACCAGTGGCCAGTAATTTTGGAAGGATTCTACAATGCCATCATATTCTGATCTATATGTTAAAGGGGGTATTCTGTTTCGTAGCAGTGGTGTTGCTGTTGTGTATATGTAATTGATACAATGCTTGTGGGACAAGGGAGTGCCATCAATCCTTTAAGATGTTATTAAGTGGTTGGGTGCTGCATGCGTGGATCTTTCTTGAAGCAAATGCTCTTGAAACAGGTGTGGTAAGGCCAGAAACATTAAGAGAATTAATATAACTCAGAGAAATACAGTGGATACATGACTAGAATTCACGCCCTGAAGCCATGCAATCCCCTCACTGGCCACCCAATTGCCCACCAATTTGAAATCAGTATCCAGATACACCAAACGATCCTACGTGACACTGCTGACCTAATTCTGTTGAATTTGCTATCAGCAGCTACGTGAGAAGAGGAAGGCTACTACAAAGTCAGGGAACCCATGAAAACATCCGTAACTGCGGTAGCCTCATTAGGGATTTCTGTCAACACCAGCAGCAGACTACAAACTCTATGAAATCGGATTGGCGGTGTGTGTGCCACCATGAAAAGAAAGGAAACATAACATAAAAATAAGACACTGAACTGTGCTATTCAGTACTTTTTCTTCTGGTTTTTTTAATGGAAGTGAGTGAAGGCTGTACTTCAAGAACTGTATGTCCATATCCTTTTTCAAAATACTAATCAATTATTTCGGTTTATTTTGGGTACAATCCATAAAACATTAAACTACCCTAAAAAACTGATTGAGAAAAGGAAAATCGGTTACCTATAAAAACAGTGTAAAGATACAGCCATCATCGAAGGGCTACTAATACTCCAGAATTCAAACAAATAACGAGACACTGCCAAAATCACAGTTTATGAGTGAGGGTCTCCATCAGCTCCAATGCAGGTTTAAACTTTCAAGTATCCAAGTCCTTCAGTAGTCAGCAAACCATTTCCACCTTGGAACAGCATACACTGGACAGAGAAAAAAAAATACCCTCATCCTCCACGCAATTTAAATGATTTTGGCAGTATTTACTGTATCTAAGCAATGTGCCTCACCTAAAGATACAATAATTAAATGGTAAAGTACCAACCCTACGTTCAAAATAGAAGACCTCGGTCAACAATGGATCTACCTTGTAGGATTGTGTGATGTAGTCTAGTGGTTGGGGGGTGGAGTTAAGGGGAGGAGCCGGGGACAGGAACTGGGGCAGTTAGAGTAGGGACAGGGAAGATACTGGACGTGTGCAATAAAGCTCCAGTCATATACCAAGCAGTGTCTGTATTTATTTGTAGCACGATGCTACATACCTCTTCCAAGTAGGGTTTAAATTTGGGAGTGCACTTACACATCAGGAACTCTTTGGTCGAACTTCAACGAGTGATTCTTAAAAACTGTGCCTCCTGTTACCACAATTTGCATGCTAACCTGACCTCTGATACTGTTTCAGGAGTAAGCAGATTGGGGGAGGACCAAAGATGTGATAAACACGTTTGCCCCAAATGTCCCGTACATACTTAAACCACCAAAGCAATCAAATGGCAGTGTGATTGAGGGCGTCGCAAAGTGTTTCCTTGTATAGTTCAGTTCAGTGTGTCCCACACTCTGGTCCGAAGCAATGGCCTTTGCTTGATGGAGGAAGCAACATCTGAAATTCCAAGCTCTAAGTACGTCAGAATTGTGGGAGTTCCTATAGCTAATTTCAATAAAAATGGAAATGAACCTTTTTTGCAAGTTGACAATTATGCATCACCGGAATAACCCAATAACTCTGCTCCCTATAGAAATATATTCTGGCCCTGGGCTTTATGCACCTCAGGGGGGATATCAAATGTCCACCATTTTTCCATTCAAAACACACTGTTATCCCTGTCCTTTGAGCCAGAAGGTTCTGAATCCTGGACTTTTTAAATGTTCTATTTAGTGTTGGATGATACTCTGATCCCTCGGTATGGAAAACCAGGACCCTGTTTGAGAAAGGAATTGTCTATTATAAAATAGCTTTTAACATATTTAGGTGATTTGAACAGCATCATCTTAGTTTTACTTGCTATTCATAAGTAGGCCATTGGGTATGCAGAACTAAGCAACCGGTGTAATAAATTCTGAAGATATCTGCATGTCTTAGGGACCAGATGGATTTCATAAGCAAAAAAAGGCAGACAGTCGGGGACCCAGCTAACATAGGGGTATCACTGGTGCAGTTACTGACATCTCCGGCCACTTGGTGTATATATAAGGAGAACAGGACAGTCGCTAAAGAACAACACTGGGAAGCAACTATGATGAGAGGCTAAGACTTTGAAGGTTCCGCTTCGGGCTCCATCATTATAGAGGAGCCAGACGAAATGTTCAAGAGGTCAGTTGGAATGCTCAAAGCATGCAAGAAATTCTTCACCAGATGCCTTGGGTGCGTAAGTTTACAGACACCACACATTATGTCTGTCTCGTAAGTACAACATACTTTTCTAAAATTAGATAGAACCTAAACATCTAGTCAATTGTGTACATTTTCTTTCTAAATGGTGCTTACCAGTGTGACAGGTTTTGCATGTTGTCTTGCAAGCCTTTTGGGTGGCACTGTCAATTTGAGGACCTGCCTTTGATTTCCTGGATTGCTTTTTGTTTGTGGCAAAAAACTTGGAAACACATGCTTTAACAGTGTAAGGCTGCTGGTTTTGATGGGCAATCATCATTGTGCTTGTGGTATGCTTTATCTAACTTCTTCAATGCTGATAGCTTCCTTAGCTCTTTTTTTATTATAAATTGTTGTCACTACAACATCATTATGAACCTTATCTGAAGCAACTATCACCTCCTCAGACTTTTGCTCATTGCACGTTTCATGGTATTTCTTTGCATCCTAAATCAGAACCTCTGGTATCAGTGGAAAGTCTTCTACTTACTTCTCCATCCCTACCCTGGTCCATGGTAGCAATACATATGTTTTTATAGTCACTAAGGCAGTGTGAAAGTCAGTCAGGATAGTATCCCAGCTGCCTACAAGTGGGTACCTACATAGGCCCTCTGCGTACTCCCTGTGCAAGGCAACACCTTCTGCCTGGGCCCAGGCCTGGATGGAGAGTTCCCAAGCAGGTACTGCAATGTGTAATCGGCGATCGTCACCCACAGATGATTAAGCGCTTCGCAAGAAGCAATACCAGGTCTGTGAACTATGTGGTGGACCTGTGTCTCTCATCCTTATGGGCGAGACCCGGCAAACAGACCTCCCAAGTGTGGGCACAGAACCCTCTTGGGAGTCTGCTAACTCAGAGGTCACACCTAGAAAATATCAATGAAGGGAAGGACAGTCCAATACCATGTGTACCAGGCCAGCACCAGGAATAGAGCAGCGGAGGCAGGCAGCATTGATGCAGGGATAGTATTGATTTATCTTTGCAGGAGTGAGGTATGCTCTATGGAGTATGTAGTGTTGAATAAAGGGGAAACGTGTGTTTCATGGAAAAAGTGCAGGATATTCCACTACGGTTCTACTTTCTGTGTCTGTGATGGCCAGGTTTGTTTCTCAACAGGAGTGGGATAGTAACATGTGTGTGCAGCAACTCACCAAAACACTTTGTCAGGTGGTGGCCTGCGGCAATGACATGAAGGTATTGGATGGTGAGATGCATTGAGCATTCCTGTTGCATGTTACCCCAACAAGATTCAAGTGCCCCAATTTTGGAAGTGTGAAGGAGGCTGTGACCAGGCAGGAGCCCCTCATCTGTTATTAGGGTTTCAAATGGTGTGAGGGAGCCACCTCAGTAAAAATCTCCTAGTGTGTGTAAGTCAGTTTCATGCCAGGCTGATGGTTCCCACAAGGAGGTGATCGGATCTCCCCTAGGGGTGCCCAGGAGTGGAAAGGCAGACGCATTAGGCTGGGTAGCTTTGGTAATTAGGAGACTACATATAAAACACTGGTGTGCTACATGTAGTTGCGTAGGGAATGTGGTCGTTCGTCTGGTGAATAAATATAAAATATGGAACTGGCTCCAGGCTGGGGTGTTGTGGTGGTGTCTGATACTTGAAGTCCAGCCAACCACTTGGTCCCCCATTGGAGTGGAGAATCCAAGTAGTGGTGTTCAAAATTGGGGACCGCTAATTCCTCTTCAGTGATCGGCAAGCGTAGTTTGTGAAGTGCAACCCTACATCTTGTATTTTGCCAAAGAAGGTCCATTGCGAGTTTGTTGAGCATGTAGAACAAGGTTTTAGGGATGCACAGGGGGAGGTTGGCGAAATAGTACACTAGGCGGGGCAGCATAATCATCTTAATGAGGGTCACCCATACAGCGACGAAGAGTGGAAGAGTTTTCCAGCATAATGATGGGGGTTGTATTGAGGACATTGTGCCAGTGAGGTTACCATCAAATAGGTCAAAGGGGTCTCTGTAAATGTTGATACCGAAATGCCGGAATGTCACTGAGTTGCCAGGTTAGGTGGGCACCCCCAACATGATAAATAGGGTCTGAGACGATGCCACTAAAGGTGAAAAGGCATGATTTTGCCCAATTAACTTTTAGTCCAGAAGTTGTGGCAAGCCTGTGAAATATGGGCAATATTGATGTTCATGTGGACATCACACAGGTATAGGAGTAGGCCCTAAAAGCAGAAGGGATAACAGGCATCTCTGTTGGATGCCCCTATGGACTGGAACTGAATCAGAAATCAAGGCTCCAGTCTTCACTCTCACCAGTGGACAGGTATAGAATAGTTTCAACAAGTTAATAAATCAGAGGCCCAGTTCGAAGAAGGTCAAAATTGCAAATGGGAAATCCCACTCCAAGGAATCAAATGCCTTTTCCAAGTCCAGAACTAGGCATCTGGAGCATGGCCAATACCAGGGGGCATTCTCCTTAACTCTGAAAAATCTCCAAAAGTTTAATAAGGGTTTCCGAGTCGGAACAAAACTGTTTTGGTCAGGGTGTATGAAAGTTGGACATCAGAGGGGCTGAATGGCCAGTTATTTTTTGGCCAATATTTTGTAGTCTGTGTTGAGTAATGCGAGAGGGCGATATGAGCCTAAGGCAGAGGGATCTCAGTCCGGCTTGGGTAAGGAGCTGAGGAATGCCTCATGAAGCGAGGGTGGTAGACAGACAGGCTCAAGGGCCTTGTCATATAGTGTCTGAAGGCATGTGGCCAGAAGTGGGGCTTTATAAAATTCGGTTTGGAGACTATCCCAACCTGGAGTTGTCCCTGTAGCCAGAGCATGTATGACCTCTTGGATCTCAAATGGGGCAATAGTGTCATCCAGTTCAAGTCACTGGTCAGGAAATATGGTAGGTGAGGCTCTGGAGGCTGTGAAAAGAAAAAAATAGGTACCTGAGTCTGTGGGTGCAGCCAACATGCACATAGAGGTGTAATATCTTGTCATTTCTGTGTGAATCATTGTCTGGATATGAAGGACGATGCCAGCAGTTGAGCAAAGCACCTATATGGAATGTCTAGGATGTTCATGACAAACAAGCCACGCTAAGAGTGAACCCTCTTTGTTGTCTTCATCATGATTTTTGGCTGTATGGGCAGCATATTTAAGACTCCAAAGGCGTTCTAGTAGCGCCCCATGCTCCCATTGTGACAGGAGGAGTCTTTTCCTGTGCCCCAATGCCAAAATAGCTTGTGATTTGTGCCCAGTAGGTCTTGTTTAATGCGAGAGATATCCTTATCAAGTAACCATCTTGCATTACACATATTACCAAAACAAAGACCACTAATGACCGCTTTAAAAGCGTGCCATTTGAGCAGATGGGATAAGGCCGTATTAGACTGAAGCTCGAAGTGTTCCTCTATGGCTGATTCTAGGGAGGACCAAAAAAGAGGGTCTTCCAGCACTGCTGGTTGCAGTCACCATGTTGGGATAGAAGGAGGTGTTGTGTTCCAATTCATGTATAAATGCTGGGGATTGTGGTCTGAGTGGGTACAACCTAAATAATCAATGTGTGTTTTGTGAAGGAAGGTGTCTGGTAGACCCAAAAGGTAGTCTACCTTGACATGTAAGCTGTGGAGGCTAGAACAGGAATAAACCCAGTGCATTAATTGCGGAGTCTCTATATGTCAGATAGCTTCCAATGTTTGAACCAGGCAGCAAGCGCCTGGGAGCTAGTGGTGGCAATTGTGCAGAGAAGGACAGGAAGGAGCAGTCTATGCATATATCCAGTACACTATTGAAGTCTTCACCTAGGAGCCAAAGTATCCCACTCCATTGTTAAAGTACCCCTGTAAGTTTGTTAAGGAATTGTATGCATAAATGGAACAAAGGAGTACATGTTTGCCCTCAGGATGCCTCTCCACTGGCATGTAACCACCCATGGTATCTACGACAGATGCATACACTGAGAAAGGGGTGCTAGCCTTAACCCATAGTAGGGTGCCTCTAGTATATGTGAAGTAATTTGTGTAGAATACTTGCCCCCTCCAAATTTGCTGAAGACCTGCGGTCTTGGTCAGTGTCAGGTGGAATGCTTGCAGTAGAGCAATGTGTGTTTCGCGACAGAGTAACTACGAATAGACCACATATCTGCACGAGGGAGTATGCATTCTCCTGACATTCCATGTTAGTATGTTCATGTTAACCATAAATCCGGGAATTACATGGGTGAGGGGAAAAAGTCAGTTCCCAGGAGGGAATGTAATGTCATCCCCACAGTGCTGAGCAGGAGAAGATTCGGAGAGTAAGGGCTTACAGGGCTAAAACCATTATAACAACCAATGAATAATACCATAGGAACAGAGGGACAATATGTGTCCGCCCAAATGATGTAAGTGTACTTGTCAGTGGTAAACAACTAATGATAGGGGGTGTGGGTCACGGGAACTTCTTGTTCAAGCCAAACATATTGCCACACACCATACCTCTAGGGAAATAAGCAGACTTGCAGGACATTTTACACATGTCAGCATTTCTCTATCTCCACCGAGAAAAGAAACCTGTATTTACGGATGATTACTGGACAAAACGATAATCAAGTAGTGGGAAGAAGAGGAGGGGAAGGGGGAACAAAAATGAGGGACTGTGGAGTGGAGGGGAAGGATGTGAGGGGGAGAGGAGAGGAGGGAAGGGTGAGGGTGGAGGAAAAGGGAGTGCATGGGTGTCCAATGGTAACAGGTTCAATGCATCCCTGGCTACTGATTATACTTTCTAGCAAAAGTAAAGAAAATGTATCAGACAGTGCATGGCAGAGGTCACCCAAGGTCCTCAGCCATCTGGGGCATCACTTGAGGAAGTATTACAGGGTCCAGCTTTGAGGGCGTGGTCGATGTGGAACTTTCGTCACTGGAGGACTTGGACAGTACTTCATCAAGGTCCGTTAAATGTGGCGACTCACGGATCATGACAGCGGCCTGGAGAGCCATCCGACATTTGTAGATATTCTGCTCCAAGCCTAGTGTGATGCGTGATCATGGAGAATTGCACTGGCAGCAATGCTGGCAACGGGGCTTCCCTCAGCCGAGGGAGCCGCAGATACAGCAGTGCATTCAGTGGAGCCAGAAGGAGCAAGTCCAGACGTTTTGATCAATTCCGAAGGTGACCTTAGGGTCTGGGAAAAACATTGTCTGGGCTTTGTGTATCATGCAAAGTCTTGCCGGGAAAAGAAGTGAGTACCTCACTTCCAATGTTCGCAGGTGTCATTTGACTGCAAGGAAGGAATTACGCTGATGCTGCATAGTCATAGGGTAGTCAGGGAGTATCATTATCTGTGTGTTCTCTACAGCCAAATCCTGTAACTTGAGGTGTTCTTGAGGATTCCGTCTCGGTCCTGCTAGTATAGTAAACAAATCACCAGAGGCAAGGGTTCGTTCCAGTGAGTGTATGACGTGTGGGCGCTCTGTGGGCCCACAACTGTGAAGAAGGGAGACAATGCAGCTGGGGGAGGATGTGGCACAGCCAGTTCTACACATATGAGACTGGGTATGGGTCTTCCGGATTTTTGGGCAGGCTGACGAGGCAAACCTTCCTGTTAGAACGTACTTCAGCATATTCAGCTCTTTCCTCTAATAAGCGCACTTGTTCCTGCAGGGCAAGTAGGCCCCTCTCAGTATCTTGTGCCCAAGACTGTATCGTGGAGATCCTTTTTTTTGCGGTTTGGACCTTGTCTTCCAGGTAACAGTGGTCTGTTCGCAGTAAGGTCACATCTGAGGCTACTGTGTCTATCCTCTGCTCCAGCAAAGTACAAGAGTTTTTAATAGCCACCAGGACAGCATCTAGTTTGCTGTCTATGAATGCTGGCCAGCATCTCGGTATGATGGGATGGAGCCCATAGTGGACAGTGAGGAGGCCTTCTTGGGAGGCTCAGGAGTGTTGTGAATGTAGGCAGTCCATGGCAAATGGCAATGAAAGTAGGCCACAGTGAATATCCTGTCCCCACCAGAGAACTGAAACTGCTTGCATGTGCCAGGTAAGCAAGGCAGGACCACGCAGCACAAGCAGCCCAGTCCTTGGCTTCAATGAGCGGTAGTAGAATCTGAGGGAGATTGCACTCCGACCAAGGTGAGTCCAAGTAGTGAGTTCCTGGATGTAGGAGGGATGAACCTTCAACAGTCATCAGGATTCCCATGCACCTCTAGTCAATAGGAGATGTACAGCACGAGCAGCCCTACTGGCCTAGGTAGAGTGCGTCATCAGAGAACTCAGGGAGCCCAGTGAACTTATGGTATGACAGTACAGCAGGCATCATGTGGTGGGACCCGGACAGGGTGAGGGGAGGCAAGTGCTCATCTCATTAACGTCTGTTGCAAAATATAGCAAGCGGCTTAGCATGGTCAGAGCACGAAGCAACAAGCAATGCGCAGGACTCAGATACACTAGAGAGCCTCACAGTCCCAATAAGGCGACAAAGACTGTCAGGGCTAATGAGTGCCACAGCTAGAGGATAATCAGTGATGCAGTTTACGGTTAATCTTTGTATCGCAGCTGTATCAGAGCCACATTCAGTACCTGGCTCTCTGTCACATGTGGTGAAGTGATGCAATGTGTATCCCATGTAAGAGAATATGCCCTCCCATGTAAGGGAATACGGATCTGCTGAGTAGGACCCCCTAAGCGTTTGATAAGTCCGGGACCCTGGGTACCCCGCAGTGAGGTGAGTAGCAGTCCAGCGGTAAGACCCCAGGTTGCCACTGCAGCTTGTGCTGTATGACCGCATCTACAACTAGGGGAGCGAAGGAGGAGCAGGAAGGCAGCGCTGCAGCCAGTGACCCAGTATGGCAGGAGTCTGGGTGTACACCAAGCCGGCAGGCAGTGCAGTAATGTGCATGCGGGCCGGTTGGGCATTTATAGGGTGCCGGCCAATAGCGGCAACAGGTCAACCTGTGGCATCAGGTGGAAGGCCTCCTGGGGGGTCTTGTTGGGGCGCGATGTCCGGGCACCCAGTGTCCTGTTAATGGCACCAGAGGGGGAATTTTCAGTGGAGGCTGCTCACCTACTTGGTGCAACGATTCATGCAGATCCCACCACAGTCCAAAGAAGGCAGGCATAGCAGCATCCATCCGCCCTTATTGCCAGCCCTCTGTGTGGAGTGTGGCCGTGTTCAAAGTCACAGTGCCCCAAGCCGGTTCTTAATTGCTCGACAATGACAGAGGAATGGTTCTATAGGGTCCTACAGTGTGGGTTAGAGCATCAGCAGAACATTATCGATGGATAGCGTAGGGAGGGCATGATTAATGAATGATGTCAGCGTGATCAACGAGGAACCCCTCTAAAACACAGCCGCCCTCTTTGCCATGTAAGCCACGCTCCCTGCAGTTGCATTCACAGCCTTGTGTAATCATTCACACTTTGACAATTTCCGCCTCCTTGAACCCTTGTTTTTCCCCAACCTAGCTTGGTGACGAGGCAGCAAGAGCCATCTGGCCTTCATGGTTGATCATTTCACCTGCTATTCCTTTAATGCTTAACAGGTTATGTATAACTGCAATGGTCCTGTTAGAGATGGACCCATTGATCCAACTGTGGAAGGAGATAGTGTTGATAATGCCACTGCTTCCATCGTGACCATAGGAAGAGTCCAAGCTAACATTGAACATAGAGGTCCACAAATTTCCTGATGGAACAAGAGGGCTCCTAGTAAAGGAATTACATGGCATGAAAGAATAGCCAGGCATGTCGCGTGGTGCTAGTTTTCTGTGTTAATTGTTCTGTGCCAGTCTTATTGCCAGTGATCAGGGCTAAATCTTTTGATCTCTGAGCGCAAGTAGGCAAGGAGGTGATTGTAGGAATTGCTCAAGAATTTAACGCTAAACTAAGTGCAGGAGAGATAGCAGAAGGAGTATCAGAGTCAATTTGCTTACGGTGATTGGTTGATATAAGGATACTCTTGAACTCTTTTTAACCCTGGTATCCCTGGTGGTCAAAGCTGCATCTTTCTCTAAGTACGCAAACCTACCTCTACTCTCTTGTACAAAGTAACTGATACAGTGCCCAAAATGTTATGTTATGTTATGTTATGTTATGTTATGCGTTTTTATTAGGCGCACAGATGCTCCAGCCAAGGAGCGTCCTGGCGCCCGACAAGGCAGCCGCACAACACAACGAAAATAATAAATCAGACAAATTTAAACTAAGGGAATAAAAAAGTTTTCACCGCACGGCGAAAGGAGAGCAGAGGGCACGGATCGCCGGGGGAAGGGAGTTCCAAAGAACCGCCGCACGAACTTGAAAGGAACGCCCGCCGGCCCTACTCCGCTTAAAGCGTGGAACAACAGCCAGTTCTAAATCAGCAGATCTTAAAGCTCGGCCTGGAATGTAATGGGCCAGAAGTGTCGCAAGAATCATAGCTGGGGACCCCTTCAGAATCTTATAGGCGACACAGAGGACCTTAAACTGGATCCGCTGGGCCACCGGGAGCCAGTGCAATGAACGCAGAGTACTAGAGGTGGGGCACGATCTGGGTAAACCTACCACCGATCTTGCTGCGGCATTCTGGATCCGTTGTAGAAGCCCAATCTCTGCCTGGTTCAGGCCTACCAATAGGGAGTTCGCATAATCCAGCCTAGAGATGACAGTGGCTTGGATCATGAGTTGCCTAGTGGGGGCATCAAAGAACTTGAGCACTGGACGGAGCCCGCGCAGAATACCAAAGCAACAAGCCGCCGTACGTTTGGTATGACAGGCAAACGTAAGGGAAGGGTCCAACCAGACCCCGAGGTTCTTAAGCTCGGCAACTGGGATGGGAGTAGGACCCAGATCCCCTGGCCACCATCTCTCTCCCCAAAGTTCCGGTTGTTTGCCAAAAATCATGACCTCGGTCTTACTAGCGTTCAGCTGGAGACAGTTGGACGTCATCCAGCCGGCGACCGCCCGCAGTCCTTGTTGGAACCTGGGGGCATCGACTTCGGCATCCCCGCTGATCGTAACCACTAGCTGGGTGTCATCGGCGTATGACACCATTGTCATACCCCATTGCCTGACAACCTCAGCTAGCGGCCTTACGTATAGATTGAACAACGTAGGACTCAGCGAGGAGCACCTATACAACTCCTGCGAAGCCCCAACAAATATAGAATAAAGACTCAACCCTTGAAGAAGTGCAACTCGCTGTAGCCTCCTTAAACTACCATGCCACCTTGTGACCTTGCCACTCGTGTCTATGGGAGTAGAGAAGAGATTAATTAAAAATAGAAGCAAAAAAAGGACCCCTGCAGAGCCTCTGTAGACCCAGGCAGTGATCCAGGGAACCAGTGGGCCAAACATCCAGCTGGGTCAAAAACACCACACGCTGGACCAATGTTGCATTCCTCCTCTCTCCACACCACAGCCACAACTGCCTGTCACCTCTACAACCTATTGCGGCTTGCAGACCAACACACAGCAAACAGGGCCACAGAATAAAGGCCATGGAAGTCACTGGATGGTGGAGAATGAGGAAGCAGGAGACATTGAGGCACTGACACAGCTTGCACTGACACAGCTGCAACGTAGGAGGGTAAGAACATTCAGGCCTCTTCTGTAGTGTAATGCATAACGTCAGTAAGGTACATGTGATGATATAAAAGTCCAGGCAGCGATGTTGTTTCCAAATATAAATATTTATTGTAGGTATCACAGACAGCAAGTAGTAAGTCTAAATATCCAAGGAGATCAGCACCAACTGATTCCAAGGTTCTCTCCCTCTACATCATCACATTCTACAATGCACATTCTACAACACTCGTTATAATTTAAGCTCAGCTCAATACTAAACACTACATATTTCCCCCCTTTCATAATAGAAAAATATATGCATGACCTATACCGTCATGACATTCAAATACTGCACAATATTACAAATAAAAATGTTCTTGGTATCTTTCAACTTCTTGCACTTCTCTGCAATACCCATCCCAGCAATTGTTTATCCACATGTAGACCACTGTTGATCTTATTTATTTTTGCTAACCAAGCCATGTTCCACCACTGGCCATAACTAGTTTTCACCGCCTTTTCTTTTTGCAACAACAATGGATCTAGGACACAAACAACAACACCCATTGTAAAATTCACATGTTTTTTTCTTTGCAGCTTCAATTCTTTACATCTATCACTACTGAATTTTTCACTAGAATTATTTACCCTGTATCATTTATACATTGCATCGCTCTCAAAACCTGGTACTTCGGATTTCCAAAGTGGATTCAATGTGGAAACTACTTTCCTGCCTCTCATTAACTCGGATGGAATCATTTCAGTGACTGGGTCATCAGTGTTGTCGTGTAAGCCCACTTTTCATCTCTTGTAGCTATCTCACAATCAATCTTCACCTTAATAGCACTTTGTATGCACTCCACCAGTAGTGTGTATTCTTTCTTTATTTGGTTTTACAAGATAGAAAACCTTAAAAGCAACATCGCAAATACAAAACATAATTTTACACATTTGTTAAAACAGTATAAAAGAGAGAAATTCATTACAAGTCATTTTAAAAACGGTTAACCACAGGATCATTTGGGGGTCAAACTGTGCTATCGATATATAACATTCTAGAAAAAACTTATCACAAGTTTATTCTGTGTTTAAAAATATATTTCAATAAATTGAGGATAAGGTTACAAGTATATTCGGTGTCTAGGAACTGCAATCGCAGCGTGGCTGGACGACATCGTCTGATACTCCACGATTTTAACAGAGGTATCAGCCATAGCTTACGATGAGCATGATAAAACTTACAAAACAAAATGGTGTGTATTGTTGTCTGCTCTGAGATTTCATCGCAGGGGCAGGGTGTAAGAATTGAATCCCAACAGTTTTTCACTGGGAAGGCAACTAAGCGATGGAAAATATTTAGCCTAAATCTTGTCAAAAGAAGCCGTTCAAATACCTTAAGATCGTAGGTTAGGTAGGGCTGGATTGACAAGGTAATCTGGACGGCAATTGAATGCTGAACAGAGGCTTTTGATGCTTCGGTGGCAATTCTTAATTCTTCTAAGTGACCCAACGCCCTTGCTTTCAGATCCTTCCTTGAAATTTCCCGGATCGTCTCGGGTGAGGTATAGTAGGTCGCTAGCCCTAAGTCAGACAAAAACTTTCTCACATAAGAGAGCCAACTGATCTTCAATGAATGTTCCAGGGATAAACAATCTGCCATGATTTGCTTAGTAAGTAGATTTTTTTCAGATACCCAGATTCTTCGCCAAAGTAGAAGTGGTTGAATTCTTACCAAATCCACCAAATACGGGACCCCCAGTTCCATGTGGCATGCAAACGTAGAAACCGATTTGGGTGCTGCTACCAAAAATCTCAAAAATATATTCTCTGCCACTTATAGAGCGTTAATGTTAGCATGCCCCCACACTCCCGCCCCATACAGGGCTATTGCCTGGCATTTCGCATTATAGATTTTTAGCAGTTCAACCGGAGACCTTTTACCCAATGTTTGGGAAAAATTGATGAGGGCTACAATGGCTCTCATGAAGAGATGTTTTCTTGTCTCAACTGCAGGTTTCCAGTTCAATTTGTGATCAATCATAATGCATAAAGAAGGATACTGGGCCGTTGTTTCAAGCTTTTGTTTGCAGAGGAAGATATCTTTAACCCCTTTTTTCCCTGTGCCTGCTACCATTACGTAGGTCTTTTTTATGTTTGTATGTAAATCTAAGCTCCCCATAAAGTCTGCGTATCTGTCCAGAGCCTTTTGTAATTCGCGAGGGGTACGGGCCAAAATCACGGCGTCCTCCGCATAGAGCAGAGCGGGAATCCGACGTGTTCTTACTTGCGGTAGATCCTGGCCCCCCCTCAAGATGGCCACCTCCAAACCATTTGTATATAATGAAAACAGAAAGGGGGCCAGGACACAACCTTGACGGACTCCACGCTCTACCCCAAACGACGCGGTCAAGTCGCCGTCTACCCCAAATTGCACTCTCACCGAGGCTCTCGAGTATAGCTCCCTTAGGAAATCCACAAGAGGAGCATCAACTCCCATTTGTGACAGAACAGACCAGAGCTTTACATGACAGACACAATCAAAAGCAGCAGACAAGTCAACATAAACCATGTATAACTTGCCCCGCTTTGCATGAACATATTTGCCCAGCAACATTGATAGGTTCAGGGCTTGTTTGGTAGTACCAAAGCCCTCCCGAAACCCGTATTGGAGGTCAGAGAGTACCCCACCATCACCCGCCCACCGCTGGAGTCGCTCATGCACAACTCTATCCACTAACTTGCCCAGCGAATCCAGCTGTGAGATCGGGCGGTAGCAGGATGCCTCCTGCCGGTTTCCTTTTTTAAATATAGAAACCATGATGGATTTGGTCCAAGAATCCAACAGGCCCTTTACCATTACTGCCTTAAACACCCTAGTTAATATTGGGGCCCACAGTTCCATGTTATATTTAAATAAGTCCACAGGGACCCCATCAGGTCCTAGGGCTTTCCCATTTTTACTAGCATTTAGTGCCTGAAGGACCTCAGACATGTCGAATTCTAGCGGAATAGGGTAGGACACCTCAGGGCGGCTACCAATGGGAGATATATCAGTCCCTATTGATATAGGGTTTTTCTGAAATATTGCGGAGAAATGAGCCACCCAAACCGATTCCTCAATGGCTACTTCTATTTTTGGCAGATTTTTATCATCTGCTAGGAAGGGGGATTTTACCACTCTCCAAAAAGCCTCACTATTTTTCTTTATAAAGCTTTTGTGGGCTTGTTTTAATTCGCCCTTCCTCTTCTTTCGCACCATGTTATACTCTATTCTGAGCTTACTAATTTTCTGTCTTAGGTTTTTTTAGTGCTGTTTTTAATTTTGTGTGGGCTACGGTGCAGCTATGATTGAAGCACCCTATTTTCCTGGGTCGATCTTTGTGTTTTTTTTTACTGTCAGTTGTTCATTAATTTTTACTAAAATGACAGCAGAATTGCTTAGAACTTCCTCCTCTGGGGCTGCTAAGTCTAGGCATTTGAGGAATGATGGGAGGGCTGCTTTTATCACCAGTTCGGTGATTTCCCCCAGGGTCTACCTTCTCCCATCTAAGGGAGTATCCATTCGTCCTATCTAGATGCAGATTATTCTGACTTAGCGCACCTAATATAGTCAATGAGGGGGATTGAGTGTATATACAATGTAGTTCAAAGCTGAGGGCAGAATTGTCGCTTAATGTGTTGACTAAAAGTTCAAAATTCTCGACTCTGTTGGCCAAAATGTTCGATATTAGAACGTAGTCAACTGTTGTTTCGTAGCCCCTCCCCAGGAATGTAGGTTCGAACCGATGTGAAATCAGATCTACTTTATTAGCTATAATGAGCCCAGTTGCTGAGAGGACTTC
This sequence comes from Lissotriton vulgaris, assembly GCF_964263255.1. Lineage (NCBI taxonomy): Eukaryota > Metazoa > Chordata > Amphibia > Caudata > Salamandridae > Lissotriton > Lissotriton vulgaris. Next base: position 1,113,085,416 of record NC_141689.1, on the reverse strand, counting down.
ATTCAGGTACAGCCCTATGTTAGAGTGATTGAAATGGACTATGGGACAATCATGTTCATCCGCCTACCCACAGAGATTACTACTACTGCGTGAGCAGGGATGCAGGTTAAAATCCCCCCCAAATAATGCTTACCGTTACTCTATCTCCGTGATCCTGCATCAACTGGGAGAGCTTCTCTCGCAGATTGAGCAAGACCTTCAGGACCTGTCCTTCCAAAAGATTATTGTAAAAATTAAGAAGAAGGATAGTCTCTTAATTGCCAAAGGAAAGGGAGAGAAGTTGGTAGTTTACATCCAATTTTACCACAGTTATTTTAAGTCCTTGTATAGTGCTGGCTATAAAAATGGTCAATCCTCCTTTCGGTCTGCTCATAGTTCCCGCTATTGCTGAAGAGAAGTAGGTTTTATAACCAATCAAATGTAGTTCAGTCGTGGACCATGTCTCTTGGAGGCAGATTACATTATGTTTCCCTAAAAATTTCAGGGTGCTGCCGTCTTTGACCTTAGGTTGAAGACCCGCAATGTTCCAAAAAATAATTTTTAGGGATATCAATTCGTTGGCAGAGGCAATGGCCGCTGGGGGAGTGTGGTCGACTTGCACCCGGCAGCCAGTCAAAAGCCCCTTTGATGGTGATGGTCAATCCACCAGTACCCTGTTAAACCTTTTGACTATGCCATTCGTCTGAGGATGATACAATTGAGTGATCAAATAACTCACCTCCATTTTGGTTAAGAACGCCAACATGGCAGGTAATGTAAATTGAACGCATCCTTTAAAAAACGAATGACTGACCTAGTGTTGGGTTCTGAAATGCCTCTCACTTCAACCCACCTTGACAAAAGATCTATTCATACAACAAAAAACCTCATGCTGTAGATAAATACATGGAAAGGACCTACAAAATCCACTGCTACCATTTGTCAACCTGTGTCTAGACTCAATATAGGTCTCAGCGGAGGTGTCACTGTAGATAAATGTTTTTAACTACATGACCACTGTGCAAACTCCTTTACTAACATCTCCACCTCTTGATCTACACAGAGTCACTAAAAATCATTTCTAATTCCGCGTTTGGTCACGGACATGCCTAAACGACCCGAATAATGCAAACATAAAAATTGATGGACTGAATGCAGAACAATGTCATACATTCACTGCAGTACAGAGATCTGGGCCTAAATCCATTGTTTTTTTGCTCACCATGCCATTCCTGTTTGGACCCAGCCATGTGCAAATCAGTCTTGACCCTGCCCCCGCTCTCACATGCTTGAGCCATAAACTTCCCCTTCAGCGTGACCCTGCCTCGGAGCCACATCCCGTAACCGGCTAACACCTCCTTCCACCCCTTTCATGATCACGCATCCTTTTGATGAACCCCCCTTCCTCTGTGTCCGATTGTCCGGCTCGATCCCAGGCCACCACCTGGCCCTGCGGATGCAGTTTATTGCCCCCTACAGTAGGAAGCTGCCCTCTTCAAAGGATCTGCAACTGATCAAAGCCCCACCCCATGAGATCCGATCAGCTGCACACATTCCGGGAACCAGCGGAATGTCCAGCTGCGCGACAGTCATCACCTACTGAGATCGGGGTGAGGACTTCTACTGTAAATGTATGTGGGAACGGGCTTGAAGCGGGATTCCGTGGATGTCTTTCCGTACTTCAAAGTGTTAACAAAGATATGTTTCATTTAATAAAGCCATAAACCTGTGTATAACAGGCCAGGCCTCAGAGATGCGGTTAGAGCACCTCGAGAAGATATCCTGTTGTCTGATTTGATGTGTTCTGCTCCGTTGGAATAAACTCCTGTTTCCTGCCTTCCAGTCTCCAGCGCCTGCCTGTTTGTTTGATAATTTCGAGTGGTATGATAGGCGGCTAACGCCGGGCAATACTTTAAGGTTATCGGTTGAAATCGGCCCTACCTTTCACACCACGTCTGGGCATACCCGCCCAACTCGGGGTGACAAATGCAACCATCCCAAGATGCTTGTTACCGGTCCAGGGAGGACCTGGCCTGGCAGTTTGGTCTGGACTGTTCCCATAGGGCACAGGGTCAAGACTGATTTGCATTTGGCTGGGTACAAACTGGGGTGGCGTAGTGGGCAATAGAACAATGGATTTAACCCAGATCTGTTGACTGAGGGAGAATGTTTGCATTGTCAGCATTCCGTCCATCATTTGTTTGCTGTAACACTTTTTGCCCTAAATGAGTTGGGTATGCCCACACATGGGTCGCTTGCTCACTGTGTCACTGGATTCAAGCTAGCCTGGCTGAAGAAGGGGGACATACCCTGAAACCAGTCCCAGGAGGTTTTTTTCCGGTCCAGGGAGGGCCTGGCCTGGCAGTTCGGTCTGGACTGTTCCCATGAGGCACAGGGTCAAGACTGATTTGCATATGGCTGGGTCCAAACTGTTGTGGTGTAGTGGGCAAAGGAACAATGGATTTAACCCAGATTTGTGACTGTGGGAAAATGTTTGGATTGTCAGCATTCCGTCCATCATTTGTTTGCTGTAACACTTTTCGCCCTAAGTGGTATGGGTATTCCCAGACGTGGGTCCCTTGCTCACTGTGTCACTGGATTCAAGCTAGCCAGGCTGAAGAAGGGTGACATACTTTGAAACCGGTCCCAGGATGTTTTTTTCTGATCCAGGGTGGACCTGGCCTGGCAGTTCAGTCTGGACTGTTTCCATGGGGCACAGGGTCAAGACTGATTTGCATATGGCTGGGTCCAAACTGTTGTGGTGTAGTGGGCAAAGGAACGATGGATTTAACCCAGATCTGTTGACTGGGGGAAAATGTTTGGATTGTCAGCATTCCGTCCATCATTTGTTTGCTGTAACACTTTTCGCCCTAAGTGGTATGGGTATGCCCAGACGTGGGTCCCTTGCTCACTGTGTCACTGGATTCAAGCTAGCCAGGGTGAAGAAGGGTGACATACTTTGAAACCGGTCCCAGGATGGTTTTTTTCCGATCCAGGGTGGACCTGGCCTGGCAGTTCAGTCAGGACTGTTTCCATGGGGCACAGTGTCAAGACTGATTTGCATATGGCTTGGTCCAAACTGGGGTGGCGTAGTTGGCAAAAGGAACAATGGTTTTAACCCCGATCTGTTGACTGGGGAGAATGTTTGCATTGTCAGCATTCCGTTCATCATTTGTTTGCTGTAACACTAAATGACCCGAATGGGCAGTCTCCAGTATTGTTTGTCTAAAACACCTTTGAGGAATTAACTTGTCACCCCTTACTAACAAATTATTTTCTAAAGACCAATCATCAGCCACTTTGCAAAATGGTTGTAAATCCACATCCATTGACTTCTCTTTTGGTCACCCAGTAATAACTAACTTCATGACCTGTTTTAGCACCATATCAGCCTCTAAAGCAGCTTTCCATTCTTCCATGTCAGAACAATCCACCCTGTCCACAATACTTGTGATAAAGCATTCTTTAATTTCCTCTTGTGTTTTTGTTTCTAACTCAATATTCTTATTGGGCAATCTAGGTAAAAAATTGGGTTTTGCATATTTTCTTCCTGCAATATGACTGACAGTAAAATTGTACTCCAACAACTTTGCTGACAATCTCGCTAATCTGGCTGTTGCTTTCTTTATCTTGTATCCAGATAATATATCAACCAAAGGCATATGTTCAATTACTAACTAAAACGTCCTTCCCCACAAGTAGGATCTGAATTTTACCACCCCCACACACAAGCTAACATTTCCTTCTCTATTACTGAATATCTCATCTCCATTTCCTCCAGTCTTCTAGATGCAAATTCAACGGTCAACTCTTTTCCTCGAATTACTTGCAATAGAACTGCCCCTTGTCATACAAACTAGTGTCATCTGTCACATGTGTCACAGGTCCCTCAACGTATTCCTGAAGTGCCAGTGCTGCTACTACACAATGCTTATTTAAGAGAACATTTTCATGACATGTGGAGGTCCAAATAAAGTCTGCTACACTCTGTAAGACCTGTAATATTTCTAATACATTTTGTGTGATATTCGCGTAAACCAATGAATGAACATAATTGATCTTTATCTGTTGGAGTGGGAGCATTAGTGATATCTTCGACAATGCTTCACCCCATCCTTCAAAAGACTATGTCCTAAATATTCAATTTCGTTCACACTTATCCTCTCTAAGGTCCCAATTACGAGTTCTGTCAGTGGCCGAGAGGGCTGCCGCCTCTCTTACTAATTAGGACTTAAAAGTGATCTGGTGGGCAGGTGGTGTGGCGGTCCGGAGGAGGGGCCTCTTTCAAAGGCGGCAGTGCCTTTGAAAAGGCACCGCATTGGTACCACACAACAAGGTCCCTGCACAGCATGGACTCAAAAGTCCATGCCGTGCAGGAACCGGTGTGCATGCACACAGGGGTGCACATGTTATGCCCCCCCTGGATGCATCCACATGCGGACAAGGCAAAGGGTGCCCTTTGTTTCCTCTCTGCCACAGTGTACATAGAGGAGGAAACCTGTAGTAGGCTTGGCAGGTCCACAACAGTCCCTCCAGGCATATTGCGGCCTCTGACCGCTGCAACAGTGGCAGGGAACAACAGTTTTCTGGCGACGGTCCCTGGGCAATCAGACCACAGGTGTGGTGGTGGCTGGACTGCCACCACCATGCCCTTGTAAGTCTAGCAGACTTTGGACCGCCTGACTTGCAATAAGGGCCTATGTTTTACACCATTTTTTTGCACTGTCATTAAAACGTCTTCCAAGACCTTATTGTGTCTCTCTTCTGTATCGGTATAAAGAAGAGTGTCATCTTGAAAGACAACTACATTGGAAGTGTCTTGCAGCATTCTAGTTATTTTGAAATAACGATGTGCTGAGGCCAGTCCAAAAGGTATGTGTCAAAATTGGAATGTGCCATCAGGTGTGATAAAAGCTGTTACGCTATGAGAATGTTCGTCCAGAACAACCTGATGGTACACCGCTCGAAGGTCCAATTTCAAAACCATTTGGACAGACCAAATTTCGTGATCAGATCATCAATGCATGGTAAAGGGTAGTTATCAACCCAAATCGCATTGTTGAGAAATCTTAAGCCCACACACAAACATAAACACCTAATTTATTTTTTCCCCAGAACAATCGGTGACAACCATAACATGGCATCCACTCTTTCAATAATTCCTTCCTTTTGCATTGTCTTTAACATATGTGTCACTTAGCTTCTTATACAATGTGGTAGACTACAGAGCCTATTCTTTGCAGGAGTCACTGCCTCTTTGACTTTAATAGTGTGCACAAAATCTTTGATTTGACCAAGTATGTTAAACAAAACACTTTGAAACGTGTTTTTCCATTGCCACTGATCTGATGCAGAATTTATGATAGACACAGGACATTTCTGACTAGGTTCAATTATCATGCCAAACTCTGCCTGATGCCACCATTCCAACACATTTAGTGCCATATGCATCAACACATTTTCCCATAGACACAGAATGGGTAAAACCCTTTGATGCATCTGGCCCATATACCTTTATTTTCTATATATAGTTTTCAATGTATGGATTTGTTCTTGAATGATAAATCACTCAAAAAACACCCCACCAGATCAGTCTTACTCCCTTGAAATTCAGTAATCACCACATCTGGAAGTAATTACTCATAAGTGACCAAAATTCCTTATATTTGTCAATTTTTATAATTGTTATTCATGTACCTGAATCAATAAGAAGAGAAACAGCGCAGTTTTTAATTTTTACCCACACTAAAGGATCACCATACCTTTAGCTCATTTTGTACACTGCTAATGTCCTCACACTGACAATACGAATTCTTCAATTTTTTTCTCAACCTCTTTAGGTTTATCCCACCCCTCATATCATCTAACAAGAACACGTCTACCACCCCTCCATACTTTTCCAAAATGTCCTATTTATTTGCACCTCTAGCACTCCTGTGGAACTGCAGGGCAATTTTTGAAACTAGACACATGTGTTGTTGATCCAAATCTAAAACATTGACTGACTCTGTTTAGTAATAATGTTTTCACACTTTTGTTATGTTTGTCCATACCATTTTTGCCTCCTCTTCCATAATTTGTATGGCATATAAAAAGCACGTAGCCCTTTGTTCTGGGAACTGCCATTTACAACATATATGTGTGGAATTTCAGCTTCTAATTGTTTTGCATCCAATTGTGAACATTCTATGCTCCTATCTATATCAATAGCTTCCAGTGATAGATTCCTGCACAATAACCATTTTTGCTGAATTTTCTTTGAATTGCATCCACACACTATATATATCAATATACTAAAACCCAGTCAACAGTAGAGCATTCCAGACTGAATTATGTCAATATATTAAAAATATGTTAAAAGAACATAGCAATTTATAATGACCAACAATATAAGAAACATGTCAGTCACTGTTGACAATAGGAATATAGATATCCTAGGCCCGTCCTTTCAGACAAGCGTGCCAGTCGCTATTGACACTTGTAAAGCACAAGGATATGTAAACCAACATTTAACTCGAATGATGAGCATATGACTGAAGATATGCTCTTTAACTGGCGCGCATATCACCGACCAGATGCATGAAAGTAATCCTTCACTTCCACTGCACACCTGAGATGATGCCATACGTACCCTTTGTAGTGTGACCAGTGCTTGAAATGGAGAAATAGAAGTGCAGGTACTATGTAGCAGAGTACCTGCTTATTTCTGAGAAGTGCAGGCACTCTCCAATTAAAAGTATAGCATTTCTCTTGAGAAAGGCCGGTCCTCTCCCTCCTTAAATAAGTGCCGGTACCCCGTAGTGGACAGTACCAGCCCATTTAAAGCACTGAGTGTAACAGAGCGTGGGTCTATGCTGAGCGGCGGCGATAAATGTATTGCCTGTCTTGATAATATGCCCCTAAGTTTTACAGGCAAGATCTCATGTAAGTATTACAGACAGCATGTAGTATGCTTAAAGGGCCCAGGAGATCAGCACCAACTGACTCCAAGGTTCTCTCCCTCTAGATCATCACATTCCACAATACATATTCTATAACATTCCTTTTAATATATGCTGAGCAGAATACTAAACACCACAGTACACAATACAGTGTTTAACAATTCAAACATTGCAATCATGTTTAATTTTAATTTTTCAAAAAGTATTTTGGCAGGTATATTGGCAAAGCACTGTTGTTTTCAGAGGTACTGGTGAAGTGACTGAAGTGACCACATTGCTACGAAATGGCAAAGCTATGAACCCTCCTTGACATTTCTTCATGTCCACATCATAGTCTGAAAAACAAAGTGACCATGGAAAGTAGGGGATACTTTTCTGGCAGTAAATAGCCAGCTAGAAAACCCTATCAGTGTTGTAGGATTTACAATACCACTCGAATTAAGAGCAAATCCTAATGGAATAGGGATGTGTAGGAAAACCAGACAGTAGATTCATTGATACTGAAACAGGATGGTGCAAGAAAATGTTACTTTCAAACAATTTGTGAAGTACGGATTGTGCTGGTAAACCTAGGTCTGCATGTGTAATGGGTACACTGTCAATGTTTGTGCACAGAGCACATTTAAACGGTTGTGCCGAATGCAAAAAAGGGCAATGTGTGCTATTGCAAGTAATGCACTGCCCACACAGCAGCCACAAATTCACCTGCCCCAGAAAGAAGCACACTAGTGAAACATGGAGCGGCTGTTTGAATCAGCCGTTTTTTCTTTGTGCTGGGGGCATCTGCCTGCACTTTAAAGAGGGGATAGAGATCTCCCCTGCAGGTAAATGCAGTAAGTGACTGCACCTGCCTGCATGGGGATTTCTGGGTGGTGCATTGAACCCCCTCGCAACACTAGCAGATGTTGCACTCAGAGTGCGCACTGACCGTGCGCCACCATTTTGTGGTGCACGGTCAGTATGCCGCCTGACGGCCTCCTTGCCTCTGCGCCTGCACCCAAGATAGGTCATGGGGACAGAGGCAAAGGGGCATATTTAGAAGCCCCTATCGCCATGGGAACGTCACTTTTTGCAACATTCCTGCCGTGAAAGGGGCTTCACCTTATTTACAAGGCAGCATTAACCCCTCCCATGCTCATGACGAGCTCAGCTCGTCATGAGCTACAGTGCTCCTGTGCTCATGATGAGCTGAGCTCGTCATGGCCTTCAGAACGCTCGCACGCTGGGATAATTCCCCTGCTGTGCTGAACATTCTGAGGAAACGGGTGTGGCCATGACGAGCTCAGCTCGTCATGAGCACAGGAGCACTGTGGCTCATGACGAGCTGAGCTTGTCATGAGCATGGGGGCGCTATGAGCGCCCCCGCACCCCAGCACAGCAGGAATATTACCCCAGCAGCCAAGGGGTTAAGCCATTATTGTGGCTTAATACTGCCTTGTAAATAAAGCCCCAGTTCACACTATGCTTAACGTGAATGGGGTGGGCAGTCGGTGTTGCGGTGGGCATTCCACAGCAACACCCATTGATTTTGACGCATGCCCTATATTTACAAGGAAAGCCTGGTCTTAACTTGGCTAAATTAAGAGAAATTCTTTATTTAAACTGATTTTGCTTTTTTCATATGTGCTGCCTTGTGCAGCACACATGGAAAAAGCAAAAAAGCAAAACGCCTTGGATTATTTATGTTCATGTAGGTGACCCATCCTGCACATAAAGGAGCACACAATGAAGTGACAAAACGGCATTTCAAGATTGTTAATGCACATTCCTGTAAATAAACAATCTTTCCCTGCACGTCGACACCCTTGCACTATGGTGGAAGGGTGCCTGCGTTGGTGCTACACTGCTAAGTGTACCGCCAGCACAGTGGGAAATGCAGGGCTGCACCATATTCTTGTAAATATGGTCCAGCTGTGCGTTTCTGAAGTGGAGCCGTGAGTCGTTAAGCCAGGGAGGCTAACAACATGCTCCGCCACTTCTCTTGTAAATATCAATTGAAGTCTTTCCCTCATTAGCATGGGAAAACAACCTGGATATAGCACTAGTGCTAAATGCATTACAGTCGAGGACACAGAAGTCTATATGCTTTCGTCTGCAATATTACAGGGCACCAGGGTCACAAAAAATTGCTGCACACACCCACTGCCCCCCCAGGGCACTATTTCTAACATGAACCCTGGCATTCTTCCAAACAGAATAGCATTATGGCAGGAAACAGCTCAACGTGTCACTTCCAAATGAGGCAGGATAGCACCATTGAATCAAGATGTGGCTTCAGACTGTGGTAACCATTACGTGGATCCAGTGACCTGAACCATAAAACCTGGTGGCTCCTCTCTTCATACTCTCACAGAACAGCAGGTGAGGCTGCACCATCATGAAGGAACATAGGGGCATAATATCAAGACAGGCGATAAAATTATCGCAGTTTTAGCGACAGAAAACTGCTGCTAAAACGGCGATAATGGGCTTGATAATATGCTCCATGGAATTCCAATTGAAGCCCATGTTAAATTTGAAGGACATCTAACATGGACTTCAATTGGAATTCCATAGAGCATATTATCAAGCCCAATTTTGCCCTTTTAGCAGCAGTTTTCTGCCGCTAAAACGGCAATCATTTTATCGCCTGTCTTGATAATATGGCCCATAGACTATTCTGCTGTGTAGATTTACACTGTTAAAGTGTTCCCCGTGCACAGCTGTCATTGGTCATTTTTACTGTAATAGAGAGCAAAGTAGTGACCAGCCAATGTAACACAATAGTCACCTTTGTTTCTCTAACACTTGGCTAATCAGCTGGACTAGGTGGTACATAAGGATAAAAGGCTTAAACTGATGAATTTCACTTTTCAAATTACCTGTTGAGCACATAAGACAGAGAAACTTCAAAAGAGTAAAAGACTACAGGAGTAGGATTGCATTGTTAAATTGAGGTGCCAAATTCAAAGAAAATATTCTATTCAACCAAAAAGTTAGATATCTGAAATACAATTTTTATTCATAACTATGGACTCTGTGTATGAAAGGGTAGTTAATGCCCTGCTATTATCAATTTTTCTTCAATTCTTATTTCTGTCAGTTCATTATTACAGCGTAATTTAGTCATTGTGATATAGTCACGCATCGAACAAGGTGCTGATGGGTTTAGGCTCAATGCATGAGGGAATTTAGCAGAACCATTGTAGCATTCTCCACTCTTTTCCTACTCATACATTGAAAAGGGCCTTCTGGATTTGTTATATTGTAAATGTGCCACACTGGGATATGAAAGGAGATCTCTGAGCATTGTGCCACTCCCACATTTGTTAGCTTTTTAAATGGTAAAAGATCAGAACTTTAGGTATCATTTTTTTAAAGGTTTCTTCCTCGGCTAGGCAAGGATTTGATGCATATAGTTTGCTTGAATTGCCATTTTACTGTTTTACTGCATATTCTGCATCCTGGAGACGACCTACTTTATTCTTTTCTTAATTAAGCTAACTAGCTTATTCAGGATCAATGGTCTCTTTTCCTTTAACATCCTGAATACTTAGCAGATTTCTCTAGTGCACGCAGATTAAAGTTGCCAATAGAGAGAACCGCCTGCAGTTTGCGAAAATCACCAGAGCCAAAAAGCTTTTCTTCTCTTTCCTTGTTCCATATTTAAAAGCAAACTCTCATCTTCCCAAAGCATGACACCTAAAAGATAACCTGGACATGTTTTAAGCTAAACAGATTGGGGCTTCCATAAAGAGAAGGCATTTCTTCATATGCAATATTCACGTATAAATAAACTAACCTGGTACACTTAGTTGTTCTTGATTCTTTTTCAAGTCTGGGATGAGGCAAAACCTTTTGATTTTATTAAAAGAATACATCTATAATATGCAAAAGGGGCCCTCTGCCAGCTCTCTTCATCCATTGGTCTGTTAATGTGTTGTACATATTGTTTGCCCCACCCACCACACCATACAGCAAAGGGTAAAGGGACAACCTGCTTCAGCATTTGACTTACCTCTCTGTGAGCGATGGCGTTCTGCTACTGTACTAAGTACATTTGCACACAAAAATGGTGCCTTTGAAAAGTTTTACAAAACGTTTTTTCAAACATTAGCAAAGACAATTCAGCAGCCAACATCAGACCTATTGGTTTTGCCAAAACTTGCTTACATACCTGTAATAAAATAACAAGTTATTGTAGTTTAGATATAGGTGGCATTTGTTAGGGCTTGAGTTTGTACATATGAATGAGAGTCAAAGTGACACCATTTTTAATATTTCTCTTTAATCTAAGTCACTTTTTTTTACTTGATTAAAGCGTTCCGTGTTTTTTTAACATAAAATACAATTGTAATTGTACATCGAATTGATTTAGAGCTTACTACCCCAATGAGGCATTGAAGTGCTTTGCAGGGAGTACCACGCTACTCCAGATCCCAGGATTATAGGTAAATAGTTAGTAGGTCAGCTCTCTTTTTTCTTTCTTCTGTGCATTAGTTGTGTTAGGTTTGTGCTCTTGATTTTTTGTGTTTTTTATTTTTTTTATTATTTATTTATAAGTATTTGCATAAGCATACAATGCTTAGAAAAAACAAAGAACAAACTTACAGGCTTCAAGTCATATACCATAGTCATACATCATTTTGCATAGTGTCCGTTTGAAAAACAATCACACATTTACATCTTATATAGCAGAACATGTTTGTACAGGTGAGTGCTTTTGGAGGTAATCAACCAAATACATCCAATAATCCCTGGGTCTGGCTCCTGCAGGTAACTCTTCCTCATAGGTGTTGAGAGAAAATTTACAATAAGCCATATCTTTAAACCATTCTTTGGTTCTCGGGATATCCTTACTGCCCCAGCATAGCGAGATTTACGTTTAGCCAAAAGCAACGCTATCATACAGAATTTACGTTTGGTGGATTTCACATTAGTGACTAAGGCCCAGTAGACTCAATCGAATTGAACAGGCAATAGTAACTCCAAACATTTTATGAATATCAGTACAGTACCAGGCCAGATGTATAAAGTCAGCACAGTCTACTCCACACCGTTGGCATCGTGCATCTGGGCGAAGACCATATTTGTGTAAGTGCGTGGTAGTATGGTATGTGTGGTGCAAGTATTTAAAATGGAGTATACGAAATTGCCATTTGGTGTAAGCATGCTAGTGGTGGTGGAAATGATAGCCCATTCTTCCTCTGTGAGGGGGGTGTCGAGCGTACCATTTCATCTCACCCGTGCTTTATGACTAGTATCATTAATATCGCCTTGTAGTTGCATATATAGTCGTGTCACCATATGAGTATTGTTGGGCGTGTTGATAATCATTTGCAAGGTATTCAATTGCAGTGGCTCATTGGGATACGTGGGATAGAGCTTCTTAATGGTTGCTTGTAGTCTATGATAAGTGAACTGAATTTGTAATGTCTGATTACTAATGTATAATAGGTCCTTTGGTCCAATAAATACGCCATTATCATAGAGATCTTCCATTGTGACTATACCCACCTTTCGTAATAAGTCAGTGCCTTCTTTTTCTCGGTTAACTGACAGCTCCGGGTTAAAGTGTAGGGGTAGCGCCGATGCGTAGAGTGGCAACTTATTGGCTAGCTTTCCAATCTTTTGCCAGGCTATGTTAGTTGAATCAATGGTGTTAATTGCACGAGGGTGTAGGCGTGCCCGACGATATGGCAGAATAGCATTCAAAGGAATGGGATGTGCATTCCCATCTTCAATGGCAATATGGGACATAAATGGGATGAGGTGGTACCAAAAGTGTGCGTATTGCGCTTGAGCACATAAATAATATAGGAGGAAGTCCGGGACCTTACAGCCCCCTTTAGAGAAAGACAGAGTCAAAGCCCTTAACTCAATGCGTGCGTGTTTGCCCGCCCAAATGAGGCGATTTATTACAGTAGTTAGTTTTTGGAATACCGCTTTCGGTGGGGTAATTGGAATGTTATTAAAGAGGTAGAGGAGCTTAGGCAACACGACCATCTTAACAATGGCCAGGTGGTCAGCCAGTGACCAGGGCATTTGTAGCCAACGCTCCACCTTTTCCTCAAACTTACTAATGGTTGTCCCATAGTTTACATGGATGACTATTTCGGGGTCACGATGAAACCATACCCAAAGATATTTGACTGGATCTGTTTGCCATTCAAGTGAGAACTCTGCCTGGTGTGGGTGTGTGGTGTCTGTCAAGGGTATAATAAGGGATTTAGCCCAATTAATTTGGAGTCCAGAATGATGATCAAATTTAATATGCTCTCCCAAAATAGGATCAAAGGGGGAACCTCCTCTGGTTCCACCAAGCTGCACAGCCAATCTGCAGTATGAATCCAATGAATTAAATTCAATTTATTTTAAACTCGCTTATCTCCATATATTTCTCCAAGTGTTTCTCATCCTTTTTAAACTGTAATCTTCAATTCGTTTTATCCATACCATTGCATCTACGAAGATATTAAACCAAACTCCAAAGCACAGGTAGGTTCCACATGTCATGATGTTTATTCAAACACCCCAATGCATTTCGGGATAAATAATCCCTTCGTCAGGGGCATCTACAACATAATATATAAAACATGATTTTTAATCCATCAGCATTTGCATTGTCTATATTGTCAATCATCATACATTTTTTCATTTCTCTAGTGATGCATAAAAAAGTGAACATTAAAAACAACTATATATGTTCCCAGGTTAATTATCTGAGATAACCCACTCGTGCTCCCAAAACTCCCGCCACATTTAAACTGTTTTTTTGTATGCAGTATCACCGGTTTTCCTCTTGTGGAACCTACCTGTGCTTTGGAGTTTGGTTTAATATCTTCGTAGATGCAATGGTATGGATAAAACGAATTGAAGATTACAGTTTAAAAAGGATGAGAAACACTTGGAGAAATATATGGAGATAAGCGAGTTTAAAATAAATTGAATTTAATTCATTGGATTCATACTGCAGATGGGCTGTGCAGCTTGGTGGAACCAGAGGAGGTTCCCCCTTTGATTTGTTTTGAATACAGCGCAAAGAGGCGAAGCGTAAAACAAGTTTGCACACCGATAAAGTATAATCAGTTCAAATGTGGACTAAAAGCAGAGAAAGAAGAAGGTGTGCATCTCACCACCCCTTATGTCATCTCCCAAAATAGGAGACAGATTAGTAGCCGGGTTTTTAACATATAGCACCATATCGTCTGCCTATAGTGAGAAATTGAGTGGCCTTTGTATAAATTGAAGAGCTGCATATTTATGACCTTGCCGTACCTTGAAGGCCAGTGGTTCAAGTTCTATCGCAAATAGTAAGGGTGACAAGGGGCAGCCATGCTGTGCTCCCCGCTCAATCCGGATAGCATCAGATACATATCTGTTAACTTGTATCCGCGCTGTGGGTTTCGTATATAATATTCAAATCCTTTGCAGAAAGATTGGGGGAAATCCCATCTTGTACAGTATGGTGTGAAGGTTTGTCCATTCGATCGAATTGAATGTTTTTGCTGCATCCAAAGGGACTGCAGCTGCTTGAAGTTTTGGGGCCAGATAGTGCGACAGTGCAAATAGTGTGCATGTGTTATGTGCGGTGGAGCGACCTGGGATAAAGCCGGATTGATCAGGCAATACAAGATTATTGATTAAGGGTTGTAGCCGCTTCGCAAACAGCTTAGCTAACATTTTTGTATCAGTAGTTATTAAAGACAGTGGCAGGTAGGATTCACATTTCTCCGGATCCTTATTCGGTTTTAGTAGGGCAATGAGCATGGCTTCCTTCAGCGTTGGGGGGAGAATCTGATTACTATGGGAGTCCCCATACATTTCTATTAGGTGAGGCGCAAGTAGATCGATAAGCGCTTTATAAAATTCACTGGTACAGCTGTCCGGTCCCGGCACCTTACCACTGGGAAGGGACTTGACTATCTCAGTGACTTCTTCTACCGTTAACGGTTGTGATAAATACTGCCTCTCTGCATCAGATAACCAGGCTATTGCTACATCCTCCAGATACGCCATAATCTCAGTCTGTGTAGCCGTGACACGCGATGCATACATATCGCGCATGTGTTTATAAAAGCTTGTAGGATGCCCTTCACATCGTAGTGAGTTGTGCCACTATCATCCTTTATTGAAAACACTGTGTGTGTTGTATGCCCTGCGCAGATTTTACACACAAATGTTCGGCCCGGCCTACCCCCTTCACCATATATATGTGCAATGTGATGTTTTGAAATATATTTAATTTCCTCATCTGTGAAATCTTGGTATTCTGTTTCTGTCATAACCTCCCTAATATCACCAAGTAAGGATGTGTCATGTGTTTGCTCATATTCCCGCTCTAGGACACCCAGCAGTACCTCTCGTTGAGTAAGCTGAGTTCAGATACCCTTTCGAATGCCTGCGTTTGTGCTAATAGAGACACAGCGGATAGTAGCTTTAAATGCTTCCCATAGTAAACTGGGATCATCTACAGCGGTCTTATTAAAGGCAAAATAATCAATGATCGATTGTTCTATGGTGTTAGAGTAGGAGGAATACATGAGGGATTTGGCATTAAATCGCCATATGTACGGCGGCGGTGTATAGTGAGGTAGTTCCACAGTTAACAATACCGGTTTGTGGTCAGAAAGGGTCTTGGGTAAATACCTAATATGTCGAGTCCAGCATAGTACCTCCTCCGTTCCCAGTCGGTAATCAATACGAGACCAACTATTATGGATCATGGAGTTATATGTAGCTTTCTGAAGTGGGGGGTAGCGTGTCCTCCATATGTCTACCAGTTTAGATTCTTCCATAATATTTTGTAACACAGCCACTTTTTGCCTCTGTGGTTCTCTAGAGATGTCTGATCTATCTAGCTGCTCGTTTAAGAATAAGTTAAAATCTCCGCCCCATAACCAGGTGACATCAGGAAAAGCCTCCAGCTTGTGCCAAATTGAATGATAGAACCCTGGATCATCCAAGTTTGGCCCATATGTATTAATTAAGCCTATGCAGTGGCCTCTGAGGTGTCCTGTGACTATAATATACCGGCCCAAATCATCCGGTATTGTGTGCTCTATGTGAAAACGAGTCCCCTTTTTCACTAAGATTACCACTCCTCTGGAATAAGAGTATGACGAAGTTAATACTGTCTCCGCCCATCGGCTTCCTATAGTACATTTAACGGATGGAGCCAGATGAGACTCTTGCAATAGTGTGATATGTACGTGTAGCCTATCTAGATAGGCAAGAATCTGACGTATCTTTTTGGGTTATTCAACCCCCTAACATTCCACGTCAGCAGATTGAGTTGTTGCGATTGCAGTCTATCTGTCATCATCAATGTGAGCCATAATTATGGCATGTTCTTGCTGAGTATGCGTGGTCCGCACACCTGTCATATCCGTTAAGATCGTAAAATTGTGTGTATGACTACTATCGACCCGATAAGTAGCAATGTAATGCTGTGGAGGTAGCCTGTATAGCAAAGAACAGTTCCATCCCCCAACCCCCCTCCCATTTTCGTTTCCCAAACACGCCAAAGACAAGCCCATTTCAACAGTTTCAACATAACTAGAACTGCATTTGGGGAGCTCCCTCTTGGGGGAACCGCTGAGTACTCGCAACAGCATCCACTGTGGTGGATGTGGTCAAGGAGTGCGCCATTCAATTGGGTAGATATAATACCATATGAGACAAGCCCAGCATATCAACAAACGTATAAGAATATAACAGCATCAATGTGACTTACCCTGAGATAATAAGTAGCATGCATCTAATACCCCACTTGCCCCTCCTACTATAGAGTCATATATACCAGGGTAATAATGTGGGAGTGCCTGAGTATCATAGAGATAGAAGATCGGAACAGGCTTCTCATCTTGAATGTTGCGTACTATCAATATGCTATTATCTATATATTTCACATATCTACGATTGTGGACTGTAGTTTAAGAGGAGCGCCCTACCTCAGGGCATGGGCTATAAATCTGCATGCCTGTGACAGGTTATATCACTACACCTTCCTGAAAGTCTATTGGTCGACTCACACAGTTCAGATTCCCATGTGTATAGGCATTCAAGTTCTTACCGCCTCTGAGGGTCTGACCATACCTGTCCCGGATTGTGTCCATGGTATCAAGTGCTACTGCTGGTACAATGCGAGTGGGAAATCTTCCATGTTCCAATGGTAGCGCTCAGTGTGGCGAGGATGAGGATACCAACACAATGCCAAAAAACAGAGTTTCACAGATATGAATGCTGCCTGTACTCCCTGTCAACAGTTCCCACATCATGACAGTCTAGAAACATGCATAAAAGTCAAGTCTTCCTCGGTCCGAATCTTCGAAACAATTTCCAAGGTTAGTACAACACCGGACTTATTCCTTGTGTCGACAGTATGCACCCCAGGACAACCGGTGGACAAGTGTTGAACGTTTGGCCCACAACTGTGCTCATTTAGTCAGAGTCGTGGTCTGTCTCTTTGCGGCCTTCCGCTTGGTGACTGTCTTCTTTACAAAGTGCTGTGCAGCCTTCGGTGATTGGAGGATAGCTACTTGCCCGTTCCATGTCACCCGTAGCTTTGCAGGATACAGCATTGCGTATTCAATGCCCAGCCCCCATAGTTTCTGTTTGGCAGGGTTGACCTCTCTGCACGCTGTCTGAACCGCCATCGTAAAATCCGGATAAAAAGCCAGGTTATTACCTTGGTAATTGATTTGTTGATTCTCCCTAGCCAGTCTCCAAATGGTGTTGCAGTCTCTATAATTAAGCACCCGAGCAATTATTGGTCTCGGTGGTGCACCAGAAGGAGGCTTGGGTGCCAGCGAATGGGGAGCCCATTCAATAATCAACATTGTGGAGAAGTTGTTGGCTCCAAACACCTCACATAGCATGTCTTCCACCTAGGTTTCCATTCATCCCGTATTTGTGCTTTTGGAAATTCCCACGATGCAGACATTGTTAGGCATGACCGCGCCTCCAAATTCTCTGCCTTATGTTTGAGGACCACCAGACTTTTCTCCATATCTGTACATTTACATGACGTGCTGTGTGCTTCATCCTCCACAGAGGTTATGCGGTCTTCTGCTGCATCGAGACGTTCCCCCTGCTAATCTAATTTGTTGGATATATGATCCACTCGTTCGGTGAGGGAGTCCAATTTCCCATTTATAGCTTGGAGCCTTTGTTGTATAGCCTGGAGTGAGGTTTCCCTGACTGTGCTGGTAGTTTGTTCTACATCCAACTCCGTATTTGGGTGTGCCGCTGACCCTTTAGTATGGCATTTGGTTTCGAAGGCCAGCTTCGATTGTTGTCTATCCGGTTTACCCATTCTAGCAGTGTGGTGGGACTCAGTAGGTAACTTTGTCAATTTGCAAGAGAGTGTACTGCGCACTCAGGTAGTTAAAATGGCGGCCAGCAGTCTGGATGCGAGGTGATAGCACAGTAATAGGAGCAGTGACGCCTATTGATCCCAGGAGTAACCACTTGATCACTACCTCAACAACCTCCTGCTGGTGGGCAGTAATGTTGTGGCAGGGTCGCACAGGTTTGGCGAATCAAAGGCACCCAACAGTGTGATACATGCAACAGGGGGAAGATGCAAACTATGCCTTCTGCAATAGCATTCACTGACCGACCCCCCGGTTAGCGCCGATCAGTATGTGCCACACGTTCAGCCAGAGGTCAGTGCAAGCTGCAGCATTCTCCATGCAGGGTCATGCACAATGTTCAACGGCTCAGGCACGCCAGCGGCCATCTGCACAATCCTGTTAGGGTGCAATGGTATTACAAGCGGTGAGTATTTCCACGTCTTGGACTGCGTGAGGCACGGCCGCGAAGAGAGAAGGAGCCCTGATGCAGCACCAGAGGTGACGATTGGCACTTCAGCAACACAGGCGACAAGAAATGGTGCGGCAGCAAGGCATGTCACAGGGCACTGCTCAAGGATTCGTGCACACTCGCCTGTTAGGAGGGATGTTGTACTGCCACCAAGTACAGCCGCCCCCATAGCTTGCTTCCACTGCGCGCCGTTAGTTCATTTTCCACCTGGGTCCACCATTTGTGCAACTCCCCAGCCATGTCATTATCGTAACATATCGGGCTTCTCAATGGAGTGAAATCGTCCCAATCTTCAGTGGAAAAAGATGGCCCTTCAGTTTAGAAACAGTGCGATTCTGTGACGGGTCTACCAGTACACAGAGCACAATATCTTACTGGTTCCACCGTCTTTCATCGCTCACAGTCGCCATCTTAAGATCGCTGGTCTGGGTCCCCGCCGCTGCCTTTCACAATCAGTTTACTTGCTGCCAAAAGCTTAGTTGAGGAAGCAAAAGTACCCCTGATGCAGCGCAGGCATTCCGATGCAAGGGGCAATGTCTTTTATAAAGATTAATCGCCCGTAACCATGATTATTAGCATATAACTTCCCCTGACCGGTGGAGCAGCCTCAGGGAGCAGCCATCACGCAGCACGCCCTCTAGTGCCCTCTTGATTTTTTGTGTTTAGTAGAGTTTAGAGTAGGAATACAATGATGGGGATAGATTTGAATGGTGAAGTAGTAAGTTGTTGTGTTTATAAGCAGTGGTTGTCTTTTAGTTGGATATCATGGGTAAAAAAGAAATGGAACTTTGAGAAGGAAGTTTGGAGGTTCGTTGTAAGGGTGGGCACAATATTCCATTCTGCTAGTGAAATTGGCAGAGGTCGCTAGGAGGACATCCGGCAAGATCTTTCAACGTGGGCAGTCGCAGGTGGTTGTGATCATTGGCAGTCAGAAGGCTGTGGCTCAAGTGGAAAATCGAATTGAGTGACAGCAAAATTAAGTTGAGTAGCTGCTCCTAGTGCCGTTCGTAGTAAATATTCTGTGCAGTACGTGTCCCCGGCTCTAAATCACAGTGTGACATGCCTATTTCTGCCTGTTGACAGAAGTTGGGTGAATCTCACAGAGATTTGTTTTGTAACTCCGAGGATTCAAATCAACAAGTTCTGCCCACCACTAGATCATAGTAGTCAGAAAGGTTTGCGATGGGTCTGAGAGAGGAGGGATGGGAGAAAAGTTGAAAGGAGGATTTTTTTATTAAAAAAAACTTAAGTTACCTTATACATTCACATATGAACATGATGCTTGGTAAAGTTGTATTGGCTGGAGAGAATCACATACAGGTATGTGCACAGAATTAGTAATATTTAAAATGGACTGATGTGCACAGTGGTGAAGTCTTCACATTTTGTCATTACATTTTTTAGAGTTTTAGTACCAGGCATAACACTTCTATGTATGCACTTATATGAAATTAGAAGCAGCAATTATGATGTGCACATGTCTCTTGTGGTGTAAGATCCATTTTTCTCCTTGTATGAATGTATCTGCTTGTAACAGGAAGCATAGTTCAATGTACAATGACACATGTGTAACAACAACATTCTATACGAGAGAAGCATAGTTGGTCATGTCTGACTATACTGTAGTGGTGTGCAGTTGTGTTGTGCATATAGTTGTCATGTGGAGAAGAGCCACATTGTGTGTCTTATTCTCAAGCAGAAATGACTGTCAGTAGATCCTATGTGCCTGAGTAATGAATTTCATAGTTTCGCTGCTTGACCAGAGAAGTAGAGTAGAGTGGCATGGGGTTTCGTAGAGTGGATTAGCGTGTCATAGAGTGAAGTGGGTTTTTGAGTTGGGTAGAGTGGGGTGGTGCAGAATGGAGTAGAGTGTTGTAGAGTGGAGTGACGTGACATAGAGTGGAGTAGCATAGAGTGGAGTAGAGTGGAGTGGAGTGGAGTTGGGTGGAATAGAATATTGTAGCATGGTGTAGGATAGTATAGAGTGGTATAGAGTGGTGCTGAGTGGTGTAGAGTGGAGTAGAGGTGAATACAGTCGAGTAGAGGTGCAAAGTGTGGAATGGAGTAGAGTGTTGTAGAGGGGAGTGGCATAGAGGGAGCGGCTGACATAGAGGGGAGTGCAGTGGCATAGAGTGGATTGGCATAGAGTGGAGTAAAGTTGATAAGAGTGGAGTAGATATCATCGGGTGGAGTGGCATAGAGGGGAGTAGATTGTCATGGAGTGGAGTATTGTAAAGGGGAGTATAGTGTTGCCAAGTGGAGAGTCATGTCACAGAGTGGAGTGTCGCAGAGGGGAGTGACGCAAAGTAAAGTGTCACAGAGAGGAGTACAGTGTCGTGTGATAGAGTGGAATTTCATAGAGTGGAGCAGAGTTAAATAGAATAGAGTGGAGTGTCATAGAGTGTCATGGAGTAGAGTGCCATGGAGTAGATTAGAATAGAGTTGCGAGCAGTGGCTTAGAGTGGAGTTGAGTGTTGTAAAGTAGTGGGCTCTGGCGTAGATGTCATAGAGTGGAGTGTGGTAGAGTGGAGTGGTGTGGAGTGGAGTGGCATAGAGTGGAGTGAGGTTGAGTAAAGTAGGGTGGAATGGAGGGGCATAGATTGGAGTGGGGTGGAGTAATGTAGAGTGACTTAGAGTGGTGTAAAGTGGCAAAGAGAGGAGTGGAGTAAAGTGTTGTAGAGAGGAGTAGCACATAGTGGAGTGGTGACATAGAGTGGAGTAAAGTAGTGTAGAGAGGAATGACATAGAGTAGAGTGGCATAGTGTTGCAGAATTGAGGGGTAGGAAGGCAAAGAGTGGAGTAAAGTGTTGTAGAGTGGAGTGTGTCATGAGTGGAGTGGTGTAGAGGGAGTAGATTATTGTATAGTGGCATGGCGAATGCATTATGTGTTAGCGCATTGCCGTTACCAACAAATCATTTTCAATTGAAATGACCATTATATTTGCAGACATACACTTTTTACTGATAAAACTATACAGCACACAAACAATAATCTATGGACATTGGCATCATCTAAAGTATTGCTTTGCATTGATTGTATTGATATATTTGTTTCTCTTCAGAGTTACAAGAAATGTGCTTCGTTTGTGCTTTCCTAATTCTGAAGACGGCTGTAATGCCAGAAACCGGTCCTAGGACGCTTGTTTCCGGTCCAGGGAAGGCATGACTTGGCAGTTCGGGCTGGACTGTTCCCATGAGGCACAGGGTCAGACTGATTTGCATATGGCCATGTCTGAACTGGGGTGGCAGAGTGGGCTAAAGAACGGTGATGGATGAAACCCAGATCTGTTGACTGGGTGTGAGTGTTTGATTGGTTCAGATGCTCCGTCCATCACCACCCCCTTTTGTACCGCTGATTAGAGAAAGGGTCAAACAGGTGCAAAGAAAAGCAAATTATGACATACGTAAACATGTGACTGATGTGAATGTAGCTGTGGATGATTTAGTGGTTGTTGAATCACCTGTTAAAGGTTACAATATTTCCAGATTCAGCAAATCCCTCAGAGTGATATGGTTGTTTCAGGGTGCCATAAAACAACAAGATGGACCCATTTGGAATTTGAAATGCATTGCTGTAGTCTATGCTAAAACTAAAACGTAAAGGTTAACATTACATGTTTTATTGCATTACTTGAATTATTGAAATTGAGCTTATAATGTAATTCATATTGTTCATTTATTTAAGTTTAATTTTGCTGTTCTTTGATTAGTTGTTTGATCTTGTTTTGTGTTTGGGAAGTGTGTATGTGGTATCTGCTCTGTTCTTATTTTGGAACACAAATGCAAATAGACCAATACCAAAAGGGGTACACCACTAGAGGACGCTTATTCCATACATAAGCACTCCAACCACCAGTTAAGTCTCTACTCCTCACTCTCTCCTCTCTTTTTCCTTAGTAAAATTCCAATGAGCAGAGAGAATGCAAAGATCTGAGTGTTCAAACAAGAACAGAGCAAATACCATACACAACTTTCGCCCTTAGATAACAAACAGTTCATTTGCCCCTTGAATAATATCAGAACTAACAAAACAATAACCTGTAGTAATACATTTCAGCATATACTATATACATATGGACTAGAAACCTCCATCTTTCAGAAGCACAGCACATTGCTGCCCAATAGCTCATATCATGCCATATGTGATATCTTCAGGCAGCCCTAGCTTTTAAACAGGGAATCCCTGCTAGTTTCACATAATATAGATATGGTAATACTGGTGTCTACATGCTCAAGGATATGCACTAGGTGCAGACTGGGACAGTGTGTCGTATCAGTAAAAAGCAGATTGACTTACTGATGACACCATTTCCCTTTCATTGTTCATGTGGAAAATGGAATGGTTTTCAAAAGGTTGCAGAGATCCTCCTACAGGCAGGTGCACTGAGTGCCTGCACCCACCTACAGGTGGCTGGGGGGTCCCATGATACACCTGTCTCCCCTTTTAAGGGGAAATATTGAGTGGACAAACTGACTGTTCACCAACATTATGTGGTGCAGTCAGAACATCTCCTGAAGCCTTCTTTGTCATTATGCCTATGTCTTTAATACAGCGGGAGGGATCGCCCCCATGAGATTGTGCCAACACACATTTAGCACAGGCTTGATTTGTATTTCAGAAGCGGATGCACGTGTCATATTCTTCTGTAATACCAAAGTGACATTGGGGTGCAAAAAGCAGCTGCACCTGTTCCACAACCAGGGCACTTTCTATAATACGGCTCCTGGACTTTGGGGGTAGGCTGGTACATGAAGATAAGAATAAATTAGACAAATGAAAATGTGAAATGGAGATGCAATCTAACATAGGGGATAAAGAAGATACATGACATGGGCGTAGTACGTTATGGCTCAAGTGAGTGTACTGTTGTAGCCTAATATGATGTGCAGGCTCCCATGGGGCATACTATGGTCCATAACACAGCATGAGGGCTGCAGATATCTTAAGTATTATACAGCCTGACTTAGTTTGTGCCACCTGCTAAAAGGTGTACATTTCCCAGACTACAGGCGGATATGTGGGATGGATATGGAAGTAGAGAGGATGTGGTCTGAAATTCTGGGGCTTTGAGTGGTGAACAGCATGAACAGACAGAGAGCTGGAGGCTGATACTGGTGATGGCCCAGGTCAGAGCACTTCTCTGTATATACTGGTGCAACACTAGATTGTGTCGTAAGGTGCAGGGTACCTGGGAGCTGCTTTTTGCGCTAGCTCATGAAAGGTATTTAGACAAAATATCGGGAAAAAAATATCGAGGGGCAAATAAATTGAGTTGAAAATATCGTGATGCACAAATATCGGGTGCAAAAATATTGCAACAAGAATATCGATTTTAAAGTAAGTAATATCCATGTTAAAAATATCTATGTTGATAATAATGATTTTAAAAATATCTATGGTCCTGGTTAAGATGTTGAGTGGATCGCAACGGACTGACCGTTGGTTGTGGTCCACCTGACAACTTCACCTGCGGTCCACCCACTGCATTACGATGCAGCAGGCCAAGGCATTGGGCTCAAGGAGCTCGTCAGCGCATCGGAATGACAAATATCCATAATGACGGCGGAGAACGCCTCGGCTCCACCGTTGGCATTATGATGTCACTTTCCGACAGCCTTTTCATGCTGGCCTTTCCGACACAGAAAGAATGTTGGAAAGTGACTTTGGGGGCCCCTAGCAGGGCCCCTGTACCTCCGTGGCTTCCGCTATGGGGCCTGAGGGGCACCTATAGTGCTCCCCTAAACATCCCTGCACCATGTGGCAGACACCGCTTGGTGCCTGCCACATGGTGCAGGGATGTTTAAAAACATCCATTTTTAAATGGCAGCTTGTGTTGGGGGCCTTTTCCACCCTTCCACACAAGCTGCCATTGAAAAAGGAATGTTTCCAACCATCCATAGGACTTCTAAATTCTGCGACCTATGGACGGGTGGTTCTAATCCGCCAACATCATAATCAGGTCCTATGTTGTTAATATCACTTACAAAAATAGTGTTATTGATAATATCATTTTTTTAAATTATTTTGATGTATTTTAGTATACATTTAATTCTATATGTTATAAATTGTTTGCATATTTATTATGAATGTTTTCAATATAGTTCGTTAATTTTTAGTTGTTTTTTCAATTTAATGCATTGTTATTTTTAGTGTTGTAGTGGGTTGTGGGTTTTTTAGGGGTGCAGGGTAGGAAGTAAATTAATTATAATCAAATAATAATACATTTTTAATTGATAATAATTATTTACTTGATTATTAAATATGTAAATTGTGTAATATTTTTTTACTATGTTATGTTTTAGGTGCGGTTTCTGGGGTTTGTCGGGGTATACGGTGGGAAGTAATTCAATTATAATTAATTAATAATTACTTTTTAATTATTAAGAATTATTTATTGAGGATAATTATGTAAATTATGTGATTAATTTAATTCTTTGTTTACGTTTTTGGTGTGGGTTGTTGTTTTTGTCGGGGTGAAGGTTGTGAAGGAAATTCCTTACAATAATTAAGGTTTATTATAAATAAAAACTTAATTGATAATGAATTATGTAAATTGTGTAATTATGATATTTGTAAGTTATGTATTAGCTGCAGGTTATTGGGCTTGTAGGGTAAAGGGTCAGAACTTAATTAAATAAAATGTACTTATTATTAGTTAACTGTTATTAAATATTGAAGTAATAATTAATTATGTAAATACATAATTTTCTCATTTATATATTAGGTGTGCGTTATTGCATTTGTAGGGTTAAAGGGTGGGAAGTTGTGGGGCGTGGCTAACCGCTGATCATGGCGGCTGCAGATTAGATCAGCTCCGGAGCCCGGGCACAGAAATCCTGCCACAAAATCACGAGCCGGGCTTATCGAGCTGTTCTGTGCGACTAGGACAAAGCACAAAGAACGAACAACACACCCTGGCACTGAGAGGTTGTGGCACTAACGTCACACAGCGGAAATCTTGGAGTGGCCCTCCTGCCGGTTGCCGACTACGGAGGAGCGGAGGACGTGCTGTGCATGGCGCCGTAGTTTGTCCAGTGTATCCTGTGCTGTGCCCTGCAGAGCCATCTAGACACTCCCGGCCGCTGCTACGTGGGCCCCTGCTGTTCTAAGACCAATCAGCGGCATGCCTGATGCAGCGCCGAGAGTTGCAGGTGCTACGCACCCAGTGATGTGAGTGACGGGCAGCTCCTGCCACTACAAGGATCAGCTGTGGCGTTGCATCCTAGCTGGAAGATCAGCGAGAAGAGGAGCACCCATGATGGCACTCATGCACCACAGAGCCTCCCTGGTGAGTCCTGCGCTGGGCCAGAGTGGTCTGAGAGGCCTTGAAGCTTGCTCCCTCTAGAGCCCCTGCCAATCCCAACCGTGCTGCATACAGGGTGAGTGGGCGCACTATAGGCCCGAGCCCGGACAATACTCTTCCAGAGCGGGAGTGACTGTGAGCAGGGGCGGATTGGCAAGGCGGGCATTCGGGAATGGGCCGAAGGGGGGGTGCCTCAGTGCCCTCTGTGGGCCGTTTTTTTTCTCCCCTGTCCCAGTCCACAGAGAGTGGACTAGGAAAGGGGAGGAAAAAAACGGCCCACAGAGTGCACGGACACAGAGACTGAGAAAATGAAAGCAGCCTCGCAGTGCGGCCGGACAGCGATTGTCAGCTGTGGGCTCTCCTTCACCCCTACCCTGCAAGCAATCAAGCCGAGGCTGGGCTGGGGAAGAGGTGATTGTTTGCGATAATCGGCCTCCCTGGGGGCCAGGTGTTTCTCAGGCCTTTGAGTCATTTGCACCTCGGCCCCCTGGCGCCCATGCAGCCCAGAAACGGTGTTAGTCTTAACACCTCGCCCACAGCCCTTCACATTCAGGGCATAGTGGGCGAGGACGAATGAGTATTGATGTGGGGGCCTGGTGATGTTTGGAATTTTTTGTTTTATTTATTTATTTATGCGATTTATATAGCGCAGACTTTACCCGAAGGTGTCAGAGCGTACCCGAAGGTGTCAGAGCGCTTCACACTAGGAACAGCAATAATACATGAGGAGAAAATTAAAAGTGACAATAGTGAGCAACCAAAATACAAGAGGAGCAAAAGTACAGAAACAACATAGTGTGCACTCACAATTGCTGTGGCGACAGATGCAAATCGTCTTCATACAGGAGTCACATTTGATGGACACGGAAGGTGCAAAGATGCGAAAGAATTGGAGGGGTCAGATCTTTACTACTAATTACATGGCATTTACTAGGGGTGTAACAATATAGGTTAGATATGGCGTCATGTGTGTAGTATTGGATAAGCGGATAGATTCACAGGGCAGGTACTATTTTTATGTGGCACCTATAGTATTGGGGTATACATACGCTCCAAATTTTGATCAGGACAAATATTTCTTGGGGCTAAATGCGATATTGGCAGGATGGGAGGCGTACCCGTGGATCTTGGGGGGAGATTGCAATGCGGTCATGGATGTTGGGATTGACTGGTCACATCCACCTCTCACAGGGCACGGTGGCTAGTAAACAAGCTGCAGTGCTATGCAGTTGGGTAGTGGAGTGGTCCCTATGCGATTTGTGGAGACAAAACAATCAATTGAACAAAGAATATTCTTTTTACTCCCGGTACATCAGCTGCACACCAGGATTGACAGGATCCTATGCTACCTCACAATAGCTGATCAGGTCACCCACACCACATACTTAACAAAAACGTTCTCAGTTCATAGCCCACTGTAGATATCCCTTAGCTGGGGCAGAATACCCACCCTGGTGTCCACAACTATTGGAAGACATAGTGTTCCATGGTACGCTGTCAACTGCACTTACCCAATACTTCTCAGAAAATAGAAACACTGCATCCACAATTCTGATTGAATGGGATGCGTTAACGGCAGTAATTAGAGGGACGGCAATCAGCGCAATGGTGGGAGCAAGGCAGGAGGTACACAAGAACCTAAAAACAGTGGAGGAAACCATGGGAGGGCTTGAGCAAGAAGCGGCAACAGAACAGACCCCACTAAACAGGCCGCATTGCAGGAGGCACACATACAACACGCTGAGCTATTAGAAACCCTTAGAATAATCGAACACAGGGCCTACACCCAGATAACATACTCTGAGGCAGACTAATCGGGGGCACTGTTGGCTAAGATTATCAGAGATGATCCACCGGCCATTATCATAAGCCAAATCAACACGCCTGTGGGGTAACGTGATGTGCACACAACATGACATTATTGAGGCTTTCAGCTCCTACTAAGAAACACTATATAGCAAACCGCCGACCCTAGACGAAGCTCTTATAGACGAATTCCTTACAAATCTACCTTACCCTCAAGCCCAAGCAGACAAGGAGGATGCCTTGGCGGGCCCCATCACCAGGGGAGAAATAAAGGCAGCAATTAACCGGCTC
This sequence comes from Lissotriton vulgaris, assembly GCF_964263255.1. NCBI lineage: Eukaryota > Metazoa > Chordata > Amphibia > Caudata > Salamandridae > Lissotriton > Lissotriton vulgaris. The sequence goes on along the minus strand of NC_141689.1, from coordinate 1,113,057,290 downwards.
CTCGTAACAAGGTGCCGGGCCTAAATGGCCTGGCAGTGGAATTCTTCGACACCTACTCGGAGATTCTACTGCCCCACCTGGAGGAACTTTAAAACAATTTGCTGGAACTAGGCCACCTCCCCTACACCACAGCGCAAGCATTAGTAGTATCGCTGCCAAATTAAGCGAGGGATGTGAACGATATGTTGGGTTACCGTCCATTATCATTATTGGCAACCAAGTACAAAATATTGAGTAAAATGTTAGCAAACAGATTGCAACCTTACTTAAACAGGTTAATATATATTGACCTGTGTAGTTTTCTACCGTCACACAGCATATCATTAAATATAAGGAGGTTACATCATATAATGGCATCGGATATAAAGAGATTCCACAATGCTGGTTGTATTGCACTGGACCTAAGACAGGCGTTCAACATGCTTTCCTGGGAATCATATTTTTAAGGCAATTGAAAATCTTGGGGTCTCCAGACTATATTTGATGGCTATGCTTACTCTATGATACCCCGACGGTGAGGGTTAGGACTGGTAAGCACATTTATCAGGAATATCAAAAACACAGGGGCACGAGGCAGGGTGCCCCCTGTCCCCACTCTTGTTCCTACTGGTATTGGAGCCATTGGATCTCCGACTGCACCAAGATGCTGTACAATGGGGAATACCAATAGGCACAATCACATATCTGATCTCCACATATGAGGATGATATAAATATTTATGTGAGGGATCTTCTGGTAGGCCTGGACCCAATACCGGGAATACTCAATGGCTTTGGACGGATCTCTGGCTTAGGGATAAATGAATCAAAATCGACTGCCTTTTTTTTCAAGAGCAACCATGCCGCGACAGAATCAATCTCGGTTTGCTCTCCCTACCCATCATGCAATGCACGTTTAAATATTAGCGAATCAATATATATCGCTCCCATGCAGACATGTTGGAAGGAAATCTTAATAAGGCCATTAGGAGAATACGCTCGCAAAGGGCTTTCTGGACTACGTTGCCCCTATCGTCAATGGGCCGGGTGGTGTGTCTAAGATGGTGGTGCTATCACAGCTCCTTTATTATTTTACTAATTTGCCAAATATAGTACCCCCAATTATTTTTAACACCCTCAACACCATACTATCAGATCTTATCTGGCATACGGGCTGTTGTAGGGTGAGCCTCAAGAAATTACATATAGACACACGAGGTAGGGTACTGGGCACGCCGGACTTTCGTGCCTATTATTATGTGAGCCAATTGCAGTGGCTGTCCTACTGGATGGCTGGGTGCAACTTGCATAAGATAGGTTTTACTGCCAGAAATATCGATCAAGACCAGCTACACGCAATGTTATTGCTGCACAGCAAAATCCCCATGACAGTACCACCTTTATTACAAGCCGCACTGACAAGCTGGAAGAAAGCCCGGAAATACGTGTCTAGCTGCGGCCCTTACGAGGATAACGTCTCATCAGTGGGGATCCTATTTCTGAGCGTTAGACTCATGAAACACAAACTCAGACTGTGGCTAGATGCAGGGGTTTGTAAGGTGGGGGCACTTTTTAGCGGGGAGATCCTAATGGATCATGATAATTTCGTACAAGAAACTGGGGCACAAAGCACTCTATATATGGTACACGCTGCGCTACTGAAGTATGTTAAGAAACACTGGTCTCCTCACGGGGAAGAACCCAAGACTCAGAAACTAGTTCAATCACTCTATGATATGGGGCAGGGAAGCCACCTTAATAAATGGCTATATTTGAGCATCCGGGTGCACGTTAAACTGCCCGTGGATGCCCTTTGAGCTTAATGGGTGACATATGTGGGTAGGGGCCTCACTAATAGAGAATGGACAGACATTCTGGAGCATCCATTGAAGGTTTCCCATAATGCCAAGTTTAAGTTCATACAATATATGGTCCTGCACAGAGCTTACTTAACACCACGCCACATACAGAAGATGTACCCACACACGACACATCATTGTCCTAGATGCAAATTACTGGAAGTGGATTTACTACATATGCTATGAGCCTGCCCGTGCCTCAGAGAATTCTGGGTTGGGGTTTAACAACTACTAGAAGAGGCTACGCACATCTCAATAGGTGGCTTGGTAGTGGAGTGTTTGTTGGGCCTCCGGAAATGAGGGAAGTCGCAGAAGGTCCAGCTTTGCTTCCTGGTTTTAGCATTTATAGTAGTCAAGAGATCTATCACCATGTGCTGGAAATCAGCTTAACCTCTTGTACTACATTCTTGGCACAGTAAACTCATGAAACTGGGGGCCGCAGAAAGCAATACCTTGCGTAGGGAGGAGGTCCGAGGCCTCAGGAATAATACTTTTTCATTAGATTGGGACACATTGCTGGAAGCCTTCAAAGGCACTAACCCAGACAACATTCCTGACACCCCAAACACACGATAGGCATTGACAATGAGGAAGTGTATATAGATCTTGTATGATAGCTGAGCAGAGAGTTGAAATACTAACTTGCCATAGCATAGGATGGACAACATACTACATGACGTAAGTGGTCTATGTTACGATTGAGACTGCCAGAGCCTGGGGAGGAGGTGGGAGTGGGTTATGTAAGCAGGGGTTATAATTTCAAAGTTAATGATCATTGTTCATACTTATTGATGACATTGTACTCAGTTGTATCTAAAATAGATACCTGTATTATTTCTGTATGATAGATCTGGCAAATGGTCATAAATGCAATGTACACAATGCCATATTGGAAATGCAAATATACAAAATAATCAAATTGATGGTATGTAAAGATAATAAATGAAAATTAATAAAGTATGTTTTTAAAAAAAGGGTGGGAAGTTAATTAATGTATTATTCGTTAATTATTTTCAATTGTTTCATTGATAATTAAATATGCAAAAATTAATTATTACATTTTTAAGATATATTTTAGGTGTGTGCTGATTAGTTTGTAGAGGTATATAGGAAGGTATTTAAGTTATAATAAATGTAAAAATATTTATTTCATTTAAAAAAAATGTGCTATTCATTATGTTATGTGATAATTGTGTTATGCTTTTTGATTACAATTTTTATTATATTTGTTTGTTGTTATGAATGTCAGAATATAGTGGGGCATCTAATTATAGTGCAAAACCAAAGGGGATGATGGACGGAGTGTTGAACATTGCAAGCACTCACCCCCATTAACTGATCTGGGTTTAATTCATCATCATTCTTTAGCTCACTCCAACATCCCTGTTCAGACATGGCTATATGCAAATCAGTCTTACCTTGTGCCTCATGGGAACAGTCCAGCCTGAACTGCCAAGCCATGTCTTCCCTGGACCGGAAACAAGCATCCTGGGACTGGTTTCTGACTGATCAGCCGTCATCAGCAAGGCTAGCTTGAATCCTATGGCAAAGTGAGCAAGGGACCCACGTCTGGGCATACCCTGCCAAATTAGGGCAAACAAAGCAAAACCAAAGTGGATATTGGACGGAGTATTGAACATTGCAAGCACTCATCCCCAGTCAACTGATCTGGGTTTAATCCATCATCATTCTTTAGCTCACTCCGCCACCCCAGTTCAGACATGGCCATATGCAAATCAGCCTGACCCTGTGCCTCATGGAATCAGCCCAGCTGAAACTGCCTAACCATGTCGTCCCTGGACCGGAAACAAGCATTGTGGGACCGGTTTCTGACTAGTCAGCCATCATTATCCAGGCTAGCTTGAATCCAGTGGCAAAGTTAGCAAGGGACCCACGTCTGGGCATACCCTGCCAACTTAGGGCGAACAAAGCAAAACCAAAGGGGATGATGGACTGTTCCCATGAGGCACAGGTTCAAGACTGATTTGCATATGGCCATGTCTGAACTGTGGTGGCTTGGTGAGCAAAATAACGATGGATTAAACCTAGATTTGTGACTGGGGGTGAATGTTTTGCCAATGTGCAACATTCTGCCCATCATCTTGTGTGTTTTGCTATCTAATTATAGTAACAATATTTATTTTAAATTAAAATATCTATTAAGCATTGTTATAAATATGTAATATTTAAATATTTATATGTTTTGTTATATTCTAGAGTTGTTAAAATATTTTTGGGGTTTTAAGTGAACTACTGTCTCTGCTGTTGCATAGACTGGAGTGGGCTTAGAAAATGTCTCTCCTCCGCAATCCAATGCATTCTCTACTGTTGTACAGACTGGAGTTGGACTAGTACATTTTACCCCTCCTTAGCCCAACCCCTTCTCTACTGCTGAACAGACTGGAGTGGGGATTGTAAATGTTGCCCCTCAGCAATCCAACAGTTTCCCTACTGTTGCAGGACAAGGCGCTGGAATGGGTCATCTCCTTCCTCGACGGAAGAACACAGAGAGTCCGCCTACCACCGTACAAGTCAGAAGCCACCGAAGTCATCTGCGGCGTCCCTCAAGGATCCTCGCTGAGCCCCACCCTCTTCAACGTCTACATGAGCCCCCTCGCGGCCATCGCACGCCAGCACAACCTCAACATAATCTCCTACGCCGACGACACCCAGCTGATCCTCTCCCTGACCAACGACCCCGCCACCGCCAGAGCCAACCTGCACGAAGGGATGAAAGAGGTAGCCGAGTGGATGACGACCAGCCGCCTGAAACTGAACTCGGACAAGACGGAGGTTCTCATCCTGGGCCCCTCACCCTTCGCCTGGGACGACTCCTGGTGGCCTCCCGCCCTGGGCACCGCACCCAAACCGACAGACCATGCACGCAACCTGGGCTTCATCCTGGACTCCTCCCTCTCCATGACCAGGCAAGTCAACAACGTTTCCTCGGCGTGCTTCAACATCCTACGCATGCTACGGAAGATCTTCTGGTGGATCCCCACCGAGACCAGGAAGACCGTCACCCAGGCCCTCGTCACTAGCCGACTGGACTACGGCAACGCCCTCTACGCCGGTACCACCGCCAAGCTCCAGAAGAGACTCCTGTGGTATGATAATTGGATAAATAATTCAAATATTTGCTTAATAGCACTTTAGCGTAACTTCGAAAGGTAGAAGGAGATGTCGAAAAAAGGTGCAAAGACAAGTTTCAATCAGTCTCAGTAATGTTTATATTTCAAAACATAAGTTGTTTAATTATACAATCGATATCTTAGTTTGTCACATAAGCATGTGAAAAGCACAACAAAAAACTGTACGGGTGCACAGTGTCCCAAGTGTATACATATGAAACCAAAAAGAATAATTACAACAACACACAAATACACATAAACATGAAGGTTTCTTATAGGATGACTAATTAAGGAAAATGACCCAAGTATTGATAAATGATTCTAACTAGTGACCATATCCAGTCATAGGCACTAGTTGTAGGTTCAATTCCTTATAGCGTCGACGGCGTTTCAACCCCTCAGAATATGGGTCTCATCAGGACAGGACATATGGGGACATCTGTATAGAGACTTGTAATCACCCATGCGTGATGGAAAAGATAAAATTGACTTACAGGTAGCCCAGCCGGGTACACTGTAGTGGTCAGCGACTCAGAGTGATGAATTACTCTCTCCAGGTAGTTTGTTATATTTACAGGACAGTGCCTGAGAATTTTGCACAGGCACCTAATAGTGCTGGGATTAGTAACGACGTGGTACATCAATATTCCTAGACAGGACGGTGCCTGTAAGGATCTTGACACGCTCGATGGCGTCTCCGTGAGTCGAAAGGCACTGGATATGGTCACTAGTTAGAATCATTTATCAATACTTGGGTCATTTTCCTTAATTAGTCATCCTATAAGAAACCTTCATGTTTATGTGTATTTGTGTGTTGTTGTAATTATTCTTTTTGGTTTCATATGTATACACTTGGGACACTGTGCACCCGTACAGTTTTTTGTTGTGCTTTTCACATGCTTATGTGACAAACTAAGATATCGATTGTATAATTAAACAACTTATGTTTTGAAATATAAACATTACTGAGACTGATTGAAACTTGTCTTTGCACCTTTTTTCGACATCTCCTTCTACCTTTCGAAGTTACGCTAAAGTGCTATTAAGCAAATATTTGAATTATTTATCCAATTATCATACCACAGGAACCATTGTTCTTTGTTATAATATGATGCCCTGGTTCCGATGTGAGTAGGGTTCTCCTTGTTCTTTCCTGAGGCCAGAAGAGACTCCAGCGGATCCAGAACGCCTCAGCCAGACTCATCCTCGACATCCCACGAACCAGCCACATCTCCGGACACCTGAAAGACCTTCACTGGCTCCCCGTCAACAAAAGAATCACCTTCCGCCTCCTCACCCACGCACACAAAGCCCTACACGACCAAGGCCCAAGCTACCTCAACAGCCGAATCAACTTCTACGCTCCCAAACGCCACCTCCGATCAGCCAACCACGCCCTCGCCGCGTCCCCCGCATCCGAAGAGCGACTACAGGAGGAAGGTCCTTCTCCTACCTGGCCGCCAAGACCTGGAACTCCCTCCCGACCGACCTGCGCCTGACCCAAGACCACCTCTCCTTCAGGAAGAAGCTGAAGACCTGGCTGTTCGAGCAGTAGCGGCACCCCCCCCCCCCCCCCACCCCCAGCGCCTTGAGACCCTACGGGTATGTAGTGCGCTTTATAAATGTCATTGATTGATTGATTGATTGATTGCACCAATTGGAGTGGAAATAGTAATTTGTATCCTTCCTGAGTCCAACCTTTACCCTACTTTTGCATTGACTGGAGTGGGAATAGTAAATGTGACCCCTCTGAAAATCAAACACTTTCCCTACTGTTGGACAGACTGGAGTGGGAATAGTAGATTTTACAACTCCTGAGTCCAGCCCTATTGTTGCACAGGCTGGAGTGGGAATAGTAGCTTGTTACCCCTCCTGAGTCCAACCCTTTCCCTACTGTTGCACAGACTCCAGTGGGAATAGTAAATATTACGTCTCTGCAATCCAAAACTTTCCCTACTGTTCCACCAATTGGAGTGGGAATAGTAATTTGTACCCTTCCTGAGTCCAACCTTTTCCCTACTTTTGCACTGACTAGAGTGGGAATATTAAATGATATGCCTATTTACCTAAGAGATTGCGATCATGACTCCCCAAGGCTAGGAGATGAGGCAATCACGGCATTGCTTTTTGCCGACGATACAATCCTCATCTCACAGACTCCGAAGGGTCTTCAAAATCTGGTGAACTCATTTTACGGTTACTGTGTAAAGAAGGGGTTGGAAATAAATTATTCTAAAACAAAATACGTGTCAATAAATCCGCAAAAGTCCTTTAGGAAGAACTTGGTCTTAAATAATCAAAAATTGGAATATGTGGGGAGTTTGAACTATCTTGGTATTACGTTGGATAGTAACCGTTCATGGAAGGGACACCTGACAAAAAGTAGGTTGGCTTTTAAGCAAAACTGGATGCCCATCCTAAAAGTGCACGGAGCTAGTTATTCTAAAGCCATTACACCGGCACTGGAAGTATTCAAGGCAAAGACCCAATCAGCTGCACTTTACGACGCTGAGGTCTGGGGGCATTGCTGTAAACACAACTTTGAACGGGAAGAAAACCACTTTTTGCGCAGGTTACTAAATTTACCAACTAGAACCCCCCTAGTTCCAGTATTTTTGGATTTGGATCTTAAGCGGACAGATTACCAAGCAGCACTTATGCCATTGCTGTATTGGGTAAGGTTATGGACAACCCCGGAGTTGTGTAACTATAAAAGTGGACTGATAGAAATTATCCAGATTGATGAGTACAAGAAAATTGCATGGTTAAAACACATTGAACTTTGGTGTACCAGATTAGGGCTGTCTCATTTTTGGGACGAACCCCAGAATATGACATTGGTGTGTAAAAAGGTACTAAAATCTACTTATTGGTCCTATGTCATGGATGAGCCATCCCACTGTCCATCTATTGGCACATTGATTCAGAAATTTCTGACTATAAAAGATAACGTTGCATTTGAACCATTTATGGATGAGATAAGACCACAATTAGCAAAAAATTTATATTTGCAATTTAGATATGGGGTATTACAGACTAATGCTCATACATGCATATGGGGAGGTAAAAATTAGGATGGTATCTGTACCCTTTGTTCGTTAAAGACAAAGGAAGATGATGTCCATCTATTGTTTTTTTGTCCGGCTCACCTAGACACCGTTGGATAAGATCCCTCTGTAAAAATATGGGTGTCAGGTTGTATAAAGAGGCAGAGCGTATCATTAAGTCTAATACCTCACAATTGGTGGTTTTTTGCATAAGCAGGTTCTTATTCAATGTGTATCCTTCCTTTCCTCAGTAAAGTTTTGGAGTCTCACGTTACTCAAACCCTCACTCCCTTTATAGAGGACTCCTGTGTTTTGGACCCCCAGCAGGCTGGGTTCAGACCTGCGCATTCCACAGAAGCAGTCATCCTCTCTGTGATGGACGAACTTCGCAGGGGCGCCGACTCCAACATCTGTCAGGCCCTGGTTCTCCTGGATCTGTCGGCCGCCTTTGACACGGTCGACCATGCTATTTTGGTCGACCGTGTCAGAGAGGCTGGCATCCAGGGCACAGCTCTGGACTGGGTGCGCTCTTTCCTGACCCATCGCCATCAAGCTGTCAGGCTGTCCCAGTTCTCTGCCTCTCAAGTCGAATTGACTTGTGGTGTCCCGAAGGGCTCCTCTTTATCCCCCCTCCTTTTTAATTTATACCTGGCCCCGTTAATCCGCTCCCTCCGTCGATTCAATGTCTCTGCGTTCAACTACGCAGATGACATTCAACTGGTTTTCACCATTGACTCCGGTGATCAATCCATTTCCACTTTTCAAAATACCCTCTGTTTTATCAGTGATTGGATGGGCACAAACCATCTGAAACTCAACCCCGACAAGACAGAGCTGGTTCTTGTCGGGGGGCCCTCCAATCCCTGGCACTCATCTTTTTGTCCTGTCAGTCTTGGCAACCCTCCTTGCCCTGTCAACTCAACAAAAAGTCTGGGAGTTGTCATAAGTAACGACCTATCTATGACACCCCAGATCAGCGCGGTAGTTTCCTCTAGCCATTTCCAGCTCAGGAAAATACGTAAGATCTCCCGCCTACTCACCCCTGATGCCCTTACCGTGGCCTTGCTTGCGTTAGTCATGTCTCGGCTTGACTACGCAAATGCACTATACGTAGGCATTCCTGCATACCAACGTAGGAGACTCCAGCTGATCCAAAATCAAGCTGCCCGCTTGATCTACCACCAACCTAGAGATCAGCACGTCCAACCTCTCCTAAAAAGTCTTCACTGGCTTCCGGTATCTGCCCGATGTAACTTTAAGCTTGGTTGCATTATTTTCAAATCCCTCACTGGTCAGGGCCCCTCTTTCATTTCTTCTTTGCTTCATCCTTATGTTCCCTCTCGCACCCTTCGGTCATCCCAATTGGCTTTACTTTCCACCCCCAGATTCAAGCGTAAGAAACACGGTGGCCTTAGGTTTTCCTTTTTAGCCCCGTCTTTCTGGAACTCTTTACCCCTCTCTCTTAGGTTGTCCTCCCTTTATCCTATGTTCAGATCTTCTCTTAAAACGTATCTGTTTACCATAGCCTATCACTAGCCTTCATCTTCAGCTGGGTTATTGTTTGTCTCTCCTCCCTGCTCCCTCTGTATAGCGCCAAGAAACCTAATGGTGTTAGCGCGCTCAATAAATTAATTTAACATAACATAACATAACGTATCTAATCAGAAAACGACTTGGATACAAATTGTAATACAATATTGGAACCTGTAGTTTCCTTTATATAGCATTAAATAATTCAGAATGCACTGAGTTCACTTTTTGTAAAAATTGCGTGATTTTAAAGATTTTAAACTTTGGTTTTTAGTCTGGCTTTTTAACGAGGAAATAACCTTTTTTATTGTCTTATCTGGATTTTATGTAGTAATATAAAATTACTTGTTACTGAATCAATTGTTACTCTGCCCCATTATATAAATTGTAATGTGTTCATGTGATTAATTGTTGTCAAGGTCATTTTATATATTAGTCTGTAAATGTTTTCCTTGTCTTGTACTTCCTGCTTTTATGGCTATATTAGCCGAAATAAAGTTGAACTGAACTGAACTAAACTGAATAGTAAATTTGACCCCTCTGAAAATCCAACACTTTCCCTATTGTTGGACAGACTGGAGTTGGAATAGTACATTTTACCCCTCCTGAGTCAAGCCCTACTGTTGCGCAGACTGTATTTGGAATAGTAATTTGTACCCCTTCTAAATCCAACGCTTTCCATACTGTTGCGCAAACTGAGGTGAGAATAGTGAAGTGTTACCCCGCCGCAATCCAACATTTTTCCTACTGTTGCACAGACTGAAAGTGCATAATAATTTGTACCTTTCCTGAGTCCAATGCTTTCTCTACTATTGCACAGGCTGGAGTGGGAATAGTAAATGTTTACCCCTCTTTAGTCCAACCTTTTCACTACTGTTGCACCGACTGAGAGCGGGAATAGCGAATTTTACCCCTCCGCAATCCAACACTTTCCCAACTCTTGCACAGACTGTAGTTGGAATAGTGAATTTTACCCCTCTGCAAACCAGCACTTTCCCTACTGCTGCACTAACTGGAGTGGGGATAGTAATGTGTACCTGAGTCCAACGCTTTCCCTACTGTTGCAAAGACTCGAATGGGAATAGCAAATTTTACCCTTTCTGAGTCCACCGCTTTCCCTACTGTTGCAGAGATTGAAGGGGGTAAATAGTATATGTTTTGTTCCTACAATTTTGAAGTTCTGTTTATATTGATTACATTTATAATATTATGATGTTTCTGTGTATTTAAAATAATTTTTATTTAGTAATGTCATATATTTTTTGTAAAATGTAATTTTTTCTATTGTTTACTTTTATGTGTGAATAAATTGGTCTGTTTTTATGTTTTCCATTTAATTTCCTATTGCTTTTAATATATATACCAAGGCGTGTACTCATGATTGGCTGAGCGAATTTGAAATGCCGTAGTGTTTGGAAGTGTTAGTGGTTCACCACGGTGTGAGATATATATATATGGTTTCACACCAGTTATAGTTAGGAATTAGCATTTAAAAAATCTATTAAATTCCCTGAAAAAACCATAGGTTTCACACCAGTTATAGTTAGCTGGAAATTTTACTGACATAAAACCATTCAAATTCCATATATATAACAAGCGCGCCTGCAATGCACTGCTGATGACGTCACATATTACATCACTCATGACATGGCCAGTGACATCACTCATGACATCACTGATGACACCATCCTTGTGACAGAGTGACAGACCTTTCAGTGTAATGTAACCCTTGAAACACATATTCAAAAATAGAAACTAACATTTTCAAAAAAATGGAGATACCCATACCAGTTACAACAACCTATTCAGTAATTCCACCATCTATATACACATCCACTCATTCACCAATAGTTCTATATAGTCACTCATACATATACTCACTCATCATATGTAGTGATACACCAATCCATCCTGTTACACACCGACAGTCATCCAAAAGTTACTCACACACATACTCACACATGCAAATAAACTATTGAACATCCATTTATTTGCATATACAACTATACACACACTACCACCTTACTTCTAAGGAAACTTACACATACTTACTCTCTTAAACAATCACTTATAGTTCTACAGGTTCTACAGAACGCTGCGGCGTTCTGTAGAAACTGAAGTTTATTCAACACTCCCTGTTGGGCCTCAAGGAAAAGACTTTTACAATAGTCGAGGTGCGACAAAACAGTGCCGTCACCACCGTTTTTTTGCTTCTCTCAGGTAGGAAGGGAAGCACTTTCCTAATGATTTTCAGGAGCCAGTATATGGACGATGTCAGCGCCATAACTTGTGATTTAAAAGAAAGTTGACTATCTATAATGACTCCCAGATTTTTTACCTTTTGAGCTGGAGCGGGTGATTCTCCCATGTCAGTTGGCCACCATCTTGGACTCCAAAGATTTGAGTTGGACCCAAAGACAATTACCTCAGTCTTGGAGGAGTTGAGTTTTAGGCAACTTTTTACCATCCAAGAACTGACTGCTGACATGCATTCCTGAAACCTGGTTGCCACCACCAGCTCTTTCTCCGGGAGCACCGAGACCACGATCTGGGTGTCATCTGCGTAAGAGGTTAACTCGAACCCGACGGCTCGCATCACCGGAGCAAGGGAGGATACATATATGTTAAATAAAGTGGGGCTAAGGGAGGATCCTTAAGGGATCCCCCCAGGGAGTTCAAAAGGTCTTGATTCGGCATCCCCCATAGCCACCACTTGTACCCGGTCTTTCAAAAAGGCCTTCAGGATGTTGAGTGCTTTCCCCTGGATCCCGCAGCCCTCCAACCGGTCCACCAACAAAGCATGGTGAACCGTATCGAAGGCCGTTATTAGATCCAAAAGGATCAGCACCGCTTAGCACCCATCATCAAGTACCTTCCGGACCTCCTCTGTAGATTTAATCAGGACGGTCTCAGTGCTGTGTCCTTCTCTAAACCCATGTTGAGCCGGGTCTAAACCCTTAGCGTAACGCAGGAAGGAGCAGAGCTGGGAGTTCATGATTTTCTCAATCAGGTTTGCAGGTAGAGGTAATCTGGCAATAGGTCTATAGCTATTGGGATCCATGATGTCCAGCGAAGGTTTATTGAGTAGTGGACGGATGGATGCCCGCTTCCACACTGTGGGAAAGTCGCCCTTTTCAAACATTAAATTAAATATACCAGTTAGAGAATCTGCAATAGTGACGGCTGCCAGCTTTGCAATTGACGTGGGGCATGGATCTTGAGGAGAGCCGGACTTGGTTTCCATCATAAGTTTTAAAACCTCATCAGAGTTTACTGGCTTAAAGGCAGCAAATTTTTCCTCCAAGGTCCCGACCGGGGGGCCCTTTGGGACTTCTCCGCACTGCTCAAGGTCACCTGCTGTTCGAGTGTGGAGAAAATTACTTGAACTTTAATCAAAAAGAAGTCAGCCAGTGATTGACAGAATTCGATATTGGGGGGCACAGGCATCACTTTAGGGGAGGTTAAACTGACCACCGTATCAAAAAGTTCCTTTGCCGAGTTCTTAGCCTTCTCAATTCTATCTGTATAGAAATCGCTCTTGGCCTTTCTGATATGCTCTTTATATGACCTAAGGCTAATTTTTAATCTCTCTTTATCCAGTTCGTGTTAATTCACTCACACTCACCAGATTCTTTCTAGCTTTTTGCATATGGTTTTCTTTTCTCTAAGCTCAGCCGAGTGCCAAGGGGCCGAAGGTACCGGCCTGGTAGGCCGACACTTCTTAGATGGGACTAACCTGTGACAGGCCCTATCAACCCACTCAGTGTATTCGATGGAGGCTTTACTCACATCGGTTTGCATAACTGGCCTTGATGCTATCAACAAATCCTCCAGGACTGGCCCATCAATTTATTTCCAGGCCCTGCACATCCTGGATGGTTGCCCCTCTCTCAGATTCTTCCTAACCAGTGGACTGCGGATGGTAAATAACAGCCCCATGGTCTGACCAGGACACAGGTTCAGCCTTGGAAAAAATCAGATTGGGATTGTTCGAGAAAATACCATCTAATGTATGGCCGGCCAGATGCGTTGCCCCTAAGACCCTCTGGGGCGTGAAACCTATATTTTTTTTCAATATATTTCAAAGATTTTGTAAATGCTAATTCTATTAGCGGATAACGGTTATATATGTTATTATCCTTCTGGGACCACCTGGGCAGCCATCTAGTTTCTCAGGAGAAGTGAGGCACAAGAGAGCACAAAACAAGAGTGGAAAACATGAAAAGGGGGCAGGGTTGACGCCCCCTGACTCCTTAGCCCTTCTCAAGGGGTCCCAGAAGGACCAGCAAGTGCAAAAAAATATATTTTTTTTTATAAATCGCGGGGTATGCGCAGGGTACTCGTACCGTACGCGTACAGTGCGCGAACCCCACGATTTTTTTGAATTGTTTTTTTTTTTGTTGCCCTTGTGGGTCCTTTTGGGACCCCCTGAGAAGCGCTAGAGGGTTGGGGGGTCTCTACCCTGCCCCCTTTTTGTGTTTTCCACTCTTGTTTTGGGCTCTTTTGTGCCTAAGTTTATTTATTTATTTATTTATTTAATTTCTTCTATAGCGCAGGAATCGACCCCATAAGGGGTATCTCCGCGCTTTGATCGCTAAAGGTGATGATAAACAGGGACAATGCAGATGAAAAAGGAGGTACAATGGTGGAGCTACAGTGGTTTAGTCTTCTGCAAACAAGTTGGTTTTTAGCCTTTTTCTGAATGATAAATGATTAGTGATCTGTCTAAGGCTAAGGGGCAAGTTGTTCCACAAGGTCGGTCCCACTAAGGAGAAAGCTCGGCCGCCTTGTCTGGTCTTTTTAATGAAAGGGGATTTTAGCAGAAGTTGGTTGCATGACCGCAGATCTCGGTCTGGTTTGTAATGCTGTAGTTTTTGGGTTAAATATTTGGGGCCGTTTCCAAACAGGCACTTATGGACAGTACAGCAGATCTTAAATTTAACACGTTGGCGTATGGGAAGCCAGTGAAGTTCTCTCAACAGGGGTCTGGAAGATGTTTTTGGGGGGGCATTCAGAATCAATCTGGCCGCCGTGTTCTGGACCACCTGTAGTCGATTGATGGCGTCCTCGTTAGCTTGTATCAGGAGCCCGTTGCTATAATCTAATCGACTTATAACCAGGGTCTGCACAAGGGTTTTTCTGTAGGTGTCTGGTAAGAGAGGAAAAACTCGTCTGAGCAGGCCAATGGTACGGAAACAAGCACCAGCGATCACGTTTGCGTGTTCTTTTAGGGTTAGATTTTGATCCAATTTTACACCCAGGTTTTTGACTGTCAGTTTTGGGGAAGGTACAGGTCCTAAGTCCAGGGGCCACCAGTCGGGAGACCAGAGTATGCTAGCTTTCCCAAAGAGCATCACCTCTGTCTTCCCGACATTGCATTGGAGGCAGTTGGAAGCCATCCAATTTAAAACAGTCCTCATACCTTACGCAAAGTTTTCCCTAACATTAGCGTTAAGGGCATGGAAAGGGTAGAGGAGTTGAGTGGTGTCGGCGTAAGACACTGGTGTGAATCCATACTTCCTCACTATCTCAGCAAGGGGGGCAAGTTCTCCTGAAAAACAAAATGTTGGCCAACACTTCCTGGTTTGGACAGTTTGGAATGTTGACAGTCAACTGCCAGCCAATCAGAAACTCTCTCACGCACGTAAGGGTATACGCACATACACTTAAGGTACACGTACCGTACGCCTACAGTGCACGTACGGTGAGCGCATATAGATATATCCTTTGCTCAAATTCAAGTTTCTCAACAACTAGTGTAGGGATTTTCACCAAATATAGAAAAGGCACTACTGCATACCTGTCCCTACCATTTTGCCAAGATTGGTGTAATTCCGTTCAACCTGTAGCCGTGTCAGAAGGTCTCATAGAAAATACCATTTGAAAGATTTCAAATTCAATTTTCTCAAGAACTACTGGAGGGATTTTCACCAAACGTAGCAAAGGCACATCTGCATACCAGGCCCTACCATTTTGCCAAGTTTGGTATAATTCCATTCAGCCGTTCGGGCTGTAGACGTGTCTAAAGGTCCTTATGGAAAATAACATGGGGAAACACATTTTGGGACCCCTCTTTCGGCCCCGGCTTGACGAATCCCCCCAAAACTTTTAGGGAAAGAGCGGAGCGGAGCTGGCCAAAATTCTGGAAAATTACACACAGATTCCTCAATCGGCGCCAAAGTTATTCCCAATAGAATGTTTAGCGCATATAGATATATAATTTGCTCAAATTCAATTTCTCAACAACTACTGGAGGGATTTTCACCAAATGTAGAAAAGGTACTACTGCATACCTCTCCCTACCATTTTGCCAAGTTTGGTGTAATTCCGTTCAGCCGTTCGGGCTGTAGCCGTGTCTAAAGGTCCCATAGAAAATGCCATTTGAAAAATTTCAAATTCAATTTTCTCAAGAACTACTGGAGGGATTTTCACCAAACATACAAAAGGCACTGCTGCATACCAGTCCCTACCATTTTGCCAAATCTGGTGTAATTCCGTTCAGCCGTTCGAGCTGTAGCCTTGTCAGAATGTCCCTATGGAAATTACCATGGGGAAAACATGTTTTGGGACCCTCCTGTTTTCTCGGCCCCCGCTTGACGAATCCCCCCGAAACTTTCAGGGAAGAGCGGAGCGCAGCGAGGAAAATTTAGCGAAAATTACAGGCAGATGCCTCAATCGGCGCCAAAGTTATTCCCAATAGAATGTTCGGAATTTCCTATGGTAACTAGGTCCTAACTATATATACCTACTGGCTATCGCCAGTAGATAATATATATATGCAGATGCAGGCACTCCCGGTAAGTAGCATATTTCTTTATTTTTTAGTCATGGCACGATGTCCGTCCTGACGCGTTCGGCTGTAGACAGCCTTTGTCAAAGTAAGCATAATCATTCTCATTATGCTTTCCAACTCATGTAAACTGTTCACCTTATACACTTAAAGTTTCCATATCATTTCAGTACTTCTATATATTTCTTTGAAGACATACATTTTACACTTTTTTTCACAATTTTTTATAAATGTAAAACCAAGCCCCTTTGGCACTATCATAACAATCTAACGAACTCTGGACCGGGAACCGGAAGTAGATATGCTCTAGAGCCAGTGCTCAATAATCTATGGTTAAGCATCCAAATGCTAACCAAAGGTAAAGCATATAACAATATGCACAGCATATACACTCTTGTATTTGAAAACTCACCGGAAAGCGAACACATATAAATAGATACCTTCATTATGCGGTAACACTATGGGGATATCTAGAAATGATTAAATGTTTAGAATAAAAGGATGTGATTCTCCCTTGATCAATTTCCATAAAATATGTATTATAAAGTTCATTGTAGGTTACTTCATATTCCCAATATTACATTTCATTTAAAAGAACAAGCACATTCCATGTCGCCCACAGATATAATAAAGAACTCTACATGAGCAAAATCTGATAAGAACACGTAAAGTGCTCAAGTCTCACACAGTTGTAAACTGGAAAATGATATTACAATACTTAAATGCTATAGTGTGGGAAATCTCCCATCTTGTATTGCACTTCCTATATTCCAACATTGTTAGAACTGTGCAAAAGCTGCTATGCATATATAAAGTGCCTTGGTGCAAGAAATGTGTCCAGGCATAAGTATGTGTATTCCTAGTATAACAGAATAAATATCCCAATGATGGGAATAGGGCTTCTTTTATGACATTGGTTTCTCTTTTTCAAATATCCACGAATTACTTCCTTCTAGTCAATATCCACTGGTTTTGTTAGTCTCACACTACCAAATCTGCAAAGTGCAAAATGTATCAGATGTCCCAAAATTGCAAACGGGGACCAGTCTTCTATATAAATTGCAGTAGTGCAAATGCTAAAATCCACTTGCCATTGCAGAATATCACAATCTTATGAATGTTAAAAACTCAATCACACTACAATATTACAACAGCATAGAGCATGATCCAGAGGAACAGGGAGGGAGCAAGGCAATATTATCATTCATCATTTAGCCTAGATGGACCTCTAGCTACTCATACCTATTCAGGCCATATGGAAAATAAGTGTTCAGATTCAAAATATATCTTGATTCCAAGCGCCTAAGGTTCAGTACTCTGTTGCCTCCTCGGATGTTGGGGGGAACTTAATGGTGTAGAACAACAGTAACAACAGTAGGCTAGATCACTATCATGTTTATCATAAAAGTGCTTAGCCACAGAATACGTAAAATCCTGATTCCTAATAGCTTGCTGATGTTCTAATATCAGTTTTCAGCTCCTTTCACAACATAAATATGTATGTATGTATATATATATTCCATATATAGTTAGTTGCACTAACTATATATCGCGCACCCGCAATCCACTGCTGATGATGTCACATATTACATCATTCATGACATGGTCAGTGACATCACTGATGACATCACTGATGACATCTCAAATGACATCACTGATGACATCACTGATGACATCACTGATGACATCTCATTTGACATTACTGATCACATCACTGATGATATCATTCATGTGATAATACGATGAACCTCTTCAGACTCTAATATAACCTTAGATACAATCAGTGTAAACAGACACTCACAGACTGTCACTCATCCATGGAGTTACTCACACACCTAGTCAGTCATGCAAAGAATCAATCACACCTCCATTTCCTCAACTATACAGTTATACAAACTTTACTTATTCAAACATATACTAACACATATTTACTCTCTTATACAATCCCTGATACAAGTTCACAATGATCCATACAGCCACTCACACATTCACTGGCTCTTATGCACAGTTATTTATATATGTCAACTCTCACATGTACTGTGTTTTACATATCATCATCATCATCATCATCTGGATGACCCCTCTAACGCCCCGGGAGTAGATCTGTTGGATGATCTCAAAGCATTTGGGATCACTCTGGCCAACCCGGGGGCGACCCATGAGAAGGGCCATCTGTTGGACCCCATATTCTCTAACCTGGACCACCTCAATTCATCTCCGGCGCTGCCCCTGCCCTGGACAGACCATTTTTTGGTGTCCGCAGTGTGGCAATTTGATAATCTAGCTGCAATGGCTCCAAGGGTTCACACTTTGGAAAGAGCTTGGTCGAGGCTCCCGGTTGACACCTGGGCGGCACATCTGGAGGCAACGCGGCCCCCTCTTGGATCCAACCCGTTAGTCGCGGAAGCGAATCTTCACACCTGGCTAACGGAGTCGTTAGACTTCCTCCTACCCAAAAGGAAACAACTTATGAAGCGGAAGAGAGTGGGTTCGGCGCCCTGGTACACGTCCGAATTGAGAACCTTAAGGAAGGGATGCAAGAGGTTAGAGCGGTCCTGGAGGAAAGACTGGAGTGAAATGAAGCGGAAGGAATATCGGGAGGCCTTGAGTACTTACAAATCCGCCATTCGGGAGGCAAAATCTGGATTCTTTGAAGAGAGAATAGGCTCTGCGGTCAACTCTTCTAAAGAGTCATTCAGGGTTATCAAGGAGCTACTGAACATCCCCGAACCTCAGATCATCCACGAGGACCCACGCAAAAAATGCACAGAACTGGCTTCCTTTTTTAAAACAAAAATTGACAACATACTGGCTTCCCTTCCCCGGCAAGATGAGGTATCTTCCTCGGGTGACAACCCCAGCTCTCAGTTGGAGATGCGATTAGTGGAACTGGCCTCCTTTGGTAATGTCACTACGGAGGAAGTTCTCTCGATTTTGAGGACCATGAAGAGTGGCTCCCCGAAAGACCCGGCACCGATTAAATACCTAAAACAGGTGGCCTCTACCATCGGCGGCCCAGTGACGGACCTTATAAACCTGTCCCTCACTCAAGGGGTAGTAACCCCCAGTCGGAAAGGGGCGGTCGTGAAGGCTCTTTTAAAGAAGCCTAACCTGGACCCCGCCGACCTCGCCAACTTTAGACCTATCTCCCTGCTGCCGGGTCTCAGTAAGGTCGCTGAGAAGTTGGTGAACAGCCGCTTGTCGGACTTCTTGGAGGCCAACTCCCTCTTAGGTGATTCCCAAACGGGCTTTCGTCCCGGTCAGGGGACCGACACCGCCCTGCTGGCCGTTGTGGAGAGCGCTAGGAGCATTTTGGATTCGGGGGGATCAGTGGCAGTGATCCTCCTGGACCTCAGTGCTGCTTTCGACACCGTGGACCATCTGGTGCTTCTCCAACGGCTGGCTGGTAAGGGGATCACAGGTTCGGCCCTCAAGTGGTTTGCTTCCTTCTTGGAAGGCCGTACATTTGAGGTGTGGGAAGGCCATGAAAAATCATCTTCAATCCCTCTCCAGTGTGGTGTGCCACAGGGCTCTTCATTGAGCCCTACTTTATTTAACGTCTATATGGCCCCCCTGGAGAGCGTGGTACTGCCGCTGGGTATTAAAGTCATCAGTTATGATGATGATACTCAGCTGGTGGTAGGCCTCTCCCAGTCGGCTCACCATCCTGACCGGCTGCACTCGTGTTTGGAGAAGATCTACACATGGATGTGCAGCTCAGCACTAAAGCTCAACGGCTCCAAGACGGAGCTGATGCTGCTGGGAAATTCTTCTCCATCTTTGTCTCCCAGCAGCTGGCCCGACTGCCTTGGACCTGTACCCACCCCCAAGCAGGAGATTAAGAGCCTCGGGGTTTGGCTTGAGCAGGACCTGTCGTTTAAAACCCATGCCAAAAAGACTGCTGGCGTTTGCTTTGGCCTGCTCCGCTCGGCTCGGAAGATTCTACCGCTGCTCCCAGCGGTCACTAGGAGACTTCTCATCCAGGGGCTCATCATCTCGCGGCTGGATTTCAGCAACGCGTTGTTCCTGGGTGCTCCAGAATCTACCATGAACAAACTGCAGCAAGTGCAGAATGCGGCCGCCAGGCTCCTGACGGGCCTCCCCAGACATCAATCTGCTCGCCCTGCGCTGAAGGCGCTGCATTGGCTCCCTGTGAGGGATAGGGTGAAGTTCAAGTCACTTTGTATTGCTCATAAAGTCCTGCAGGGGACAGGTCCACCTATTCTGGGGGAGATGGTCCAGCCCTATAAGGCCCCCCGTTCTCTCCGGTCTGACCACCAACATCTTTTGCAGGTAGGGAGGGTGAAGAAAGCAAGAACTGGTGGCAGAAGGTTCTCGATAAATGTAGCCTCTTTGTGGAACTCTCTTCCCTTACATCTACGTTCGGAAGCTAGTCTTCCTCGGTTCCGCAAACTTTTAAAAACTTTCCTGTTCTCTGCATAACCCCCTCATTACTCTGGTAGTTCCATTCTCTGGTTGAGCGCTGGGATGCCTTTTTGGTAACCAGGCGCTATATAAAACTCAGAATAATAATAATAATAATACTTACTTTGACATGTAGCACTGAGATATCCATTCACTCACCAATACACTCATGCACACAGTCAACCGCCCATACAGCTGTTTCCACATGCACTTTTGAAACCATACATCTAGTGAATCAACTGCTCACACATCTATGCACAGAGTCATACACCTCCCAGCCACCCACACACACACTCAGTCTCCCATACAAATACTTGGGCAACCAATCAATAACCCATATAGTTACTCATATAGCTACTTATCAACACATGCAACAGTTTACAGAACAACAGACATAATGATGCACAAATTAAGACAGTTTAGTCACTAACCCATGCACTCAGTGAGACACATTTAATCACTCACTCATACAGTCAGTCATGCACCTACTAAATCCTTCATCCAGACACTTATACATCCACTCATTCTTCAATATGTAAGACATATTTTAACTTTACAGAAACATACAGTCACTGGATGTTGTCATCAGTGATGTCATCAGTGATGTCATTTGAGATGTCATCAGTGATGTCATCAGTGATGTCACTGACCATGTCATGAATGATGTAATATGTGACATCATCAGCAGTGGATTGCGGGTGCGCGATATATAGTTAGTGCAACTAACTATATATGGAATTTCAATGGTGTTGTGTGAGTAAAATAAGGTTTTGTAAATGCGAATTCCTAACTATATATGGTCTATAACCTATGGTTTTTTCAGTGAATTTTCAAGGTTTTGTAAATGCTAATTCCTAACTATATATGGTCAATAACCTATGTTTTTTTCAGTGAATTTTCAAGGTTTTGTAAATGCTAATTCCTAACTATATATGGTCTATAGCCTATGTTTTTTTCAGTGAATATATATATATACATACATATATAAACATATATCATCTGTATATCTATATAAATACAAACATAAATGCATGCATACATATACTTATATGCATACAGATGCATGTTATTTACATGAAAGTTGAAAAAACACTAATAAAAGCAAAGCTAAAAAGCCACCTCATTACAAACAGAATGGCTTTAACTTAAACGAGGGCGAGATCTATTGCATTTTCAATGCTTGTTTACTTTGGTTCCATCAAGAAGGCATTCAGATGTGTCACACATTTGCCATAAATTCTGAATGTTAGCACTCTAGTTGCACATTAGATCACTGTAGTAAAGCTACTGCTCACCAGGGACGTCTGCTGCTGGTATTCAAAGTGCATGTTTCAGTCTGCATGTCAGAATTTTTTTAATGAAATAGAAGAGGATTTGAGAAGTCACTCAAAATGATCCCTAATTTTTCTTTCTGAAGCACTAATCATACTTTCTATGGCAAAATTAACCCCCTCATGTTGTTCCTTTTTAAATTGAGTGTTTTCAGACTTACCACTTCATTCCAATCAAGATGGCTTCTGGTGTGCCATACTTTTGTCATAAGTAAGACTGTTAGCGCTCTAGTTGTTCTTTAGAACACTCTGGGACATTCTGTCATTGGGCTATACTTGGGGTACATCTGGGTGATATTTGGGCTACATTTAGGCTCTTTTGTCTCTGATGGCCATCTTGGGAGACTGTATGTCAGAATTTTTTAATGAAATTGAAGAGGGTTTGAGAAGTCACTCAAAATGTGCCCTAATTTTTCTTCCTGCAGCACTAATCATAATTCATATGGCAAAATATACCCCCTCATTTTGTTCCTTTTTAAATTAAATGTTTTAAGAGTTACCACTTTATTCCAATCAAGATGGCTTCAGGTGTGCCATACCTTTGTAATAAGTAGGACTGCTAGCGCTCTAGTTGTTCTTTAGAACACTCTGGGACATTCTGTCATTGGGCTATACTTGGGCTACATCTGGGTGATATTTGGGCTACATTTGGGCTCTTTTGTCTCTGGTGGCCATTTTTGGGAGACTGCATGTCAGAATTTGTTAATGAAATAGAAGAGGATTTGAAAAGTCACTCAAAATGTGCCCTAATTTATCTTTCTGCAGCACTAATAATACCTTCTATTGCATAATATACCCCTCATTTTGTTCCTTTTTAAATTAAATGTTTTAAGAGTTACCACTTTATTCCCATCACGATGGCTCCAGGTGTGCTATACCTTTGTAATAAGTAGGACTGTTAGCGCTCTAGTTGTTCTTTGAGACACTCTGGGACATTCTGTCATTGGGCTATACTTGGGCTACATCTGGGTGATATTTGGGCTACATTTGGGCTCTTTTGTCTCTGGTGGCCATTTTGGGAGACTGCATGTCAGAATGTTTTAATGAAATAGAAAAGGATTTGAGAAGTCACTCAAAATGTGCCCTAATTTTTCATTCTGCAGCACTAATCATACTTTCTATGGCAAAATATACCCCCTCATGTTGTTTCTTTTTAAATTAAATGTTTTAAGAGTTACCACTTTATTCCAATCAAGATGGCTTCAGGTGTGCCATACCTTTGTAATAAGTAGGACTGTTAGCGCTCTAGTTGTTCTTTAGAACACTCTGGGACATTCTGTCATTGGGCTATACTTGGGCTACATCTGGGTGATATTTGGGCTACATTTGGGCTCTTTTGTCTCTGGTGGCCATTTTGGGAGACTGCATGTCAGAATGTTTTAATGAAATAGAAAAGGATTTGAGAAGTCACTAAAAATGTGCCCTAATTTTTCATTCTGCAGCACTAATCATACTTTCTATGGCAAAATATACCCCCTCATGTTTCTTTTTAAATTAAATGTTTTAAGAGTTACCACTTTATTCCAATCAAGATGGCTTCAGGTGTGCCATACCTTTGTAATAAGTAGGACTGTTAGCGCTCTAGTTGTTCTTTAGAACACTCTAGGAGGTTGCAGTAGAACACAAAGGAATCAACTGACAGTCTCTGTCCTTGTTGGATGTACATGTTTTACTGAGAATGTCAGACTTCATTTTCACATGACTGAGAAAGATAATGTGAATTTACAGAAAATATGCTTTCAGTTTAGCTTATAGATCCCCTTCCAAACCACTGTGGGAAAATCATGAGATATTCGTTTTTTTTCAAACAATATTCATGATATCACAGCAGAAGGTTTTTTCACATGGTAAAATCACCTTAGAACCCACCACAATTCCTAAAACGAGTATGGTACCATCAACAAATGATTTATAATGTAACTAAAGTCCTAAAACCCTCTATTAACTACAATGCTTTTTAATGAGGTGCTATCATGTATATTGGTCCCAAGATGGCTGCCAACACTTCTTGGATGAAGTGCTGACAGCCAATCAGATCAGATGTGTGGTTAGGCTCCGCCCAGATATATATCTTTTTTTGAACCTAAATTACTCAAAATCCACTGGAGCACATATATTGAGACCTAGCAAAGGCACATCGGGCTAACAGTCCCTACAATTTTGCCAAGTTTCGTGCAAATCCATTCAGCCGTTCGAGCTAAAAGTGAGGCCAACCGCCCTATGGAAATTAACATGGGAAAAATGCGTTTTGGGACCCTCCTTTTTTCTCGGCCCCCCCTTGATGAAACCCCCCCAAATTGTCAGTGGCTGCTCAGAAATAAATAACGTAGCCAATAGCCCTTTGTAAATTGGAACAATATCCCAGGATAAAACATAAAACTATAAGGTGTTCTTAAATTAAAAAATTTAACTGAATGAGTCATAACTTGTGGAATTAGCGGTAAAGTTACATCTCAAAGGTGGTGTGTGTGGTCCACCACATATAAGAAAGAAATAACATCCAATACAAGATTCAAATGTATTCTTTCACCTCCCACTCCATGATTGTGACAATAAAGCAAATGTCACATTTTTTCAATACTTAGAAAAATATAAAATACAGAAAAAAACGAAAAAGGAAATGAAATAATCACTTTAATATTATTTTGTTCACAGTTGTATATTATTTTGCACTGGGGTCTTCTTTTTCGTGGAGTCTTTAAGAGGTCACAGCTAGGAGGCACAAAATAACCAATAATGTTGTTGAAACCGTTATACAGATGTGGTTTTGTGGAGTTGCTTTTCTAAGTTAATAAGGGTTCATTCCCTTGAACGCACATGCAAATAGTATATCTATGCTCTTAGAAAATACATGATGAATATGATATCATAGGCAGAAATGTATACAGCACGTTGCACTTTACCTGCCAGTATTTGCACACTTTGATATTTCTACAAATAAGAATTACATATAGGATTTGCACTGTGGACACTATGTCTTTTATTGTAAATAATATGTATATATCATGAATTTTAATTATTTATGAAATTGTATATATATTTTTATCTGTAATAGATGTAATTCCTTAAGTGTGTAAATATATGAGATATATTTTTCTATGATAAATCCAATAGTAACTTGGAGACCACTAAGAGCGTAATTTACATGAATTAATTGTGGCACTGTGCCTTTTATAACAACTTCAAGTCTAACACCCCTACATATATATGTAGAGGAAGCGATACCACAATGAGTTAATTTGGGCGATGTTTTCTATGTATAGAACTCCGCCTGTTATTGGTTTGCAAATGCCTTAAATACCCTCTTTCTAGCTCTACTAGCGTATCATGTGATCAAGCCTCTGGCTAGAGGCGAAACGCGTCATGCAGGACTGCTTGGGTTTTATTTCTCTGAAATAAAGAACACTTAACTTTTGCACGAAGCTTTGGGTCCGACTTGTTCGTTTTCCTGTGGAATGGAGGAATGATGCTGTGCGCATTAAACGATATCGGATTTCATATATATATATATATATATATATATATATATATATATATATATATATATTCACTGAAAAAACCATAGGTTATAGACCATATATAGTTAGGAATTCGCATTTACAAAACCTTATTTTACTCACACAAAACCATTGAAATTCCATATATAGTTAGTTGCACTAACTATATATCGCGCACCCGCAATCCACTGCTGATGATGTCACATATTACATCATTCATGACATGGTCAGTGACATCACTGATGACATCACTGATGACATCTCAAATGACATCACTGATGACATCTCAAATGACATCACTGATGACATCACTGATGACATCTCATTTGACATTACTGATCACATCACTGATGATATCATTCATGTGATAATACGATGAACCTCTTCAGACTCTAATATAACCTTAGATACAATCAGTGTAAACAGACACTCACAGACTGTCACTCATCCATGGAGTTACTCACACACCTAGTCAGTCATGCAAAGAATCAATCACACCTCCATTTCCTCAACTATACAGTTATACAAACTTTACTTATTCAAACATATACTAACACATATTTACTCTCTTATACAATCCCTGATACAAGTTCACAATGATCCATTCAGCCACTCACACATTCACTGGCTCTTATGCACAGTTATTTATATATGTCAACTCTCACATGTACTGTGTTTTACATATGTACTTACTTTGACATGTAGCACTGAGATATCCATTCACTCACCAATACACTCATGCACACAGTCAACCGCCCATACAGCTGTTTCCACATGCACTTTTGAAACCATACATCTAGTGAATCAACTGCTCACACATCTATGCACAGAGTCATACACCTCCCAGCCACCCACACACACACTCATTCTCCCATACAAATACTTGGGCAACCAATCAATAACCCATATAGTTACTCATATAGCTACTTATCAACACATGCAACAGTTTACAGAACAACAGACATAATGATGCACAAATTAAGACAGTTTAGTCATTAACCCATGCACTCAGTTAGACACATTTAATCACTCACTCATACAGTCAGTCATGCACCTACTAAATCCTTCATCCAGACACTTATACATCCACTCATTCTTCAATATGTAAGACATATTTTAACTTTACAGAAACATACAGTCGCTGGATGTTGTCATCAGTGATGTCATCAGTGATGTCATTTGAGATGTCATCAGTGATGTCATCAGTGATGTCACTGACCATGTCATGAATGATGTAATATGTGACATCATCAGCAGTGGATTGCGGGTGCGCGATATATAGTTAGTGCAACTAACTATATATGGAATTTCAATGGTTTTGTGTGAGTAAAATAAGGTTTTGTAAATGCGAATTCCTAACTATATATGGTCTATAACCTATGGTTTTTTCAGTGAATTTTCAAGGTTTTGTAAATGCTAATTCCTAACTATATATGGTCTATAACCTATGGTTTTTTCAGTGAATTTTCAAGGTTTTGTAAATGCTAATTCCTAACTATATATGGTCTATAACCTATGGTTTTTTCAGTGAATATATATATATACATACATATATAAACATATATCATCTGTATATCTATATAAATACAAACATAAATGCATGCATACATATACTTATATGCATACAGATGCATGTTATTTACATGAAAGTTGAAAAAACACTAATAAAAGCAAAGCTAAAAAGCCACCTCATTACAAACAGAATGGCTTTAACTTAAACGAGGGCGAGATCTATTGCATTTTCAATGCTTGTTTACTTTGGTTCCATCAAGAAGGCATTCAGATGTGTCACACATTTGCCATAAATTCTGAATGTTAGCACTCTAGTTGCACATTAGATCACTGTAGTAAAGCTACTGCTCACCAGGGACGTCTGCTGCTGGTATTCAAAGTGCATGTTTCAGTCTGCATGTCAGAATTTTTTTAATGAAATTGAAGAGGGTTTGAGAAGTCACTCAAAATGTGCCCTAATTTTTCTTTCTGCAGCACTAATCATAATTCATATGTCAAAATATACCCCCTCATTTTGTTCCTTTTTAAATTAAATGTTTTAAGAGTTACCCCTTTATTCCAATCAAGATGGCTTCAGGTGTGCCATACCTTTGTAATAAGTAGGACTGTTAGCGCTCTAGTTGTTCTTTAGAACACTCTGGGACATTCTGTCATTGGGCTATACTTGGGCTACATCTGGGTGATATTTGGGCTACATTTGGGCTCTTTTGTCTCTGGTGGCCATTTTGGGAGACTGAATGTCAGAATTTTTTAATGAAATAGAAGAGGATTTGAAAAGTCACTCAAAATGTGCCCTAATTTTTCTTTCTGCAGCACTAATAATACCTTCTATTGCATAATATACCCCCTCATTTTGTTCCTTTTTAAATTAAATGTTTTAAGAGTTACCACTTTATTCCCATCACGATGGCTCCAGGTGTGCTATACCTTTGTAATAAGTAGGACTGTTAGCACTCTAGTTGTTCTTTAGAACACTCTGGGAGGCTGCAGTAGAACACAAAGGAATCAACTGACAGTCTCTGTCCTTGTTGGATGTACATGTTTTACTGAGAATGTCAGACTTCATTTTCACATGACTGAGAAAGATAATGTGAATTTACAGAAAATATGCTTTCAGTTTAGCTTATAGATCCCCTTCCAAACCACTGTGGGAAAATCATGAGATATTAGTTTTCTTTCAAACAATATTCATGATATCACAGCAGAAGGTTTTTTCACATGGTAAAATCACCTTAGAACCCACCACAATTCCTAAAACGAGTATGGTACCATCAACAAATGATTTATAATGTAACTAAAGTCCTAAAACCCTCTATTAACTACAATGCTTTTTAATGAGGTGCTATCATGTATATTGGTCCCAAAATGGCTGCCAACACTTCTTGGATGAAGTGCTGACAGCCAATCAGATCAGATGTGTGGTTAGTCTCCGCCCAGATATATATCTTTTTTTGAACCTAAATTACTCAAAATCCACTGGAGCACATATATTGAGACCTAGCAAAGGCACATCGGGCTAACAGTCCCTACAATTTTGCCAAGTTTCGTGCAAATCCATTCAACCGTTCGAGCTAAAAGTGAGGCCAACCGCCCTATGGAAATTAACATGGGAAAAATGTGTTTTAGGACCCCCCTTATTTCTCGGCCCCCCCTTGATGAAACCCCCCCAAATTGTCAGGGGCTGCTCAGAAACAAAATGTTCCATTTTCCTGAAAATTTCAGCCAATTCCGTCCACAAACGCCAAAGTTATTAGACATAGAATTTTCAAACATCCCATAGAGAAAAAATCCTAACTAGATATACCTACTGGCGACCGCCAGTAGGTAATATGTATATATATATATATATATATATATATATATATATATATATATATATATATATATATATATAACCTACTGGCGGTCGCCAGTAGGTATATCTATACACCTCCCAGCCACCCACACACATACTCAGTCTCCCATACAGCACAGTTGATGAGCTTCATGCTTTGCTCACCATAGGTGATGGTCTTACCACAAAATATACAAGAGATCTTGTATTCCCCAAACTGTGGTTGTATGTTTGGAACCATCTCCCTTGTCTCTGGTCCCGATGGAGTGGGTTGCTTTCGTTTGGAGGTGCTGGGTGAAGATTGGGGAGGGTTGCTGGCCAGTTCTCTCACCTCTGCTGCAGCATAGTTGTTGGGATGCCTGTGCTGCATGTGTCGAATCATGGTGTTATTGCCAAATGAGTATTTTTTATTAGGGTTCCCCCTTGAAAGTTCCATGTTACAGATTAGGCAAGTCACCTTTGGCGCATTCACTTTCTTCTTGCCCTCTGGGATGGAAAAAAACTCCCATACAATGTGCTGCTTTGGCCTATATGGGGTATTGTCTTCTGGTAGGAATGTCCTACTCCCCTCCTCCTCCTCCTCCTCCTTTCTTCTTCATCTCCACCACTGTGGTGTTGTGGTGGTCCTCTTGGTGGTGGTGGTGGTGCAGATGCTCCAGCTGCTGCTGCTACTGTAGCCATTTTAAAGCACTAAATATTATGCAGAGATCTCCAAACAGGTCTTCCTCAGTCAAAGGACAAAGTCAGAATAAGGAAAAAAGGTGGGGTCTTTCATCATTTGAAAAAAAAAACTGTCCTGAACCAATGAAAAGTGTTGTTTTCAGGTCACATGACCCTGGCTTTCATCATTTGGAAACCAAAACTGTTCTGCACCAATAAAAAGTGTTATTTTCAGGTCACATGAACCGACGCGCTTACGCTGCGCGCACCAGGGCGCACCCAGGGGCGCGCCCCGGGGCGCGTCGCGTAAGCGCGTCGGATGCTTATGTTGCTCGATCATATTAGCTCGAGTGCTTCCGGGTGCGCTTACGCCGTGTGTATCACGCGGACGCGGCTACGCGATACGTCACGATGATGTTTTCGTTCGCAGCAATAGTGCTAACGGGACGCTCACCGGTGCGCGCCCCGGGGTGCGCCGGAAAACTGCGCTTTCCGGTGCGCTCACCGGGGCGCGCACCGGGAGCGCTCCAGGGCAAAAAAAAAATAGTATTATATACTACAGGGGGCAAATGAGATGTCATCAGTCATGTCACCAGTGATGTCATTTGAGATGTCATGATGTCACTGACCATGTCATGAATGATGTGATATGTGACATCATCAGCAGTGGATTGCGGGTGCGCGAAATGTAGTTAGTACAACTAACTATATAGGAGCAATTTCAATCGTTTTTTAAATGCTAATTCCTAACAATATAAGGCCTGAAACCTATGGTTTTTTAATTGAATATATATATATATATATATATATATATATATATATATATATATATATATATATATATATATATATATATATATATATATATATATATACACACACACATATATTACCTACTGGCGGTCGCCAGTAGGTAGTTATAGTTAGGATTTTTTTCAATGTTAAATCTCAAAATTCTATTTGGAATAACTTTGGCACCGGTTGACGAATCTGCCTGAAAATTTCCTGAAAATGGCCTCGTCAAGCTCCGGTCCTTCCCTGAAAGTTTGGGGGGGATACGTCAAGCGGGGGCCGAGATAAAAGGGGGGTCCCAAAACGCATTTTCCCCATGTTAATTTCCATAGGGCGGTCAATTTCACTTTTAGCCCGAACGGCTGAATGGATTTACACCAAACTTGGCAAAATTGTAGGGACTGGTAGCCCGATGTGCCTTTGCTATGTCTCAAGATATGTGCTGCAGTGGATTTTGAGTAATTTAGGTTCAAAAAAATATATATATCTATAGGCGCTCTCCGGTGCGCGCACCGGAGTGCGCTCCAGGCGCGACACGCGACTTGCGCGCAGAAAGCTGATTGGCTCTTGGGTGTCTGTAAACATTCTAAACAGTCTGGAGCGGCCGCCATCTTGTGTCTCGGTAAAATCGAGACACAAGGGGTTTGAAAAAAAAAGGGGCAAATGACCATAAGGGGGAAGAGTAGACCCCCTCTGACCCCCTAGGTTTGATGTAGGGACTAAAATAGGGTCCTGCAGGGCATTAAAAAAATTTTTTCGTTTTGCGCGGGGGAAGCGCATGGTACGCGCACCGGCGAAGCACGGGGAAAATCCAGGACCATATTTATGAAGGCCTTGCGCTGTTAGTTTTGCGCCTCCTGTGCGTCAATTTTTGTGACGCACCAGCGGTGTAAAAAAATGCGCATTGTTATGCAATATTTAAAAAGTGACGCATCTATCTAGATGCGTCACTTTTTAAATATAGTGCAACGAGGCACATTTTATTACACTGCTGGTGTTATGCGTCACTTTTCTGTGCGCACTCCTTATGACATTCCAGATGTGTCATATTTAATGTATGACGAATCATGTTGCAAGGAGTTACAGATACGTCAGTATTTCTGACATATCTGTAAACATAAAAGTGATGCGAGGCAGGTGCAAGATTTTGACGCAACAGCATCCTAAAAGTGACGCAGAGAAATCTTATAGATTTCAGTACGTCGTTATTACCAAGCTTTTTGCGGGGGAATGCCCCCTTTGCATACATTATACCTGACGCAGATATAATGTGGCGCAGAGTTTTAAAAAGTGACCCATGTACCTAGATGCGTCACTTTTTAAAAATAGCGTCAGGTATAATGCATGCAGAGGGGGTGTTCTCCCGCAAAAAGCTTTGTAATAGCGACGCAGTGAAATCTTTGAGATTTCACTGCGTCAGTTTTAGGATGCTGTTGCGTCAAAATCTTGTGCCTGCTTTACAGCAGGTGTTAGACTGAGGCAAGACCTTTCACATGCTGCTTTCCCCATTTGAAAGGACACATTACTGGAGTTGCGTCACTTTTGTGACGCACTCCAGCAATGCGTTACTTGGAATGTCATAAGGAGTGCGCACAGAAAAGTGACGCATCGCACCAGTGGTGTAAAAAAATGTGCCTCGTTGCGTTATATTTAAAAAGTGACGTATCTAGGTAGATGGGTCACTTTTTAAAATCAAGCGCCACATTATATCTGCGTGAGGTATAATGCATGCAGAGGGGGTGTTCCCCCACAAAAAGCTTTGTAATAGCGACGCAGTGAAATGTTTGAGATTTCACTGCGT
Organism: Lissotriton vulgaris; assembly: GCF_964263255.1. Taxonomy (NCBI): domain Eukaryota; kingdom Metazoa; phylum Chordata; class Amphibia; order Caudata; family Salamandridae; genus Lissotriton; species Lissotriton vulgaris. The sequence continues at coordinate 1,113,025,103 of NC_141689.1, read as the reverse complement.
CACTTTTAGGATGCTGTTGCATCCTTTAAATATAGTGCAACGAGGCACATTTTATTACACTGCTGGTGTGATGCGTCACTTTTCTGTCCACAGTCCTTATGACATTCCAGATGTGTCATATTTAATGTATGACGAATCATGTTGCAAGGAGTTACAGATACGTCAGTATTTCTCACATATCTGTAAACATGAAAGTGACGCGAGGCAGGCGCAAGATTTTGACGCAACAGCATCCTAAAAGTGACGCAGAGAAATCTCATAGATTTCAGTACGTCGTTATTACCAAGCTTTTTGCGAGGGATTGCCCCCTCTGCATACATTATACCTGATGCAGATACAATGTGGCGCAGAGTTTTAAAAAGTGACCCATGTACCTAGATGCGTCACTTTTTAAAAAATAGTGTCAGGTATAATGCATGCAGAGGGGGTGTTCCTTGCAAAAAGCTTGGTAATAATGACGCAGTGCGTCACTTTTAGGATGCTGTTGCGCCAAAATCTTGCGCCTGCTTCACAGCAAACCTTTCACATGGTGCTTTTTCCATGTGAAAGGACACATTACTGGAGTTGCGTCACTTTTGTGACGCACTCCTGCAATGCGTTACTTTTGTGTTTACAGATATGTCAGAAATACTGACATATCTGTAACTCCTTGCGAATTGATTAGTCATATATTAAATATGACATATCTGGAATGTCATAAGGAGTGCGTCCAGAAAAGTGACGCATCGCTGTTTTCACGTAGCGATGCGTCACTTTTCAGAAATGAGGCCTCCAGTTTATTCACTGTGTCATAACTTTCTTTTCTAACACTCACCTTCTTTCATTCCTCCTACTTCACTTCCTTTCACCTCTCATACCTTTCTGTTCTTTCTTACTCATTCTCCTTTCAATTATCAATGCACTATATTTCACTTACTCTTCATTTTTTAAGAATATAGCTCTTTGATGAGAATTGGAGGTAGTTCTGAAAAGAACTTTTGGTTTTCTTCTTTTAACTGAACAGGAACAAAAACAGGGAATGGAAACTGCTCAACAGGAGCAAAAAGAAAAGAAAAAAATTAGGGGTGGGAAGGGCAGCGATGGTTCTCCAATGCTCGAACCATGAGCAGGACACTTTGCTCCCCATAGGTGAGGAGTTGATTGCAGTATCTGCATTTGACGACCCCATGGTTAAATGCAGGTTGTATGTTTGCTACCTGCTCCTGTGATTGTTCTCTTCCAGAAGAAGTTGCTCCTCCTGTTGATGTAGAGGCCCCATCTCTGGGAACCTCTTGTGCCAGAGCCCTGACACTTTCCCGGGCAAAATTCTGGGGGTGCCTCCTCTCCACATGGCGAATCATGGTGAAGTTGCCAAAAGAGTATTTTTTTGGGGGGTTACCCCGTGACAGGACCTGTTTGCAGATCCTGCACTCTACTTTTGGTGCATTCACCTTCTTCTGGTCTGCTGGAAACTTAAAAAATTTCCAGATGAAATGTTCTTTGACCTTCGGCTGAGGAGGCTCTTCATCAATGAAATCATTGGAGTCATCTTCACTGCTGGATGGTCTGGCAGCCATGATTAATCCAGGAATATGGAGCAGCAAAAAAGGCAGGTCTTTCAGTCACAAAAGTGAAAGAAGAAGTGAAGGAAATGGGTGGGGATTTCATTCATTGTAAAAAAAAACTGTTAGCAACCAATGAAAAGTGTTATTTTAGGGTCACATGACCCGACGCGTTTACGCTGCGCGCTCCGTAGCACTTCCGGTGCGTTTACGCAGCGCGATCGTAGGCGCTTCCGGGGCGCAAACGTGGCGCGATCGTAGGCGCTTTTGCGTGCGTTTATGCGCCGCGAACGTAGGCGCTTCCGAGGGCACTTACGTTGCGCGCCGAAGTGACGTCATCAATCTTTTATAGAAATGCATAATCATTTTCCTTATTAAAAAAAACTAATTTTATTTGTATGGTACGAAATGTTTTGCATTATTATTAACTTTTCATTCATATTTTTTTTCACGAACGACAGTTGCGCTCTGGGTGCGCTTTCAGATGAGCTCTCGGAAAAGCTTACCGGAGAGCTTAGCTGAAAGCTTCCCGGAGCGCGCACCCAGAGCGCAAAAGAAAAAAATTATATAAAAAAAATGAATACTTAAAAAAAAACAGCAAATTGTAAAAAAAAAAAAAGGTTAGAAACTCGATATACAAAGGAATTAGCATTTAAAAAACCTATGAAATTCACTGAAAAAACCATAGGTTTCACACCAGTTATAGTTAGGAATTAGCATTTAAAAAACCTATTAAATTCACTGAAAAAACCATAGGTTTCACACCAGTTATAGTTAGCTGGAAATTTTATTTATTTTATTTTATTTATTTTATATTCTTATAGAGCGCCAGACTAGACCCCCGAAGGGGTATCTCTGCGCTATAACTGCAGGTATAGAGAGAGTAAGAGAATGTGTCCAAGGATGGAAGGACAGTTAATAGCTGGGAAACAAATGGGTTTTTAGGTTTTTTCTAAACGCCATGTGATTAGTGATTGACCTCAGTCCGAGCGGCAATGAGTTCCATAAAACAGGTCCGGTATGGGCCAGTGCACGTCCACCTTGCCTAGTTTTCTTAATACTAGGTACTTTGAGTAGTAGCTGGTCGCTGGAACGCAAGGAGCGTCCTGGGGTGTAAGGCTTAAAAATGTCTGTAAAATACTTAGGGCCCATCCCTATTAGACTCTTGTGTATGGTGCACAGAGTCTTAAAATGAACACGCTTCTTCACAGGAAGCCAATGAAGCTGAGACAGTAGGGGGCAGGATGGAGTCCTAGGAGGAGCATTCATGATGATCCTTGCGGCTGTATTTTGAATGACCTGCAATTTCTTGATTTGCTCCTCATTGGCTCCTTGGAGCAATCCATTGCAGTAATCGATCCTACTAATAACAAGCGCCTGCACCAGAGTTTTCCTGTGGTGATCCGGGAGATAGGGAAAAACACGTCTGAGCATCCCTATAGCCCGGAAGCAGGTGCCGGCTACTTGATTAACATGGTCCTTAAAAGTAAGTTGTTGGTCAAACAAAACTCCTAGGTTCTTGACCTTAACCTTGGGGGTGGGAACAGGACCAAGTTCCAGAGGCCACCAGTCAGATGACCAGTGTGTCGTCGCTTGCCCGAACAGCACAACTTCAGTTTTCCCGACATTGCACTGCAGACAGTTCGATGACATCCAGTCTGCAATGGCTCTCATCCCCTCTGCAAAAGATCTTTTTATTGCAGGTGTGAGAGTTTTGAAGGGAAAAAGAAGTTGGGTGTCGTCAGCGTAGGATACAGGGGTGAACCCGAAGGATCTTGCTAGGTTGGCAAGGGGGGCCACATATATGTTGAAAAGTGTCGGGCTCAGACAGGAGCCCTGTGGCACCCCCTTATTGAGCTCCCGATAGGTGGACTTGTGGGAGCCCAGCCTAACTTCTTGGGAACGCCCGGACAGAAAACTCTCCAACCATGCCAGAGCCTCTCCCTCTATTCCTACCTCCTTCAGGCGATGGAGAAGCACCTTGTGAGACACCGTATCAAAAGCGGCGGAAAGGTCCAACAGCACCAGAATCATAGAGCAACCATCATCCAGTGCCATTTTGATGTTATTGGTCACTGTTTGAAGTGCCGATTCTGTGCTGTGGTTAGGCCTGAACCCAGATTGGGAGTGGTCCAGGCCTTCCGTTGCTTCAAGGTGTTTCGAGAGATAGGTGTTCACGTGCTTCTCCGTGATCTTGCCTAGGTAAGGTAGGAGGGAGATGGGACGCAGGTTGGATAGGTCTGTCCAGGGAGATGAAGCCTTCTTTCTTATTGGGTTCACCACTGCCTTTTTCCAATCTGCCGGGACTTGGCCTGTTCTGAGGGAGGTGTTTACCATTTCGAGAAAATGGGGGCCTAGTAATGGGATCAAAGGGCTGACCATTTTAGCCGATATAGCCTGATATAAAACCATTGAAATTCCCACGTTATAGTTAGATGGACTCACTATAACTTGCGCGTGTATTTATATAGATATACAGATTATATATGTTTATATATGTATGTATATATATATATATATATATATATATATATATACATACACATACATATATATAAATGCGTAGAGAGAGTAGCAGACAGTGAGTAGTAGAGAGTAGTAGAGTGAATAGTAGAGTGAGTAGTAGAGAGTAGTAGAGAGTGAGTAGTAGAGAGTAGTAGAGAGTAAGTAGTAGAGTGAGTAGTAGAGAGCAGTAGAGAGTGAGTAGTAGAGAGTAGTGAAGAGTGAGTAGTAGAGAGTAGTAGAGAGTGAGTAGTAGGAAGTGAGTAGTAGAGAGTAGTAGAGAGTGAGTAGCAGAGAGAGAGAATAGTAGAGAGTAGTGGAGAGTGAGTAGTAGAGTGAGTAGTAGAGACTAGTAGAGAGAGAGTAGTAGAGAGTGAGTAGTAGAGAGTGAGTAGTAGAGTGAGTAGTAGAGAGTGAGTAGTAGAGAGAGAGTAGTAGAGAGTGAGTAGTAGAGAGTAGTAGAGAGTGAGAAGTAGAGAGTGAGTAGTAGAGAGTAGTAGAGAGTGAGTAGTAAAGAGTGAGTAATAGAGAGAGAGTAGTAGAGAGTGAGTAGTAGAGAGTAGTAGATAGTGAGTAGTAGGGAGTGAGTAGTAGAGAGAGAGTAGTAGAGAGTAGTAGAGTAGCAGAGAATGAGTAGTAGAGAGTGAGTATTTGAGAGTAGTGGAGTAGGAGAGAGTAAGTAGTAGAGAGTAGGGGAGAATATTCCAAAGTTTGGCACAGCACCACTTGCACAATAAGTTCAATGAAATCATATCACTTAGAGTCCTTATTGAAGCGCTGCATCTTGGTGTATATTCAAATGCTTTTATTTTCCTTAAGTTTATGTACCACAGCCAGCCGAAACGTTTCGTTCTGTACAACAGAACTTCTTCAGGGCGTTCTTATTTCCTTCAAGTTATGTCGGTATCCTGTTGTCATATAACTAGATATTTCTTCCAAATGTTAGACGAGACGTAAGTACATTCTTATTCAAAGTGACTAGGTATCAATTTTACCCACACAATTCGGGCAGACTTGAGTAATTTATAGCATCCTCAAAGTCAGTCTTTCAAAAATTCCAAAGTATAGGACATGATAATCCAAATCCAAATGTTTCTCAAGAAAAGTCATTTTCAATCATTCAGAATATCGGTGTTTGGGCAGATATGACCCAGGGACCCCCAGTATGCAAGGGGAATTAGTCCCCCCTCTGCAAACGCGCCAGTGGCCTGCGTTGCAGAGAGGTGTAAAAAGGGGCATAGCCTCATTACACCTCTGTGCAATGCAGCCCCCTGGCGCATACTGGAAGTTCCAGGGGGGCTAGTTGGCTCCCAGGGACCCCTAGTATGCAAGGGGAATTAGTTCCCCCTCTTCAAACATGCACAGGGCTGCGTTTAAGAGAGGTGTAAAAAAGGGTGTGGCCTCATTACACCTCTCTGCAATGCAGCCCCCTGGTGCATACTGGAGGCTCCTGGTGGGCTAGTTGGCCCCCAGGGACCACCAGTATGCAAGGGGAATTAGTTCCCCCTCTGCAAACGCGGCAGGGGGCTGCATTGCAGAGAGGTGTAACAAGGGGCATAGCCTCATTACACCTCTGCAATGCAGCCCCCTGGTGCATACTGGTGGTTCCAGGTGGGCTAGTTGGCCTCGAGGGGCCCCCAGTATGCAAGGGGAATTAGTTCCCCCTCTTCAAACATGCACTGGGCTGCGTTGCAGAGAGGTGTAAAAAGGGCGTGGCTTCATTACACCTCTCTGCAATGCAGTCCCCTGGCGCATACTGGAGATTCCTGATGGGCTTTCAGGCCTTATATAGTTTGGAATTAGCATTTAAAAAACTTATGAAATTCACTGAAAAAAACATAGGTTTCACACCAGTTATAGTTAGGAATTACCATTTAAAAAACCAATTAAATTCACTGAAAAAAACATAGGTTTGACACCAGTTATAGTTAGCTGGAAATTTTACTGACATAAAACCATTGAAATTCCCACGTTATAGTTAGTTGGACTCACTATAACTTGCGCGCCTGCAATGCACTGCTGATGACGTCACATATTACATCACTCATGACATGGTCAGTGACATCACTCATGACATCACTGATGACACCATCCTTGTAACAGAATGACAGACCTCCTTTCAGTGTAATGTAACCATTGAAACACATATTCAAAAATAGAAACAAAAATTTTCAAAAACAATAGAGATACCCATACCAGTTACAACAACCAATTCAGTAATACCACCATCTATATACACATCCACTCATTCACCAACAGTTCTATATAGTCACTCATACATATATTCACTCATCATATGTAGTGAAACACCTATACATCCTGTTACACACCGACAGTCATCCAAAAGTTACTCACACACATAATCACACATGCAAATAAACTATTGAACATCCATTTATTTGCATATACAGCTATACACACACTACCACCTTACTTCTAAGGAAACGTACACATACTTACTCTCTTAAACAATCACTTATAGAAACACATACTTATTTAAACAAGAACTCTTGCAATCTCTCACACTCACATATACTTACTTATATACATCAATACTCAAATATATTAGATTAAAACATATGTAGTTACTGATAAAGACACTAGTGAGACAGTCATTCACTCACTAACACACACATATACACACTCATCCACCCATACAGTCCTGCACATATGCTGTCTTCAAAACACTTACAAACAGTGAGTCAGTCATTGTCAGCATCTATGTGCTAAGTAACACCCCCACCAAACCATACAGACACTCATACTGATACTAAAAAAAACATCTAATAACCCATATACACACACATGTAGCTACTCACCAACCCATGCAGCCACTTATACACAAAGTGAAACACTGATACAAACATTTAAATATTTAAACAATACTCGCTAATATATGTACTCACTAAGATACACTTAATAAGCCAGTTAACCAATCAATTTTTTTTTTAAAACATCCATTAAGACACTTATTTAAACATTTATTCTTCCATCGACCTTTACATATTTTTTTTTTTTAGAAAGACACACATTCACTGGATGGTGTCATCAGTGATGTCATGAGTGATGTCACTGACCATGTCATGAGTGATGTAATATGTGACGTCATCAGCCGTGCATTGCAGGCGTGCAAGTTATAGTGAGTCCAACTAACTATAACATGGGAATTTCAATGGTTTTATGTCAGTAAAATTTCCAGCTAACTATAACTGGTGTCAAACCTATGTTTTTTTCCGTGAAAAAAAAAAAAAAAAAAATATATATATATATATATATATATATATATATATATATATATATATATATATATATATATATACAAGGTTTTGCGTGACCACCCCTTCCTTCAATGGGAGACTTTTCGGTCAGAACACAGGATCCCATTGAAGTCAATGGAAGTCCGACCAAACTGTGTCAGGAACCATTGTAATCGGTCGGTCGGTCTTCCCGAACCCAAGTCGGTATCGTAATGAGGCCCTAAATAGAGAATTAAATTGTTCCTGAAAAATTCATCCTCCAAAGATTCAAGCACTTAGGATGAGCAAGGAGAGAGGTTGATGCCAAAGCTACCATGGTACTAGAGTTCTGCCCAGCAAAGAACATTACGGTGCCTTTAATACATGGCTCCTTTGAAAGCCCATACCTTTTCACATTCATACAAATAACAAAAAGAGAAGACATATTCTTATGGTGCAAAGGCTAAATTCCATACTACAGCATGACAGCCTTGCTCATGCCGAGTCCAATGAAGGAAAAATAATATAGAGTTTCATTCACATTCCCAGGTCCCCTAATATGTTTTTTATAATGCTGAAAGCTCTGAGAATGAGCTAAACTTGGTTATAGCTAGACCTAAAAAGACCTTTCTGACATAGTTGATGCAACAAACAGTATAAATAACAATTCTATTTGATTTAATTGAAGTGATAGAACAGGAAACCACAGTTTACCCAGACACCTGCTCACTTAAGGAAATACAAAGTACTGTATAAGGAAGGGCCCAAGTATGAATATTATGAATAAAAAACTTTGCAAGAAATATTTAAATGTTGTTGTCTCTAGTCAGAGGTGAATCTCTTTTTCACAGCGATGGCCTGCTATCATTTTCTGTGATAGGCCTGCTTTAAATATATCTTTATTGCATCCAAGCATGAGGAGACTAGCATTCCAGGGGGCATATTTACTCTTTTTTAATTAATGCAGCGCAGCAAGGGAACTTGCTGTGTTGTGTGAAAGGAAGAGAACAGAAATGCTTCATATTTACAAAAAAATAATTAGAAGGCATTTTCCTCTTTCTATATGTGATACAGACTACAACAAGCATAGAACAAACAAAAATGATTTCCTCCTCGTTACTCCTTCCTCTGGGAAGCATACTAATTTGACTCAGATGTATGACGTTACAACGCAGGCTATTACAACGCCTGCCTTTACAACGCGGTTTTTACATTGCATACCTTTACAACGCATAGCGCTTAGAGGTGCTGGATAGTGAAAAGTTTAATTTTCTATTCCAACTCCAGTCCCCGTGGACACTAGGGAAGGTGTTGGATAGAAAATTAAACGTATTCCCTATCCTAGAGCGCCCCCCAGCGCAAAGCGTTGTAATGATTTGCGTTGTAATGACCGCATTGTAATGGTAGTGCGTTGTAAAAGTTTTGTTGTAAAGGTTGTTTACCATTTGACTCAATCCTAGGCTTATACAGCTTCGCAAATCTGGAACAGTGTCAAATCCATAGGTGTAATGCACAGGAATGCCCAAGCGCCATCCAAGGAAAGCCTACTAGCTTAAAATGTGACATTACTCCGTGCAAGTTGCTGCCGTGCATTACATTTCTTTACAAACCCACTCAAGGCGGTGAAATCGCCCCTTGTGTGACTTTGTAAATCTGAATAAAGGAATTGCGTTGCAGTGTGTCAACTTGAATGCCGCAAGGCAATGCAACTCCTTAATACATCTAGCCCCAAATCGCTATGTGGTACAGGTGTAAGTAAATACTTAGAGTGAGCTCCTTCAGATGTATTAGTGATGTGCTGAGTCAACAAGTACAGTGACGTGAGTGGTATCGAATTGCTGCAGACTTGAGGGGTTTAGAGGTGGTATTTTGTGCCTTTAACCCTGATCACCATAGACATCATAGGGCTGAATAAACAGCTATATTTCAATTCAGAACATGAAATCTCAGTGTATCCCTGTCACTGCCTTATATCCTGCTCAAATGATACATTTTCGTTACATGTTTTATGGACCCACTTGCTGACTTACTGAGAGCGAACAGGAAAAACATCTGCTCAGTGTTTAATATGTGCCGGTGCTTCTGGTGCTCAGCACCGGAATTATTTTGCAGGGCCGGGTCTATTGAATTTTCCCTCTTCGGGCGTTGTGCTCACTAATTATTAAAATTAAATGTACCTGCTGTTCTTGATCTTCGGTCCCATGCCTGTCTGGGATGTCTGCATGTGCTGACCCATCCAGGTCCAGGCACAATGGGCCCGATTCACAGAACTAACTTAAGACATAATCCTAACCTTACTACCATTTTGGTATTCACAGAAGGCACTTACTCATTTTGGTATTCACAGAAGGCACTTACTCATTTCGGTATTCACAGAAGTTAGGAGTCCTAACTTTAGGACTCCTAAATGCCTTCTGTGAATACCCAAAGTCTTAAAGTTAGGATTTTTCTCAATTTAGTAGTAGTAAAGTTAGGACTCCTAACTTTAGGACTCCTAAATGCCTTCTGTGAATACCGAAAGTCTAGAAAATAGGATTTTTCTCAACTTACTACTACTAAACTGAGAAAAATCCTAATCCTAATACAACCTTGTGCCTTGATGACGTGTGTAACATATTCAGCACACAAAAAGTCAACTTTCGCCCGAGCTACAAGGTGTGAGTGGGCATCCCTTTGTAAAATACCCTTTAACATTAACTGGCTGTCCTGCAACGATTTGCTCTGCAGGCGAACCGCTGCCTGATTATTGCGGAAAAGGCAATTGGTATGATGACGCTGAATGGTGTCTAAGGGTAACACTCGCATTCCTATGCTAATCTGTCGGCCAATACAGACAAACAATCACTTGCGCAAAGACTTCTGTGTACTCTGCATGCAGAGCAAGAGACAGCAGGAACCAAGGAAGACTAAGGGCAGCAGGAAACATGTGGATGAGGAAGGGCAGTGTGGGGAGCTGATTAGAGAGACAATGCTATATTTCAATGGAAACAATTTTCTCAAATGGCTGGGAGCACAAATAAAAATTGGCATGATGCATATTTCAGGTGTGACCAATTACACATTCTGACACAGAAAAACCAATGAAACAACGAAAAACCTGTTTAATATGAAAAACTGGGTGACTCCCTCTTTTTATAGCTCAGGATGAGAAGGGGAAGGGCCGGAGGGAGCAATGCATGCCCCAGTCTGAGAGTCAGGCCTTCACTGATTTCCAGTTTTTCCCCAGCAATGCCTGCTTTCTCAGCCTTCCACATTCCACTCCGTCTCTCCCCAGCAGAGCTTTACCTCATGCTCTCCATTCCCTTCCTGCCGCTACATTCTTTCCTCAACAGTCATTGCTCCCCCTCTTTCTCCCAAACCTCTTGCCTATAAACGTTTTGCTCTCATCCCTTTTCCTACTTTTGACCCCTCAGTCCTCAGCGACACCTGCTCTCTCACTCCCCGTGCCCGCTTTGTTCTCAGTATTGCCTTCTTTTATCCCCTCTCTCTCATTTGACCCTCTCTTCTCAACAGTACCTTCTTTCTATCCTGACCATTCTCCTCGCTATGAAGTTTTTCTCTGCTTTGTAATAGAGGGTGTTTCACTTTCCCTGGTGAGCCTAACCACAGTCACAGTTAAATCGTGGTGCAGTGTATGCACAAGATGAAAGTCAAATGACTGTGTTCCGAAATTGAGTTGTGGATTCAGGGGAGAGGATGTGAGCCCTTCAGAAGCAACAGCTACAATCCCTGTCAGAGTTAACCTTAAAACATACACATTTAATTGTGCATAACCCTCTCATAGCTTGGCACAAAAGCAGGCAGGCTTACATTAGAGGCAATCTGTACAGTATTTATACAGCACACACATATACATATTTGAAAACACAACACAAGAAATATTCCGCACCAATTTAGATAAAGAATAAAATGTAATAAACTATTTGACACCAAAGGGACAAAAATCACATTATTAGAACGAGAGATGAGCAATTTGAAAGATTTAAGGTAGGCCTAACAAGCAACCCGTGTTCATCTAGTTGTGCAAGAACAGGGGAAATTCACAAGTTCAGGCTGACTGCTATGGTACAGGGACCAGGATATAACCCAGTATTCTCTTTTCCCCAAATCGGCACACAGAGTACTGGAATATTTCATGTATTCCCTTTCAGTGCATTACTATTAGAAAATGTATGTCAATGTTGTGCTTCAAATGCACTTTTTGATTGAATTTTATTTCAAAACTCTCTTTTCTTGAGGAAGTGGGGCTCCTATCAAAACCTTACTTGGGGAAGGCTCGCTGGCTGAAATTCAGATCAGGTATTGCATCTGTCTTTCAGCAGTGCCAGATGTGGGTGTGAACCGAGCATATTGAGAAGTAGGTTGAGCCAGTGGATGGAGAAGGTGGAGCAGAGGAAGTGGATGTGGCCTCCTAAAAAAACTATGAGCACCTGCATTTAATATTTTACAAATTAACCCCTTGCGTGCTCATGGCGGCGTGGTTCCGTCATGCTGCTGCGGCTACACCTACGCGGCACTAATTCCCCGCGGGTGAATTCATGAGCGGGCGTGGTCATGACGGAACCACAACGTCATGAGTACACGCCGCCCAAGACTCATGAAATAAACATATGGTATCCCAACTGGTATTATTTAAAGACAGTTACAAAAGATATGTTGAAAACATTATCAGAAAGAAAAAAGGAGACTCATTCGTAGTTATAAATGTGCTCATGGCATCATATTTATCCAAAACAAGAATTGGACAAGTTACAGTTGTATCAGCACTGTAAACAATTCAATTAATACAACCCTAATTGTACTTGGTGCTCAAGTGGTGCAAGTGATGTACACGGTGGCGACGCAAGTGACAATGTGATCAGCAAAGACGGCGCAAGGTGACTAGTGCAGGAATATATACAGTGAGTTGATGAAACCATATGGTTCCAGCTGAATAGTGGTCTTTTTGGTTCTACTTTGGGCTGGCTGTAGTTTTAGATGAACCACATTGCATGTTGCGCCTTGTATTGCGCTGGGTGGTCGACGGCGTTTCGATCCTCCTAAATTGGGATCTTCCTCAGGACTGGGTTGAGTGATATACGGTGCTGTAAGCCATGTCTGGCGGTGTACGCTTGAGTAGAAGAATGGTTCCGTATCAATTTAGGAGCCTGATGGATGGGTGTACAGGGGTAGAAAAAGGAGGTCCCATCGAGTGGGAGCAGGGCTCCGAGCCAAGGCGAGAATCAGGGTAAATCATGGAAGTTCCGACGGGTGGGAGCAAGGCATCAATCCATTCGTGATCGAAGGAGGGAGAAAGAATCTGAAGGCCGGGTGTGCAGGGGAAGTAATAAGAGGTCCTGTCGAGTGGGAACAGGGCTCTGAACCAACTCGTCAATCAGGGGACAACCTGGATTGAATCTGAATCAGACAGGCCTGCTCCACTCAGAGAGATTCATTCTTCCGCCGTCCATCACGCTTGGGTAGACGCCTTGTTCCCGCCCGACGGGACTTCCATGATTTACCCTGATTGACGAGTTGGCTCAGAGCCCTGTTCCCACTCAACGGGACCTCTTATTACTTGTATGTTTTAACATGAATGACAAACATATTGTGTTTCAACATCAACTACAAATCAATTTCACTTTCTACCCACCCTATGTAAAACACAGTAAAAGTGACAAAAATATTGATAAAAAGTGTTTTAAAAGCAAAAACATTAATGATGAAATTATAGAAATAAAAATATTATTAATATTAAAAACATATTGTGAATTCTAAAAAGTGCAATTAATTACCTAAATAACAACATCAAATGTATAAAAACTATTGAAAAAGCTAGTTATAAAGCATGAAAAAATCTATAACCAGAAATATAAACACTTCTCTATAAATTTTGCAAATTCCAACTCTAAAATATATGTAAAGTAAAAGATAAACACCCTTACAACTAAAGCTAAAAAAGATACAAAATCAAAACTACATGCCTATTATATAGTTTTTTTGCAACATTTATTTATTTGTTTACTAAGGCTACAGGTATGTTCAACATAAACAGGCATATTCACATTGCCCTTTTTCATCTATGAATTGACAAAAGTATGCAATATAATAAGAAAACAGCACCTATAATAAATGTAAAGTTACATTGTATGTGGACTGTATGCCGCCTAACGTGGAAAGGGTGGGAGATGTGAAGGAGGGTTCACAGTCCTTTGGTGAGTATATTGATCCGTGGGTTTGGGCTTCCTCAGTCTTGGTATGGTCACTTTGACAAAAAGTGTCACCTAATGTAATCACTCCTAGTAGTAAATCATATAACAAGTTGGAGGGTAGAGATGTGTAGATAAGAGTATCTATCAAGCCAGAGTTAAAGAATCTATTTGTGTCAACAACAGTGATGCTGTGCAGTACATGGCATTTATATTTAATGAATCTTATAAAAAAATAGGCATAAGTATAAACATATTTATGAAATTATTGAAAAAAGTGCAACATATTACTAATAAAACATATCCAAAACCTTTACAATTCAAGTATAAACATATCATCCCTAAACAATGCAACTGATACACTTTGCTAATGAGACATATTATAATTATGCAAATATTACCATGCAGTATAAATATGCTCACAGTTGCAGTAGAAAATCTAAGCAGACGATTAATACAGATAATACAAAATGTTTATCCAAATTAATGCAATAATATTTTTACAACAAAAAATTCATAAAGAAGTTTCATACTAAATCAAATGATACCCTCTGAATCCAAAGAAAATGTTTTTAAAATGATAAAGTCCAGCAACGAAAAAAGCAGTAGAAAAATTAAAAAGTAGTTGGAAAACAAAAATAATTCCAACACATTTTCCTTTAAAAAAACAAAACAAAAGCAATATTAATCAATACAAAAGAGATTATCTTCGATATCTGTCACATTGAAGGAAAACATACTATCCACACCCCACCCAAAAAAAAAACATGTACAAATGTATTAGACGTGATTTACAATAAAAGTCAGAAAATTATGGGTGGGGAAATCCACTAAGCCTTCCGCTTTTCTGGAATTCACAAATGTTCAATAACGTATGTCTAGAAAGCTGCACCAAGGGAAGGTTTATATGCATAACTCTGGGTAGGTCATGGACATGTGTTGTCCTTTTCCCAATGTGGATAGTTCTCCATAGTGGAGAACACCCAACGAGGGCATATTCATAATAGTGTCAAACAAAATAAAACAATCTACTTAAAATTGATGTTATGTCCATCCCATAATTTTTTTTGAGTAACAGTATTTAGCCATGACCTTGAGGTCCAACGATATTTCCAACTCAATATCAAGTTACCAATCAACTTTAAATCCAGTTACAAGATTTTAAATAGCGCTTCAACATTTAATGTCAGCCAATGAATGGACCTCCTGAGATGGGAGACATGGGGCCTTATTTAGAGCTTGACTGATGGAATACTTTGCCAAAATGTGAAGATTAGCTCATCTGCCGCATTATAAGTGCCATAGGCTACATTACACTCACGCCACATTTGTCATATGAATCCTGTCCACCAAACTTTAAGAAAGGCCCATGGGGCAGACTACTGTTGTCTTCAGTTGCTGCAATTGTTTTTTCTATAGGATTCCAATAACCTAGTTTTAGAATTAATGTATACTCTGACCACTAGTTTGTGGGTATATGATGGCTGGAAACATAGTATGCTACAAAGCAGATGCATCTGGTCGGGTGTGTTATGAGGTATTGGAGTGGCCAGCAGCCAAAGAAAGCTAGCCTGCTTTGCTTACAGCAACACCTATTTGCCCTTCTCAGCAATAAAGTCTAGGTCTGATATCATAGACTCAAAGAGAATATCAGGAGCTCCAACAACTGGAGGAGTAAGGGCTGACGAATAAGGTACTCGGCTGCCTGTCAAGAGTAAGGCATACGAAAGGACAGTACAGTTTTATTCATATTCCCTCCCACCAAAGTTTCATATGAGGAGGATAAAGTCAGGGCTGGCTTACCCATGTGAGTGTTTGGACGGTTCCACACTTGAAATGTTTAATGTCCCTTCAACGACCTTGAACTAAGTATCACTCCCCCTGCTGCACTGCTCTCGAGCTTAAAAGGGACAGGGAAAACCACATTGTGCAGCCAGCTAACCATGCTCAGCACTTCACTCGTGACCTGTTTGTGCTCCTTGAAGCAAGGATGCATTAGTCCTCTTTTAGGAATCTCGTGCGGAAATGTGTATGGGTGCATGTTGAACCTGAGAATGCCAAAGCGTGGTATAATGTTCCCTCTGATATAATGAGGGCAACCGTTGCATATTAGGGGTATGGATGCAGTACTGAGTCCCAACCTTGGTGGAATGCTTCACCAGGTATAGTGGTTGTAATTCAAGAAATATTTTTAGCATCCAAGACCTGATGGTACCCTCCCCTGGTGTAATGATATCATTGGCACAATGCAGGTAATTCTAGGCAAACTTTGGACATCCATATTATAATGATTACCACTCAATATATAGTGCTGGGGTTTCATGCTGGGAATAGTTACCAGATGGTGGGCATATATGTGGATGTAGGCCCAGATCTCGGTACTGGGGTGAATGTATGACAGTGTTCTGCATTCTGTCCATCACCTGCTGTTTTTGCATTTGTCACCCCAAGTGGGACGGGTATGCTCAGACGTGAGTCCTGTGCTCTCCATGCCACTGGAATCAAGCTATCCAGGCTGATGAGGGCTGAAAGCCCCAAACCGGTCCTTGGATGCTTGTTTCCAGTTCATGGAGGACCTGGCTTGAAAGTTCAGGTTGGACTGTTCCCATGGGGCACAGGATCAAGACTGATTTGCATATGGCTGGGTTCCAACTGGAAAGGCATGGTGAGCAAAAAAACGATGGATTTAGGCCCAGATCTCTGTACTGGGGTGAATGTATGACATTGTTCTGCATTCTGTCCATCACCTGTTGTTTTTGCATTTGTCACCCCCGAGTGGGACGGGTATGCTCAGACGTGAGTCCTGTGCTCTCCATGCCACTAGAATCAAGCTATCCAGGCTGATGATGGCTGAAGGCCCAAAACCGGTCCTTGGATGCTTGTTTCCAGTTCAGGGAGGACCTTGCTTGGCAGTTTGGGCTGGACTGTTCCCATGGGGCACAGGGTCAAGACTGATTTGCATATGGCTGGGTTCAAACTGGAAAGGCATGGTGAGCAAAAAAACGATGGATTTAGGCCCAGATCTCTGTACTTGGGTGAATGTATTACATTGTTCTGCATTCTGTCCATCACCTTTTGTTTTTGCATTTGTCACCCCGAGTGGGACAGGTATGCTCAGACGTGAGTCCCGTGCTCTCCATGCCACTGGAATCAAGCTATCCAGGCTGATGAGGGCTGAAAGCTCGAAACCGGTCCTTGGATGCTTGTTTCTAGTTCAGGGAGGACCTGGCTTGGCAGTTCGGGCTGAACTGTTCCCATGGGGCACTGGGTCAAGACTGATTTGCATATGGCTGGGTTCAAACTGGAAAAGGCATGGTGAGCAAAGAAACGATGGATTTAGGCCCAGATCTCTGTACTGGGTTGAATGTATGACATTGTTCTGCATTCTGTTCATCACCGGTTGTTTTTGCATTTGTCACCCCGAGTGGGACGGGTATGCTCAGACGTGAGTCCCATGCTCTCCATGCCACTGGAATCAAGCTATCCAGGCTGATGAGGGCTGAAAGCCCGAAACCGGTCCTTGGATGCTTGTTTCCAGTTCAGGGAGGATCTGGCTTGGCAGTTCGGGCTAGACTGTTCCCTTGGGGCACAGGATCAAGACTGATTTGCATATGGCTGGGTTCAAACTGGAAAGGCCTGGTGAGCAAAAAAACGATGGATTTAGGCCCAGATCTCTGTACTGGGGTGAATGTATGACATTGTTTCGCATTCTGTCCATCACCTGTTGTTTTTGCATATATGTGGACATCCATGGCATGATGATGCCTACCTTTGGTGTAATGCTGCACCTAAAATAATTGGTGGGCTTCATGAAATTGTGATCACCACGTTTGGTCCAATGATGATCCTGACATAAGGTAGGCACTGCATGATACATTGGGGAAATCCATGGTACAGAAAGTGTTCAATGTATTGCAATGTTTATTACTTTTTCATAGGGCATATTGCCACCATTTTCTTTAAATGCTCTTGATGATGATGAACTCCCCAAATCCACTGGGAAGGGCCAGGATTTTTCGGCACACAATTGAAGTATGGGAGCATTTCATGAGTGACCATTCAGAACCTATTTTATTTTTAGCACAGGTATGTGAAAATTGTACTATAAAATTCTCAATTTGGCCCTATTTTTACAAATGTTTCTCAGATTAAACCATGGAGAACACTTGATTTGCTCTATTGACTCCCTCTGTGCAATTCAGTGTGAAAATGTATACTCCACATCTTTCAGATATCCCCATGTGTCACTGGATAAGATACGCAGTGGTCGAAAATGGCCCTCTCTGCAAGGTCACCCCGAATGTTTTGCCTTTACCCTCCACTTTTTTCAGAATTTAATTTTGTTGGTTTTAGGCCTCTGAACACTTTACCACTTCTAACCAGTGCTAAACTGCACATGCTTTCTCTCAAAAACATGGTAACATTGGTTCATACCCAATTGGTCTATTTCATTTACTTATAAATCCCTAGAAGAGTGCTCTGCATGTGATCAGGGTTAAAAAATGAAATACTACTAATGGGCTTGCAGCACATCTTGTGCCACCCTCTTATGTAGCCCTCTAACCATGGCTCAGGCCTGCCATTGCAGAGCCCGTGTGTGTAGTTCACACATTGATTTCGATCTGGCAAGATAAATCTCTTGTGTATGTAACAAATGGGAGAGTAAGGGAATTTACATAAAACTATGTGTGGTAGGAACTTCTGGTCCCCGGGGTTAGTAGTAATAACACAGAAGGAGTGCCTCCTGAAGGAGAGGAAATCAGCAATTCGCTCTTTCCTTAGAGGTGTATTTAGATAAGCACAGAGGCCCACATGCATCATTGTGTCATTTAGCATTTCTTAATTTGCGAAAAATAAGGAATCACAAATTAAGAAGTGCAAAATGCTATGCATCATTTTTTTCGGTATTTCTTTGTGATTCGGTAAAAATCGCAATTTTTACCGAATCCCAAAGAAATACCGAATTCTTAAGTTAATTTTCGCAATTCCCATTGATTCCTATGGGCCAAAAGGCCCATAGGAGTCAATGCAAATTGCGAGTGGCACTTAGAAAATTTCATGGGTGCAGGGGGGGGTCCAAAGGACCCCCCCATGCACCCCTGAAATGTATTTTTCGCATCATGTTGCACACACACATGTCCTAAGGACATGTGTGTCCGTAACATGAATGTTGAAAAAAAAGCATTTTCAACATTTTAAACACTTTTTCCAAATTTACCGAGTGGTTCAACCACTCGGTAAATTTGGAACCCTAATTGCGAATTTCCACTTGTCAAAGTAATGATGCATTGCTTTTAAGAAGTCGCACATCTGCGACTTCTTAAAAGCACCCGCAATTTTAGAACTCGCAACAATGTTACGAATTCTAAAATTGCTTCATGCATCCCAAAAAGCACTTTTGCATTCGCAAACGGCCGATTTTAAGTAATCGCACCGTTTGCGACTACAAAAATGCTTGATGCATGTGGGCCAGTGTGCCCCAACACAGTTGATAGGACAGTAGTAGTCCTTTAAGAAGACCCCTCACTCACCAACCTGGTTGGTGACATGCTTCATCATCGGGGTCCCACCACATAGGCCGAGTGCCTATAGGGTGTGCTACGACACCTGACTACAGTGGAGCTGAATATTGTTTCTTTTTATATGTACTAATTATACATGTGTGAGGGTGTTTTTTAAAAAGGGCCAGTAACACTCCGTTCAAGACTTTATTCTTGAGCGTCTGAACCCTAATAAAACCAATGTGGCACCTTTGCCCAACTAGGAGGGCTTTGGTGTCTCGAGAAGTGTGATATATTAAAAACAATTTTAAAAATAGCCAAGTGTGCTATGTGACAGAAAATAATAAAGTAAACTAGGTCTACATGTTTCAACGAATTTAAAAATTCTTTGGTTTTCGTCAGGACCGTGTGTATTACAAGGGGCGGTACGCACATGCTAAGGTGCGGCCTACCCTCATGTAATTTACAGACCACAAATATTGGTCTGAATGTAAAAAGTGTGTTCAATCCTGGATTCAGGAAAAAACCGGTGGAAATAGAAAAAAGAAAGAAAACGGGGTTGGGAAAACATACTGGGGAAGACTTCACAAGGATACACAAAACATTTACAGTGCTTGATGAGGTCCCCCATCGGGTGGCTGTCTATATTGATTATCATATAGGCAGTGACTATCTAAATTCAGCTTAGATTAGTAGTTGCGCTTAGAGGTGGTACCTTATATAGCCAACGTTGTTTGTGAGGTACTGAGCACAATGAAGTCGATTCGGACAGAGAGTGATCGATAATGGTGAAAGACATGGTGAGCTGCTAATGCGTTCGGCAGATATACATCATATCAGTGCAGGGAGCGTGATCGTCCAATTCTAAGTCACTGGTGGGATAATCATTTAGTGATTAATTATCTAAACGGGTGATGTAAGTACAACACAACGTTTAAAAAACAATGCTTACACTCAAAGCGGTATTTATCGCTTCATGGGCTTCGGATGAACCAAGACGGCAAATCTCCGTCACCTAAATGGTTAAACCTAAGCATGAGTACAGAGGGGTCTGGCAGACTGTGGGCGTGCACACCCGAGTTGGGAAAACTCGGAATCGGTACGAGGGCACCGCATTGTGCCCGTGGGTGGCAGATCCGTACTTACTTCTTTAAAGGCGGTTGCAAGACTGTAAAACCTACTAGGTTCCAGCGCGCGAAGTCCCGTTGTGTGGTCGGCGCCGCAATAGTGCCGGTAAAGTAAGTTACTCGGTACTTCCTGGTTGAGGCGGGACCGCGTGTGTCACCGCCTCCTTGGCCAATCAGAGGGCTTGGTGAGGGCGTGTTTATTTTGTACCAATCAAAAAGCTACAGTGGTGTGACTCTTGTTAGAATGGTTGCCGTGGTGACCAACGCTTGCGTTTCACCCGTGTAAATAAATCTCTTGCCAGGCCCAAACCTTCCCTTTTTATACATATAAATCACCCCTAAGGTAGGCATTGGATAACCCAGAGAGCAGGGTGCAATGTATTTAAAAGGCAGGACACCTAAGTTGTACATGTCCTGGTAGTAAAAAGCTATCACATTTGTTTTTCACTACTGCAAGGCCTATCTCTCCCATAGCATAACATTGGGTTTACCTTATTATATTTTATAAGTGTATATCGCAATTATAAAGAGATTGACTTTCCAAGTGTAGTGTCTCCGAATCACAATTTAAAATCTGAATTTATGATGGAGTTGGATTTTAAATTGCAGTTCTGAAAATGGCACTTTTAGAAGGCTGGCATTTTGTTACTTTAGCCATTTATTTGCCTGCTGCCTGTCTCTGATACACTTCTGGAGAGGGTGACAGCTGGGGTTTGTGTATTACCATAGGCAGCCACTAGCTGGACCAGCCTCACTTAATAGGCTGTGTTTTAGCCCCGCAAAAAGGGTTGCACACCCCTGTAGTGAGTTTGGAGTGAAGGCAGGATAGGAGGACCTCCATGCACTACAAATGCATGTCTTTGAAGCTTCCACACTCAAAAAGCCAAAACTGGGTATAAGTAGCGGACCTCTGACACCACCACTTCAGTATGGTTCTGGACCTGTGTAGACTCTGCCAAGGAGAATGGCTGCTGTTCTGCTGAAATGAAATGAAATGAAAGAAACATTTATTAGGCGAGTAGCTACCCGGGGGCATCCCAGTGCTGATGGCAGTCAGACCGAGAATACCGCTGCACTGCTAAGGGAAGAGCCAGGTTTTTAGTAATTTCCGAAAGGCCAAATAGCTGGACTCCTTTTGTAAGCTGAGAGGGAGAGTATTCCACAACTTGGTGGCATTATAGGAAAATAGACGACCCCTACTTCTAGCCTTATAAATCCTGGGGACGACAGCAATGTGCAAATCATCTGAGTGCAGACGTCTATTCGCCCGGTAAGGCCGGACAATGGAACGGTTGATGGCTGGTCCATTCCCTGTTAATGCTTTATGGACAATACACGTGGCCTTAAAATTAACTCTCTACTGGATGGGGAGCCAGTGAAGAGATTTCAAGGCAGGTTTTGCAAATTGACGTTTCAGGGTGCCACAAAGTATCCTCGCTGTGCAGTTTTGCACTGTTTGGAGTTTAGAGATGGTCTCTCGAGGGAATCCTAGGTAAAGAGCATTCCCATAGTCCAGGTGGGAGAGAATAAGGGCCTGGACCATAAGCCTTCTTGCCTGAAAGGGGAGCACTTTGTGGAGCATCCTTCGTATGCCGTAATAGGAAGCTGCGACCGTCCTTGCCTTGACCTTAAAGCTGAGATCTTGATCGAGCCAGATACTTAGACTCTTCACCTGTGTTTTGGGGGCAGGGGCAGGCCCCAGTCAGACTGGCCACATTACGTCTGTTTTAAAGAGGAAAGGATTCCCTAGGAGAATCATCTCAGTTTTATCTCCATTCAGTTTAAATAAGACTGGTTCATCCACTTGGCTACCTTTTCTAAGCAGGGACGCAGGCCGAGAGGGGAATTATCAAAGGGGTTTAATTCTATGACAAGTGTCATCAGCGTAGGTCATTATATGAACCTCGAACGGGAGCACAATCTCTGCTAATGGGCACATATAAGCATTAAATAAAGTGGGACTCAGGGATGATCCCTGAGGGACTCCACAGCGGAGGGGAATGCGTTTTGATGTGGCATCGCCCCTAAAACCTGGAAGAATCTGTCTCCCAGAAATGATTGCAGCCATGCTGTGGCTTCTCCGGTCACCCCCAAACCCCTTGAGTCTCTGGACCAAAATTTGGTGGTTGGCCGTATTGAAGGCTGAGCTGGAATCCAAGAGGATAACAGCGGTAGAGCCTCCCACGTCATGAATCTTCTTTGATTCTTCAACAACTGCTAAAAGAGCAGTTTCTGTTCCTTGACGAGGACAAAAGCCAGTTTGTGAAGGGTTAAGAAGATTATGGGATTCCAGAAAAATGGAGACCGCTGTATTGATGTGTTCCTCCACTATTTTGCTGATCCATGAGAGAAGTGAGATGGGGCGATAATTTCCCAGGAGATCAGGGTCAAGACTAGTTTTTTTTAGAAGTGCCCTTACCATCACTCTTTTCTACGGAGGTGGAACCACTCCAGTGGAGATTGAGGCATTGATCAACCCCAGAATAATAGGGAAGACCGCATTGAATGCTTGCTTCAGGATGTTAAGTGGTGCTGAATCTCTAGGCGACCCTCTCTTCACGAGTGCTGCGACAGTTTGAAGTGACTCATAGTCCATCAAGGGGAATGTCTCCAAGGAGTGTTCCCTGCTTTGAGGACTAATATCCTTTGTTTGGAGATTGTGTTGGGGACATTTGCAAGAGGAAAAGATGACTAAATAGTTTGAATTTTATCATGAAAATAATCTGCAAGATTATTACAGCATTGACCAGCATCATCAGGTGAGGCTGGTGGTAAGGGGGCTCTAAGCAGTTTTTCGTGATGGGAAAATTTTCACGGAGGAGTTGGCTGCCAGGGAAATTCTTTCCTCTTAGTATGAAGCCTGGGCCAATTTAATTTCTACTTTATGCTTTTTAATTGCCTCCCTGTATTTCTTAATTGAGGAGAAGTCCTTTCTCCAAACTCTTTCAAGTTTCTTGCAAGTTTGCTTTAGCTCGCAGAGCTTGGGGGAGTACCATGTCATGCTATTGGATCCCACTTTCGTCTGGATAATTTTTTTCAGGCGAACCCAATCTAAGGAGCTCTCTATCCAGTTGTTGAAATTTTCATTAGCGATACTTGGGTCAGGGTCAGGGGTTGGCTTTGTATTTTTGGGGGAGTTTAGGCCAGAGACGTGACATAGTTCTGATTGGCCTGATTGAAGGCGTGACACCTGTAGGGGTACAAGTGAAAGGGATTATAAAATGATCAGACCAAGGTAATGGGATAGGTTCCCTTCCTAATTATTCATACAGGGTAGAGAATATGGAATCTAGTAAGTGGCCCTTCGTGTGGGTCACATTGTTGAGCTTTAATTTGAACTGAAAAGCTCCAAGATCCTTATTGTCTCTGCTGCCGCCTTCTGTGAAGGATTGTCAAAAGGCAGATTAAAATCCCCTAATAATGTAAAATTGGCGGGCCCTGATGAGGTTAGCAGTACAAAAGGGGGTGGTGATGGACGGAGCATCTGAGTCAATCAAACACTCACACCCAGTCAAAAGATCTGGGTTTAATCCATCACCGTTCTTTAGCCTACTCTGCCACCCCAGTTCAGACATGGCTATATGCAAATCAGTCTGACCCTGTGCCTCATGGGAACAGTCCAGCCCGAACTGCCAAGCCATGTCTTCCCTGGACCGGAAACAAGCTTCCGAGGACCGGTTTCTGGCATTCCAGCCGTCTTCAGCCCGGCTTGCTTGAATCCAGTTGCAAAGTTAGCAAGGGGCTCACGTCTGAGCATACCCTGCCACACTTATGGCGGCCAAAAGCGGTACAAAGACGGATGGAATGCCAGAAACCGGTCCTCGGAAGCTTGTTTCACCACCCCCTTTTGTATCGCTTTTGGCCGCCATAAGTGTGGCAGGGTATGCTCAGACGTGAGTCCCTTGCTCACTTTGCAACTGGATTCAAGCAAGCCGGGCTGAAGACGGCTGGAATGCCAGAAACCGGTCCTCGGAAGCTTGTTTCTGGTCCAGGGAAGACATGGCATAGCAGTTCGGGCTGGACTGTTTCCATCAGGCACAGGGTCAGACTGATTTGCATATAGCCATGTCTGAACTGGGGTGGCAGAGTGGGCTAAAGAACGGTGATGGATTAAACCCAGATCTTTTGACTGGGTGTGAGTGTTTGATTGATTCAGATGCTCCGTCCATCACCACCCCCTTTTGTACCGCT
Organism: Lissotriton vulgaris; assembly: GCF_964263255.1. Taxonomy (NCBI): domain Eukaryota; kingdom Metazoa; phylum Chordata; class Amphibia; order Caudata; family Salamandridae; genus Lissotriton; species Lissotriton vulgaris. The sequence goes on along the minus strand of NC_141689.1, from coordinate 1,113,000,817 downwards.
GATGAGATTAGTAGCCATATCCAGTAGTGAGGTACAAAATTGGCCCAATACCCCAGGGGGGTGATAAATTAGGATGCCTGACAGAGTGAACGTGGGGGGCAATCCTATGGTGAATAGGAGACTCTCGCAGTCTAGAAGGTGACCTTCAGAGGTACGGCATTTAAGATGGTTTTTGTAAATGATGGCAATCCCACCACCTTTACCTACAGTCCGGTCTAACCTCTGGGTAAGATAGAGAAGGGGAAGAGTTTGGACAATATCCGGATAGGAACCTGAGGTAAGCCATGTTTCTGGCAGAAACAAGACATCTGGGTGTTCTTCCTTAAGCAGAAGGAAGATTTCCACCGCGTGTTTGGGCAGAGACCTGCAATTCAGTAAAAAGAGACTGTAGGGCCCTGGGGGGACAGAGTGGTTTGGGGGAGCAAGGACAGTCTAAATGAACAGTGTGCGCACCGGGATCCAGACTACCAGGATTAATGGAGTGTGCTCAAGTGTCCTTGGTTGCTCCATTAAGCTGTCGTAGCTGTGCAGCATTGTACTGGTAATCGTTTGGGGGAAAAGATGCAAGGATTGTGGCCTCTGGCCCCAGCCGGACGCAGACGGTTGCAGATGTGCTTGCGTTAGGCGCACCTATGGCGTGCCAGCAGCGGGCATCTGCTGCGTGGTTGCATCATCCGCCCCTTAAGTAGCTCCCAATGAGGGTCCAGCCACTAGAGCACTGACCAAAATGGCTGCCCAAAAAGTGCAAACGCAAGGAGTGTTGGAATTTTAAAAAGTGAGATAGCCCCCTGAGCTTTAATGCAGCTCACAACAGTATAAGCAGTGCTTTTAAAATTAATTTCTCAACATTCTAAAACTCTACAAACTCAGGATTCAGCCCTCCGAGCATAGCGTTGCTCACAATGAAACTCAATTTAACTGATGAAGGAATGTCACTCTGTAGGATTGGTGCTTTACTTGAAACCAGCTTTGCTGTGCTGACCTGGTGTTCCCCTGCCTGGGTGAGAAGGACTGGAAATGTAAAACTTGAGCTCAGAATGCCTCCAAGGGCTAGCAGCCTTGCCTTCTGAGCTGAAGTCTCAGGGACATAAAAGGCTTCTAACTTACCTGCTCTGCACCTGAATTCTGCCATCTGTGAGACTGACCTGCCAAGTGGTACCACCTCAGTCCTAGACCATTGGAAGTGAGGCCTAAGGTGCTTGCTTTAACGAAACCCATGCATCCTCTCTGGAACTGACATTTCAGTGCTGTTGTATGGATCAGAACTGGCGCATCGCCGCCTGTTGCGTGAACCAGAACCAATGCATCACCTCGCTGTGTGGACCAACCCGACGTCTCTCCTTCAGAACCAGTACTGCACAATGATCTTGTATTCAAATCTCCTTTGACTGCAGCCTTGACGATAACACAGAGAATTCCACATTATAGCCCCTGCCCTATGACACTCACTCCGATTCTGTAACCTCTCCATTGTGTTTATACTGTTACATGAATTGGTTGTCTGAACTTGCCGTGCTAATATGTTATTGATGCAAGGGACAATTGGCTCCGCAGTTCTTTTTGCCTGATATTCTTTACCTTCTTTTTCCTTGCTCTCTTCCTACTCTTGAATTCTTCTTGAGTGTACTTTTTGGATAGGTACAGGCTTGTACCCTATCAACTGTCACATTAGACCTCCTTGTTGGTCTTTTAAATTTACTTATATTTGAAATAAAATTTCAGGCCCGGCTGGGTACTGAAAATCTTGTCAATATAGTACTGACTGGAGTCTATATTTGTATTTGTGAAAACTCAATCCTATGGACCACTGTTCTTCATAATATAGGTACTTTTTTTCAGCATGCCTCACTGGCTCCATGTATCCAATCTGCACTGCACTGCAGTCGGCCTGAACTTCTAATTTTGTCTGGGCCCGGCACAACCAGATATCCCAAGTAGCGCTTATTTCTTCTAAGCACTATTTTACAGTTTATTCTTTAAAAATTCATATCTTAAGTTATATATATTGGATTCTTGTCGTTTTGGTCTTTTTTTATGTAATACATTAATTTCTAATTTTCTGACCTGGTGTGGAAACTTTTTGTGTGGTGTTTTCACGGTTTTACTGTTTAAAGTTGTCATGAGGGTGAGCCTTGCTTTTACACTGTGTTAAGTTGGCATGAGCTTATTAGAAGTTAAACGCCATTTTTCCTTTCTGCTACCTTTGCACATGGCACACATTATTATAAATATTTAGAGTTTAGCAGAGTGTTTTGCTTCACACAAGAATAATATGTTTTTCTATATTAGCAGCCTTGCTCGGTAAGCTTTGTCTGAACAGTGAGTGCTGAGGCCTTCAAGGTTATTTCAACACAGTGGTTGTTGTTCGGACTGATCAGCGCACGATCTAGACATAACATATATGCAGCTGTGGCCACCTATGAATTTGGCGCGTTTAATAATGCACTGCGTAGGCATGATCACACACTCTTGGAGAACATTCACATGCAGAGAGCTGTGGCAGGAACTGATGTGATCCATTTCTGCTAGGACTAGAGGTATGGGGCCGCCCTTGTAATCCCAAGAGACCTTCTGTAGATATAAAATAACCTACTAGCAAGGGAGGGTGAGATATAGGTGTATTCTAAGCCGTTTCCATTTAGCATTGTAATATGCTTTCTCCCTTTGTATTTTATGGAATAGTAATTATGCTGATAATCTTTTTTTTTTTTTATTTGTTTTTATTGCGGAATTAGAAACCAGTGCACATAATAGATTAACCAGCACACTCATGGTGTCCCAATGCATGGATAAAGTAAGCAGAATATCGTACACAGCCATTTAGCCCACAACCCGGAGGCCGGGCGGCGCATCAATCCGTACTTCCAGCAAGAACATCACAGTGATCATCCCAGAGGGATAACTGGTCAATGGCATCATTCTGTATCCGCATTTTACCCCCCTAAACTCCCAACCCTTCCCCTACACCAGCCAGCATTCTCTAGCGATCCTACCGAGCGACGTCACACTTGTAATCCTGGTCTCATACCCATCTACCAATGAACTTCTATCGTGTCGACCTAGTGTGTCTCCACATCGCCCTCGCCACCTGTCTGGGCCCTCTCGTTGCTCTTGGAAACATATCTAACCCTAGGTTCAAATGCAGTGCCTCTCTGATCATGGCCTCGGTGCCTAACAACTATGCTGATAATCTTGTTGCTTATAATATGTTTGCTGGTATTAGCCAAGATACTGCGCATTAGAAATAAATATTTCAAACTTGCTTGTGTCTCCTTTTACTCCCTGTTTTGGACTGGTATGAGAGTATAACAAAAGAGTGTTCATGTGTTCCACATTGCCTGAGGTATTCTAAGTTCCATGTTCTGGGTTGTCTAATCATTGGTGTTATGAAAGAACCAATGAGACACTGATTGCTAGTCTGGTAGGGTATTTTGGCTACTAAAGTGAGTTTTAGTACACCCTAATTCACTGAGGTTCCAAGTCTCTATGCACAGTTCTGTTTTTGAGCAGAATCCCTGCTACAAAGTTTGGCACAAATAATTCACACATTGCCTCTATGTTAAGCCTGATCGCTTTGTGCCAAGCTACCAGAGGTTGAGCATAGGTTAATTTACGATTTACCCGCCTCTTACCCTGACTAGAATTGTGGTTGCTGCCTGCCTAGAACTCATACCGCAGTCAACCAACAACCTGATTTCTAACAGGTCGAATAACTGTACTCTGTCAGTTCTTGGTAACGCTTTTCTGTGGCTTTCTGTGCTGTTTAATTCCCATATAAAGTCATAATATAACCTTTTCTTTTAACCTCCTCTGTTATTCTGCACTGTTTGCTCTGGGTGTATTTGTTGTTGCCACTGGCGTTTAGTATCTCTTCCACTTCTACCGGGTCATTAGCACCTTTTTTTCAAGGTTTTTGATAGTTCTTTGAAAACAATACGCAGTATACAAAGGTTTCCAAATATCTGAATGAATGAGATAACATCAAACGTTGCATTAGCAAATACTAGTAAGTAAAACCTGTCTTTAAACTGCTTACTTTGCGTTTTCATTGCAGCCTGTAATTCTAGGTCATTGAAGCTTGAGAAGGGATCTCCATTTCACTCGTGTTGACGTGTCTTTCTGTAGGTCTAAGGCCAATAAAAACACTCATCTGCTTTATGGAGTCAGCACCACCCAAGTATACTTGCTTCTAAAAAAGTTATGGGCACATGCTTTTGTTTTTCTGTAATGTAAGCTGTCATCTACTAAGCTTTGCAAATATAAGGTGGACAGAGGAGTGAGTGGGTTTGACTTGTCTCCACTTCTTTAGCCTTAATGACCAAGGGTGTATCCAGAGATTTCCAGTTTGTATATATCCCCGCCATTCACAAATATACAAAATACAGAACAATACAATGATCTATTGGCATGAATTATGTGTGTACAAGTTTTGGCTACTCTTTTCCGAGCTCATAGGTATTGCAACATTTTCGAAAATCGTGTTTGCTTCGGATAATATTGTATTGCAAGTCGACGTGTTAACGTGTTCCTTCCTTTCTTTCACAAAAGCACTGGCATTTCCTCAGCTGAATTTCAATTTTGTGCTCACCCTTAAGACTCGTGACGTTGTTTGTATGCATGTGATGTTCGCTTGTGTTTTTTATTTAACAGAATAAAGAATGTATTGATTGACTAGTAAAGCCAGTAATCCTTTATGCAACCTGATCAGACCTACGTTTCGGTGTTTCCTCATATCCGGGGTTTTATTTCAGGAAGAGTGAGTTTTTTTTGCACAAGGCCCAGGGCATGTTTTGACAGATTAGACTGGTTCTGCTTTCCCTTTCTTGGTCAGCCTCGTTGAATCTCCAGACTATGATCATTAACAGTGTACTTGGTCATCACTTGCCTATATTTGATTGTAGTAGGGAATATTGAATGCAAAATATTGACTGGTCACAGTTTCTTAACCATTATATCGAGGGACAAAATGTATAACAGGTATGGGCACAGTAAGGAATTACTATTCTTAACTCCACATCTACGTACTATGACGATATATATATATATATATATATATATATATATATATATATATATTACCTACTGGCGATAGCCAGTAGGTATATATAGTTAGGATTTTTTTCCTATGGGACTTTTGAAAATTCTATGTCTAATAACTTTGGCGTTTGTGGACGGAATCGGCTGAAATTTTCAGGAAAATGGCACATTTTGTTTCTGAGCAGCTCCTGAAAATTTGGGGGGGGTTCGTCAAGGGGGGGCCGAGAAAAAAGGGGGGTCCCAAAACGCGTTTTTCCCATGTTAATTTCCATAGGGCGGTTGGACTCACTTTTAGCCCGAACGGCTGAATGGATTTCCACGAAACTTGGCAAAATTGTAGGGACTGTTAGCCCGATGTGCCTTTGCTAGGTCTCAATATATGTGCTTCAGTGGATTTTGAGAAATTAACGTTTAAATCAAGATATATATCTGTAACAGCGCTCCGGGCAGCTATCCGGTTAGCGAACCTTTCGCGTATCGGAACTTTGCAAAGCGAAGCTGATTGGCTCTCCGGTGTCTGTCAACATTCTAAACAGTCCGGTGCGGCCGCCATCTTGTCTCTCGGTAGGATCGAGAGACAAGAGGAGGCCAAAACAAAGGGGGAAATGAAGGAAAGGGGGCAAGGTAGACCCCTCCTGACCCCCTAGGATTGATGAGGGGGATATTATAGAGCCACGCCGGGCCCAAAAAAAAAAAAAATCCGATTTTTTCGCCGTAGAGACGCGTCTTGGTTCGCGAACCGGGCAGCTAACCGGGCAGCTAACCGGGAAGCTAACCGTCAGTGTAACCCAAAAAAAAAAAAAAACAGATTTTTTTGCCGTAGAGACGCGTCTTGGTACGCGAACCGGGCAGCTAACCGGGCAGCTAACCGGGAAGCTAACCGGCAGTGTAACGGGAGTCTGAGGAGTAGCTGATTGGCTGTCAATATTGTAAACAGTCCGGAGCGGCCGCCATCTTGTCTCTCGGTAGGATCGAGAGACAAGAGGAGGCCAAAACAAAGGGGGAAATGAAGGAAACAGGGCAAGGTAGACCCCTTCTGACCCCCTAGGATTTATGAGGGGGATATTATAAAGCCACGTGGGGCCAAAAAAAAAAAAATCCGATTTTTTCGCCGTAGAGACGCGTCTTGGTACGCGAACTGGGCAGGTAACCGGGCAGCTACCGGGAAGCTAATCGGCAGTGTAACGGGAGTCTGAGGAGAAGCTGATTGGCTGTTATCATTGTAAACAGTCTGGTAGCCGCCATCTTGTCTCTCTGTGGGATCGAGAGACAAGAGGTGGAAAAAAAAAAGGTGTAAATGAATGAAAGGGGTAAGGCAGACCCCTCCTGAACCCCTAGGATTGATGAGGGGGCTATTAAAGTTCCCTGAGGGGTGAAAAAAAAAAATTTGCGATTTTCGCGGTAAAGGTGCTTCCTGGTACGTTAACCGGGCAGCTAACCGGCAGCGTAACGGGAGTCCGACATATTGTGTTTTTTGAACGTTTGTGATATGTGCACGTGTGGATTTTGTCTAATTAAGGTTAAAAAAATATATATATATCTTTAAGCGTGTTCTGGTGCGCTTACGTTTTGGGTTTGGTTTGCGCTGCAGAGACGATACGTCACGGTTATGCGATGCATCATGAGGCGTCTCACGGGCTACGTGATACGTCACTTAATAAAGAATATATTTTACAGCTATAGATATTAGCTTTTAAAAAACCAATGAAATTCACAGAAAAAACCATAGGTTATAGACCATATATAGTTAGGAATTTGCATTTACAAAACCTTGAAAATTCACTGAAAAAACCATAGGTTATAGACCATATATAGTTAGGGATTAGCATTTAAAAAACCTTATTTTATTTGCACAAAACCATTGAAATTCCATATATAGTTAGTTGCACTAACTATATATCGCGGACCCGCAATCCACTGCTAATGATGTCACATATTACATCATTCATGACATGGTCAGTGACATCACTGATGACATCACTGATGACATCTCAAATGACATCACTGATGACATCACTGATGACAACACCCAGTGACTGTATGTTTCTGTAAAGTTAAAATATGTCTTACATATTGAAGAATGAGTGGATGTATAAGTGTCTGGATGAAGGATTTAGTAGGTGCATGACTGACTGTATGAGAGAATGATTAAATGTGTCAAACTGAGTGCATGGGTTAGTGATTAAAGTGTCTTAATTTGGCAATCAATATTTATGTTCTTCTGTAAACTGCTGCATGTTTAAATCAGTAGCTATATCAGTAACTATATGGGTTATTGAATGGTTGCCCAAGTATTTGTATGGGAGACTGAGTGTGTGTGTGGGTGGCTGTGAGGTGTATAACTCTGTGCATAGATGTGTGAGCGGTTGATTCCCTAGGTGTATGGGTTCAAAAGTGCATGTAGAAACAGCTGTATGGACAGTTGACTGTGTGCATGAGTATATTGGTGAGTGAATGGATATCTCAGTTCTACATGTCAAAGTAAGTACATATGTAAAACACACTCCATGTGAGAGTTGACATATATAAATAACTGAACATAAGAGTCAGTGAATGTGAGAGTGGCTGTATGAATCATTGTGAAGTTGTATCAAGGATTGTATAAGAGAGTAAATATGTGTTAGTATATGTTTGAATAAGTAAGGTGTGTATAACTGTATAGTTAAGGAAATGGAGATGTGATTGACTCTTTGCATGACTGAATAGGTGTGTGAGTAACTCCATGGATGTGTGACAGTCTGTGAGTGCCTGTTTACACTGAGTGTATCAAAGGTTATATTAGAGTCTGAAGATGTATTATCACATAAATGATATCATCAGTGATGTAATCAGTAATGTCAAATGAGATGTCAGTGATGTCATCAGTGATGTCATTTGAGATGTCATCAGTGATGTCATCAGTGATGTCATTTGAGATGTCATCAGTGATGTCATCAGTGATGTCACTGACCATGTCATGAATGATGTAATATGTGACATCATTAGCAGTGGATTGCGGGTCCGCGATATATAGTTAGTGCAACTAACTATATATGGAATTTCAATGGTTTTGTGCAAATAAAATAAGGTTTTTTAAATGCTAATCCCTAACTATATATGGTCTATAACCTATGGTTTTTTCAGTGAATTTTCAAGGTTTTGTAAATGCAAATTCCTAACTATATATGGTCTATAACCTATGGTTTTTTCTGTGAATATATATATATATATATATATATATATATATATATATATATATATATATATATATAAAACTAAGGTGTGTATATGTGGAATTGTGGAATTTGGTATAGAAACCTACCTTTTTGTTATTTTGTCCCTCAATGTTGTGGCATGATACTATGACTGGTGGACATTTTGGATTCGATGTTCCCAGCACACACTCTATGTTTAGCGTTTTTCACTACAGTCAGCAATTATGCTGGCAGTTTAGCTCACATTCGCCATTCTGAAACATTTCATTTATTTTTTATCTGAATCTACGTTTCCATGGGATATGTACTTTATCACCTTTCTTCTCTTCCTGGTCTTGTAGTATGATTCTGGGTTTATCTTAGGTACTAAGTCAAGGTTACGTTTTTTTTCCTGGGGAGTTGCTATCTCAGTTTGAAAAGTTTGTAGGCCTTCGGACTAAAAAAATTATTGCGTTACTGGAGTTCTGCTTGAAATTATGTTGACGCATTCTCTGCATTGCGTGCTATTGAATATTGCACTCGTTCTGCTCAACAGATGTTGCTGTGAACTTTAAGTATTTGCTTATAGAATAGTAGTCGTCAGTCTATTGTCCCATTGGGTGTAGTTCAGAGTTTATTGTGGTCCTTATACCTAGCAGCCAAAGATAATAACTGGTCTGATTCCTTCATCAAAAAGTCCTAGTAAGATAACAGCCGCTGACTTGCTCTCTTCTGTGGGTCAATGCTCTAATACTGCATATGCTACTTGTACAATCTACGATATGTCATTTTTTGTTTCTTAATGTCTGCCCATTCAAATGCTATTTTTTACATTCATGATTTAAGTTTTGTATGTCTCTTTCCTATGTTCTTATGATTTCATGATGTCTATATTGCCTTTTTTTGGAAACAACCAATAAAAACTTTTGAACAGAGAAAAAGTCCTAGTAAGAGTTTTACTAGAGTTGGGAATTGTGCACGAGACTGAACTTTTTTAAGACATAGAAGGCACACATTATTTTACGCATGTTCATGGCTAGGTTGAATTTTCCGGATGAGCTGAGTACCAATTCTATGTAGGTGTAACAGACTGTTTGTCAAACAAGTACTTCTACCTTGTTTTTTTTTTCCATGAACTATTTGTTGAAGATCGGAATTTAAGGTCTATTTTTTATTTACTTTTTTGGCTGTAATGGTTGTAGAGTTTTTTAGTCCATTGTGTCTCAACTGTAGTTCTTATACTAATGGGAATAGAAGGAAGAGTTTATCTGTGGATGCCAGGCAACTAGAATCAATAACTCCCGGTGGCAATTGGTCATACTTCTTTGGGAACTTTAAATTTATCCATGCCACTCACTCCACAGGAACACTAACCATCCCCCACCAGTTTTACACTTCTCTTCCATTGTGTACCTGTTGGACCTAGATTACCCAAGCCTACATATGGTAGCTTGGCACAGTAGCGGTCTACAGCTAACTCAAGGCGTTGGCTAAGTACTTACAAGTCTCACCCACAGTAACACAGTGATGAACCACTAAAATAAAGACACAACACCTCTGTTTGGAAAAATACCGTTACCTTTTATAAAAATAATATGTCTCTTTGGATTTAAGTTATACAAGATGCAATATTAGTTTCTTTCAGGAGTCAACATTACACTTTTACTTTAAGAAATTGCTTTTCACTCCTCCGGCTGTGGAAAAAGGGCAATAAACCACATACTTTTGTCAATGGTACAATAAAGCATAAGGGTAACTCTTTGGTTGGTTAAGAGAATCTCATTAGCTTCACACTCTGTAAGGTTCCTTCACATTAGCGTACAATGACACATTACTCCACCAATAAATCCACTGAAAAGAAGATACAGACTGATAGTGCAATACGTTTTTACAGGTTCAGTAATAGGTACTTTACCCCACAGCTCTTAAGCACTGCTCAACTCAACAGCAAGACCTGAATGTAGAGGTTCACTGTATAACCCACCAGTTATGTGCTAAAAGGGAAGACACAATAATATCAGTAAGGTTCCCCTCCCTCTGATTGACAGGCACACCTAGCTGGTAGAGAATCTACTTCTTTACTTATCACTAACTGTAGGGGTTTTTACCCAGGAACCCTGTGGTTCCCTGCACCACTTCCACCTTTCTGCTCCAATTACTTATGGGATACTTTAGTTAGGACTGGGCTGAACACTAGCCCGTTTTCTTCATTTATGCTTCCTTGTGCAGTTCAGTCTATGTCCCAGTTGCAGTCCCACCGTCTTGTCTCTTTCCCCCGGTGCTGCTGCCTCCCGTCCCCACTCTACCCGGCTTACTTGTAAGCTCCTGGATGTGATGCGAGTGCTCTTCCCACTCGCGCTGAAGCCTGGCAGCAGTCGGCGGTCGGGAGAGATCGAGGGAGGCTTCCCTGGCCCACCGGCTCCTTACTGTGACGTCCGTAGTGGCGCTTCTGCCTCCTCAGGATGGGGGGACGGCTACCGGTGCTCCGACGCGATCGGCTCTCCTCAGTCGGCACTGCTCAGCTGGGCATGCGCGATCGCGCTCACTCTCCTTCCGCTTCTACGCGCTGGCTCCCAGGGAGGACGTCGTTCGCCACGAAGACGCTGCTCTGTCTCCTCTGGGCCTGCTCGATCCTAGGCCCCTCCTGCCTTCACAGAAGCGTTTACACGCTGGACATGCGCGGAAGCGCCTACCTCCTCACTTGACGCGGCCGGTGCCCCCGGGGTCCCGATGCCGATCGGAGCAGCGCCGCTGCTTCCCTCCAGACACTTCTCACTTTGGCCTCACAGGAAGGATGTCCACACACGGCGCCCTCGCTCCTCAGGTCGCCAGGGTGCCACAGACACCCGCCTTCACTTCAGCTGCTCCACGACACCGGTAAGCTCAGCGCTGGATAGGGGCAGCCAGGAATATCTTCAGTTAAGGGTATCCTGAGAGGATTTAATGGGATTCCAAGATATGAGTGGCTGCTTCCTCAAGTAGCTCGATTTCTTTGTCAGTAGTGGTTGTCTTGAGAGAGGGATCGGTCAAAGGTTGAAGGGGGAACAATCCTCTGAAGTAACTGTCAGCCTCAGTGACAAACTAGCTGCTCTCAGTGTGTCCACCTCCTCTCACCACTGCCTCACTCCTCTACTCTGGGGTCAGCACAAAATGGCTGCTGGTCACTGGCCTTATATAGGGTGGCCTGAGACCTGCAGAAGTCTCTAGTTAATTCCAGAAGGTTCCCTAATGTTACCCTATGGACCTGTCCTCCAGTAGTGTCCGTTATGGCAGTTGGTGGACACCATTTTAGATCTCTGGAGATCCCTAGATTTTCAAGGGGGATGACTAGGCCTCACAAGTATGAGGGAAGAATGGCGTCATCGCCAAGGAACACCTAGCCCCCTGACAGCATTAAAAATTCCTGATGGACACATGTAAAAATAAAAATAGAAACTCTGGGAGGCTAAGGGGGACAAAAATAAATCATGATGGTTAGAGTCTTCCCAGAAGCAGACAGGTCTAACACGCGTCCCCCCCAGCTGAAAGTGGGGAGAACTACCCAACCCCTTGGGAGTCCTCATCACTAAGGCGGAAATACCTGGATAGACCGTCTGCGTTGGCATGGTCTGCCCCAGGTCGGTGTTCCACCCTGAAGTCCATTCCCTGTAGGGAGATGGACCACCTTAGCAACTTGGGATTCTCCCCCTTCATTTGCATCAGCCAACGAAGAGGGCGATGGTCGGTCTGAACTAGGAAGTGCGAACCAAACAGGTATGGTCGCAGTTCTTCAGAGCCCAAACCACCGCAAAGGCTTCTCTCTCAATTGTACTCCACCTCCTTTCCCTGGGGAGTAGTCTCCTGGACAGGAAGACCACGGGTTGATCCAAGCCCTCATCATTTAGCTGCGATAACACTGCCCCAATGCCATGTTCTGACGCATCTGTTTGGACAATGAATTCTCTAGCAAAATCAGGGGCCTTGAGAATGGGAGCGGAACACAATGCTTGTTTCAAGGTCATGAAGGCTCGCTGGCAAGCCTCCGTCCAGACTACCCGTCGGGGTTGCTTCTTGGAAGTGAGCTCAGTGAGGGGGGCCACGATAGTGCCATACCCCTTCACGAAGCGACGGTAGTATCCAGTGAGGCCCAGGAAGGCTCGGACCTCTGTTTGAGTCTTGGGGGGCTCCCAGGCGATGATAGCCTCAATCTTTGCCTGGAGGGGCTGCACCGTCCCTCTGCCCACCAAGTGACCTAGGTACACCACTGACCCCTGTCCGATCTGACACTTGCTGGCCTTGATTGTCAATCCAGCCTGTTGCAGGGCATGAAGAACAGCTTGCAAGTGCTGCAAATGGTCCTCCCAGCTGCTACTGAAGACAGCAATGTCGTCCAGGTATGCAGCAGAAAAAGCTTCCATTCCAGAAAGGACCCTGTTCACCAGCCGCTGAAAAGTGGCAGGGGCATTCTTGATCCCAAAGGGCATCACACGAAATTGGTAGTGTCCCTCAGGTGTAGAGAAGGCTGACCTTTCCTTCGCCTCCTCGGTAAGGGAAATCTGCCAGTACCCTGAAGTTAGGTCAAAGGTACTTAAGTATTGAGCAGCTCCCAGCCGGTCAATCAGCTCATCCGCCCGTGGGATAGGATGGGCATCAGTTTTGGTCACTGAGTTCAAGCCTCGGTAGTCCACACAGAATCTCAATTCAGGTGTGGTGCCTGGTGGGGCAGCCTTTGGTACCAAAACCACCGGGCTAGACCAAGGGCTTCCAGAAGGTTCAATCACTCCCAGCTCCAGCATCTTGGCGACTTCACTCTTGATGCTGACCTTCACCTTGTCCGACAGCCGGTAGATTTTAGACTTCACAGGTGGGCTGTCTCCTGTGTCCACGTCATGGGTACACAGATGGGTCCTACCTGGGACAAGGGAGAACAGAGAAGAAAATTGCTCCAGGATCTGGCGGCAATCACTCTTCTGTTCAGGAGTTAGGGATGGCGAGAGAATTACTCCCTCCACCGACCCATCCTTTTCTTGGGACGAGAGAAGATCAGGGAGAGGTTCGCTTTCTTCTTCCTCTGCTCCATCGGTTACCATCATCAAGACAACCGCGGGCCTCTCATGATGTGGCTTGAGGCGATTGGCATGCAGCACCCTGTGGGGCTGCCTCGGGGCCTTAAGATCCACCAAGTAGGTAGACTTCCCCTTCTTCTCCAACACCTCAAAGGGGCTTGTCCAACGGTCCTGTAGGGCATTTAGCTCTCCAGGTTCCATCACCCACACCTTCTGTCCAGGCTCCAGTTCCACTGGGTGAGCGTTGTGGTCATACCACTCTTTCATCACTGCTTGGCTGGCCTCCAAGTTGTCTGAAGCTTGCTTCCACAACTTAGCCATTTGGCTCCGGAAGGCCAGCATGTAGCTCACCACGTCCTGGGGAAGCTTTCTGGGAGTCCGTTCCCATCCATCTTTCACCAGGCTGAGAGGTCCCCGTACAGGGTGCCCATACAAAAGTTCGA